>NW_022111373.1:114230315-114252406 GCF_000313985.2 Echinops telfairi
ACAATGATATGATTTTTTGTTCTTTCTTGCCTGATACCTGATCCTTTTGACACCTCGTGACACACAGGCTGGTGTGCTTCTTCCATGTGGGCTTTGTTGCTTCTGAGCTAAATGGCCGCTTGCCTATCTTCAAATTGATGGCAATTTTTAATGCACCCTTCTGATAAAGGAATACCAAGGGGGCTTATTTATTGAAGAAACCAGCATAACAAAAATTCTGAAGTGTTTTAAATCTTTTAGTAGTTATTGAGTTTTCCACATTCATAATTGAGTTTATATTTAAGACAACTGTATGTAATCTTAAACAGGATAGTTTAGAATTTGAAGGTGTTACTTCCATTTCTTATTATACTATTTTCTAACATTTTTAGTTTACCATGTTTTTATTCCTTCATCCCCAATTAATCTCCTGGTGTTTTATTTTTATGAAGTTAATGCCTATTTAAAATTTATGAACATGTTTTCCAAGTGTATTTTTATTTGGGGCCCATAATTATTTCCTGCATTCACTTTATTAGGGATTCCGTTTCTTCCTTGCTTGCTTGCTTTCCTTCTTTCTTTCATTTAGATGCAGTGTTTCCCCAAGTGGGCAGTACTACCCATTGAGTCGCCCTGGAACGATCCAGGGGCACTACAGAAGCAGATACCTACACTTAATCCTGGATTATGGCCTGGAGTACCAACGTTTAATTGCCAGGGAGGCACTGAATTTTTTCTCTTTTTTTGTTCTTGCTTCTCAAACCTCAGTTAGAGGAAGCATATTGTACCTTCTTGCTCTCTTCCCACTCACTTTTAATTACGCTTTCATAAATTCTACCTCTTTATCTCCAATGATGTACTTAGGCAGTTTTCTCAGGTCTACCTTGCAGTTTACTCTATATCTTCTTTGGAGTTTTAAACTGTCCATTGGTGACTACAGTTTCAGTTTTCACTTCTCAAGTCCATTCGTTTGTATGTACTATCCTTTTATTATTAATTATTTTAGTCTATATTGAATAACATTTGTCATATTATATGCTCTTGCAGATAGATTAGCTTCATATTCTCACATTGACATCCTTGTTTGATGACTTCCTTGTGTGGTACATCCTGTCCTCACCAGCTCTGCTAGGTTGGGTATGCTTGTCTTTGGAGGGTCTCTGTATTGCTTCTTGCTAGCTTTCAAGCAGAAAAACATTTTGGACAAGTTTCAGATAAATGTCTTGGCTTGGAGTTGGTAGTGTACATCAGGTCCCACATCTGCTTGTGGCAAGAGTGGAGTGTCATTGCTCAGACGTATTTTTCTCCCACTTTTGCTGCTTACTGGGTGCGATTGTTCTTGTCCCCGTTTTAAGGACAGGGCTTTCTGCCAAGCTCCAGGCCATGTGCAGATAGCTCAGTCCTCCTCACAGCAGCCTGGAAAACACATTTCTCGTTATTCTGGGCCCAATCCTATGTTACTGTCTCCTTACTGCTCTATTTTAATCTCTGTTTAGAGAGACTAATTATATGCTTTTTTTCTTAATTTAGTATTGCTATATGTTTACATCAGGAGGTGGGCCTATTTTACTTCAATCTGCTATGCTTTTCTGACATTGATAATAAATTAAAACTTTTACTATGTTGTATAGGCAAGAGATAAAGCTCAGGACACACAGAACCCAGAAACAGGAATGGGAATAGTGATATAAAAGGGTGGGGGAAGGGGGGAGAGGAGGAGGAGAGAGAGGGGCTACCGATCACAATGAATGGCACATAACCACAACCCCCCCTCTAGGGGGAACAGCCAGAGGGGAATGGTGACAGTGTAAGATAAGAAAATAATAACAGTCTGTGATCTATCAAGGGGCCATGAGGTGGGGAGGGCAGGGGAGCTGATGCCAAAGGCTCAATAGAAAGTAAATGTCTAGAAAAGATGGCAGTGTATATACAAATGTGTCTGATACAATTGATGTATGGATTGTAACAAGAGTTGGAAGAGCCCCCAATAAAGTGATCTTAAAAATTTTCTTTATTATGTTACAGTTTTAATTTTAACTTGTGTTAAATTAATTGGTTATATACCGTTTCCCCAAAAGTAGGACATTCCCTGAAAATAAGACCTACTTACAGTTTTGCCTCAAGCTGAAATATAAGGCATCCCCCCGAAAATAAGGCCCCCCGAAGCTACCTTAACTCTGGAATCTAGACCGTGCCTCCATGCAGCTCACTGTTAGCCACAGTGCAGCCGTAGCAGACAGGAAGTGCGAGGTCTATTTTAATAAAACAATGAACAAATAAGACATCCCCTGAAAATAAGACCTAGCGCATCTTTGGGAGCAAAAAATTAATATAAGACACTGTCTTATTTTCGGGGAAACAGGGTAGTAGCAATTAGAATATGTTAAGAACTTTTAATACATCTGGGTTGCATCTGAAAGTGTTAGTTAATTGATGTATCTTTGTTGTTATCCCCACCCCCCCTTCTTTGCTTGGGATCAGTGCATTTCCTGACACATTTGGGTGAAGAAGAGCGAAGTAATGAAGAGAAAACTTCCGAGACTGAATTGTCTGAAACAGAAAGTTACTCTAGTCATAAGGCCTTTGTGTCTGCATCTGCCACCTCAGCCGTCAGCCCTTCCACTGACCAGAATACGGCTTCCACTGGTATTGCTCCTCTTTACTTCACTGACACTCCTGTTGGGGATTTAATTAGGAAGTGTTGATGATGAAGGGTTTAAAATATAATTAAATATATTTTCAAGTTATTCTTTTCAGGGGGAGGGTATTTAGAGATTGGAGCATTCACTCTGTGTCTTTGCACATTTCATTATAATATTTTACTTTGTCTTCTCAGAAAAGTAAAATAAATAAGGAAATGTGCAAAGACCTACAGTTGTTAGGTGCCATCGAGTTGGCTCTGACCCACAGCAACCATATGCACAACAGAACAGAACCCTGCATCGTCCCGTGCATCCTCACAGTTGTCCCCGTGCCTGAGCCCCTGGATGCAGCCACGATGTCATCCATCGTGTTGAGGGCCTTCCCTTTTTTCACCGCCCTCCATTTTACTAAACATGTCCTTCTCCAGAGACCGGTCTCTCCCGACAATATGTCCAAAGTATGTCAGACAAAGTCTAGCCATCCTTGCTTCTAAGGAGACTTTGGCCTTCCTTCTTCCAATACAGACTGTTTGTCCTCTTATCAGTCCATGGTACTTTCAATATTCTTCTCCAGCACCTCAATTCACATGCATCACTTCTTCTACGGTCTTCCTTAGCCAGTGTCCAACTTTGACATGCATGTAATGCAATGGAGAATACCATGGCTTGAGTCAGGTGCACCTTAGTCCTCAAAGAAACATCCTTGTTCCTCAACACTCTAAAGTGGTCTTGTGCGGCAGATTTACCTAATGCAATACATCTTTTGATCTCTTAGCTACTGCTTTCATAAGCATTGATTGTGCAACCGTTCTCCATTCATCATCATGTTACCTACTAGCCCAGTTGTAAGGACTCGGGCCCTCCCTCCATTGAGTTGTAATCCATAATGAAGGCTGCACTCCTTGATCTTCATCAGCAGGTGCTTCAATGTTTCCTCGCTTTCAGCACACAAGGCTGTGTCATCTTGCATTGGCTCCCTCAGATCCGAGGGCACTCAAAATGTGACGAAAGAGGAGAGGCGATGATTTCTTGGAAGACAGTTGACCGTGGTGATGTGAGTTCCACAAAGCCTGTTGGAGTGGAGACTTAGGGTTAAAAAACAAAAGGGAAGAGCATGCTCAGCACACCTTAGACTGAAAGAACCAAAGGAAAAATTCAAGCCTCAAGGTGCAATATTGAAAGATTCTGTGGGCAAAATATTGAATGATGCAGGAAGCATCAAGAGAATATGGAAAGAATACAGTCACTGTACCCAAAAGAACTAGTCTACATTCAGCCATTTCAGAAGGTAGCATATGAGCAAGAACCAGTGGTGCTGAAGCAAGAAGTCCAAGCTGCACTGAAAGCATTCGCCAAAAACAAGGCTCTAGGAACTGGTGGAATACCCACTGAAATGATTCAGGAAGCTAATGAAGCACTAGAAACACTCACCTATGGCAAGAAATTTGGAAGATGGCTACTTGGCCAACTGACTGAAGAGAACCATATTTGTATGTATTCCAAAGAAAGGTGGACCCAACAGAAAGCACAAATTATAGACTGATATCATTGATATCACATGCAAGTAAAATTCCGCTGTAGATCATCCAACAATGCTTGCAGCAGAACACTGTCAGGTTGCTGCCAGAGGCTCAGGCCAGACTCAGAAGAGGGCATGGAACAAGGGGTATCATTGCCAATGTCAGGTGGATTTTGGCTGAAAGCAGAGAATACCAGATGTTTACTGTGCCAAGGCATTTGACTGTGTGGATCATCACAAACTATGGATAACCCCAAAAAACAAACTGGATCACCTTGAGAAGAATGGGAATTCCAGAACCCTTCCTTGTGCTTATGCAGAACCTGTACATGGATCAAGAACAGAACAGGGGAATACTGCATGGTATAGAATCAGGAAAGGTGTGCATCAGGGTTGTATCTTCTCATTATGTTTAATCTGTATGCTGAGAAAATAGAGAAGCTTGATTAGATGAAGTATGTGGTATCAGGATTAGAGGAAGGCTTAATGACAGCCTTGCTTGCTGAAAGTGGGGAGGACTTGAAGCACTTGCTGATGAAGATCAAGGATTGTAGCCTTCAGTATGGATTACAACTCAGAGTAAGGAAGACCCAAATCCTCACAACTGGACTAATAGGTAACATCATGCTAAGTGGAAATAAGATTGAAATTGTCGAGAATATAATTTTACTTGGATCCACAGTCAATGCTCATGGAAGCACTAGAAAAGAGATCAAAGGACTTGTTGCATTAGGTAAATCTGCTGCACAAGACTTCTTTAAAATGTTGTAAAGCACGGATGTTACTTCAAGGACCAAGGTGCGCTTGCCCCAATCCATGGTATTATCAATCTCACCTTATATGCCTGTGGAAGGGAGTTGGACATTCAATAAGGAAGACTGAAGAAAAATTGATGCACTTGAACTGTGGTTTTGGTGAAGAATATTGAAAAAGTACCACGGATGGCCAAAAGAACAAACAATCTGTCTTGGAAGAAGCACAGCCAGAATGCTGCTTAAAGACAAGGATGGCGAGACTTTGTCTCACAGACTTTGGACATGTTGCCAGGAGAGACCAGTCCCTGGAGAAGGAACATCATGCTTGGTAAAGTAGAAGGGCAGAGAATGAGAGGAAGGCTCTCGATGAGATGGATTGAGACCCTGGCTGCAACAATGGCCTCAAACATAGCAATAATTGAGGGGGTGGCACGGGACCGGTGATGTTTTGTTCTGTTACACTCAGGGTTACTATGAGTGGAACCACCTGGATGTCACATGACAACAACCACATGCACACCTGTGTCATCCTGACACGTTCATACACTGTAGCCATGCTTCGTATCTCGGTAACATATGAAATGTTAAATATAAGCCCTGGAAATAATGTAACATTTGATTTTTATTAAAGTTGAGAAATCTAATCTGTCATCAGAACTCAAAATAATGGCTGTCATGTACTGAGCCTTTGACTTCTGCCAGACTTTGTAGTGGTTCACATCGATCCCTGTCTACGTGTGGCCTGTAAGCCAGACGCCATTGCTCTCCCCATTTTAAAGCCGAGGCTTAGAAAGGTTTTGTATCACTTCTAGTTCTGTTTCATCTGAAGGTAGCATTTAAAAATATTACCCTTTAGTTCCAATGAAACCGTTTAGCCATGTGAGTAGTAGAGTATAATAGTTGAACCATCCGCAATGGAATGATGGTTAGGTTTGGTTTTGGCTCTCAGATATTGACAACCAATAATGATACTTTTATTCAGTGTTTATAATATTTTTAATTAACCAGTTTTTTAAAAGATACTTTATTTTTTATTTTTATTAAATCATTTTATTGGGGGCTTGTACAACTCTTATCACAATCCACACATACATCCATTGTGTCAATCACATTTGTACATTTGTTTCCCTCATTATTTTCAAAACATTTGCTTTCTACTTGAGCCCCTGGTATCCACTCCTCATTTTCCCCCTTCCCTCTGCATCCCACCATGAACCCTCGATAATTTATAAATTATTATTATTTTGTCATATCTTACAATGTCTGACATCTCCCCTCACCCTCTTCTCCACCGTCGGTCCCCCAGGGAGGAGGCTATATGTAGATTCCCTGTAATCTGTCCCCCTTTTCTCCCCCACCTTCCCTCCACTCTCCCAGCATCACCATTCTCACCGCTGGTCCTGAGGAGTTTGTCTGTCCTGGATTCCCTGTGTTTCCAGTTCTTATCTGTACCAGTGTACATCCTCTGGTCTAGCCAGATTTGTAAGGTAGAATTGGGATCGTGATAGTTGGAGGTGGGAGGTGGGCGGAAACATTGAAGAACTAGAGGAAATTGTATGTTTCATCGTTGCTACCCTGCATTCTGCCTGGCCTATCCCCACCTGCAACCCCTCTGTAAGGGGGTGTCCAGGTGTCACAGATGGCTTTGGGTCTCCACCCCACACTCCCCCTCATTCACAGTGATATGATTTTTTTTGTTCTTTGATGCCTGATCCCTGATCCCTGTGACACTTTGTGATCACATGGGCTGGTGTGCTTCTTCCTTGTGGGCTTTGTTGTTTCTCAGCTAGATGGTCACTTGTTCATCTTCAAGCCTTTAAGACCCCAGAGGCTATATCTTTTGAAAGCTGGGCACCACCAGCTTAGAAAGGTATTTTAGTTGGCATTTAAACAATTGCTATTGTTTAAACAGGGCCTAAGACATGAAAACAATAATTTTCATGTTATCGGGGTCACGAGAGTGGGAGGTGGGGAGAGTGGGGAAAAAGAGGAGCTGATACCAGGGCTTAAATAGAAATAAAGATTTAGAAAATTATGATGGCAATATATGTACAAATAAGCTTGAAATAATTGATGTATAGAATGTTAATAAGAGCTGTAGGAGCCCCCAATAAAATGATTTAAAGAGAAAGAGTGAATAATGAAAGTAATATGTTTGTCTCCAAATCTCTTGGAAGTGGACATGGAATAATCATTCTTCAAGAATGAGTTGGCACCTAAAATAAACAAATAAGCAGTGTATGTTAAAGTAAAATCACTAAGAAGCTGGTTTTAAATCTTATGATTTTTTTCCCCTTCATAGTTCTTTTTAAATTCCATTTGATTTTAGTTGTCTACATCCGAGGTTAATAATTTCCATTTCCATTTCACAGCACTGTTGTGGACATTGAGTATCGTATATAAAGCATCTTGCCTAGAAGCTGTTATTCCTGTAGGTTCTTGGCCACTGGTACCCTATTCTTCCCTCCCAAGGGCCAGGGCTCACAAATGAGGTTATACAGGACTCGTGGGCTAGGTTGAAGAAAGTGTTAATTGCATTTGAGAATTTTAGCGACTTTTCTTTTGGGGAATCACTGGAGAATTTTGGGCCGAGAAGTAAAATAAGAAAATTTTGAGGAAGACTACACTGGAAGCAAGAAGCCCAAGTGGCCACAACCGTTGAATGCTTAGCTACTATAACTAAAAGGTCAGCAGTCCAAACTCATGAGCTTGGACTCCGTGGAAAGAGATGTGGTGGTCTGCTCCCATAAGATTACAGCCTGACAGTCACTCTGAATAGGACTTCCCTCAGGACACCACAGCAGCAGCAACATACAACAGTTAGGAACCTATTAAATTACTCTTACCTGTGAGATGATGAGAGCCTGGGCCCTGTGGTAGGAAAGGAAAAGAGGAACAGACATGCCAGAGACCTTCTGAATAAGGAACTGTCAGCACTCGAAGACTAAGTGGATAAAACGGAGAGAGAGAAAAACTGAAGGCTGTCTGCTCTTGTTAGCGCATACAACCAGGGCTGGTGCCTAACTCAAAAGCAATGCGAGTTGAGTTGTGATGGTTAGGTTGATGCTAAGATCAATGTTTGACCATAGGCAGCACAGTTTAAACATAGGAGTGGAGCTTGGATGAGAGCGTCAGGCTTGAAAACATGTTTAACTGTGCAGTTGAGCTAGGCAAGTGCATCTGTTCGCTGTGAGAAGAAACCACAGCCCACTGCTGTTGAGTGAATCCCATTGCATAGCTACCCTAAGATAGCAGAGCTCTGTAGGGTTTCCATGACCAAATCTTTACCGCAGCAGACAGCCTCATTTATCACCTGAAGAGTGCAGGTAGTTTTGAACTTCCAGCCTTTTGGTCAGCAACCCAACCCTTAGCCTACTGGACTGCTACCAGAAGAGAAAAATGCCAAGGCCCCAACTTGGTAACAACAAGTGAGCCAAGTTTAGAGGAGGGATTTGCAAGAAGTCAGTGGCTTCACAGTTCCGTGTGCCACCAGAAAGTCAAGAGTGAAGGCTGAGTCCTAGGACTTTGGGACCTTTAGTACAGTCTCAAGAGTAGAAAAGGTGGGTTGGGGACAAAGGTAGACCCCAAAAGCTAAAAAAATTAAAGATTTTTATATATAAATTAGGTTAATGAAAAAACTGCCCTGTAATTTTTATTAATAATGTTCTTTTCTTTTTTAAAGGTATGAATAACAGTCATGAGTTGCATGAGAGGTAAATATCCTAGGGGTTTTAAATCACTATTTTTCCTTAAGCAGAAATGATGTGTTTTGGGAATTTTGTTATTCACATTTATATGAAATCGCATACTACACGTTTAAGTGATTTAAAGACTATAATAAGTACCCGGTGGGAATGGGTGCTCCGGAACCCCCGAAGTCTTGTTATCTTCTCTCCCTTACCCTCGGATCATAGGGGTTCTGTGAGGTACAGCTGACTTGATGGCAGTAAGTTTGGTTGCTCTCTCTTTTTTTGGTTACTATTTTATTATAAGTAATTAGAATACAATAGTCTACATTTGTTCCATTTGCTTTTACTAAATAGATTTTAAATTTCAGCAGGCAAGACTTATAGAGGTTTTCTTCTGGGCCTGTGTCTGATTTATTTAGAGTACCTACCAACATCAATTACTATTATCTTCCCTGCGCCATCCCACCCTTCATCCCCCATCTCCCCCCCCACGTATTGCAGTGACAATACTAGAGGACATGGCAGCTATGTCTATCCCTTGAGGTTCACCGCTGCTCCTGGAGGACATGGTTTTACTTGTGCATTGTTGCTTCAGGTCATGAAGTGGTAGACACTGACTTGTAGTTCTCCAATTGCGTGTGCCTGTGCAGTGTTCCAGCAGATCCGCTCCACATGACTGGACTGAGCGATATTGCAGACATCATTGATGACCTGATTACAAAGGATGGGGTCTCCAGTGAAGAGCTTGGCTTAACAGAACAGCAAGCTAAGACTTTCTCCAGGTAATCACTGAGTGATGAGCCATTTAATGTCTGGCTTTAAAATGTTCAAACTGGACCATATTTTAATGAACCAGATCCCGAGTGTAGAAGGTTGTTTTTTTCTTCATCAGTACACTTGGTGCGTCACCCCTCCTTTCTCCAGCAGTCTATACACTAGTCTCATTTCATAATATAGCACATCTTGAGAGTTTTCTAAGGCCTCAGCAGTCTTGAGTAAACCCTAGGTCTTCCTAATAATCAATGATTGAAATACTCTAAACAGTACCCTATGCCATGAGATTAAGTAGCTTTTCTGTGGAACATTAAGTTGACGTGTTTTTCCTTGCAATCCTTCCTGGGCTAAGAAATGGTTCCTGATAGAATGAAGGCTGGCCATGCCTCATGCTTCCCTAAAATGTGTGCACTTCGTGGTAATTTTAGATCAAATAGTCAACCTTATGAATTGCCAGCTGTGCTTCTTTATAACTACCAGTACCACCCCCCAAAAAACCAAACTCAGCACTGTAGAGATCATCTGTAACTTCAATTTTAATACATTTCACTGAGATGGTACATTGAGCTGAGTTAAGCTAGGATATAAAGAAGTATCATCTCATTCTCAAACACTTCTTTATATCCTGCTTTGATTCACCTTATCATCTCAACATCATGAAACATGTTGTAGTTGAACTTAGAAAGCTGTTACTGGGGAAAAAAAAGAAAGGCAATTTCTATATAATTAGGATTATCTGCTGTATCATGACTTCATTGTCAAGACTACATAGACTTTAATCCCCTTGTAAAATACATTTAGTTAGCTTCAGTCACATGTATAAAAATTGGTCCTTTTTAAAAGATTATGATTATTCTATGGATATTTCATCAATATGACAGCTATCAAGAAGCAGAATAAAGAGGAAATGGCAGTAAATGGAGATGAAACAGAAAGTGTATGAATGGTTGAATATAAAACTGGTCATCTGTTCCATAAACTTCAGCCAATTCACAATTTTAAGAAAGAATTGGAATAAGAACAAAATATGATTTTCACTCAGTGGGAGTCAGCGGAGAGTTTAACGCCTGACTATAGGAGCCGGAGTCAGCAGCTCAAATGCAGGGGCTGCGGTTGAGTGCAGGAGAGCAGGGTTGGGCAAACACAAGAGGCTGTCGGCAGAGCATGGTGGCTTTTCCATTAGGTGACTGAGTGGATGGTAATTTCATTACCAAGACTGAGAATGCAGTGTGAGCTCTCGAAAGTGCCGGGAGAGCACTCTTTGGAATTGGTCATAGAGATTTATTTAAGCAGGGGATGGAGGGTGGGGGACAGAGGAGTTGGGGACAGCTGTCAAGACTGTAAGGGCAGTAGGGCAGTGTGGAGCTGACCCAATGTCAGTATTTCCAGTAGCACCCAGGCTTGACCTTTTGTTTGGAAGATGCACAGGACTCCACACATAATCATACCCTTGGTTATAATTTATTACAGCAAAGGGGGTCAAAGGAAAATCAGTCAAATGTAAAAGAGTCTTGGGGCCAAGTCTGGAGGTAACTAAACCTAAATTCCCAAGAATCCTCTTTAGGGGGATCCCAGGTGGCCCACAATGACAACATGTGTGCCATGTTGACTACAAGTTCAACACTCAGCCAAGGTTTTTTTACTGAGGGCTATACATGTAGGCCTCGTCTGCCCAGGGTGTACCAGGCTCCCAGACTCCCAGAAGAAATCAAGTGCTCCTCAGAAGCCACATGGTTTGTTCGTGGTTTAGGCACAGGGGTCACTTTGTGCAGTTTGGGAATGGTGAGAACCTTTCCAAAATCCAAGTTCCCAGGTGCCAGCCAGGACCCACCCTGTAAGTAGACCCTTGCAAGGACGGTAGTTGTAGGCCTGCTACGGCCACCCTAGTCTTTACTGGCCCTTTTGAAGGAGAGAGAGGGAGGAGGACTAGGTGAAAAAGGACTAGGGAGGAGGACTAGGAGGACTAGCATGCAGTTAAAAAGAAAGCTTCCGCCAGGTCAGTAGTGACCACAGTCAAGTTCCACCAGAGAAATCTTGTGGAAATAGGGACCTGTCATATCACTGCCATGCTCAAATCTTCCCTAATAAGCAGCATTTAGTTGCAGTGCTTAGTGCATGACAGGTATAAACCCATGTGATATCTGCCTGCTGAACTTGTCAGGATCCGGCACACTTCTGACAGACGTTCACAAAGAACTGAGAAGGAGAGGAGGGAGATTCGCATCTGGATGAAAAGAAAACGAAAGGAGAGGATGGCGGAGTACCTGGATCAGCTGGCAGAAAAGAGAGGGCGGGAGCACGAGCCTTTCTGCCCCAGGACCCGTCCAGTAAGTCTCAGGGGGGAGGCATTATCAAAGGGTCTGGGCCGCTTTCCTTACGTTAGGAAAACCGAGGAAATGGCCTTACCAAACTATAGTAGGATGTCCTACGAACTAGGTCTGTTGAGCTATTTTAAATATTGTTTTCCCTCCCAAGCTGATTATGGCTTTAGCATTAACCAAGTAAAGTGACCAAATGGAGCTGTTCTTCAATTTTCCAGGAGCTTCAACGTCAACCCAAAGACTGCATGAATATTAAAACCATTTTTCTAATTTAAAAATCTATTTTCTATTTATATTTCTATTTAAAAATACACAAAAATTATGCTCCCATCATATACCAACAGAACAGTGGTATATTTGTGTGTGTACAATTTTTGTTTTCATTGACCATTTAAACTATCTAGTATATACATAGCCCTGACAACATTGCCCTGACTAGATGGAGTACTTTTCTTCAAAAGATGAAGCCTAGCTACTTGGATAATCACATAATTGGGAAAATCACATTTAGCTTATCCGTAGGTTAAAGTTCATCTTTTACTTGTAATACGTAATAAAACGTTTTTCAGCATCACTGGGAGGAAACCATGAATGAGTTTCCTAGGCCAGGTTGTCCCATGTAAGCACCACAGAGGGTACAAAAGAGTGCAGCTCCCCTTTCAAAAGTGAGTGTCGCCTTGTACCCATCTGTCTCTGGGGAAAGCACGCTGAGAGTAAAATAACCTTTTCGTGACCTTAAGGGCTAATGAAAGTGTTTGTGTGTTCATATTCCCCTACCCACGGGGGTGGGGGGGGGTGTTCCAACATCACCCCCTTATAGTCAGCCAAATGAACTCTGGGCATAGGGACTGCGTGGTTCGCAGACGTTTGTGTCAGGATTGCAGGCACTTGTTTTGACTTGGGTGAAGTTAGAGGGTTAGTCAAGGAGTGCTGGTGGCACAGTGGTTGAAACCCTCCGCGGCTACCTCGAAGTTGGCAGTTCAAGCCCACCCACATGAGACAAAGGTTGACAGACTTCTTTCACCAAATTACAATCTTGGCAGTTCTCTGGGGGATCTACCCTTCTCTGTAGGGCTATTATGAGTTGGAATTGAGTCGCTGAAAATCGCTTTGGAGTTATAGGATTAAAAACCAAACCTCCTGCAGTCAGGTGAATCCTGTAGCGACCCCATAGGACAGAGTACAACTGTGTAACCGGATTTCTAAGGCAGTCCTTTCCGAAGCAGACTGCCACATCTTTCTCCCCAAGAAGCTGCTGGGTGGGGATTACGGACCTTTCACTTAGTGGCCCGTTGGTTTACCCTCTGTGCCGCCAGGGTTCTCTTTAGTAAGGGAGTCATGCAATTGAAGGCGCGCTTTGGCAGTCCACATGGCTAAGTACAAGACTGCGAACTGAATGGAGGCTGTTGGAAGTCGCCCAAAGGCCCCTCAAAAGGCAGGCATGACACCTGGTTCCTAGCCTTGAGAGCCATCTGGAGCATTTCTACTGTACACCTACGGGGTTGTGCCACGACTTAGAACAAACCACAGTGATGTACTTTAAAGTTTGACATAAATGTCCATCAAAAGAAGTAAGGATTTTCTTTGTTACTGTTTCTAAAAAAGCCCTTGATACGGTGAGTTCACATGGACGTGTATGTAGAGGAGCGTAGCTGTCAGACTTGACCTCATTAGTAACTCACACCAATAACAAGTTTTTCAGGAATAAGATGTGTGTATCTGTCACTGTTCTTTGGCCTTACAGTGCATACGTTTTGCAGTTTACAAGTTGCAGTGAGTTCCCTTCAGTAGGTTTCTGGAAAGCATTTTAAAAACATTAAAAGGCCTCATTTCTGCTTCACCAGCCGAGTTCCTGGCAGCTCGTGCTAGCTCGGTGTGGGTGTCCTCTCTCGCACAGGTGCCGTTTGTCATTTCAAATGCAGCCCGACCGGTGCTTATCCACGTCACTAGGAAAGTAGATGTTGCACCCTAATGATTAAATTGGATGTTACTTTAATTACATCATGCTTCAATTTAACATTTTTATGTTTTGTGCTTGGGTAGAAAGCTTCATCAATAATGGTAATGTTTACACTGTTGCTAAGTGGCACAATTATGTTTTAACCTCTTGATAAAATGGAGTAGTGAAATTTCTAATTTTAGAGGGATTATGATTTCATTATTTGAACTGAACAAGAGTGAACTAACTGGGTATTTCTCTACAGTTTTACCTGACTTCACGGGAACTCAGGCGAAGACAGAAGATGAAGCATGAAAAAGACAGGTGAGTGTGGTAGCTGCCCCCGAGCTTGCTCTAGCTGTTCCCTCAGCGTAGATAGTACCTTCAAACAAAACAAAAGCCATTGCTGCTGAGTGGATACTCACAACGACCCTATAGAACATATTTAAACTGCCCCATAGGGTTTCCAAGGAGTAGACTGTAGGCTTATACCTTTCTCAGTGGCTATTCCATCCAAAACTTTATGACAATATTAAAAATCTGCCCAACTATTTTGTGGGTTTTTTAAAACTTTTATTATTTTAAGCTTAATTTATTCCCGAGCCATGAGTTTTTGCTTCTTCAGTTTCTTCTGGGAAATCTTTTTCTTCCGTGCAACCTCCTCTTCTGGTTTGGGAACAGTTTTTTCCTTTTCAGTCAGGATCATCTCAGTGTGGCAGGGGGCGCTCATGTGTGGGTTGATCTACACATGAGCTCTGTGAGTTCGGAGGCGCATCTTGCGGGCTTTCATCACCTGGATGTGCTCAATGACCAGAGCATCCACATCTAAACCCTTCAGTTCAGCATGACTTTCTGCATTTTTAAGCATGTGCAGCAAAAATTCAGCACTCTTTTTGGGCCACCGACCCTGGGTCCAACCCCCCTGTTTGGTCTGGGCACACCGACCAACACCACCATTGTAACGTCGGAAGGGCACACACTGCTTCTACAGAGCGACGTCTTTCAAGTGTTTGGTGGCTTTCCGGATGTGCATGCCTTTGCTGGCTTGGGCAGTTTCACGGGTGTTCTTGAAGTGAACCCGGAGGTTCGACCGTCTTGATTTGCAGGATTTGTAGGGTTTTCTGGGTCAAGTGAGTAGCAAACCATATTGGTGGGTCACCTCAGGCCGCTACAGTTAGAACTATTTTGTGTATTAATGATAGTTGTCTGATAGTAGCAAATGCCAAGGTGCAAGATAGGCTGAATGTTAGCTGTGATGGTTAAGGTTATTTGCCAGCGTGGCTGGCCATGATTCTTAATAGTTTGGCAGTTATTAATTAGGTGATTTGGCAGTTATATGGTGATGTAATTTAGAAGTTATTTATTGAAGTCATCCTCCATTTTTGTGATCTGATATGGTCATTCTCCATTTTCACATAATGCTGATTTTTACGTAACAACTTGGTCTTTGGAACGTAACCATGTGTTTAAGCAAGGATTAGGTATAATCTTTATTGCACTGGGGATGATCATGTTTGTTGCACTGGGATGATCATGTTTGTTGCACTAGGTGTGATCATGTTTGTTGCACTGGGATGATCATGTTTGTTGCACTGGGATGATCATGTTTGTTGCACTGGGGATGATCATGTTTGCTGCACTGGGAGTGATCATGTTTGTTGCACTGGGATGATCGTGTTTGTTGCACTGGGGGTGATCATGTTTGTTGCACTGGGGGTGATCATGTTTGTTGCACTGGGTGTGATCATGTTTGTTGCACTGGGTGTGATCATGTTTGTTGCACTGGGATGATCATGTTTGTTGCACTGGGGATGATCATGTTTGTTGCACTGGGGATGATCATGTTTGTTGCACTGGGATGATCATGTTTGTTGCACTGGGATGATCATGTTTGTTGCACTGGGGATGATCATGTTTGTTGGTGTAGACCGGTCTGTCTTCCATGATGCAGCTGATAGGTTTGCACCACTGTAGGAGTCTTGTTTTTTAAAATTGTCCCCTTTTTGGTCAATAAAGAAATGAAAGAATTCTTTACTAAGGGGAGATGGGGGAAAGACTCACTAACTTTCTGTTTGTTTCTACAAATACATTTTGTTTCTAGCAACAAAGATATACTACTTTACAGAACCCCCCACCCCCCAAATCCACATTCAGATATTCCCTGTCTAGGATATAAATCTTAACAAAATCTTACAAAATCTGGTATACCAATGCTTGGGGACACATCCAGTCAGGGTATCTTTTCACATTAGATCTTTTATAATTTTTTAAATTGAAAGATCATTTTATTGGGAGCACTTATAACTCTTACAACAATCCATACATCAGTGATATCAAGCGTATTTGTACCTATGTTGCCGTCATTCTTTTCTGGACATTTACTTTCTACTGAGCTCTTGGTGTCTGTTTCTCTTTTTTCCCTAATCTTCTCCCCGACACCCCTGTGACCCTTGATAAATTATTTTTATTTTTATATCTTACACCGACTCCTGTCTCCCTACCCCCATGGTTTCTGTTGTTCGTCCCCTGGAGGGTGTGTGTGTGTGGTTATCTGTCGGTCATTGCAGTCGGTTCCCTCTTCTCCCCATAGGACTCACTACCTTTTTATAAGTTTGTCTTCCAGTATTTACTCCACATCATCGTATGACTTTTATTTCTGTTGTTTCCTTCTTCCTCACTCCCAAGACCATAATTCTAGTACCATCAACAATACTATATGATAAGCTACAGAAGTCTAATGAACAGAAGTATTTTTTTAAAGCATCAGAAAAAGTACATGTTAGATGGTCTCATATACTCTGTTCCCTCAAGAACTGGACAGAATTCTTTTAGTAATTGGTGTTTGCTTTTGCATCTGAAGGTTGCTACTCTCTGATCACTACAGTCGTCGAATCTCACAAGCATACAGTCTCATGAATGAACTGCTCTCTGAATCTGCCCAGAAACCACTGCCTCAGAAAGGCAGAACTGCTCAGGTTCCCAGAAAGCACCGCTCAACTGGTCCAAACGGGTAAGGCATGTTTTGGAATGATACTGTCAGGCTACTTTTGTGAGCCCCGTTTGGCATGTCTGCATCTACCGTGCTCAGAGTTATGATAATGAAGTAAAGACAAAAATAGCTCACAAATGTGACATCTTTGGAAATGTGTAGAATCACCAAAAGCCAAAATGACTTTAAACCTTTACCTTAGATTTAACAATGTACTTTAGGATACTGAATGTGATTCTGATAGCTGCTCAATCTGGTTTTATTTTCCGGTTGTTTCTTTATTGTGTCTGTAATGCCTCCTACTCACCCTTTCTGTTTCTCACTTGCCATCTTCACTCACAGAAACAGCCATCCCCACGGCTCCTCTCCTTCACAAACTACATTTACCTTCATAGTAATGGCCTTCAGTAGGTTTGGCAATGAATCTATTAAGCTAGAATTAAACAGCGTACTTCAGAAAATTATCCAAGTATAAAGTGGCTTATATTTAACATTTCTTTGAAATATTAACATTTTTCACTGATATGATAAACAAATGTACAAAATGACGTCTGTAGGTAAGCCATAAAGTGGACATGAGTTGACATTAAGTACAATGTTGTTAAAAATGATCACCTTTGGACCCAAAACAAAACAAACAAAAAGTATATCAATGGGAATGAGGGGGAGGGCAGAGTGGAGCTCCAAAGCCCATCAGTAGTCATTTGGACATCCCATGTCAGAACGGCCACAAGGAACAGAAGCGCCAGTCAGCATGCGGTATAGCACGGATGAAACACACACCTTTCTCTGGTTCTTTAATGCTTACTAACCACCCCCCCCACACCCATCCACCCCAAACATACACTACCATGACCCCAATTCTGTCTTACAAATATGGCTAGACCAGAACATGTATGCCAGTACAGAAAAGAGCTCGCAACACAGGGAATCCAGAACAGATAAAGGGGAGCAGTGATACTAGGAGGGAGTAAGGGGGAACCAATCACAATGATCGATATATGGCGTCCTTCCCAAGGGGTCAAACAGCAGAAAAGTGGGTGAAGTGAGATGGCGGTCAGTGTAAAACATGAAATAAAGAAAAGAATGAATTATAAATTTTCAAGGGGGTATGGGTGAGGAAGGGGAAGGGAGGGGGTGGGGAATAAGCTAATGCCAGGGGGTCAAGTAGAAAGAAATGTTTTGAAAAAGATGACAACATATGTATAGATGTGTTTGTCAGAATGGATATGTGTATGGATTGTGATAAGAGCTGTAAGAACCCCCAGTCAAGTGATTTTTAAAAAGATCACCTTTGAGAAACCACTATCCCAGTCAAAACTGAACCAGCTTTGTTCCACCCCAGCTGGGAATTGGTAGCCCTTGCTGACAGTGAACAGTTAGGATTACACACAATAGCATATAACCTACAATTTGTCTAGAGGAAATGCTGCATCAAATTCAAACAAAATCAGATCACTGGTGTGTATAACTTGGACTGCAAAGTACTAGAGGATTTCCCTGAAACCTTCCTAGAATAAAGGAGAATATAAGTACCTAAATAACTACCAACGATATGAAGAAGTTGAAATGGAATGATAATCAAAAACCATTTTTAAAAGGAAAGAAGGTGGTTGAAATACTAGTTACAAAGATAGTTTATTGGGGGTTACTATATGCTAAATGCATCACTAAGCAACGTCAAGTGAGTGAATTAATCAGGGGCTGTCACCTGGGCTTTTTGAAATATTAAAATTTATCACTGATATAAGAATCTAGGAACATAATCATGTAATTTTTACTTTAGAACAAATCAGTATGGTCACAATTTTCCAATCAATCGACCTGGCAAAATCAGCTATCAAACAAAACCGAGAGATAGTGCAAACGGAATCCCTCGGGAACAACAGTGTCACGGTTCACTTTGGCAAGGAGGTAAGTCTTTAAACCTTTTACACTGGGTTTCTAAGTAAGAGCTGTACCTCTCCAGTAAAAAAAAAAAGCAGTTATCACCTTAACAAAACACAAGGAATTGATAAAGCCTTAGTAGTACTGGGATTTTATTCTATTTCTTTAAAATAAAACAATCCTAATACCAAGGGCTCACGTAGAAAGAAATATTTTGAAAATGATGATGGCAACATATTACAAAAGTGCGTGACATAATGGAGTTGTACAAGCCCCCAATAAAATGATTTTTTTTTTAAAAAAAGAGCTGTATGAAGCCCCAACAAAATGATTTAACAAAATAAAATAAAACAATCCTAGTAAACCTTTAAAATTCTTATGCTTTCTGTAACAGAAATTGAGCCGTCCATAAATCAGTGGATACAACTTAGTCCCAGCATCTGTTTCTGTTTGAGTGTGTGGCTGCAGATGTAGGCACTTTCAGAAATCCAGTCCTTAGCGTGGGGAGGCGCGAGCACACAGCCCGAGAGCCTCAGGTTGAAATCATGTCCTGTTTTCATTACTCTGGAACATCCTTTTCCCCAGAGACGGGCTCTCCTGATCACATGTCCAGTGTGTGAGACTGCGCTGCCTCAGTGTTGGTGTTGCTTCTCTGTCTCATGGTCTCCCTGCTTCTGTCTGTACTTTTTGCGAAACAGACTTCCTTATTCTTCTGGCCGCCATGGTACAATACCATAATTCAAATGCATCGGTGTAGTCTCCCTTATTTATCATCCAGCTTTGACATGCATGAGGCGATTGAGTATACCATGATTTGGGCGGATCTTAGTTGTCAAGTCTGGTCAGCAGATTTTTTTTTAAACTGCTGCTTCCAGGAGTAATGAAATCTTTAACAACTTTAATCTTTTCTTGGTTTATCATAATATTGTCTGTTGGTCCAGGTTTTGAATTTTGGTTTTCTTTTTACTGAGTTGTAATCCATACTGAAAGCTGTAGTCTTTGACTTGTACCCCAGGTTTCCAAATTTGAGTGTCCATTGGAATCACCTGGGAATCTGTGAAGCTACAGATATGTGGGCTTTTTGCAATTCAATTAACCAGAATCTCAAGGGAGAAGAACCCAGGGATCTGTAGTTTCACCAGATCCCCAGGTGATTCTAAAGATCAGTCAGGTTTGGGAACCTTGGACCTGAAGCCCTAGGAATTTCAGGCCACATTCTATCCCATCTTTGGGTATTTGCCTAAATTGACTAATCAACTAGAGAGGGGAATTATACTTAATAGTCTTAGTTCTTAACATCTCCACTTTCCATCTCCCTCATGCTCCTTGTCACAATTTAGAAAGCACTTCCACACTTAGGATATTCCCCTAGCAGCTGTCCACCAGAACCCTGCTGAGTAGGCAGGGCAGCTGTTAACCCCATTTTATAGCTGAGAAAACAGTTTTAGCAAAGTTAAGTGACGTTCCCAGATCTTCTTAGAAAAATGAAAATGATAGTTTCAGACAGGCATAGATGTCAAGCATTTGTTAACACATAACTATATTTTGTAGAACTAATGAAGAAAAAATGTTTATATGCCCCATAAAAATGGGAAATAAGAAGTAGTCGAATTCTGTTATGTCTGTGTCCACGTGTGAAAATGGCACAGGAGCATTTTCTGACCTTCTCTGGCTGCACAAGGGAGAAGAGCATCCAGCTCCACACCAGCCCAGGCTCGCTGCCACGAGGCGAGGGTCAGACATGCCTTCACCCTCCGTTTTGCTTCACCCTGTTCTGACCCCAACCATCCCTCCTATGACACTCTTACTTTTCTACTAGGTTTGATCATTTGCTGCAGTGGCACAAAACTCACAGGCAACACTCACAATTATGGGAGTTGATGAGGAAGGTTAACGGGATCAGAAAACATTAACAATACAGTCCTCAGTCCATAGCAACACCGTTCTCGGTCAGCTGCCAAGTCTCTCTCTGATCTTTAGCTGCTCAGTCACATGGTCCATTGGCCCCTGCCTCTGTGGGCCAGAATTTTGGTGTTCTCCTCTGCTGTCTCATGGTCTCCTTGCCTTGGCCTCTGTGCACCCACCACTCCAGGCAGAGATTTCTGACGCGTTCCTCTGATGGCTCTTCTTCTTTGATGAGCCTAGGAATTCTCTCCCTCCACTTCTGAGATGATCCTTTTGTATGTAAAGGAATGACAACCCAAACTGACCATTATTAGTGTTTCACATGCTCTGTTTGCATGGTCCCACTCATTAGTGGGAGTTACAAAGACAAGGATAGAGAAGAGCCATATTAGGAAATGTCACTTCACCCACACCACTACATCCTTTATTTGAAGATTCATTTGCCAGTTATTGCATCTCTCTTCAAGTATGTCAAATCCACTATTTAATTCACCTATCAAGTGTTCAGTCAATGACTGATTTCCAGAAGTTTTATTTAATTCCTCTTCTAGTCTCTTCCCCATGTGTGCATTAAAACCCCAGCCCCATAGCTTTTTGGATCAATTTGAATGCTAGAGTTATCATTCCCTATCCTAATTTTATGTTAGTAGCAGATACTCTGTAGATAGTTATCCTAGCTTTATTTTCTTTCTCAGTTTCGTCTTTTGTAAAAAAAAATTAAATATCTAGCAGTATATCTAGTTTAATAGACAGAATGGCCCCAAACCAATGTTATCCCCCACTAAACAGCAGAAAATATGCACATTTTAATTATATATATTTTTAATATTTTTTTGTAAACGTTCCAAAGGTGTAGAATTTCATGATTTGAAATGAGTTATGATCGAGTGTGGCTTGCCCATGGGAAGGAAGCACTAGACATATGCTCAATTGTCCCATGGCAGCCCTGCCTGCGAGGGCAAAAATGAGATGGCTCGGTTTCTAGCTTGGGTGATTTATTTCTAGACTGTGCCCACCAACCACTACAGAAAAGGAACTGGGGTTCCTTTTAGGGTGGCAAAGGTAGTGGATTCAATTTTCTAGTTGAGTTTTAGATTCTGTGGACAGTGCCTGGTGATAGTTGTAAAGAAACTGAGTGGCAGTCTGCATGGTCCCACCAGGAAGAATGCTTCTGCTCTGAGGGACGGACGCCTGTGACTTCGTCAGCCTGGTTTCCACTGTGGGTTTCCTTTTGATGTGTCACGTAGCTTTCACTTCAGAAGGCATTTGCTGTCCAATCTGAAGTCTGGCTATCCCAAATGAAAGATCAAGAAATACACTCGAAACGGAACAGAATGAAATGGCAAAGCCATCCCCAGGTGAACCGAGGTACGAGAAAGCTAGTGGTCATTTCCAGGTGTAGCTTCCCCACAGATGAGGGTTTATCCTGTGAACCTTGATTTCCACAGACTTGGTGATAGTTTGGCTTTAAAAAAAAAATCGTTTCATTGGCATATAATTCACATACAGTGAACCCTCATTTATCGTGGTTAATCGGTTCTAGACCCTACCGTGATAAATGAAATTCCGCGAAGTAGGATTCCGTATTTGTAAATCAAATATTTTCGTAGTTAGAGCTAGAGGACATGAAAAAACACCCTTTAGTCACCATTACACTCGTATTACCCAATTTATTAAACAAAAAAGGGAAAA
>NW_022111373.1:114254471-114255776 GCF_000313985.2 Echinops telfairi
ATTCATATACCTATGGTTTGTATATGTCTTTGGTTCACTTTAGAGCCATCATTATCGTTTTATAATGATTTATAATAGAGTTATATTTACAATGGAATTATATTCTATTATTTATAAAATAGAATATTAAGTATTACTAGAATTATATTCTATTATAGATAAAAACAATCTATAATAGAATTATAATAGAGTTATAATTATAACTCATCCTCCTGGGGTATAAGGCACTAGGCAAGCTCTCTACCTCATTGCTTGGGAGACCCAAGTAGAATAAGACATGACCCGAGAGCAGAAGCAGGCATTGGCCTTGGTGTTTGTCCTCGTAGCAGTGGCCTCAGACGGTGTCTGACTGACTTTTGAGATTGACTAACTTCACTCAGCCTAATGGTTTCCAGGCCCACCCATGTCATGTGGTGTTCAGTGGTTTCATTGCTGTTTTTGAGGGATGGATGCACTGTATTCTATTCTGTGTATGTACCATAGTTGGTCCATTTTTCTACTGATAAGCATTTGGGCTCTTTCCACTTCTTGCTATTGTGAACTGTGCTTCAATCAACACAGGCGCGCATACCTCTGTTGGTGTTCTATTTCTTACTTTTGGAGGGCATATGCCCAGCAGTTATTGCTGGGCCGTATGGCAGTTCTATCCCCAGGTGTTTTAGGAGTGCCATATCGCTTTCTGCACTGGTTATACAGATAATTTGATTGTGTATTTCATCTTCACACTGCTGACTCATGGCGACCCCCTGTAGGTTTCTGAGACTTAAGTGTTGACAGGCATTGGTCTTGGTGTTTGTCCTCGTTTGTCCCCAGTTTTTCTCCTTCAGCACTTCTGGTGGTTTCAAACTGCTGACCATAAGGATCGTGGGCCAATGCATAACCACTGCACCACCAAGGCCTCTGTATTTCACTCTAGATGCCAATAATGAAGTTAGTTTGACAAGTGTTGAAGTCTAGATAACCAATTAATTGTTCCACCACCTGTCTGTTTCTCTAAAGGACAACCTAAAGTCCCCTTTTATGCAAAAATTCACTGTGACCAGAGAGAACCTTCCCAGGCAACGCTACTGGGTGCACTAACTCAGCGAGTTGCTTGATGCTTGCCTAGCGGGGAAAATGTGTATTAAGAAAGGTCCACCCAGCAGGTTTTTTCCACTGTTGTTTTTGGGTACCCCCTCGTACAGCACACCTAACTTCGATAGCTGTGAATTGCAGATTACTTGATGTTTACAGCTTATTATCTCTTGTTACAGTCTGAATACTTTAGCACCAATCTTCTGTTTCTATCTACTTTGGAGCATCAGC
>NW_022111373.1:114256265-114258638 GCF_000313985.2 Echinops telfairi
GGCCAGTTCCACTCTGCCCTACGGGGTCTCTATGAGTCAGAATCAAGTCAGCGCCAATGAAATTGCATTCTGTTCTGTCTTGTTCATAAGCTATAGCAGGCATTATTAGCCATGAACAACACAGGCATGTAAATAAGATGAGAGCTCATGGCTGGACTGGCGGGAGCTACTTTTGGCTGGTGGATAAAACAGGTCTATTTGAGAAGGTGACATGAGAGTGAAAACCCTGAAAGATGAGAAGAAATTGTAATGTACAAGGCAGAAGAATACTTCCAGTCAGAGGGAAGACCAAATTCAAAGCCATGATATAGAAACAAATTTGGTATAATAGGCATAAAAGGTAAATATGCAAAATTGGTAGATAGATAGTTGGAGAGAGGGTACGTACTGTCTTTGTGCAGTCTGTATGCTGGGTCAATAGTCGGGATTAAGGAAGACTCGGTAACAACCTATGATACGCTGATACCACAGCCGTGCTTGCTGGAAGTGAAGACTTGATGTACTAAGTGATGATGACTGAAGACTACAGCCTTCGGTGTGGATCACAGCTCAATGGAAAGAAAACAAAATCCTCACACCTGGACCACCGCTGAGCATCATAATAAACAAAACAACTTGAAATTATCGATGATTTGATTTTACGGGGATTTACAATCAACACCCATAGAAGCAGCAGTCAAGAAATCAAACCATGAGTTGCATTGATCAAATTGGCTGCAAAGGAAATCATTAAAGTGTTAAAAAACAAAGCTGTCACTGAGGACTAAGATGTGACTGACCCAAGTCATGATCTTTTTAATGACCTCATACGCATGAGAAAGCTAGGCAACAAATAAGGGAGACAGAAGAATCGAGGGTCCTTGTGTTGTGGTGCTGGTGAAGAATACTGAAAGTACTATGGCCCGAAGAACCAACAAGTCTTGGAAGTAGTACAGAAAGACTGCTCCTTAGAAGGGAAGATGAGGAGACTTTGTCTCGTATCCTTTTGCCATGTTATCAGAAGGTACCAGTCCCTGGAAAAGGAAACTGTGCTTGGTAGAGTATAAGGTCAGGGGAAAAGACGACGACCCTCAACTGAGATGGACTGACACAGTGGGACTCCCGTGGACGGGGAATCAGGCAGGGAGAATGATGTCTTTAGAACATGTGGGAGGAAAAGAACAAATGAAAGCAGATCAGGGGAGAGGAGGGATATTTTGGTTAGGGTGGAAACAGTGGGAATGGGAGGACGTAGTTTGATTTGGGATGTACTGTGACATAGACTGGAGAGAACTTGATGGATTGGGTGTGGAGTGTTTCAGGAAGAGAGCGACGGAGGTTGACTCCTGAGCATTTCTTGAGATGAGAAAGGAGATTCCAATGAGTTTAAGAGTAAGGAACTAGCAGTGTGGTTGTGAATATGTTAAGGTTGTATGTTTATCACACATCCAAGTGAAGCTGTCAAGCAGGCCGTCAACTCTGTGGGGCTGAGGTTTATGAACCAGCACCATGCAGATGGGATTTGAAGCCATGGCTGTGGTCATTTAGGAAAGGTATCAATGGGTAAGGGGACCAAAGACTAGGCGCCAGGGCCTTCTGACAGTTCAAAGATAGAATGTAGGTGAATCTTATAGCTGTCCATTGCCGTTCAATTGATTCTGACTCATAGGAAGGAAGCCCGCAGAACAGAGTAGAACTTGCCACAGGGTTTCAGCGCTATAAATACTTGGGGAAGCGGTCTGCCACATCTTCCTCCTGTGGAGTGGCTGGTGTGTTTGAACAGCCAACTTTGGATTAGCAGCTTCACTGAGCTTCCTTACACAATGCTTAGCCAAAATATTTGCTACTATGGTTTTGGGGGCTAATTTTTTAGACTATCTTCTGCCTCAGCATATCAAAGGTGAGGTGGCCCCAAACCATACCCATCTTCTACCTCTTGTTTTTGAGAACCAATGGCTCCTTTTTTTTTTTAATCGTTTTATTAGGGCCTAATACAACTCATATCACAATCCATACATTTATCAATTGTGTAAAGCACATTTGTACATTCATTACCCTCATCCTCAAAACATTTTTTTTTTCTTATGCAGACATCCCTCGGTTTATTGCTCCGGGCTTTATTGCTCTGCACAAATACTGCATTAAAAAAACATTATTTTCCATTAGACTGTAGGCCATTTATTATTATTTTTGCCCCTTATGTTTTTATATATATTTAATCATTTTATTAGGGGCTCATACAACTCTTATCACAATCCATACATACATCAGTTGTGTAAAGCACATTTGTACATCCATTGCCCTCATCATTCTCAAAACATTTGCCCTCCACTTAAGCCCCCGGCATCAGGTCCTCATTTTTTCCCCTCCCTCCCTCATGAACCCTTGATAATT
>NW_022111373.1:114260271-114271772 GCF_000313985.2 Echinops telfairi
TGTCCCTCTCCCGGAGCTGCAGATTCAATGCTGTCCTTTGAAATAATTTTTTCTGGGGGGAGGGACCAATGGCTCCTTGTCAGGAACCTATTATGTTGACTTCCATCTTACCCCATGTCTTGGGTGTTTCTTCAGGAAATCACTTGTCCTGTTACATGACGTTTGGCAATGTGGCAAGACCCTTTAGGGCTTTGTGCACAGAAGCACTGTTAGTTAATGGCTTTGCTAAGATCCCTTTGGGCACCACCTGAGGGAGGCTAATTTCTTTCCAGCCAGTACTAATATACAGTAAGTAGGAAAGGGCTATGCCTTGATGTCACCACACTTAACCTCAAGCCTGTGGCCAAAAGCATATTGTAGGGCTGTGGCCTGGGTAACGATGCCTGAAGCATTGTCCCTAAGAACATCCATAAGAGTCCATGAGAGGCCCAGCTGAGGTGATCAACATTCTGTTTCTCTTCACAGTGACTGGAATCGATAGAACCCTAAGGTGAAACATATGCCTCCTGTGACCCAAATACTAGGCAAAACATGGCTGCATAGCTTTGTCAGTAAAAGTCACAGTAACAAATGAGTGATGGGGTGTAATGTATTCTCTGGTCTTTTCCTGTCAAGGCTCTGGAGCTCCATGTCATAGTCCTCAGCACACAAAAAAATACAGACGTGCTGGGCATGTGCCGCAAGCCATGGAGGTGTGCATAGAATATGAGAGAGAGGAAACTGTGCTGAGTCCCTGGACACTCCCTCCAGAGATCCATGAGATTCTGCATGCGAGCCAGGATTCCCTTCTGAAAGTAAGTATTGTTCCAGACCTCACTTTGCCTAGTGATCCCTCTTTGTTCAAAAAGGCAATATAAACGCTTTTGATGATGTTTTTTAATGGGCTATTGCTCTCCTGAAAGATTGCCAGGTGAGTTTGAAGCAGTGGTTGAAGGGATCTACACATATGGCTTAGTACTCTGGAGTTGAGAGAGTTCTTCTGAACCTTCTATTGCCTTTTGAACTAAGAGTAGTTCACTGTAGTAGGTATAAAAACCCTTTCTGTCCATTTTTCATGTCTGGTGCCAAGCATCTAGCTGTGCTGGGATCACAGCCCTGACCCCGTCACTTTACCTTCAGGCCTGTAATAGATGAGCAGCTCTCTAAGCTTTAGGGCGCTTAGTTCAAGCGCCACTTGTTTTGTCTCCATGCCTAGGACCACATTTCATTGTCTTTCTCAATTTGATAGGGCTTGTCGCCATCTGAAAAGGAAGAGCCAGAACCTTGTATGGGGTTGAGCGGCATGGACAGCGTGTCTGACAGCACTGGCAGCATCCTCAGCAAGCTCGACTGGAACGCCATTGACGACATGGTGGCCGGAGTGGAGAACAGAAGTCCGTCTGTCCACTTGGCCATGGGCCTGTGACCTGGATATCATCCATCCTTAGTCCAAGAAGGGATAACCCCTTAGATCGGCACTGAAAGACCTGTGGGTATAAGGGAAAGGGGAGGAAGGAGGGAGTAATGTAAACTTGTCACCTGCAGTCCAATTATTATCTGGATTAGCCATTTCATATGGGAAAATAAACAGTTTTGATAATTTCACTTCATGGAAAAAGGGTTAAGTATACATTTATTTTAAGGTTGGTTTTTGTTTGTTTGTTTTTTTTGCATTTGACTCATCTTGGCAAAATAAAAAAGGCAATTCCTTTCAAATCAAGTTTGTATAATATTTGAAGAACTTTCAATAAAAATCTTATTTCCTGCCTCCTTCACTACCTCTGCCTTTTGAGGAACAACCTGAGATGGGTGGATATGATGACAAAACCCTCACTTTCAATTGAGAATAAAACATTCACTTCTGGGGCTTTCCATCAGCATGTTTAAAACACATCAGCATGGGGGGACCACTGTGCTCGGCTCTCAGGACGATACCCTCAGGGACTCCAGGGTCTGAAAGCAATCACCTCACAGATAGTTTGTTCCAGTTCATAATTAAGGCAGGAGGCTCATCAGGTACAGTACTTTGCTGTCATAGCTGGATGCATATTTTGTCTTCATTTCAGTGGATTTTAATCCCATGCAACAAACCTTGAAATGAGCCAAGAAAGGGAAGACACAGAACCACCGAAAGATGAACAGCCCTAGAATGTCTCCATTGTCAGAACACAGGAAACACCCAACCGGACCTGTCTCAGAGCCACCTGCTGCTACGGAGAGGCCCGGACTGGAAACCCTCCACACATGAAATGAAAAGCTGTTTGCCGTGTCTAGGTCTTCAGCATTCACCATGCTCCTGATACCAAGTGTGTCCCCAAAGCCTTAGGACTCAATCTCACTCGCTTCACATGTTTATGATAGACTAAGTTTGCCTCTGATGAGTACCCTGCTTTTTCTTCTGGCTTGAGTTTGGAATCCTCAGAGGAAGCTCGACGTTTCTGCCAAAATGTTAAATCCATGGACTTGAGTTAAAACAGATTTCAGCTGTACTCTAAACATCCATCTTTCTCTACCCTGTACAATATATACACTTAGCAACTGGGTCATAAGCTAATGAAGTCAGAACTAAGGCCATTTTCCCTGTCTCAGCAACCCAAGTAATGGTTATTGTGTACCATGCTTTGTGTTCTGCTTCAGATGAATCTAGTTGAGAAACTATGAAAAGGAAACATGCACTCGACACATACTTAATTGGGCAGAGGTCACATGAGTCAAAAATTCTACTTCTCAGAGCATTGCTTATACACTGACCACTCAGTAATTTGGAATTTGCCTCTACACTATCAGGACCCTGGTGGAAGTTAATGTTTTCATTGATGAAAATACTGTACTGGGAATTAGAAAATTGCACCAAACAATATTAAGGTGGTACCTCAGGTCCTAGATGAAGGTCTGGGGGCTTCAGGAACGCATCTGATTCTGTCAGAGTCATGGCACCAGAACTGTCAAAGATTGCTAGACACGGTTAAGCTATGGCAGGGGTGAACAAAGAACTAACAGGCAGGGGACAGAGACTCCAGAAATGGCTCAAAGCCAACTCTGTTGAGACAAGATGGCAAGCTTTTAAATAGAAAGTTAAGGGGCAATGGGATGGGTGAGTGATGTATTGAAGTGGCCAGTCCTTCCAGTTTGCTCAGAAAGTTTTCCTTTTTTATGGTGAGGCTAGTGAATCCTGGGGATGCAAGAGGATGTTGGAAAGAAAAGGATGAAGAAACAATAAAATTAACAGCATAAATCATTGAGTTTGTTCATTAGAGTTAAGTCCTGCTGTTTGCCAGAACAAAATGGGGTAGGATTTATTTTACAGTGGGTTCAGGTAAAATTCAACTTTATCAGTCCCCATTTTTGTTCATGCTAAATGATATTCATTCTTAAACAACCTAGAGTTATAGATCTCAAGTGGGCAAAGCAAGGTTTAGGAAAGAGTCCTGTGAAGATTCTTGTTAGGGTTATGTCAGCAAAATCAGGTTGAGGTAGAGGGTGCATGTGTTGGTCCAGGTAGACTAGAAAAACACATTCATGGACACTCATAAGTGATATGTATAAGAGCGAGCTTTATATGCAATTCAATGTTGAGAAAATAGCCCAACCCGTCCAGATCAAGTCCTTAAGTCTGATATTACCCCTTTTGTCCGATACCAATCTATAAAGTCCTCGTCAGACTCACAAAACACATGCAATGACGCCAAATGCAGGAAGAACACAGGCCAGTGGATGGAAAGTCCTGTGGATCCCAGTGGTGGTGGAAGCATCTCAGCACTGGCGGGGGTTTCCACGTGGCTCCTCCAGCTCCAGAGGTCTGGCTGGATCAATGTAGCTTTATCAGGCTCGTCCTCAGTAATGTCTCAAAGGGAGCGAGCGAGTGTCCCGCTTCCAGCAAGCTATTTATCTCCTTAGTGCCTCCAAATGAGATCATAAAGCTGCGACCTGATTGACAGGCTAAGTTCCACCCTTTTACTCAAGCCTCAAATTGACAAAAGATTATGTAACTACCACAGACCACCCCTTGTCAATTTGACACTTTCACAAAACTCTTTAGCCATATACAATTTTCAAAACAATAATAAAATCCTATCTGTATCTAACAGGATAAAACTGAAATGCATACAATTCAATATGTGCCACCCTCATTTAAACAAAACATTCTATAAGTGAACAAAACAAAAATACCTTATACTTATGTGAACACCTACACCACAATCCTATGAACATATTCCTATGAATATACTGTATATACACAAGTATAAGCCAACCTGAATAAAAGCCGAGGCATCTAATTTTACCACAAAAAGTGCATTAAAAATGTGCTGAAAAACTCGGCTTATACACGAGTATATATTGTATTCCAGCACCTATGAAATTTTGTAAGCCAACCACTTGATGCCTTTATCCTCCCCATTTTGGGCATCCAATTTATTTATTTATTTCCCCCCTGCCCGGGTATCCAATTTCTTTACTGCCCACTTACACTCAGATTTACTTACAGTGATCTGAGGAGACAATCATATTCTTTGACGTGAAGAATCTTCATTCCGGTTGGAACCTTGTGATATCCACATCCAGAAGCAAAGTCAAATCAGGACAGGCCATCCATAAAGTCTGCAGCAATATGCACCAGTTCACAGGCTGAAAAATCTTCTCTTCATCTGGCTGGGTTCTGGTCAACTCAATATGGGCTACCTCACTTAGCCTCACCAGGGTGCCCACTAATCACCTTGCCTTTAGACCATGGGCTTGTCACAAATTCTCAACAAGCCTAGCCCCCTTGGGCTAGGTCATAAACTTCAGACCAGTCAACCACTCTTGTATTCTCTAATTCCTGTAAACCAAGTCCACAGGTGTCAGTGGCCAGACTCAACCATCTCCTTCATTGCTGCATTTCTCCCACTTCCCTTCAAGTGTATCCAGGTGGTAACGTAGCAAGCATTTCAGCCAGCCCAAAGGTTTCTTTTAACGTTCAGTCCTAGAAAGGAGTTTTCTTCATGGTTCCAGATTTTTTCCAGACTCAAGCACAAACTACTTGTTCAAAATTCAAAAATCCAAAGTTTCCCTTTAATCTGTCAGCAGTGCCCTAGGCAATTCTCTTGGAATGCAAATGTCCTGAGTATTCCAGAGCACTGGGTAGGGCTAATCTTTTCAGAGTCTTCTTTATAGGTGTGGCCTAAACCCATTTAAAGTCCCAATTTTAATGGCTGAAGACAAGTGGGCTTATGAACGAACTCTCTATTTTCATACTTCCCAATAATAATTTCTATCAATCATTTTATCAACAATAATTATCAGAAGAAATTAGTATAAGCAAAGCAGAATCAAATACTAATCTCAATTCTTAAAACAGTCAAGTTCAATACTTATTTGGCTTACCTTAATCCTTAACTATTCTATTGAAACAAAATATGGGAGTAGGTCTCTAACAGCCACAAGCCAGAGCCAGCCATTCTGACATGTCAGCCATTTTCACTAAGCAGCTCTGAGAAATTCAAGGGGCGATTTTGTCCCTTGACCTCAAAATATACATTAATCACATTCATTTTCACCATTTCAAACAGGGATAACCAAAGACTACAACCAATGAAAAGAATCAAAACTTTAACTTCCCATTTCTTTCCAGACAACAACCCAGTAAACCACATGCATGGACAATCTGACTTCTGGCTAACCAAAGAAGAAACACTACCACGAGGCAGAAGTCAAATAAACATCCATTCTCCATATTCACGATTTTTCTCTAGTACCCCACTCCCAAGGTACCATAAAGTGTCAGTCCAGGTAGACTAGATAAACAAATTCAAGGGCACTCATGTGTATAAGAAAGAGCTTTGTAAACAAAGAGCAATTTAATATTAAAAAAACATCCCAGCCCACTCCACATCAACTCCATAAGTCTGATATTAGTCCATATGTCCGATACCAATGTCTAAATTCCTCTTCAGACTCACAAAACACATGCAATGATGCTGAACACAGGAAGATCACAAGCCAGTGGTTGGAAAGTCTTGTGGATCGAGTGGCAGTATAAGCATCTCAGTGTTGGTGTGGGTCTCCACGTGGCTCCTATGGTTCCAGAGCTCGGGCTGGATCAGCGTAGCTCTATCTGGATCACTGTCAGTAATGTAGGGTGTGAGTGAGTGTCCCACCTCCAGCTAGCTATTTATCTCCTTAGTGTCTCCAAATGAGGTCATCAAGCTGTGACCTGATTGAAAGGCTAAATTCCACCCCTTTACTCTTAAGTCTCAAATTGACAACAGATTATGCAACCACCACAGTGCAGTGCAGTTTTTTGTGTCAACTATCTTAAAAGAATGGTTAAAGAAAAGAATTAGTAACAGAAGGGTGTGCTTAAAGTCTGAGAGACAGGTAGATGACATTCTTTGGATTATGCAGTTTCTTACAGAATAAATGTACATGTTCTATGTGATGTTGCCCAGGCCTGGTTGCCTCGCATCAGGGTATGCAATGACCCGAGAGTCATAGAAACCTTTATTAAACAAAAACATCAAACTGAAGCTGCTGTTTCTTGACATTCCTCCATCTCGGTATGGACACTAGATAGCAGGGGGTGTCCCTCTCTCTAACTCTTCTCCCAAAGAATTCTGCACTCTTTGATTAAATCATGTCAAGGCACCAGTTTTGGCATCTTTGAGGGGTATGTGTCTAGATACATTAGAGAAACAATTCTACAGAAACTCATATGTATAAGAGAGAGTTTTATATAAAGGGTAAGTGCACATCAAGAAATATATCCCAACCCAGTGCTGTCCAAGCCCACAAATCCAACATTAACCCATTAACCCATATGTCCAACACCAATCCACAGAGTCCTCCTCCATGTCATAAAACACACACTATGATGCCAACTGCAGGAGGAAAGCCCAGTTAGTGAATGTATAAGCTCTCAGCGCTGGCAGGGGTCTTCACATGGCTGTTCCAGCACCCAGGGCTGCATTGGGGTAGGTCCATATGGCTTCTCCTCAGGGATGTCTTGCAAGAAGTGAGCCTTGCCAGCTGAAGCAGGGAACTGCTAAGGCAGCTGCACCCTGGTGTGACCATCACAAAGCAAGAGACCCAAGAACTGGAAAGGTGAGGCTCACAGAGCCATTTATCCCTCTGCCCTTCAATTAACCCCACGTGTGTTTATCGGCCAGGTTGGCACAATAAACTAACTACCTCAGTAAGTTACAAGATATTCTTATAAGCTGGCCCGAGAATGTCATCATCATCTCTGGAGGCAAATGTATTATGAACTTCAGTCTTAATTATAAATCTTTAAAGGACACTTTGTGAGAACTATGAACAAATTATTACACTTCATTCAATATGCTCAACAGGTGTTCCTTTTAAGTGTTCTTTGTGTTTTGGGAAAAATAAATCTGAAGGGACAATATCATGGCTTTAGAGTGGGTGGGGTGAGGTTTCCCAGCGGAAGTCTAGAACGGCACTTGACATCTTTGAAGAATGAGCAAGTGCATCATAATGGGGGTGGGAGAAAGTCTCCTCACAACTTTCCCGGCTTTTTTCTTATCAATGCAGTTTTCAGTTTTCTTAAAAATTTTTCCTAATATGGCCCCCATGAGTATCCTGCGTCCTTTGAGAAAATCTGTCAAGATAAACATTTGATAGATTTAAATTTAATTTTCAAATTTAAAACTGTATAACCCAACACACATGTGCACAAGAAGAACAGAGGAGAGCATTTCTGGAAGAGATGTTTCAACACACTTCTGGAAGATAAAAGTGAACAAAGGGGCAGCAATAGGTCTACCAGGGGGGAGGAAGTCACAGTATGATTTGTGCAAAAGAGGGTAGTGATAAGGTGAGCTGAAGGGGCTATGGGTCCCTGCTTAGAACAGGTGCTATTTCTTCTTGCTGCAACATGTGCAAAGAAGGCCTAGCAGTTGTGTCCCAGGCAAGAGTCTAGCACACGATGGGGGATGGCCAAATCTGCCCCGACACTTGTTTTTGTAAATAAGATTTTATTGGAACATACCATGTCATTCATGTATTGTCTACGGCAGCTTTTTCTCTTCCATGACAGAGGTGCCAAGTTGCAACAGAAATCTTATGGCCTGAAAAACTTAAACTATTCCTATCTGGCCATTTAAAGAGTAAGTTTGCTGACTCCTGCCTGGCATGGACCCATCTGAGGAACTCCACTCACATACACAAAATTTCAAGAAGGTTTTCAGCACCTTACTGCCAAATCAGAATGGGCAGTTAGGCATTACTTAGCACAAGGGGACAGCCGTCCAGAAAGAGAGAATCTAAATCAAATGGGCAAAATCATAGAGCTCCTGCAAGAAAAATAAGAAACAATTTTCAAACAAAAATGATCAGGGGGGTGGAGGGGAAAAAAGGAGGAGCTGATCCCAAGTGCTCAATGGAAAGTAAATATCTAGAAAAGAACGATGGAATATATGTACAAATATGTTGGATACAACTAATGTATGGTTTGTAACAATGTGTGTGGGTTTGATAGAGCTTAGGAAAAGGTATTGGAGACAGAGCCACAGCCTCCGAGGAATGGGAAGCCCTGCTTGGTGCTCAAGGAATGCTGAATAAATCTTGCTAAAAAAAAAAAAAAATATATATATATATATATAAATATAAACAAATAAATAAATAAATATATATATATATATATATATATTGTCATGGTCAGACAATGGCAGTGGAAATACTATTCTCTTTTCCCTTGAGGCTATTTCCGCTAAAGAACATCCCCATTCTGATTTATGAATGGCCAGAGTCCATCAACAACTGGTTTCCATGTTTTAAATGAGTGGAATGCATGCATGTGGTCTTTTCATTAATGCTCTCTATTTTACTTCTCTAGGATTTAATATCCACTGCAATGGTTACACATAAGTCACAGGCAAAATTCATGATTAAAAGGCTTTTGAAGGAAGTCATCAAATCGTAATGCCAGTGAGATGCTGAGGGTTGAATTGTTTATGAAGACATGTTACAAAGGTCTTTCAGGTCTGCTAATAAATGCCCAAAGGGCATACCAGTTCACTGGAACCTTCAACCCAACGGCAACTCAAAGGCATTCAGCTCACGCTCCCTGAATTAAGCGCCCAGAGGCTCTCTACTCCAGTAAGTGCCTCCCAAAGACACTCAGCTTCCCTTCTGTGGGTCAGCAAGTCCAACATCCCCAATAAGTGCCCTGAGGCACCCCACTCCACAAGCCAGCCTCTTACACAAAATGACTCGTCTTTACTTGCCCAATGGGTTGGGAAGGCCATCACTCTGTTCCATGCTCTGGCTCCTGGTTCTGTTGCTGCGCCTCTGATCGTATAGTTGTCTTCTGGATCCTTTGAGCAGGGATCTTGGGTCCAGATGATGTACTCCACTCCTGGTTCTTGCTGGTGATGAGATCTCTCCTTCTGCTTCTCAGAGGGCTCGTTTTATATGCTACAAGCTGGCTTTCCAGGAAGTCCTGTTCAGTTACTCAGAGGTGGATCCTATCAGGGAATTCAAATTGCTCCTCCTTCTTACTAGACTCAGGCAGGAATAAGTTGTTTGATGGGAGTAAAGACTTTGGCTAAAACTCCAACTCTCCATTCTGGCTCCACTGATCATACAATTGTTACTTCGATCTCATCTGTTTTTAAAATGCTAGCAAGAACACCAAGGCGTGAGGACAGCGACTATCAGCCTCCTTAAACCCGAACCCCTGTGGTTGGCTGTGGCTTGAGCTCAGACTCCCAAATGGCAAGGAGCGATTCTTTTTAATCTGACAGTGAGGTGAGATTCTGCCGCATTCATAAAAACACGCCCTCAAGTTACTCTATGAGGGAAGTAGTTAGAGAGCAAGAGAAAGCGCTTCAACATTAAAAGTATAACTGACATTTGAAAAAATCAAAGTATTAGAAGATAAAGTTGAGAAACAAGAGAGAGGCAAATGACATAAGAAATGGAGGGGTGGCAGTGGGAGTGGGGGTCATCTAACTGAGTTCAATCCAGATGGGATAATATCTGATTTCTGAAATAAAATAAAGGGGAAGATTTTATGAAATTTCTCCAGAGCTAAGAATCTAGATGTACAGAATAGAAGTCTATATATGCCTTAAACAATGAATAATAAAAGACTCCATATTAAGACTTATAATTGTGAAGTACTAGAATACTAGAAATATCAAAAATTTCTCAAAAAACCCCCCACCAAAACCAAAAAACAACTCGTTGCCATCAAGTCAACTCTGACTCCCAGTGACCCTTTAGGACAGGACAGAACTGCTCCTGCAGGCTTCCAAGACTGTGACTCTTTGCAGAAGCAGACGGCCCCATCTTTCTCCCAAGGAGCAACTTGTATACAAAGGAACAATAATTGGTATGGTATCAGTCCACTTGAAAGCTCCCCATTTGCTGGCCCCAATCCCAACTACATGGACAGCCCTCCCTCCCCCCAGAAGAATTTACTTCAGAGGACAGCACTGAAGCTACAGCTCAGAGGGAGGGGCATGTCTGACCAGAGCACACAGGAGCAAACAAAGAGGGAAGGAGAGAGAGTGGAGCACATCCTGGCCCATCAAGCCCACGATGACGATATACCTGCTCAGGGCAGCCAATGCACAGAGAGGACCAGAGGGCTGGCTCCACCACAAGACAAGATGTCCCTCATTGCCCCATAGCACTACAAGGGACAACACTGGAGGCACATTGCGGAAAATTGTGCCCGATCTGACCCCACCACACCGGGGCGAAATGCTAAGGGTGTGCAACAGAGGAACAAGGGGAGCAAAGCAATGAAGTCCCCAGGAAATAACAAAAATAGACTTTGGGGCCAGGGGGTGGCACCCTGTCAGACTCCACCTAAAAACACTCCTAAAGGTCAAAAAACAGACCCGGAACTATTTATAGGCTTTTCTTTTTTTGTTGAAGGTTTTTTGGTTGTTGTTTTGTTTTGCTTTTTCTTGTTTTTGTGCGTATTATTGTCTCTGCATGTCTATCTAGATAAGATAGACAGGATAAGTAATCCAGGGGAGAAAACAACAGGATTAATGGTTCCGGGGGACATAGGAGAGTGGGAGGCGAGGGAAAGGAAATGTTAACAAACCTAGGGACAAGGGAACAATCAGTGATCTAAAATCAATGGCGAGGAGGGCATAGGATACCTGGTAGGGCTTGATCAAGGGCAATGCAACAGAGAGGAATTACTGAAACCCAAATGAAGGTCGAACATGATAGTGGGACAAGAGGAAAGTCAAAGAAAATAGAGGAAAGAACTAGGAGGCAAAGGACATTTCTAGAGGCCTAAATATGGGAATGTACATACATAAGTATATTTATATATAATGATGGGGAAAAAGATCTATATACATATATTTATGTTAAGTATTAAGGTAGCAGACAGATATTGGGCCTCTACTCAAGAACTCTCTGAACACAAGAACACTTTGTTCTAATAACCTGACATTCCGTGATGCTCACTTTCCCGGCAGGATCGCTGAAGACAAAATGGGGGCATAAGCAAATGTGGTGAAGAAAGCTGATGGTGCCTGGCTATCAAAAGATATAGT
>NW_022111373.1:114271872-114325002 GCF_000313985.2 Echinops telfairi
CCATCTAGCTGAAAAGCAAGAAAGCCCACATGGAAGAAGCACATCAACCTGTGTGATCATGAGGTGTTGATGAGAACAGGTATCAGGCATCAAAGACCCAGGACAAAAAATCATATTAATGTGAATGAGGGGTCATGGGGAGTAGAACCTCAAAGTCCATCTGTAAATTGGACATCCCCTTACAGAAGGGTCACAAGGAAGAGACGAGTCAGTCAGGGTGCAGTATAGCACTGACGGAACATACAACTTTCCTCTAGTTCTTTGTTGCTTTACCCCCCACCCCTACTATTTGTAAGACAGACCCCAATTCTACCTTACAAATCCAGCTAGACCAGAGCATGTACACTGGTGCAAATGGGAGCTCGCAGCACAGGGAGTCCAGGACAGATGGATCCTTTGAGACCAATGATGGGAGTGGTGATGCCAGGAGGGTCGGGGGAAGGTCAGCACAGAAAGGGGGAAGCAACCACAATGATCTACACATAACCCCCTTCCAGGGGAATGGACACGGGGGTGGGGTGGGGGGGCAATGAAGGGAGACAGCGGTCTGTGTAAGACTGAAAAAAAAGGATAAATTATTAGGGGTTCATGAGGGAGGGTGGAGTGGAGGTGGAATGAGCTGGTGCCAAGGGATCACGTAGAGGGAAAATGCTTTGAGGTGACGATGGCAACATGTGTGCAAGTGAGCTTGACACAATGGATGTATGCGCGGATTATGATAAGAGCCGTGGGAGCCCCCCCCAAAATGATTAAAAAACAAACGTAATAAGAAAGACCCCCCCCCCCAAATCAAAAAAAATCCCCAAATAACAAAAAAGCCACTCTCAGTGTCATTATTGTATATACTTGGGTATAAGTCGACCCAAATATCAGCTGAGGCACCTAATTTTACCACAAAAACTCATTACAAATGTGCTGAAAAACTCGGCTTATACACGAGTATATATGGTAAGTTGATTCTGACTCAAAGCAACCTTTTAGGACAGGATAGAACTGCCGCTGTGGGTTTCTGAGACTGCAACTCTCTCTTTTTTAAAAAAATTTAATTAATTTTTTTTGGGGGCTGCAACTCTTTATAAGACCAGAAAGCTTCGTTTTTTCTGTCTCAGAGAGGGACTTTGCTTTTCACAATCCAATGTGTAACCACTATTCCACTGGGGCTCCTCCTTTTATGCAAAGAGAGCATAAAAATAGAAAATCTGCCGTGATCCCAGGCCATCATTCACTCCGCATTTTCAAAGTAAGATCTGAACCAAAGGCCAACAGCCACCAATTCCCTAACATTGGGAGGGAGAGATCATTTGCTGCTTCTCACTCCAGGCCCTAAAGGCTAGGGCATTTCAACGTTAAGTCCAAGAGAGTATGCCAGATTCTTATATCTGCTAAACGTGTCTTGTCACTCATTAATTCTTAAAGAAATTCATTCCATTTATTACTATTTGAACAATAGTCAACCAAAGACATGCAATCAATTTACTGTATAAATAATTCTACAAATGCGGTCACAACTGGTAAACTTACATGACATCTCCCAGCCCCACCCTGAGGTACCGTTTCTTCCCTGGACCATTGTGGCCCCCTCCTATCCTTCTCTAAGTTACAGCCAGTGATCTTTTAAATTACAAATCTGATGCTCCCCATTCTCTCCCCATGCAGCCTCACTTCTTCAATAGCTCCCCATTGCTCACGGGACATGCTCAGCCCAGTCTAGAAAAGCAGGGTTTGCCTTCTTTCATCGCACCATTTCTCTCTGCCACCCCAGTACCTGGAAAACGTCTGAAGCAATGTCTTCCTCCTTTCAAGGCCTTTGCACAGCGTGCCGTCTGTCTGGGATGCTCTCTTCGCGTATCCTCCACTCATCTATTTTTAAAAATAGCTTTATTGGCATATCATTCTCATATCTTGCAACAGTTTTCTCATCTTAAAAAGTTGTACAATCCATATGTAAATACATTAAACCACAAAAGTAGAGGTATTGGCCTACGTACATATATTTATATGGCTATACACTGAGGTAGTGGATGGACTGCGGGCCTCTACTCTTATCCACTTTCAACACAGGAGCACTTTGTTCTAACAAATCAGCAGTCTGAGGTCTCACCCTCCTGACACCATTGCTGAAGACAAAATGGGTGCATAAACAAATGTGGTGAAGAAGGAGGATGATGCCTGGCTAGTAAAAGATAGAGTGTCTGGGGTCTAAAAGGCTTGAAGTTAAACAAGCGGCCATTTAGCAGAGAAGCAACAAGCCCACATGGAAGAAGCACACTGTCAGTGCAATCATAAATGAGTCATCCGACCGGTAATAGGCATCAGAAGGCACATAACAAACAGACAAACAAAAACATATTGTTGAGAACAAGGCGGGTAGGAGGAAGAGACCCAAAGCCCATCTGTAAACAGTGGAACAATCCCTCCACAGAGGGGCCACAGGAAAGGGATGAGTCAACCAGGGTGCAGTAAAGCATCAATGAAACACTCACCCTCAACTATCAAGACCCCAGTGCTGCTTCTCAATTCAGACTAGACTGGAGCACGTACAAAGGTATAGATAAGAGATGGGGGCTCACGACACACAGAATTCAGGAACAGAAGGGGGGATAGGGATACCAGAAGCATAGAGGGAAGGGGGGAGAGGAAGGGAGAAAGGAGAAACCAATTGCAATGATCGACACATAAGCATACACCCCTCTCCAGGGGAAAGAACAACAAAAAGCATGAGGGAAGGGAGATAGCAGTCGGTGTGAGATGTGAAAATAATAACAATTTATAATCTATCAAGGGGCCATGGGGGTGTGTGATAAAAAGAGGAGCTGACACCAAGGAAGGGCTCAATAGAAAGTAAATGTCTAGAAAAGAATGAAGGCAACATAGGTACAAACATGTCTGATGCAATCGATGTATGGACTGTAACAAGAGTTGTAAGAGCTCCCAATAAAATGATCTTTTAATAGTAAAAAAAGTTGTACAACCATCACTACAATCAGTTCTAGAACATGTTCTTCCTTCTTGTACTCATTGTTATTAGCTCCCCATTCCCCCCCTAACTCCCCCTCACATTCCCCAATAATCCATTAGTCCAGTTACTGTCTCTATAGATTTGCCTGGACTGCATATACAGGAAAACATGCGTGCGCGCACACACACACACACACAACCAGCAGAAAAAGAAAACAACAAAAAACCAGTAACAAATTAACCAGAGAAAAACCTCAATTGAGAAGACTGAGCAGGAAATAGTAAACCTTCATCTATTTTTTCCCCTTAGGTCTGTAAGGAATGAATTGTCTGGAGCAATCACTGTCTGTAGTTCCCTATCTCCAACAGTTCAACCGCCATTATTGAGAGCGTTACTGGTTGGCTAAGCACTGGATTAAAGGAGACCTGGTGCGGCACTGGTTAAGTGCTCATCCCACTAGGTGCTCTGCAGGAGAAAGATGGGGCCTTTGTAAACCCTATAGCGCAGCTCAACTCTTGTCTTACAGGGTTACTGTGGGTGGCAGTTGACTTGATGGCAATGCTTTTGGTAATCTGCTGTGGGTTATATGATTTAGGCTACTAACCTGTTAGTTCGAAACCACCAGATGCTCCTCTGGAGAAAGATGAGTCTTTCTACTTCCTTAAAGAGTGGCAGTCTCAGAAAGCCACAGGGGCCGTTCTACCCAGTCCCACGGGGGAGCTAGGAGTGCATGGCACTAAGTGAGTGAGTCAACACCCCCAAGACAAGAGGCCCTTCTGAAGAGCCTGGGATCTGTTTCTGGAAGGTACAGCCTTAACAACCAGAGGGAGCACAGTTCTACTTGCCACACATCTTGGTTCACCCTCACTGGAATCCACTCGAGGGCCACCAACATTTATCGACTATGTCAGGCTAGATGGGAGGACTAGTTCACCCAAGACAACTTCTTGATCTCCACAGCCGCCGCCCCCTCCCCCCCCCCCCCCCCCCCCCCCAATGCCCGGCCCTCAGGACGACTGACTCTCATGGCTTCTCTTTTTCTTACACACACTCACCTGTGAAACAACCTGTGTAATAATTGTGCACCGGTGGTTTATTTCCTGTCTCCCCACTGCAAGGCCAGCATATTCTCACTGTGACCAGGCTCACGCAGGGCCTCGGCAAACAGGGCTCACATAGAGCTCGCAAAGGGCTGTAAGAAGAATGAGCCAGCGTCAACCATGAAGTGACTGCTCAGAAAAACGTTTAGGATAGCAAAAGGACTGCTCTCGCTCAAGAAAGAAGGGCAGACAGACTGGGATTCCCTGATTTCTTCCATGTCAAACGCCACCTCACTTTACAAATTCATCCACGGGGTTACACTGCACTTCACACCCAGAACCAACCTACAATGCTACATTTCTCTATCTCACTCAAAACTCACTGCCACCGAGTCCCATGGGAAAGGGTAGAACTGCCCTTGTGAGTTTCTGAGATTATACCTCTTTATTGGAGTAGAAAGCCCCATCTTTCTCCTTTGGAGTCTGGTGGTTCTGAACTGCTGACTTTGTGGATCAAGGCCCAATGGGGCGCTCTCTCTATAGCACCCTCTAATGTTACATTTGCGACGCTTCACACTTGCTCTTCCACTTCATGGAGAGTGCTGAGGCTTGACTCTCCATCACTTGCCAATTTATTTCTTCAACTAGATCCTGGCAACTAGACCTGATCCTGGCTTAATGCTAATCACGTCTGGGGAAAACCAATCCTGCAGCTGGGGGTCTGCCTTTCCCCCCTGTAGATACTTCAGTGCCTTTTATCAGTCAACTCTCACCTTTCAGATACCACGACCCAGTGGCTGCTCTCTCTCTCCCCCGCAACAGGTAAAACCCACTACACTCAGTACCAGAGCCCTGATTCAGAATATAGATTGTCTTTACAGTCCTTTCAGACTCTTAAATGGCATTTTAGGCCCTTTATGTCCCTCCCTATCTCTGGTGGTGCTATGGGATAAGCACTGGGCTGACAACCACAAGGACAGTTCAGTTTCACCATCTGGTCCACGGGAAAGATGAGGCCATTTGTTGCATAAACATGTTGTCTCTTACATCCTCCTGGTCAACATGGAGTTAGAATGGACTCGACGGCAGTGGGCTCTATCTTCGTTGTTCCAGTGTCACCCAGTATCCCAGTGCCCCATTGGCTCCCGGTCTTGACCCCCCAGACTCTTCTCCATATCTGAACTCAGTTATAACGACACCATTTATTCCCAAATGGCAGGTCTGAAAATAATTTTTCAGACTCCATCTAACTGCCGAATCCTCCATGTTGTTTTCTACCTCCTTGAAGCAGTTTCTAAATTCTTCCCATACTCAAATCATTTCTTCTCTGTCTTCTCCACACTGTCCCCAACCTCCACCCTTAACATTGTACCTTAAAATGCCAGCTGTCTGGAAGATGAGGTAGAAAGAGAAGGCTGTCTGTTCCCATATAGATTTACAGCCTTGGAAACCCAAAGGCTCAGTTCTCCTCTGCCCGACAGGGTTGCTGAGACAGAATTGACTTGATGTTTACTCTTAAGCACATTTTCTGGCAATCCAAGTAAGTGCAAAAGATAATTATGGGTTTCCTTAAATAAGCTCTCATATCCCATGTCATATGTTGTTAATTTAACATATTTCATTTTAACACTTATTTCTGAAGCATGGGCTTCAAAACTGTCTTTGATCTTCACCAATTAGTCTTCTATACCAAGCCAGGAAATCTAGCACATAAAGACAGCACAAATGTAATATATCACTTGACCTTTCTGAGGCGCAATTTCCCTTTCTTAAAAAAAAAAAAAAAAAAAAAGGTGGGGAAGAGTTGGTAACCTGTAGTCCCTGGATTTGCAAGGCAGGACATGGAATTGGCAGTTATCACGGACCCTCTGAAACTATGTACCCAAGTGTGGGTATAAATGGATTCCATGTTTAAAGAAGAGATTCATGGCTTTCATTAGATAAGGAGTTCATGAACTCAAAATGATTAAGAAAACTTGGATTAGATGAGCCTATAAATATTTCCTAATGTGGAGCTTCATGATTCGTTTAGATTTTAGGACACATTGAGTCCATAATGGAATTTTCTCTGCTTTGTTCCACATATAACTCAAGTAAGAAATTGAAGCATACATGGCGAGGCATGGCCACTGTCAAATCAACACTACCATTTCTTAGAGAAAGGGATAATGTAAAGTGTGAATAGAACCATTTGATGAAATAACACATTTCATTTGCAAGGTTCTGTGACTAAAGTCAAAGGTAGAGGCATCCTTCCAATCAACAAAAATGTTTAACAGCTGAAAGCGCTAGAACAGATGAAATCTTCAGTGCACTTACTGCCAACAGTGCTGAACACGGACTTCCGCCTGACGCAGTAGGCTGGAGAAGGCTGGGTTTGAATTGTGTCTTAGGGTTCCTAGGGTACAGTGATCAATTTAAATCTCCACTTCCTTATTTTAATTATCTCCAATTTCCTGCTTAGCCTCTGTCTGCTCAGTCGAAGGATTAAAATAACACTATCATCCTCCTTCTGAAAACTCGATCTACTTGCTTGCTTCATTTCCAACACGCATCAGAACCGGTCTTTACAAACTTGGAAGAGGCACATCTCTCATGCCTATACTAAATCCAGGCATGAAAAAGGATGAAAAGCCAGAAAATAGCTGTAGTCCTTTTATTTTGAATCAAGTGCTCTCTTTAGAATCCAAGGACAAGCATTCCAGTTTAGTTTTTTTTAAAGAAAAAGGAAATGACAAAGAAAAATTTAAAAGATGCGGACATCTACACATTAAGACCTACAATCATGGCATTTAAGAGAACTGGCACTTGCTAGATACCCGATGAAGACAAAGTATTGATATTTAAAGCTAATTGGGAGGAGAGCACCTTGGGCACCGGGTATTCCAACAAGGTTCATCCGACTAAGTCATCAGACTCTTGAAATGATTGGTACATGGGGTACCCAAGACAAGTTTAAAAAATATTTTAAATTGTCAACAAAACACAATGCACACAACCAACAAAAACCTATGTAAAAGTGGAGTTTTACAATGGGCAGGAGGTTGGTAATTGTCCTGAAAAACATGGCTGGTTTCACCACGTAGCCAATAACTTATGCACACTGAAATTTGTTTGGTTAGTGACCTTTCTATATAACCAAATTTACATTCAGTTGCTTCTCAGATATGACAAATAGAGCAAGAAGTGCGTTTGGGAAAAAACAAAAATCTCTGAATAAAATTAGTAAAATCAGTGTGTGTAATAACTTGTTTGCTTCCTATAGTAGAAAGTTGCCAGAGTCAGATTAAACAAAACAGGTAAGAGTTCTAAAATAAGCAAGGCTAACAGCAAAAGGTTCAAAAAGATGCCTTGTAGGGCAAATAGTCTTAGTGTGTTTCAGAGTACAAGTGACCTGAGATTGTGGGTTTTGTTCCAGACCACAGCAATCAAGTAAAAATCGCAGTAAAATTAGTCTAACAAGCTTTTTGGTTTCTACTGTTCATGTCATTTGTAGTCTATGAAGTGTGCATTATGAAGAAAAATGGGGAAATACTCTGAGTGTCGCCAACATGTAATACAGAGAGATGGAACAAAGATTGTTGGGAAAATGGTCAATAGACTTGCTCAGTATCACTCTATTTGCAAAAATAATCTTAATCCAATTTAAGTGCTGTACTAAAATGCTGACCATTCTTGGTGCAATTCGAATTGTGTTCGTAGGGAAGGACCATAGGTTTCTGGGGTGTGCTTTCTAAATGAAGAAAAAATAAATCAATGGGCTTGCTGGCATGAAATCTTATCAATTAAAAATCGGCTTGACTTACCTGTCTTCATGAGACATACTACTGCCACCAGAACTGCCTGTGTCCTTCAGTTACCTGCTAATAATTCAAATACTCAACATATCAACAAAGTAAACTATGAATTTCCTCGAAAACTTAGCGTTCTTTCAGTTAAAGATTACAGAGCTGTTTTCTGACATGGACATTTTGGTATAGACATCTCTTTTAAAAAATACCAATTGAGAAATTAATGACTTAATGCTGAATTTTCTTATCAAATATTAAAAAAAACAAGAAAGCACGTGTGATTTTTTTTTTTATAACCAATATGTAATTTCCAGACAACAGAACATGGTCTAACTCTAGTATGAACCAACTACAGAGTGGGCCTGAACTTTGGGAGACCTCCAGTAATACTTTACAAAGTTGACTTTGTGTTCTGTGCAGGCCCTGCGTTCAAACGTGAAAAACTCATGGCTGGTGCATCAGTTCTGATTCAGTGAGCCTGCAGGACAGAGAACCACCACTAGAGGTGTCTGCGACTGACGCTTTACTGGAGCGGAGTGACTCATCTTTCTCCCATGGAGTGGCTGAAGATCTTGAACTGCTGACCTTGAAGTTAGCAGTCCAAGGAGAAATCACATTTGAGAAATCTTGGCAGCTTTTCCAAACATTTGCTCCGTTTATTATTTTTTTTTAAGTTGTAGCAACATTTAACCTAGGTTTATAAAAATATGTATCTTCAAATAAATACATGGAAGATTCCCAAACTCAGAGTCAAATTTCCAGTGAATTAGCCATATAGCATCTCATTTAGGCCAATGGAGGCAACAGTCCTTACCGTGTTACCTATTTCTTCAAGTCCCTGAAGTAGGTTGCCTATGTCTATATACTCTGAAGCCCCCTCCAGGCCTGGCTTACTTCAGTAAGGGTTACTTCCCTGAATGCTTTGAACAGAGACCCTATGACTCTAATTCTAGATCGCAATCTGTATTATGCTGTTAAAATAGTACTGAATCCTTCTGAGTCTCAACTTCCTTAAAAAACAACAACAAAAGAAATGGGGATGAAATATTTACAATTTTGAGAGAATTGTCAGGAACATAGGTTTCAAAACCGGCTTTCTGACCTACATTTTTATTCTTTAGTACGTAATTTCTAGGTTTGCTTTATACTCCTATTTTTCTAACTGGTATCCTCTTACTGATATATTGTTATTGTTTTCATAAACCATCTCAATACCTTTGTTGAGTAATAGTTTTTGTGTGTATGTACATAAACTCCAGAAGTGTGGGGTTGAGAGAGGCAAACAGAATTTTGTCCCAGAGTTCACAGTAAATGGGAAAGACACACAGTTAAGTGGAAGAAAAAGAATAATGTGAAAACATATTTCAAGAAAACATTCTGAAAAGAATTCCACATAGGAAATAAATCCTGAGCAGTTATTTTCATCTTTGTTTAATAGGTTTTCACAAAAAGGTATTTTGTGGCAATGTCACTCTTCCTCACAAATTGAATACCTTCACTGATTTAAAGAAGTCAGTTTTTTTAAAACAGTGATTTAAAAATAAGTACACTTTAAAAAAATAATTGGAAACAGATCTCATCCCTTGTAAGCTGTAAGCATTACTACTTCTAAGAGTGTCAACTATGTGAATCAATTGAATAAACAACCACCCACTTTGTACTAACCCGGAACCCCAACTACTCCAAAAGATGTGCGATAATGCTTTGAGTAGGAAACAGATAAACATCTCAATTAGTAAAATTACTTCTTTTTCAGCATTAAAAAATATCTGTGAAAAATGTAGTGTAATTATGAACTGTCACATCTCAACTCTGAATATTTCTAAAAATAACACAGTCTAATTTTAATGAAGAGAAAAGCTGGTTTCCTCAAGCATTGTGATCATAACCCTTCCCCAGACTGTTACCTTTCCCCGAGGCTTAAAAAATAAATATTACGCTCATGACATCATTAGAAAGAAATTGAAGCATACAAGGAATAAACTATAGTTTCTTTTTATATCAAAATGTACTCTTGAAAATGTGTTTGGCACAGTGCTAAATCATATATAGTTAATACTAAATATTGCAGGATACAATAAAACCCTGGAGTTAATTGTTTACACCCTCTTTATGGGAAGGAAAATAATAGATACCAATTATTCAGAAGTCAGCCTATACAAACTGTATAAACAATATTTTATGTTTTGCTTTGAAAACCAGTGATATAATAAATTTTACATAAAAGACTGCAAATAATATAAATGGATTTAAACAGATCTTTACAATAAGAAATTCAAATGGAAACAGACAAGTAACAAAGAGAAGTAAAAAAATTTATTGCAGTATTCGCTCCACCAGATTGCCTGGGGATCCCTTTTCTTGTACTGTTTTCAGGGTGACCTAATACATCAAAATCTACATTTACAAAAACTCCTTCTGCAGATAGGTCATAGATACTGCATGCTTTTTTTTTTTTTTCCTTTTTTTTTCAACAGAATAAATTATATGTCCAGGAGATTCTGCCATTTTACAGCCTGGAAAAAACAATGCTTCCCTGGAAACTGGGCTAAGCTAAAGAAAGCCATCCGCTGCTAGGTTAAACTCCAAGAACACTTTATTAAGAACATTAACAGACTAATTTCCAACATTCACTTGTTTATTTTTTTTTAAACAGAAAGTTTTTTTTCCAAGATATAAACAATTTTCTTGTTAAACTATAATACAGTGGGAGTAAAAATGCACTGAGAATCTGTTTCGGCTGCACAACAGCGAAGGGAGCTCCCACAAAAATGTTTGCCCAACATTTCCTTCTTTTGTTCCTGTGTCCCAGGTGCCATTCTTACTCTTCATAAAACTTATTTTGTTTTGTTTTTTTGCCAGAATGTTGATATTTCAAGTTTTTCTGCCTTTTAAAAAAATTCCTGTAAATTTGGCTGCATGTACAAATTCATTAGCTGGAAGTCCCATCCTTGGCGGCATACAGGGATCGTAAAGTCTGAACAACTTTATTAGTCAGCTTATTAGCACTCGTTAGAGCAATTTTTTTGTAAATAATGTCTGACTCTTTAATAGTGTCTACCCAAGGCACCAGTTTGCGGCCATCGCGGCGCTTAGCCTCAGTCCAGGAGCCACTGTAGGAGCCTGCCATCCACTGAACACTGAAGCCACTGCTGGTTTTCTGTACTACTCTTGCAATTTGTGGTCGGTCTTTGTACTTTGGACAGCAAATAGCGATGACATCCATGACGTCAACACTTTCATTCATCTGTGCTGCCAACTCCGTAGAGTCTGAATTTCGTTTTGACCTTCTCAATGACTAAAACATTGGGAGGGGGGGGAAAAAAGACCAAGTGTTACACAGAAGAATTTTAGTGAAATTATTGTTTTTATTGCTTTTAATCCCTTGACGCCGGGAGGTGGGATTTCCCAGCACACTTCCATTGCCGGCAATGAGACGCACCGTGACCGCCAGCGCCAAGGGGTTAACATATACTTGTAAAACCATAGAACTCTTAATTTGTACCCGTCTTTACTCTTAGTGATATATAAAATTATATGTACATATGAACCATAAAGCTACATAAAAACTTAGCAACAATAAAAAGGGTAACACACATTAATACAATCCAAAGAAAAATTAATAACCCTTTATGCTGCAAAAATCTCATCTTTTTTCTTTTTTATTGTCTTTTATGTTAAACTTTCTACAAAAGGATGTATAAATGGTTAAGTAGAGAATCTCTATCTACAAAATGTTGTCTTTCATAAGTATTACATTACTTGGTGTACATTTAAGACTGACATATATAAGCACATAAAAATCATTTTACGTAATACGCTGCGAAATACGTTGACTCCTCCTCCGCCTCACCCCTGAAGTGCCTCCTCCTCTATCCTCCCCATCACTTTCATCATCTTCTGTTTCTGCTGCCGCATTATTTTTAGGGCTGCCTCCTCCAAGAAGCGAGGTAATTGCTTTGTTCCGAGCATTTGTGCTCGCTGACACCTCTCCTTCTTCCTCTTCTTCATCAGGGTCCAGATGCTCCATGAGAAGTTTGAACTACAAGGAAATTGATACTAATTTAGAATTTACTTTTTTAAACGAATTTAGAATTTTAATGAAACATTTCGGGCAAGACTATCAAATTCCTAAATGGTTTCTTGGCTATAGCCTGCTTGGTAGGGGTGAGACATACTTTACAAACAGTCCAAGTCAGGAGCTGGAAAACGTTTTCTGGAAAGGGCCAGAGAAGAAGCATTTTTAGAGTGAAAGCCCACACCATACCATCTCTAATACAACTCAGTACTCAGCCACTGTGGTGTGAAAACAGCTTATCAATGATAAATGTGTGAGCATGGCTGTACTAAAAAAAAAAAAAGTTTTAGTCAAACTAGTTAATACTGGTTGCCAAAAAGGAGAGGAACAGAGTGGTTGAAAAATGGCTAACTTTATGCAGTTCTACAATTACAAAAAATACACATACTTTTTAAAAATATATTTTCATTTCATTGGAATTAAAATTTTTGGTGAGTTGCTGCTGCCTATGAAGTAATAATTTAAGAAGCAATGGGTGTATTAGGAAAGGCAAATTTAAAGCAACTCTCAGCAAAAGCACATTAACAGGACACAATATTGTGAATGTACTTAAAACTTCTTTCTTTCTCCAGAGTGGCTCAAATGGTAAATTTTATGTGATGCAATATTTTAATCCTGCCCCCCACCCCCACATTAAGAAACAATTTTGATATGAGATTTACATGGAATGTAAAGATGAAAGCTATCTCACAAATGATAATTTGCTTTTTATAGGCATTGCCATGAGCAGACAATGCCTTTTGGCTTGATTACTCACATCTAGATACTGTTTCACTATACTCCTCTTCACATCGTCTGTGATTTTGGAATTAGCCATATCACTCCGCAGGAAGTCCAGTGTTTGTTTGGGATGAAAATGAACTCCTGTTTTTCGGTTTATCGCTTTATCATATACTTTTGCAGATTCAGATGGAGAGTACTTCTGAATTTTACTGTGTTTGGAAAACAAAACCATAAAATTAAAAAAAATCTTTCAGACACTTACTTTTTACCTACTAATCATACTTAGTATTATATGATTTCAACCAGTGGATCTGAATGCAAAATAAACACAATTTTAAAACGGGAAGTAAAGACATAAAGGTAAGAATTGAAGATCAAAAGGAGTATCACTCTCTTACTTCTAGAGGTATCAGAATGAGAGGACTCTCTGGAATCAGCATGCTTGGAGAACTCCATTTATAGGGATAAGCAGCATTCTAGTACAGTTATATTCTCATGTCCATTTTTTAATATTGTGAAGGCGAGTCTGGACACGTAATATCACAATATTCAAAAGCACACCAGCTATCAATATAGCAGCACTACCATGCTGGCTTATGTCCTTTCTGAAAGCCTCACTACACCCTGCTTAAAAACCACTCTAGCTCGCCAAGCACTTAAGAGACCTAAGGCTTTTAAATTATTTTGATTCTCTTGGTTTATACTGAATTAAGTAACACTTCCATATAACAATCTGGAATTTCAGTTTCTTCTGAAAAGTGAGGGCTCAGGCTACAGTGTGTGGTGCCCGTCTTCTCCATGGCGACAGCTGAGTGAGCCTGGCCTGTCAGGTGAAGTCTGTGCTTCCCAGTGTGCCGCTTGTCACACCTGCATTTATTATCTGTCCCCTATAAGCATCTGACTTTATCATTCCTAAAGTAAGGTTTCAATGAATGTGGAAAACTGGTACAGGCAAAAAAGAGTAAAATTACAAGGCGTTCAGAGTAGTTAATACTTTTTCTATCCAAGTTCAGTCTAGCTAGTCAGCACTTAACTATTTCACTGCTCTTTAAAAATACAGATTTGCAAGCTTTTTTTAAGATTAGCCCTAATGATGAGGCAAACAAATGTACAAATGTGCTTGACACAATGGATGCATGTGTAGATAGTGATGAGTTGTACGAGCCCCCAATAAAATGATTAAAAAAAAAAAAGATTAGCCCTACTTTCTAGTAGGCTCTTTTAGGAGTTGAGAAAAAATAAAAAAGCCCTTTAGTTTGTAATGCCCTATTACCAAAGGAAAAGACTTTCCACCTTTCAGTACCAGAAGGGGCAAATCATGACATATCACACAACAGAATACTAACACAGAAAGTAGCTCAGTTGCGGTCAAGTTTATTTCCAACTGATGAGATCCTCATGCACAGTTTTCCCACGGCTATCATTTTCTGAAAATAGATAGCCAGGCTTTTCTTTCCAGGTACCTTTGCAACGGGTCAATCTTTCAGTCAGTAGCTGGGTCTGTACTATTTGTACCACTGAGACCACATTCCTTTTTTGACTTGCTGTGTTGTAATAGAATACCACACAGCAATGAAAAAGAAGTCCGCATTAACATAACAAAACACCTTTCACATTAAAATGTTTTCATATTTCTTCATTACTTGAAAAGAACAAAGATTCCTATCTCACTGTTTATGCAAACTTACCTATCAGAAAATCCACAGAGATTCTTCAAATGTTGTTTCAACATCAGAAGCAATAAAATACCCTGGGAGACATTTGCAAACTCAATTAAAGGGGCTGAATTTTCTGGCAAACATTTCATTACTGAATTTATATCATCTTCTGAATCCGAATCTGAATCTGAGTCTACACGTTTTCGTGATTTCCGAGGCCGGGGAACTTCTTCTTCACTTTCACTGGACTCATTTTCCTTATTTGGGGATGGTTTCTTCTCTTTCCTTTTGTCTTTCACCATAGACTGAAAGAAGAGATTACTGTTTAAAGGCATCAAACAAACAAAAACCTCTCTAATAAATACATGCACGTTCCACTCAACAGAAGATGCTTTCCCCACAAAGCGTCCTTAAATGAATAGTCAATCTTGGAAACCTCTGGGCTTTCTACAAACAACTGGAGATATGGTCCTTGGGGGAAGAATGAGGCTCCAAGATGACCCCACTGCCTCCCAAAGAAAAGTAACTGAAACAACAAAGGAAACACTTTTCATATAGGATACTAATGAAAGACAAATTAGATAACAACAACAACAAAAAATCAATTCTGTACATAAGTAAACCACCATGGTGGAAAAGAGGCAAGTAGAATTCAACAAAGAATTCACTTTCCTTCAGCATTTCGGCAGGTTAACTTCCACCACTTGTCTGTCAGTTTGTCGTACTGTGGTGGCTTGTGGGTGGCTGTGATGCTGGAAGCTGTATCACTGGTATTTGGAATGCCAGCAGGGTCACCCAAAGTGAACAGGGTTCAGCAGAGCTTCTAGACTAAGAAGATACAACAAAGAAGGGCTCAGCTCCCCATTTGGAGGAAGAAGCTGCTGAAAACCTTATGCAGAGCTTCAAAGCATTTTCAGAAACTGAAAGCCTGAACAGAGGAATCAGAACATTGTTGGAGATGGGCCCCTTAAGTCCAAGGGCACTCAAAAGAGGAGGTGAATTCTTGCATGGGAGTCGACCATGGTGATGGGAGTTGGTTAACGCCTGTCAGAGTGGAGCCTCTGGGGTCTTCATTTGCTGATAGGGCACGACACAAGATAAGAGAAAATCTTCCAGCGAGCTTTTCACGAAGATGGCGCCGAAGGCGAAGAAGGAAGCTCCTGCCCCTCCCAAAACGGAAGCCAAAGCAAAGGCTTTAAAAGTCAAGAAGGCCATGCTGAAAGGCGTCCACAGCCACACACAAAAAAGAAGATCCGCACGTCACCCACCTTCCGGCGGCCCAAGACCCTGAGACTGAGAAGGCAGCCCAAATACCCTCAGAAGAGCGCCCCCAAGAGAAATAAGCTGGACCAGGATGGCATCATCAAGTTCCCCTTGACCACAGAGTCTGCCATGAAGAAGATCCAAGATAACAACACACTGTGTTCACTGTGGATGTCAAAGCCAACAAACACCAGATCAAGCAGGCTGTGAAAAAGCTCTATGACACTGATGTGGCCAAGGTCAACACCTTGATCAGGCCTGACGGTGAGAAGAAGGCATATGTTCGACTGGCTCCTGACTACGACGCTTTAGATGTTGCCAACAAAACTGGAATCATCTAAAGTGAGCCCAGCTGGCTAATGCTAAATATAAACTTTTTCAATAATAATAAAAAAAACTTCCAGCGATCAGAACTTGGAATGTGAAGTATGAATTTAGGAATAATGGAAGTGGTAAAAATAAAATGAACACATAAAGCTATCCTAGGCATTAGCGAGATGAAATGGACTAGTTTTGGCCATTTTGAAAGAGAAAATCACGTGATTTACTATGCCAGGATTAACACAATCAAGAGAAATGGTGAGGCAATCATCAACAGAAGGCATCTTGCTAAATACAGCATGAAGTACAATGTTGACTTTGATTGGATATCCTTCAATAGAACAATTATTTAAGAATTCTATCAACTTCAGTCTGAAATTGATCAAAAATACAATCAAGATGCATTGACAGTTATTGGTTTTTAAAATGCAAGAGTTAGAAACCAAGAGGAAGGAACAGTAGTCAGAAAATAAGGATTTGGTGATAGAAATGAAGCTAGAAATCCTATGACAGAATTTTCCAAAACCAATTACTTGGTCAAAGAAAATACCTTTTAGCAACAAAACAAAAGGGGACTATATCTATGTGGACTTCCCCAGAAGAAGACATAGAATCAAATGTACTACATCTATGGGAACAGACACTGGAGAATCTCTGTCAGCAGCGAAAACCAGCCCAGGGGCTGGATGTGGAACAGATCATCATTTGCTTAGACATGTAGTTCAGGATAAAGCCAGAAAACAGGATCTTCAGTCTATCCCACCTGAACTTTGAGAACCATCTCAAGAACAGTTTCGAGGCATTCAACACTAACTAACGACAGAAGATTGGATGAACTATGGAAGTACATCAAGACCATCATTCATGAAGAAAGCAAGGTTATTTAAAAAACAAGAAAGACTAGATGGAAGTGAATGTCAGAAGAGACTCTGAAACTTCCTCTTTAAATTATAAAGTAGCTAAAGCAAATAGAAGAAAGGATGAAGTCAAGGAGTTGAATAGAAAATTTCAAAGGGTAGGTAGAGAAGACAAAGACAAATATTACAATGAAATGTGCAAGGACCTAGAATTAGAAAACCCAAAACGAAAACACGCTCAAGAGTATCTGAAACGGAGAGAACTCAAGAAAAAACTCAAGCCTCCAATTGTAATCTTGAAAGACTGTACAGGTAAAATATGGAATAATGCAGGAAGCATCAAGAGAAGATGGAAAGAATACAGAATCATGGTACCAAAAAGAACTAATTGACACTCCATAATTTCGGGTGCTAGCAAATGAGCAAGAACCAATGGTGCTGAAGGAAGAATTTCAAATAGCACGAAATGCATTAACCCAAAACAAGACTTCAGGAATAGAATGGAAATCCCCTGAAATGTTTCAGCAAGGTGAAGAAGCAATGGAAGCACTCACTGGTCTATGAGAGGAAATTTAGAAAACAGCTAGCTACCTGGCCAACTAATTGGAAAAGAGCCAAAGAAAGCCGATCCAACAGAATGCTCAAAGTATAGAACAGTGGTTCTCAACCTGTGGGTTGCGACCCGACCCATGCACAGGAGTCGCTCGATTCATAACAGTAGCAAAATTAGTTCATAACAGTAGCAAAATTAGTTACGAAGTAGCAACAAAAATAATTTTATGGGGAGGGGGGAGCTCACCACAACACGAGGAATGCAATAATGGGGTGCAGCATTAAGAAGGCTGAGAACCAGTGCTACAGAACATTATCAACGATATCACATGCAAGCAAAATTTTCCTGAGGATCATCCAACAATGGTTGCAGCAGTACAATGACAGGAAACTGCCACAAGTTCAGGCCTGATTCAGAAAAAAATGTGGAGCACTGCAGATGTCAGATGGATCTTGGTTTAAAGTAGAGAATACCAGAACAATGTTTACTTGTGTTTCATTGACTATGCCAAGGCATTTGATGGTGTGGACCACAATAAACTTGAGAAGAATGGGAATTCAAGAACACTTTTCTGTGTTCCTGTGGAGCTTGTAAGTGAGGCAGTTTTGCAAAGAGTACAAGGGCATACCCCATAATTTAAAATCAGGAACCTAGTGTCATGTTGTTATCTTCTCACCATACTACTCATTCAATCTGTATGTTGAGCAAATCATGAGAGAAGTTGGATTATATGAAGAAAAATGTGGCATCAAGATTGGAGGAAGGATATTCAAAGTACCACAGAGAGCTAAAAGGAAAAACTCATTTGTGTTGGAAGAAGTAAGACCAGAGTAGAGTTAAGGATGGCAACACTTCACCTTACATACTTTGGGCATATCATCAGGCGAGACCTGTCCCTGGAGGACATCCTGTTTGGTAAACTGGAAGGGTGACGAAAAAGAGGAAGGCCTTTAACAAGATGGATCAACACAGTGGCTGTACCAATGGGCTCAGGCCTAGGAACTATTGTGAGGATGACGACACAGGACCATGAATTGTTTTGTTCTGTTGTGCAAAGGGTCGCTATGGGTTGACTCAATGGCACCCAACAATAACAACCACAAAATAAAACTTTCCTTGAATGTTTAAATCCTGTGTCTTTGTACATTATGAAACTGGTAGCACTCACAAACAAAAAAGGTCAGTGGGTTTAAGAGGGGAAAAGAACATTTTAGAAAGGCATTTCTTTAAAATGCACTTGTTTAAAAAATGCGAGAAAACATCAAAAGTATGTCTACAATACTAAGTAAAATAAGCTAACATGATGGCTAAAACACTTGGAAAAATAACCTCCCCTCCCCCCCAGTAAATTTTAATGTATTTTGAATCTTTGTAATTGGGTAAATTGAGGGCACTGTATCACTGAATGGCAACCATTTGCAGGAAAAAACTTCTTACACTTTAATGAGCATAATAGGCCCCTAGGGATTTTGTTACATTGCCAATAGTTTCAGCACATAGTTTCAGCTCACTGAGTCTTGTGTGATGGTTTGTGGGCACCAAACCCATTGCCATTGATTTGATTTGATTCATAGTAACCCTATACAAGGCCTCACAGGTTGAAAATCTTTATGGGAGCAGACAGCCTCCTCTTTTTCCCAGAGAGTTGCTGGTGAGTTTGAATCACGGAACTTGCAGCTAGCAGTTCAACAGTTACCTGACAGTGCCACCATAACCTGATTTACTAAGTTGAGAAGGTTGGGTTTTGAGCACTACAATTTTATAAAATTGGATCTGCCCATACCATCAGATACCTGTGAAAATATTACAAATTAATTTGGAAAGACTTTACTGAGTACTTCCTACTAGTGCTATAGCAGGTGTTCATGAAAGAAAAGATCAGTTTCATAAGAAAAATATTTAGTAAAGATTCTGGGCACTCAATAACCTATTATGATGCTGGTGTCAGGGACAAGATCAGTGAAGTTACACATTTTTTAAGTGTCTCGTTTAGCAAGCAATACCAGAGGGCTTAAAAAGTTTGTAGAAATAAAATTTCTACACATCTGTGAAAAAAATAAAAAGAACAATGTGAAACCAAACAGTAAAGACAACATGCAGAGCCTCAACAAATACATTACGAATAGTAATGCATGTAACTTACCTCCTTGAATGACTGCAGTAGGTTACTACCAGAAACGGAGAGGGTAATGTCTATATGATGCATTATAAACAACGGCTCTTCCTGTGTCTGGTATGGAAAACAGGCTAGATTGTCTGCTATATACAAGAGCATATTCACTTCTGTTTTCTGTAAATTGTAAAAGAAAGGTATATTTAGCTGATAATCAAGAAATCCATTGAATAAACTCTTTGAGAGAGAACATTACAGGACACTTTCACCTCGGTTAATGTTTCAGGGAGAGAAATGAAAGACATAAGAAAAAAGGAGGGAGAAAAACAAAGATAAAAGAAAAAGTTGAGGGGGAACTGAAATCAGGTTTACAAATTAATTATACCCAACTTGAGCTGCTTTCATGGAGCCCTGGTGGTGTAGTGGTTAAGTGTTGGGCTGCGATCCGCATAGTCAGCAGTTCAAAACCACCAGAGAGAAAGACTGTACTATCTACTCCCATAAACCATGACAGTCACAGAAACCCACAGTGGGTTGACACGAGTCAGCATTGACTCGATGGTGGTGAGGTTACCAGCTTTCATGAGTCAGACCACTCTGCTATAAGATGGAAGAGGTGAAATGTTTTAGTACACCCAAGTGAAATACCCTGCATAGAGTACACAAGATCTTCCTGATAAATCCTCATCACATCAAGAAAGCATACAATTGTTACTATTTGTCATTGTATGCTTAAATGTGGAACCCATACGGAGAATAGTTATACAGTTACTATTCAGTTATCAAAAAGTGGTGTCACCATACAAACGGTGGGTGAAAACACTGACATCCCGTGCCCCCCCTTTCAGGAAATCCTAAAACATGTGTCAGTTTCCTCTGTATATGTAACCTAGAGTCTGAGTCGGGGCGACAGTGTCACCAGAGGTTCAAACCATTACTCTGAGGATGGCAAAATTAAAGAGAAAAAACATTTGCTACGACTTGTCTGCTTAAAGAAGTAACTTACAACAGAAACACATGTTAATATTCAACTTCCTTTAAAACAATTTTCACAATTCAAAAACAGCAAAGACAAAGTAGCAACCTCAAACACTCTGATCTCTTCTCTCTCGCCCTGTCCAAACAACATACAACCCAACAGCAGTAACCAAAATCCCGAAGAACAGGTGGACTAAATCAGCTGCTAATATTAATGATCAGCTGTTAATAAGACAGTTTAATTTTAAACACGTATTAATACATGTTAAAAGAGAAATACAGATCCTATCTTCATTTATAAGATTGACCCTACACTTCATTTATAAGGTTAACATTATAATTCATGAGTTGTTTTCTTACCCTTACCCTGAAACTTCCCAGAATGCCTTTAAGTAAATCTTTTCAAGTGTTTCTTTGGTCACTTACATCCTGGACTGCTCCCCCCACCCCAGAAACTCGAACTTCTTACAACAGGCTAGAGCTGTTCCTTACCGTCTTCTCTACCCACTCTTCAACTCATGAATAACTTGTGTTCCTGACTGCGGACCTACCCGTTGCTCACCTATGGCCCACCTTGTTTCACTGTTATTCTCCTCCTCAATGGAGACTACTTTTCCCAGAGGTGCATTTTATTTATTCTTTCCTTGTTTTGAATCTGCCTTCCAATTGACTGTTTCTTTTCTTACACACACAGACCAGTCCCTCTTTACCTCAAGTGTGAACGCAATAGGGACAAATTTTTGTTCCTAAAATGCTTTTGGGCATCTGTCCTCATTTTAAAAAAAAAATCATTTTATTGGGGGCTCGTACAACTCTTATCACAATCCATACATATATCTATTGAGTCAAGCACAACTGTACATTTGTTGCCATCATCATTCTCAAAACATTTTCTTTCTACTTGAGCCCTTGGTATCAGCTCATTTTTTCCCCTCCCACCCCCACCCTCCCTCATGAACCCTTGATAATTTATAAATTTTATTTTTTCATGTCTTACGCAGTCCGATGTCTCCCTTCACCCACTTTTCTGTTGTCTGTCCCCCAGGGTTATATGCAGATCATTGTGACCAGTTCCCCCTTTCTCCCCCACCTTATCCTTACCCTCCTGGTACCACTACTCTTATTATTGGTCCTGAGGGGTTAGATCGGAAGAAATTTCTTGTGTTTCAGCTCTGATCTGTACCAGTGTACATCCTCTGGTCTAGCCAGATTTGTAAGGTAGAATTGGGATCATGATAGTGTAGGGGGGGGGGAGGGAAGGAAACATTAAAGAACTAGAGGAAAGTTGTATGTTTTATCGGTGCTATATTGCACCCAGACTGGCTCGTGTCCTCCCTGCAACCCTTCCGTAAGGGGATATCCAGTTGTCTACAGATGGGCTTTGGGTCTCCACTCCTCACTTCGCCTCATTCACCATGATATGACTTTTTGTTCTTTGATGCCTGATACCTGATCCTATTGACAGCTCGTGATCACACAGGTTGGTGTGCTTCTTCCATGTGGGATTTGTTGCTTTTGAGCTAGATGGCCACTTGTTTATCTTTAATCCTTTAAGACCCCAGGCACTTTATCTTTTGATAGCCAGGCTCCAACAGCTTTCTTCACATTTGTTTATGCACCCGCTTTGTCTTTAGCAATCGTGTTGGGAAGGTGAGAATCATGGAATGCCAGTTTAATAGAATGAAGCGTTCTTGCATTGATGTCCTCATTTTATTCATATATTTTTGTTCTCCCATCCATCACACCTTTACTCACCATGTGACATCTCTACTCCAGTCACTCATTTGTCTTATACATTACTTCCCACACAACTGTACTAACAAATCAGCTGGCAGTCAGGACTTGCTAATTTAACTTTTAGTCAGGTATTTTCTTTTCTTTTTCTTTTTTTTTTTAACATTTTATTAGGGGCTCATACAGCTGTTATCCCAATCCATACACACATCAATTGTGTAAAGCGCATTTGTACATCGTTTCTCAAAGCATTTTCTCTCCATTGAAACCCCCGACATTAGGTCCTCATTTTTCCCCTCCCTCCCCGCTCCCCCCTCCCGCAAGTCAGGTATTTTCTTTATTGCGTCCTAGCCCCTTATTTGCAGACAGGATGTTCTGAGGGCAAAAGCACTACCTCATACCAGTTTACACCACTAGTTCAGTACTCTACACACAATGAAAGTGTAATGTTGGTGATAGGATGATGGTGAGGAAATGATATTCTGAGCACTTTTGAAATAGATGCTTGTAGTACTTATTTACTGGATCCATAAATCTTTGCAATCCAGTTCTTTAGAGGAAGAGAGATTCTGTAAAGTGTCTGTGGACTCTGGTACTTTAATTTTGCTGCATTGCAAAACAAAACACCCAAGAGCAAACATGGTATAGGAGTAGTAAAGACAAGCTATGAAGTGATTAATGTAAGAAAATAACCATTTTTCTAAAACTGCTACACAGATTCCTGTATCTCTGCATATACTGCACCGATGCATACTTCATATGCACAGGAAATGAATGGTGCAAAAGGAAATGAATGATGCAAAAAAGGCTGGAAAGAAAAGAAAGCAAGCACAAACCATATGTCACTACACATTATGTGTAACAATACTATAATCTGTATGCTCTATGGGAGCAGAGAATACACCTATCTTATTTACTTTTTAAACTCTCTCGCTTCTGGCACAATGCTTGTAACATAGCAGGTGCTTAGTAAGTAACTATGAATAAATTAAGACAGAATCTTAAAAAATTGCAATCACACAAAAGTGGGCTCTTTTCCAATGAAGTTGAACAACTAAAAATGCCAGCAACCAAACACCTAGGACAGTTATTCTAATTAATATGAGTAGCAGAGCACTACAAAAATGAAGAAATGTCTTTTTATACTTATTTAGGTACTCTGTCTCACAGAGCATTCACCTAATGCTAAAAGTTTATTTACAGAAAAGTTTACAGAAACTGTTATCAAAGTTTGTAAGATACTTAATTGAGCGAAACAATTCTATTTTATTTCTCTTTATATTCCCATGTAAAACTTGCCCTGCTAATCAAGCGGCCATCAAGCTCAGAAGCAACAAAGCCCACATGGAGGAAGCACACTAGCCTATGCAACCACGAGGTGTCGAAGGGATCAGGTATAAACGGCATCATCAGAACAAAATATCTTACCATAGTAAATAATGGGGGGAAGTAGAGACCCAAAGCCCATTAGTAGGCCACTGGAGATCCCCTTGCAGAGGGTTCTCGGGGAGGAGACAAGCCAGTCAGGGTGCGATGTAACAACGATGAAAAATACAACTTTCCCCTAGTTCCTAAATGTTTTTCCCCCCGCTCCCACTATCATGACATGAATTCTACCTTGCAAGTCTGGCTAGACCAGAGGATGTACACTGGTACAGATAGGAACTGGATATACAGGGAATCCAAGGTGGATGAGCCCAATATGACCAGTGGTGTGAGTGGCGATACTGGAAGAGGAGAGGGAGAGTGGGTTGGAAAGAGGGAACCGATTACAAGGAACTATATGTGACCTCCTCCCTGGGGGACGGACAACTGAAAAGTGGGTGTGAAGGGAGACGTCGGACAGGGCAAGATATGACAAAATACCCATTTATAAACTATCAAGGGCTCATGAGGGAGTGGGGAGCGGGGCGGGAGGGGAAAAATGAGGACCTAATGCTGAGGGCTTAGGTGGAGAGGAAATGTTTTGAGAATGATGCGGGCAATGAATGTACAAATGCGCTTTACACAATTGATGTGTGTATGGATTGTGATAAGAGTCGTATGAGCCCCTAATAAAATGATTTAAAAAAACAAAAACAAAAAAACTTGCCCTACAGTTTGACGGCTTCGTACTTTTGTACTACTTTTGTAACTACTTAGAAGTATTAACAAAATATACAAATAATTAGTATTAATTAATAAAATGGTAATTGCTTAAGAAGGTGAGTAACTGAGATATGAAATTGCTCGAACATTTATTTTCTTAAAGTAGTAGGATTCGTCTGCTTACAGCTGTGTCATCAAAGAGGTTGAGTAAAGCAATGAGAAAGGCTCGTCTGTGTTGGCGGTTCCCTCGGATCATGGTGTAGAGGTGTGAACACAGAGCACTAGAGGACTCGTCTTGTCGGAACCCCCTGACGGGATCTTTGAGGCACGTGTTGATTGCCTGTTGTACTTGGTAAGACATCTTCATACCGGCCACTGCTTTCATCTGCAACAAACAAAAACTTCAAATTAAAAACAAAAAACAATTTAAGCAATATATTCTGAGGCTAGCGTAATTATCTGGTTTTCTTATTTACACAAGCACAGGTGGCTAGTGCCGGAAGGAATGTTCAAGATCATTTCTTCCAACGCCCTCATTTTATATGGGAGAAAACTGAGGCCCAAAAGAGTTGCTGGTACCAAGCTCATAAACTAGGGATGAGAACCCCTGCCTCTTGATTCAAGTCCGGACTACCCAACCTCACACATTTGGAGACTTAATTTTAAACTAGAAACCACACCCTGGGGGCAAACTTAGTTGCATGAGTAGAAGGTGACTTTGAAGCAGAATATTTTCCTTCTTATGAATGTGGGCAGGACATTTATCAGAGAAACGGTTTGTCAAAGAAAAATACTCAGATTTGTGTTTCACAATTTAAAAAATACATACATGAATGAATCCAGCATATTTTTTGTCTATTTCCACAAGCTGCTGATCAGCCTTGTTCCGCATAGCAGGCTCTGGGTCTGTGCCCATAGCAATCAAATACGGCACACACTGGAAATAAAAATAAAAGGGTTATAAGACACTACAGTAGTAAAAGCTCTACACATTATTTCAACAGATGCTAAAACTCATGGAAGATCTGGGAATTAGCTTTATAAGCCTTCCTACAAAGGCTATAGTTCAGAGCTCTTTGAAGATGATGAACTTTTCATTAGGTAGGGCTTAAAGCAAAAGCAATGGTGTGCCAGCAAAAATATGCATGTACTAAAATTGGAAGAGTATCAGTGTATGTTTAAAGCTTTTCAAGCAAATGATGGCAAGCCTTTCCTATTTCTTTATGATAGTCTTCAAATGCATAACCCAATAATTTTCCAAGCTTGACTGAATTTACTATGTGAAAAAATATGGAGCAACAAAGTAATTTGCTTTGCATACTCAAAGCTAGGAAAAACTGAAATGCTTTCCCATAAGGCTGATTTTATTTATTTACTATTGAGTTATAATTAACTTATCATACAATTCAATGGTTTAATCATATCAAGAAGGGCTGTAGTTACAATCAACTTTGGACCGTCTCCAGCTTCTTTTACACAATGATGCGGATTCCCCATATCCCCCCCCCTTTCCTCCTGTTTCCAGGTAAATATCAATCCCCTTACTATCGTCATATTTCCTTCAATCCCAGTTTCCATATACATAACTGTAAGTCTAGAGCAGACACCAAGCAAGGACCCATCAATAATGGCCATATGAAACCAATAGACACCTTGATCTAACACAAACGGAGCAAATGAAAGTGTAGAACACATTTCACACTGGGTGCATAGGACCATCGGGTTGATTTTAGACGTGGTTTCACTGATTGGACAGTTAGAGAGCTAGTCCTTTGCCAAAAGTCATACTCAGGATAGTTCTGAAGTCAGAAACACTCCAGATGCGTTAGGTAGATCTGAATCAGACAACAATGATGGAGGTAGAAAATTTGCACACCAAAACAACTTTTAAGAAGTGGACACGGCACCAAGAACAATGGGTGAGCACAAATTAAATCCTAGATAAATAGTTTATAAAGAATTACAGCTTACGGAGTACAATTTAGCTTAAGTACACATCAATTTAGAAAGCATTATACCAATGTTACATTTCTCGAACTATATTGTGGACTTATAAGCAAGTAGTCTTCTTTTCTTTGAAAACACATGCTAAAATATTTAGAGGTAAATGAATTCCCCTTTGGGTGGATTCAAGCTTCCCATCTTTCGGTGAGCAGTCAAGTGCTCAATCATTTTGTACCACCCCGGGACTCTGAGTCATCACGAAAAAAGTAGGTAACTATTAGTGTACTTGTTTCAGAACATGGGGGTGTGGGGAGCCCCGGGATGGCTGGGATATACACAGCATATTTACGTATAGTACACTGTAACATTGTAGAAAAAAATGTCCAGGAAACTTACAGCCAAATTAAGAATTCTAAAGTGTATAGGTTGTGATTATCTAATAAATTCACTTTATATTTTACGGCATTCCCCTGACCATGCCAGATACTATATCCTACTAAATCAGCATTTAGCTTCCATTCCTCAGTAAAGCTAATGTCTTATTACATCAGTGAATCTGCAAATTAAACAGTTCAATGAATTTCACAGTTGATATTACCTCCAGTTTGCAGATGACAAAACATTACATATAATTGACTTCTCTCTGGACTGAAACTCCATTCAGCTTAACAATTGAATTATACCCTTAAATTGACTTAACTCTCTTGACATTGTATTCTTTTGTTTTTTAGGAATAAAGAGTAAATATAAATTAAAACTGTCATTCCTATTTATAAAAATAACTCAAAGTACACATTCTACAAATAGAAAAGGGGGCATCTGTTTAATAGGAACATTTTAATTTTCTTGTCATAATGACAACTGAGAAGACATTCTGAATATTGGATTTTTAAGAATTTAGGACCAAGATGATTAAGGACAAAAAATTCCAAGCAAATGGCCATTCAGTTGACTTAGCATCCCAGCAACCCCATATGTTCCAGAGTCAGCTGTGCTCCAGACTGTCAATGCCATAGGAAGTCATCTCCAAGACTGTCTTCTGAGGCACTGCCTGGGTTCAAACTGTCAACCTTTACGGAGCTGAAAGCTTAACCATTCATGCCAAAACGAAAATAAGAACTATTTTTTTTCTAATCACAATGGCATCAAATGACAACACTCTGCCTCGTTTAGCAAGTACTGCGTTGTGCAGCATGCTTACCTGAACTGGATGAATAAGACCTTGATTTAGAGTCAGTGCAATGACGTTTAGGGCAAAGTGGCGTACACTTGACTGGGTATGAAAAAATGCCTCAAGCACCTGTTTGAGGTAAAGCTGCATAATGGAACTACTCATCCCTGAGGAAACATCTCCCATTTCTTTCAAATCTTCCTGTTTTGCAACTTTCTTCCCTACAAAAGGAAGTATAGGGTAAACACATATTGAGAGCACATATACTAACTGTACGACACTGAATGCTCCAAAAAGAGGCCACAACAGAAATCGCAAAGCAGCCGATGGGTCTTGGTCTTCTCTCACTCTTATTTCTTCTCAGAGACGGTGACAGAAGCCCTTTTGAAAATCTGCTGAGAGCTATAACTTTTGCTCCATCAAATTGTTAATATTTGCACACATAGGAAAATTTACATACTACTTTAGGGACTACCCTAAAAGCCTCGTTATAGATTTCACATTAATGCTCAATTCAGCTAATTCCTTCATTTTATAAATATGGAAATTTTGGTACCTAGATTGGAAAAAAAGAAAGAAAGAAAGCCCTAAGAACACCAAAGCTGTTTGTAGCTGCATCATAAAACATTACGTTCAGGGGAAGAGGGAGGATGGGGGAACTGACCTCAAAGATTGAAGCATAACACTTCACTCTCCCCGTGGGGGATGAACAACAAAAACATGGGTGAAGGGAGACTGTAGTTGGTGTAAGACATAAAAATAGTAATTTATAGTTTATCAAGGGGTCACGAGGGTGAGAGGATAAAAAGGAAAAGCTGATACCAAGGGCTCAAATAGAAAGTAAATGTTTAGAAAATGATGCAACATATGTACAAATTTGCTTGACATAATGGATGCATGGATTGTTCTAAGAGCTATATGAGCCCCCAATAAAATGATTTATTTACTGAAAAAAAAATTTAAGTGCAGTTTTTCACTTACAGTCTCTATCGGCCTGCTGCATGCGTGTGTCCTCTTCTTGTAGGTAGGTCTGGAGGTTTTTTAACACTTGTATTTTTAAATTTACTGAGGAGTTCTTATCAGATAAAATATTATTATAGAGATTTTTCACCTCTTGCTCGAACATTAGACTTGGATGCTGAATAAAGGCAAATCCTAAAGGAGAGGGGGGAACATTTCTTGATAAATTTTTATTAAAGACATGGCATTTAATGAAAATGTTCAAAGTTACTAAAGAGCTCCTTATTTCATAAAACTTAAAATGATTAATGCATGTAGCCTTTCTAGAGAAACATTAGAGCAGGTACTTCTTTCCCCATGAATTAGAACAAGAAATTGCACTTCAAAGGAGCAGTTCGCACAAAAGGAAACCTTGAGGAGAGAGCAGGGCCTCATGCCCACGGGAGTGGACTAGGAGTCAGGAGTCTTTGGGTTCTTTCCCTGGTTCCACCACTGACTTGCAGGGTGACCTTGGGCAAATTAAATAATCTGTGTGGCTCAATTCTCCATCAGTAAAATGCAGGCAGTAAGATTTCCCACCCACCTACCTCAAAGGATTTAAGGATTTCAGAGGTAATGTCTATAAACATTTTCCCAGATCCAAAAGGCACTATTATGTTGGCAATATTTTGATAAAATATTGAAATACTTGATACAACAGAATGAGGTTAAAATAAATTGCTAAAAATACATGTTCTATATCATTCTATGGCATTGTAATGAAGTTGCAGTGCTGAATTCTATAATCATTTATTAGTAAATAATGTCCTTTATTAACTGGCTTAGAGGCACTATTTTCTGGATGGGCTGATCTCTTTTGGTTAAAGTCTGTACTATTTGTGTTAGACTTAGCAATAGTACTATCAGCATTGCCTCTCCAATGAACTTACAGCTAGATCAAATATTTCAAAGGCCCACTATGTGTTCACTCTTGTACTGATACATATATCAGGGATCTACAAAAAGTTTCCTGAAATTTCATTATCTTTCGATTCCATTTTCCATGAACTTTTTGAAGATCTTTCATAAACTCTGAATAAATGATACCCAATTTTTACTATTCAGTTGAAAGGGTGAAGAATAAGATTTAAATTTATTTTAAAAAATCAGCAAAAAAAAAAAAATCAGCAAACAGATTTTAATCAGTTACTAGTAACTCACTAGCTTTTATTATTCATTTTTGTTCAGGAGATTGTAATACAAATTGACTGCTCATGCAATCAAACTTTGTTAATACTATCTAACTACAGCTTCCGTATAAGTTTATTAATCTTACAGGATAATTTTATATATATTTACAAACAATTACTTAGCCAGTCTGTTTAAAGTACATACAGTTCAGGTACTGTAAGACTGTTCTCCACATATTTCACCTATATTTGAATTTCTTTCCACATAAGCCACATAGACTTACCCCTCTGTGAGAAAATGTCTTATAACATCAGTTCTCCTAGAAAACAATACGAGAGAAATATCTACCCTAACTATTCCTTCTGTGTCGGTTACCATGTGCTTCGATAGAAAAGACAGGCTATGGAGATTGTCGAGAGATATATATACCCTAACTATTCCTTCTGTGTCGGTTACCATGTGCTTCGATAGAAAAGACAGGCTATGGAGATTGTCTATCATTTTAAATCAGAAGTGGTTGAGACATTCCATGACAAAGTTTTGCAATGAAAAGAACTAAAAATACTACAAAGTCTTTCTTCATTAAAGTGCTTTAATGTTTTTAAGAAACCTTATGAAGTAGGAATAGGGTAGAGTATTATAATCTCTATTTTAGTTATGAAATTGGTGAATAGATAAATGACGTGTACAAGGTCACTCAAGAAGTCACTGCTGAGCCAAGAATGGAACCCAGGTGTCTTAACTTCTGGCCCTATATAACTGCACACCAGATTTCATTGCCAAACAAAACACATTTAAACAGAACAACAATTTAAACTCATAATATTTAAACATTTGCTTCACCATGCAAACAGCTGAAAACTATAAAGAATTCACTTACCTAGACCAATGATAGCTTTTGTTTGTACTTCTTCATCTGAATGTTTTGTAAAATACATCAATAGTTCAAGTACTTTGTCCTTTATATTAACCTAAGGGTGGGGGGGAAACACAAATGTTCAAAAAGAGTAATTTAAACAATTTTTTTACTATCGGGAAAATATCTAAAAGAAAGCATTGAGAATTTCCACAAATGCGTTCCACTGAAAAATAGATTCTACTTTTTAAAATTAAACAATCTTGTTGCCGTGGCGTTGATTCCAACTCCCAAGGCCCTTTTATCAAGTTTCTGAGATTATAAATCTTTCATGGGCGCAGATAACCCTCCTCTGGTGGGTTTGAGTCGGCACCCTGACCTTCAGTTAGCAGCCTGCACCTAACCCACAGGGCCACCAGGGCAGAGTGTTTCAGGTACTTCAGTACTAGTCAATGTATGGGTGTGTGAGTAAAGCTTCTGTCCAAATATAAATCAACGTACCTTTTGTTTCATTGAGGAAGTTTTTCAAAAACAAAAAAGTTAGCTTCTGATATAAGCAGTTTTTCTACTGCTACAAAGCTGATCTAACTTCTAGGGTTCACAGAGAAGTGACAAGCAGGTCAGAGATCTGCAGCCAGTCCAAGCTTGAAGTAGCACTGATGGAAAGGCCTCCTTCTACTCCTCAGCGTACACAGACACACGATTCTAGTTTTCACAGCACATTACGTATTTTGATCTTTACCTTGCTGTTGCCTTTAAAATCTTCCAGATCAAAATCAAAATGCCGACACAGTGCTCCAACAGTAAAAAGGGACCTAAGAAGTGCTGGTTTGTTTGTTAGCAGTGAAGTGTTATTTGGATCCTCTTGATGCTGACTTTTTAATTTTGAAATGGCACCTAATAAAAAACAAATTATATTTAGTTACAAGCAGCTCTATATCCTTGAATTACTTTGTTCAAATAATTATTGCTAATTAATTTATGTCTACAAGTGCTTCCTGTATATCTAAAATTAAGAGGACACTTTAAAAAAAATCATTTTATTGGGTGGCTCATACAACTCTTATCACAATCCATACATACATCAACTGTATAAAGCACATTTGTACATTCATTGCCCTCATCTTTCTCAAAACATTTGCTCTCCACGTAAGCCCTTGACATCAGCTCATTTTCCCCTCTCCCTCCCCACTCCCTCACGAACCCTTGATAATTTATAAATTATAATTTTGTCCGATCTTACACCATCTGACGTCTCCCTTCAACCACTCCTCTATTGTCCGCCTCCCATGGAGGAGGTTAGATCCTTATAACAGGTTCCCCCTCTCTACCCCACCCTCCCGGTATTGCCACTCTCACCACTGGTCCTGAAGGGATCAACTGTCCTGAATTCCCTGTGCTTCCAGTTCAAATCTGTACCAATGTACATCCTCTGGTCTAGCCACATTCAGGTAGAATTGGGATCATGATAGTGGGTGGGAAGGAAGCATTTAGGAACTAGAAGAGAGTTGTATGTTTCATCGTTGCTACACTGCACCTTGACTGGCTCCTCTCCTCCCCGCAACCCTGCTCTAAGGAGATGTCCAGTTGTCTACAGATGGGTTTTGGGTCTCCACTCCACATTGCCCCTCATTCACAATGATTTATTTTTTTTTCTTTGATGCCTGATACCTCATCCCTTCGACACTTCATGATCACACAGGCTGGTGTGCTTCTCCCATGTGGGCTTTGCTGCTTCTGAGTTAGATGGCCGCTTGTTTACCTTCAAGCCTGTAAGACCCCAGACGCTATACCTTTTGATAGCCACCCACCATCAGCTTTCTTCACATTTGCTTATGCACCTGCTCTGTCTTATGCGATTGTGTCGGGAAGGTGAGCATCATGGAATGTCAGTTTAATAGAACAAAGTATTCTTGCATTGAGGGAGTAGAGTTGAGGCCCAATGTAAGAGGACACTTCTTAGAGCCTGAAAACATCTAACTTTCCTAACTTTTCACTAAAGAGCGACATTTAAAAAGTAACCAGAGAGTGAATCATGGAGGGCAATGGCACTTTACACTTCCCTGGATGTGATCCTCTATCAGATGTGTTCATAATGAGCTAGCCACACTGCAGGGTGCCATGGGAGTAATTTTTAAGCACAGGCACTGAACTTACCATAGTATCTATTGAAACAGGCCCACACAAATTTAAAATTTTGCGTCACTTTATTTACAACAGCCCCAAGGCAGCTCACACAATGTTGCACTACCTAAAAGACACAGAAAATGTTACTCTTAAACAAAAGTTTAAGATCAAGGCAAAAATGTTTATGCTAAATTAAAAACGTATTTTTCAAATGCACGTAACTTTGGTCATGTAATAAAATACAGTATAACTTAATTTTGACATATTATAGACTTTCATCAACTCATTTGCAATCTATAGAGAGGGTAGCCAAGGGTTTTTTTGGGTTATGATGAGAGGTTGAGAGGAAATAGATACATGAATGCAGATAATGACCTAAATTTAATTGTGGTGATGTGGTGTTGATTACACAATTCTTTTGGATAGATTTTAACTATTAAGTTGTATGGGATGTGAATTAGATGTCAATAAAACTGTTAGAAATTACATTTACAAATAACTCATATATACTAATCTGTCATGAGACGACACAGTGAACGCTTACAGTCATGCCATATTTGATGATAAGCTTCATTAGATCTTCTTCAATAGTGGCAAGGAAAGTTTCACTTGGATGCTCCATTAGTGGTACAACCAGCTCTAGGATTTTTGCAACATTGCAGATGACCATGAAATCATTTTGTGTCTATAAGGAGAAAATGAATGCTTTATAAATAATCAAAATCAGAAAAGAAACCAAATATAGCTTTATGTATTTGGAGATACAAAAGTGTTAGACAAGTAAAGTTTCAGGAAAAACAAAGTCTGTTAGAAAAGTTTTCTGTCCACCCCCTGGCCCCAAGTGTTGAGAACCTGGATTCTAGCTTTGTGATTATCTTACTACGAGACTTATGTTCATATAATCATAGTGTGGGTTATAAATTCCTCTATCTTCACTTAGAATTTAATACAATAAATTCTAAATATTAACAGAGCATTTTATAAAGACCAGTAAATTTTTTTTCCAGTACAATTTTTACACATAGTCTTTAGGTATAGAATTTCTCAAATCTGAGTATGTTAAACCAACAGTCTCCACTTGGGGGTAAATTGGCCATCCAAGGTAATTTGGCAATATCGACAAATACGTGTATTACAATGGTGTGGGAGCGGGTCAGGAAGACTCTGCCAGCACCCAGTGGACAGAGGCCACAGATGATGCTCAACATTCTAAAATTTGCAGAGTAATTCCTCACAACAAAATGTCGACAGCAGCAATGCTGAGAAACGTGTGCTCTGTGACAAACATACATGGAACACTCCACAAGTAGGTAAGGCTCACTTCTGTTTAAAATTTAAACATTTTTCTTTGAATAAACAAATAAGCATATGTTTTCAAAATTAGTGCATGAAGAAAAGAAGAAAAATCAGAAGGTAGCATCGGGTGTGCATTGAAAAGGCTCTCTCTCATCCTGCTCTCTTCCCCGGTCACCTAGTTATGCTTCCCAACAGCAACCAAAGTTACTAGGCTTTTTCACATGCTGTTTTATTTTTAAAAAATTAGTTATGGCTTTCAACGTAGGGTTATTACAAGTCTAGCCAAGCTATCCATTTCTTTATTCTTAACAACACATCACTGACATTCATTTAGGAAGTTTTGTATATATCAACACTTTGCCATTTATTTTGCAAAAAATGTTTTTGTCTTTTAAATTTAGTTTTAATATTAAAAATTCCGTAACATTTATCCAAGACAAAGATGAGAAGGTGAGGAGGGACTAAGAACCTCCATAAATGGAAATAGAATACATAGAATGAAAATGTTGAAACGTTGTGGAAATTGTAACCAATATCATGGAACAATCAGAAAAAGAAAGAGAAATTTCAGAGGGAGATCCTTATCATTCATTCCTGGCAACAATCTTAGAAAACGCTTGCCTAAGTTTTTAGAAAACTCCCTCCATCTTGTGGCCAGAAAAACATTTATTTAGTCTCTGAGTTCTTTTAAAAGTACACCTTCAATCCAGTTGGAATTTATTTGGGTTTATGTTCTTTGGTAAGAATTTAAATTTAATTCTAAATGGTTAACTTTTTTTTTTTTTAAGTTCTTTACTCTGTTTATTTTTAACATCTCATGAATTATCTGTAATGATTCTACTGTACTTTGGTTTATTTCTCCTTTCCCAGCACCTAACCCTCTCTTCTGGTTTAGCGCTTTGCGTAGTCTGTTCCTTATGTCTAACACTTAGCATTCTGCTCTCCATGCAGATCCTTCAGGTCTGGGCTCCCATGGCTCCCATCCAAGAGGATATTCCTCCTGACAACCCTATCAATTTGCAGTTAACTATCTGTCATCATCAACCATAGGAGACTGTCAGTATATGCTCTTGGAATGAACACATGCACCTTTTTCTCCATCTGAACTCTGATTCTAGCTTTAGGATATTTCTGGCATTGAATTATCCTAAGTCTAGAAAGAGTCCAGTGATTGGTAACAATACTGATAATGTAACTTCCAAATATCTCTTACTCACATGCATGAATTGAAAACTATCCCTTGAGGGTAAAGGGAGAATGGGTAGGAAAGAGGGAACCGATTACAAGGAACTATGTGTGACCTCCTCCCTGGGGGACAGACAACCGAAAAGTGGGTGAAGGGAGACGTCGGGCAGGGCAAGATATGACAAAATAACAATTTATAAACTATCAAGGGCACATGAGGGAGGGGGGAGTGGGGAGGGAGGGGAAAAATGAGGACCTAATGTCGGGGGTTTAAGTGGAGAGAAAATGCTTTGAGAATGATGTACAAATGCGCTTTACACAATTGATGTGTGTATGGATTGTGATAACAGTTGTATGAGCCCCTAATAAAATGTCTAAAAAAAAAAACCACAAAGAAATAAAATTATAGTATTTCAAAAAACAAAAACAACAACAAAAAAACCCTCTTGCACTGAGTAGCCAGGAACTTGAGCAATTTGGGGGTACCCTGCTTGCTTGTCAATGGTGAAGCTCTCAAATTCACGTTTATATTGGAAGAGCAAACTAAACTGTCCTACTGTATCGGAAGTGATAAGTAGAGATAGATGGGAAGATAAAAAGTCCAAGATTCACTTCAATGATAATTCACAAATTCCCAAAGTCTGCAAGAGTTCAAAATGAGCATCACCGAAGCTCGTCTTCTTAAAGGAAGAAGTAATAGACCAACAGAAAGAGGCAGACCTTCTACTAGCTTTACTGATGTTGAGTTTGCTACAAAAAGAGCAGAGGTCCTGCCACCAAAAGTCTTCCTGGAAGAGATACCTTTGGATGGTCTTCACCATTACCCTGAGGTCACAGAGGACGATGCAAAAATGTAAATTGCAAGAGTGCACCAGTATTTTTCTGCATCAAATGCAAAGTTCACTTTGTATCACAAAAGAAAAAAATTGTTTTGTTCAATATCACACTAACTAAAATTATAAATCAATAAAATTGTATTATATTTTATAAATAAAATGTTTTCAGGTTATTTTTTATTTAAAAAAAAAAAAAAAAAAAAAAAAAAAAAAAAAGAAAACTATCCCTTCCACAACATGGAAGAACTTTGCAAAGACTATGCTGTTAATTAATCCTAATAGGATAAATAGATTAGTATGGTCTCACTAATATACAACTCCTATAATAGGCAAAGGCATAAAGATTTGAGCTTAACAGTGTATCAAAGGTTGTGGTGGAATCACTGTTAAGGGCAGCACTGAGTTTTTACTTAAGGGGATGGAAAAATTGGCATTGGGAATTGGTAACAACAGTACAACATAGTTGAAGCAATTGGTTTTTACTGAAAAGGTACATGTGAAAAATGCTGAATTGGCAAATGTTATATTCTCAGTCATTTAAGCAGAACAAGGAAACACTGAATGGTTTTAAATTAGGAAAGGTTATCAGGGTCTAACAATACTTATTCAATCTGTATGCTGAACAAATCATCAGAGAAGCTGGACTACATGAACAACTTGGCATCGGGTTTGTAGGAAGGGTTAATAACAATTTATGAGATGGAGATGATATCATCTTGCTTGTTGAAAGCCAGGAGGACCTGACGCATTTGCAGATGAAGATCAAGGACTGCAGCCTTCAGTATAGGTTGCAAATCAATGCAAAAACAAAAAAGCCAAAAAACCCCAAACTCTTCCCAACTGGACAGTCAGCATCAGAAATGGAGTAAAGACTGAAACTGTCAAGGATTTCACTTTGCTTGGATCCACAATGGTCATGGCAGCAGCTGTCAAGAAATCCAATCACGTATTACACTGGCCCAAACTGATGCACAACACCTCATCCACATGTTGAAGAGCAAGGATGTCTGACACTTTGTGGACTAAGGTGTGCCGGACCAAAGCCATGATGTTTTCAATTATTCATTCCATATGCATGTAAAATTTGGGCAGGAAATATTGAATATAGCAGAAGAATGAATGCATTGGAATTATGGTGCTGGTGAAGAATACTGAAAGTACCATGGATTGACTTGCTTGCTAAAAGAACAAATCTGTCTTAGATGAAGTACAGTCAGAATGCTTCGTAGAAAGATGGTGAATCTTTGTCTCCAGTACTTTGGACATGTTATCAGGAGAGACCAATCCTTGGAGAAGGACATCACTGTTAAGTAGTGAGGGGCAGCAAAAGAAAGACCTTTGACAAGACGAATTGACCACAGTGACTGCAACAATGGCCTCAAACATAATAATCACTGTGAAGATGGAGCAGGACTGGGTAGGGTACTTGGGGTTGCTAGAGTTGGAACTGACCCCAAAGCAATTAGAAACAGGTTTGCTACAGTTTTACAACAGCATTAAAAAATGATTAAAAAAAAAAGGGCTTTTTGAACTCATCACTTTATTACTGTTTAAAGTAACTAGAAATCCTATATTCCCTTTAAGCTAAAAAAGATGGGTTAAAAGTGGGTATAGGACACACCACCATCCAGAGGGAGACAAATAACAGAAATATGGGTGAAGGGATAGAGCAGACAGTGTAAAATATGAAAAAAGAATTATCAAGGGTTCACAAGGGTGGCAGGGAGGGGGAAGGAGGAGAGAAAAATAACAATAAAAAAAGGTGCAGGAGTAATAGAGCATTTTGGTGTGTACTATGAAACAAAATCAATTTGAGAACAATTGCTCAAGTTTTGTTTCAAAAACTAGAGTAGCACAGTTCAAAATTTCTCTTAACATTACTGGCTGATAAATCAAATAAAAGATATATCTTTTATGCAAAGAGTTTTCTAAAAACTGAAGAGATAAAAGTCCAACAATTCAAAAGTAAAATGGACAAATGATTTAAATACGAAATTTGTAAGAAATTAAGTCTAAATGGTCAATAGCATATACAAAAGCTCAAACTTCATAGAAGTCAGGGAAAAGGGCACTGTAGCAACAAAGAACTATTCCATTACATCTGCTGGACCCATTCCTTTTCAGAATTCACCATAGCTATTACACTGGCAAAGACTACAAAGAATTATGATCATGACTGCTGACTTGTGTTACACAACAGAAGTCCACCATCATTTGGGCAAAATCTGCTAAAAAACAAAAGCAAAAGAATTCCCTTGGCCTAGCAAATTCAGTTCTTAGAATTTATCACAAAGAAATAAAAGCCTTAGCACTTAAAGCTACAAGAATAGGAATGTTTACTAAGGAATTGGTGTGTAGCAGTCTACAATTGGAAACAATATAAGTATCTGCCAAATATGCAAACAGTTAAATAAAGCAAAGGATATTCATAACATGGATAACATATAATCATTTGATTGAGACCTATACCAGGTGTCTTGAGATTGTTAAATATGCCATAGATAGGTGTATATCAACTAATGTTTTAAAAACCTGGTAACCACTTACATATGGGTATGTAAGTCTACAATTACAAAAAAAAGGATAAAGCATGGAAGGTATGCCAAGTTCTTCAACTTCAGAGGAATGAAGGCAGAGAAGAAAAGATATGAAAACAAATATTCAAAAAGGTGTCTATCATGCATGAGATGGTCTCATTTCATTTAAGTTATATACACATAAAAAATGCACAAAATGCTTTGATAGTGAACTCAAAACAAACAAACAAACAAACAAACAAACAGTCAACGCCAAATGAGAGCTATTTACACGTTACATTATAGTCTAGAGGCAAACATACATGTGGTAAAGTCTAGTTTTATAGTTCTAATTAGGTGTGTGACATTGGGCAATTTACTTATATTTCCTACGCTTTCATTCTTTTATTGATAAAGCTGGACTACAACAAAGCAAATGAGATAATGCATGTAAAGTTCCCCACATCTGGTGCTGAGCTTACAACCTGCTAGCTACCATTATTATCCATAGAATACATATTAACCAATTTATTTCTACACTTGTTCCCCTCTCCTCTCCCTTCCTCGCTCCCCTGTTCCCTTTCCCCTTGTCCTCCCCTTTCCTTCCGGACCACCAAGCAGGGCTGAGGTGAGTATTGCTACCATGAAATGTGTCTGACTCCATTATTTTAATCTCTTTTATCTCTCATGTTTTCAATGACTTTAATATATTTATATATCTCAAACGTACAATTGTTCTTAGTGAACCCGTGATTAGTGGCGAGGGGCTGGCCACCCACCTCCAACCACACAATCTTAGCCAAAAGGCTGAGAGCAATCCAGCTTATTTCTAAATCTAATACAAAATATGGAATTCAGAAGTATTGTTGTTTTTATGTATTTGTTTCATGCTGTTCAATTCTGAAAATGTTCTCATGCACTTCTGAGGGTTTTAGGGTTTTAGGAAATTCAGAAATAGCCCTAATCCCATCCAAAAAAGACCTCAGCCACAAAACAGATGCAATAAATTGTTTCAATGAGCTCTTAAAAAAAACACACACTAGGAAGATAGTACATGAAAAAGTATTTATATTTTTAAATTATTAAGAGTATTTTGAAATTTAGTATTTGTAATAAGCTCTTGAGAGAACTTACTGTGCTACCTTAAATTTCAAAAATCTTATTTGCTAGATTATTTTACTTCAGCAATATTTTATACATTTATTTTCTATTTTATTTTAAGCAAACATAGTTTGTATGAATATTAATGAAAAATGACAGTTGAACATGTGTGGTATGCTGCTAGGTTTTCTAGGTCATATATTGTTCTTATGCTTACAAAAATATGTTAAATTAAAGTAAATATATAAATGAAAACAACATTCAGAACCCTCAAAATAGTTAATTTCTCAAAGACAAGAACTTTACCTCATTACCTTTGAATTCTTAACTGTTATATAATTCAGAAGCATTTACTGAAAGTTTGGCTTACAGAGAAATGAGGACACACAAACACACGCACATGCACCAAAGAACTGATGTTTGTAGGAAAGTTACTGCACAAAGAGTAGAACAGTTATTTTTGAGTAAATGACAGTTTGTCACTGGAAATGGCTGTGATCTGTCATGAAAATGTGGTTGACACTTACGGGAGATCTAAATGTAAAGTACTACATACCTCAGGTGAGACAGAAAAATAAGTCAGCTCTATACTTACACTACATTTAGTGGTAAGGTATGGTTGCATAGTCATAGCATGTTTAACCATGAGCTGGGGTCTTATTTTGCTGAATAAGAACAGAGTGGTTATGCAAGCTACCAATCTTCCAGAATTCACACCTTTATTGTCAGAGTCTGGAAAAAAAAAAAGACACTAAAATATGATAAGGCAGTGGGAATTATACAGAATGTTGTTTAAATTACTTAGCATTATCCTCTGCATAGATTTAGTATAACAGATTTGCAATTCTTCTGATAGGAAACTTTCGGCATGACATCTTTTAATCATAGAAATTACATATTCTCAGGGTAAAGGGCAAACAGCTAAGGAAAGTAAGTTTTACATTAAGAAGAAAACTGAAATTAAAAAATTAAAGTTGGAAAGTGTAGTGAATAACTTAGTGTTGGTTATATCTAAAATAGGATGAAAGTCAATACAAAAGGGTGAATAAGTAAAGATGGGCATACATAATTTAGTTGAGATGATACCATGATTAACAACGGTACTGAGAAGATGATGATGTTATCATGACAGAATAATGTTAACAGATGAGAGTGACAAAAAAGAGGTTAGACTAAGGGTTATTCCCACTTTAAGAAAATGTTGTATTTTAGGAAGAACCTGGGTTCAAAGGAAGCAAATGAATGTTTATAGGGGGTTAAATTTTTTAAAATAGTTTTAATGAGCTATAATTAGCATCATATATCTAAGTAATACCAATATCAAGACTAAAATTCAGGTTAGAAAAAATAAAGCAAAGACGACAAAGAGATAAAAGAAAAAACAAACACACATGAAAAATGAAAAAATATAACCAAAAAAACTAAGGAAAAAAATGGCATAAAAGAATATCCTTAACCAAGAACCCACTACCACCGAGTTGAGTCCAACTCATAGCAACCCTGTTTCGTGTTTCCGCGGTGCTAAATCATCACGCAGCAGATCGCCTCATCTTTCTCTCTCAGAGCAGCTGGTGAGTTTCAACCACAGTCCTTGCAGTTAGCAGTACAACCCTTCGCCAACACCGCTTGCTTAGTGTCTTAAAAGAGATCTTTGTGCAAGACTATTGATGGCAATTCTGAAGAGTGACAGAGGCTGACTGTTGCTCTCATTAATGTACATTAAATGATGAGAAGTAATGTTAGCCTTGAGTATTTAAGTAATAGGTATCAATTATGACTTTTTATTTTTATATATTTATAGTTTGACTTTTATCTTCAGATTTATGACTGAAAAGTTTAAAACACAAAACATTAAATCTTCAAAGATATTATAAATTTCAAGGCAGTCTTTGAACTCAAGATTAAGCAAACTTTGTAAAATAATTATAAACATTTGGGCTGTGACAAAAGTGGTTAAAGAATATTTTAAAAATAATTGAAACAATTTCATTTAGAGCGAGAAATCTTTCTGATTTAAAAAGTTGTCAGACAGTTTTGTGATGAATGTTATTAACTAAATACATATAAACCCTGTCCTTAGCTTCAGTCCTGTTTAATATTATGTCTAATATTATGATATTAAAACATAATATAAAGAAATCAGGCTTATGTTTTTGTTACAATGCTCTAAATAACCTTAGTCTAGTTTAAAAATATAATCTGTAATACAGTATCTATCAAAAAACAGATTAAATTCATAAATCTAAAATAAAAGTGAGAACTAAATCTAGAGTATTTTAAAATATAAAATCAACTTAATGATCCACTTATAGAAAATCTTACCAGCTAGTGATTCCTCATACTTAAGAATGTGCTCCACTAGGTTATCAACAAGTTGAGTACAAGCTTTCTTCACAGGTTTATATGAAGAATCCTCTTCAGACTTCAACAACTACATATGCATAACACAAAAACAAGAAACCCAGTATAACTATTCATTAAACAGTAAGTATATAAACATATGAAATGTTTCCATAAGAAAAAGGTTTTTCAATTTGTTAACAATAGTGAAAGTACAAATGAAAAACTAAATCAAAATATATGATAAGCATCTTAAGATATTTTATAAACCAGTTATTTCAAACAATTTTAGTATAAAGTATTTAAAATGCCATGTACAGGACCTAAGGCATGCTATGAAAGGAAAGAGAAAAGTTACTTTCCTTTATCCCCGTAATCTACAGTTCTAGTTGAATTACTTTAAAGATTTAAAATGCAATTCCTAATAGTTTCAAGTCCTGTGGTGTCTAAAAGGGTATCATGAGCTAATAAACTTATTTTATATAATTGTAACTGCACCTAGGCTACCAAAACAAAACCTTTTGCCAAATCATTAATAGCCCAAAGTAATATTCTTGAAGGCACCAAGACCACCAATTATATAGGGGGTTGTGTGTGTATGGATATATACTTCCTTAACCCTACATTTTAACATTTCATTACAAAATTAACACACAGGGATGTTGAAAAAATTTTGTTGTCCACATCTTCCACCTAGCATCTAAATTCCACTATTAACATTTTACTGTACTGGAACTTATAAATGTATATAGTAAGTATGTATACTCACATACACACCACTTTATCCATCTTATTTTTGATGCATTTCTAAGTTGGTAGACTTCTGCCTCCTCTTTGAGATAAAACTTATATGCTAGGAAATCAACAAACCTTCAGTGTTCTTTTATTTAGTTATGTTAAATGTATTCACCATTGTAGTTCAAGTCTCTACTAATATATAGAACAAAGGTTCTCAAATGATATCCTGCATAAGAATTATCTGGAGAGCTTGTTAAAAAAGAAAATTATGGCCCTATATTCAAGTTTCTAACTCATGCCTGAAAATTTGCTTTTCGAACAAATTACCAGGTAATAATCAGTTTTAGAACCACTGTTATAGCACATTACTATAACTTCAGATGTTCCCTCATGTGCCTATATAGGGGGCATCCTGTCCCCTATAACTACTCTTCTCATTTTTCCCCAGTTTAGATTACAAAGGAATTATATATAATCTTCCTGATAAAATTTATTCGTTTATATATAATCAAGGAAAGGGAAAAATAACAATTACTATATAAATTCATCAAAAGCTGTATTAAGGAAAAACACACACACACACACCATACTGAGATAATTATTTAGTGTCAACACACAGTCCAATGTACATGTGAGCATGAAGGTTTCCCGACAAAATCATATTCCATGAATAATTGGGAATCACTGATCTATGAGAAATCAACACAAACCCATGAGAAAGTACAAATATCTGACGCTGGACTGAACAAAATGTGTAGGGCTACTAAGTGTGCTAAATACTCTTGACCAAAGAATTTCCAATTATTCTAAGAATCAATTCACTGTACCTTTCCTAGTTTCTCTAAAACTTTATGCACACAATTGTTATGACTGGCTATATTTTTTATCACCTGTATTTGAGCTTTACCTCTTTTTTCAAATTTGTGAATTTGAATAGTATCAACATAAATTTATTTTATGTCTGTAAACTATATACTTTAACAACTCTATCCTTGGAAAAGGCCTGAAAGCTATGATAGCCCATTGGTCATAAATATCCACAGGACCAAAAGCGTACCTGTTAAATGGAACTAAGACTCTTAGGAAAAACAGCCCATTCTACATTTGGGAGGAAACACACAAGAGGAATTCGGGCATCTTGTATAGTAAAAAGTAATTATGCTACAAAGGAGTAATAAGGCTGTCTCAAAAGGGCACAGATGGCAACTTGAAGAGAATCGCATTGGGCAAAATTGGGATAATTTAAGCTCCAAAAAGAATGATAATTGTACAATATTAAATCTATTAGTTCATAATGGTATTAAACATGAACAAGTTCACTGGTCATCTTTGGTGACTGATATGTGACAGAAAAGAACCATACACTGCCTCTGGTTTTTTTTTTACAACAACCAAATAGTTATTGGGGGCAGGCAGGTTTTGTAAAGAGTCCCAACTATTTAAGACAGAAAGAATTAACAAATTTCTAATGAAAACAACAAACCTGGGTAATGATTATCTAAAACTAACTCTGCAACATTTTATAATTCATGCATTACATTGATAACGTTAATATGCACAATTGCTGAAAGAGGGACAATCAGACCACATGTGACTCCTAACATGATGCAGTGATATTCAGCATCAATTATGAAGTATTCTTACCCATACTTCAAAAATTGCACTTTAATTTTACCAAGTCTCTACCTTCAACAGTTTGCAGAAACACTACCCCTGCCAATAAGTTGATTCTGATTCATAGTGTAACCACAGAGACCAAGAGAACTGACTCTTCCATAGGATTTCGGAGACTGTAAATCGTTACAGGAGTCAATGGTCTGTCTCATCTTTCTTCTGTGGAGCAGCTTTCAGCTAGCAGCCCAATGCTTAGCTCACTGTGCCACTAGGGCTCCTGAACATGGATTAGGTAATACATAATAGGGAATACTTTCATTAATTTAGAGACAGATAATACAGATATGTGGGTTGTTTTCAAAGTAATGATTTGTTCAGGATAAAATATTAAAGTATTTACAGATGAAATGATAAAGTATAAGAATTGCTTTAATAGTACTACAGCAAAGAGGTGGAAAGGAAATGCTAATTTCTGAAGCTGGGTGATGGGTACTGCGAATATTTGATAATTTTCAAGTAAAAAAATAAAAATACCAATGAGAGAGAAACATTCCCATTATGAAGCATAAATACATGAACTATTCTCAAAAACATTACTTTTAGTATAGTTCTGTATTATGGAAATGTCTATAAATTTTATATCATGCCAAGTAATCTAACTGCACATTTCATGTAATCTACCTCTATATTTGCTCATCTCATATTTGTTTTATAAACGGAATAAATAAAATTCCAATGGTAGTGACACAGAAAGTTACATTTAACAAAAAGCTTAGCCTAACAAATAGAAATAATACTTACATTTTGAAGGAGTTGCTCAAACCAGTCATATCCAGTATCCCTGCACGCTGCAACCTAAAGGGAAAAATATAGTATGAAAATATCAACAATAAAAATGAAATGTACACTCACTATGCTCTTATCCAGCGACATAGAAACACTTAAAAAAATCCAAAAAACAAAAAAACTTCAATTTTCAATTATTTTTGTTTTTAAAATAACTAATTTATTTCTCAATAACTGAATACTTCTCAATGTTAAAAAAATTATTAAAAAATATCTTGAAGAAATTTAAGAAATCAGTTTAAAGTATTAATAGAGTACTAAATTTGGAACAATAACTGAATCACAAATTGCCAGGAAAAAAAATAGAGACTAATAGTAGTATTTTGCTGCTTTTGATGCTCAGTAGACAATTTAGAGATATTAGTGGAAAAGGTTTGGGCTTAACTTTAAATTCATCATGCAACTGAGAATATAAAACTTCTGATGCTTAAAATATCAAAATATGGGAAATTATAGTTTTGTGTATAATTATAAAAATGAAATTAATCTAAATTCATGTTTTCTGTAAAAGTAGGAATTGGTATTTCTTGGAAGAGTACTACTTGTAGGCTACTATTATCTATTCTCCCATTTCTCATTTCTATCCATTTTCAATTATTGGAAGAAGAGAATTTTATTATCAGTGCCTACACTTCAATGAATGCCAAAAAGTAGTGCAAAATGTAAATACAACTTTATCTTAATTGCACCCCTATTTTTAGAAAAATATTAAGTAAAGGAATCTGACTCTCTGCCACTGAGGCAAATCCAACTCATAGCAACCGTATAGACAGTGCAGAACTGTTCATTTCGGGTTTCTGAGATCACCTTTAGGAGAACAGCCAATCTTCCAATTTAACAGTCAAACACTCAACCAAACACTCACCAAGGCTACTCATAAAATGTAGACATCAACCAAATAACTTATCACTGTCTTTCCCCCTTTCTTACCACATCAGTGATGTTTAAGATTTTCCTTGTCATTGCTTCTTTGTCATTGTGTGGAGTTGGAGTAAACCAGAGTTTCTGGAATGTTTCATTTACTAATTTCTAAAAGAAAAAATGTCAAACTAAGGAACAACCAAAAACATGACAACCTTTCAAAGGTTTCAACAACATAAAGTTAGAATTTACTAATGTTAAAAAAAAAAAGTGACTGGGATTAAGCTTCTGAAGTTGGTAAAGATTTCAAATCATCTGAATAAATACTATACCTAGCCTAGAAATTCTACCTAGCAGACACTCAAGTGTTTCTGATCAAGCTAAAAATGTTACTACTTCCAAAGGAGTTGTTAAAATTGTTTTCATAGCTTAAAAGAGGAAATATAGGGATGATCAGATATATCTTCAAGTCATTCATTAATTCTAAACTTTAAAAAAGGTATTTACTAATTTAAAGAATTACAAGTAATTTGAAAATCAAGATAATTTTAAGGTGACAATAAATTTCTTGGATATAATGCAATCTCTTCAATGACAGTAAATACGAAAATAGCGGACAGACTTGGAAAGATCAGATTTTATTAATTATAAAATCCAGAATAAAAATTTTAGTAAAACTATGTCTTCATTTGGAGTTCACAAACTATTTCTGAAGGCTTTATATATATTCAGATAAGCAAAACTCAGATATGATTAATATCTCAATGATTTTAAAAAGTAATGAAAAATACATTATAAAGCAGTCAACATTTCTTCTTACCTTAATGCCCTCTTCATCATTTACTCTGCGAATCATTTTTACACACATCTCTGTAATTTTTGGAAATGTTGGCTGTTCAATACAGATGTCTCTTAGAATCTTTATTACCCTTTTCCTTACACTGATGCCAGTGTCCTGAAAATAGCAAGGGATTTTTAAATGTCAGAAAAATCAGGCTGCCATAGGTTTCAGAATGAAATCAGAAAATATGTACCCACAAGCCATACAGTTACTTGTTAAAATGATAAACATGGTCTGTATATTTTTTATTTACATGTTTTCTTATTGCATGTATGGGTTATCTTTATTATACTGTGTTATTACACTGAATAAATAGGCTATTCAAAAGATGGAAGAATGTTCTGTAGTTTATCACAAAACAAGATACTAGCATGATAAGCTAGCCAAAATTAAATAGGATAGTAAATGATTTACTGGAAACTGGCATAAACAACAACAACAATAAAAAACCAACTAAATGCCATCAAGTCAATTCTGACTCAAGGGGCAGGGTAGAACTGTCCTGTGGGTTTCTGAGAATGTGACTCTTTACAAGAGTAGAAAGTCACATCTTTCTCTCATGGAGAAACTGGTGGTTTCGAACTGCGGACCTGCTAGATCACAGCCCAATGCGTAACCACTATGCCACAAGAGCTTTGGCATAAACAAAAGGTAATAATAAAATCAAAACAGGAACCCACTGTTGGTTATTGATTTAGTTTAACACCTTCTTAGAAACATAACATTCTTTAATTCCTAGTTCAAGCAAGATGAATATGTAATTGATAGATTTATTTTTCTAGGTTAGTATTTTAAAACAAGATGTGGACAGTAGGAAGGCAAAATGACATTCATGAATCATTATAAAAATGACAAAACAAACATACCAATATTCTTTCAATCAGCATGTCATAATACTGCTCAGCAAGCTGAGGCCGACAGAGGACAAATCGACCTAGTAATTCTACTGCTGCCTCTCGGACACTAGTAGAGTTATCCATTAATCGTCCGTGAACTCCTCGCTGCATATCAAGCTATAGAAAAGTGTAGAAAATACAATGATTTGTCCTAAGTAGATATCATAACATATTAATTTGTAAAGAAAACTCAAAATAAGAAGACTCATTGTATTCTCTTTACCCTTGCTAGGATACTGGGGTCTACAGCAACAACCTCAGATAAACACTTCATAGCTTTTGTTCGAACGGCAATTGCATTTTCACCAAGAACTCGTAGGATCTGCCAAGCAAACATTGATATGCTCATAAGTTTAAGAATAAATAAACTTAACAAAACATAACATGAAAACATGCAAACAAAATTAAATACATCTATTACAACTTTTAAAGTTTTAAATAAAAGAGTTGATTTGTTATCTCCCAACCCAAAAGCTTAATTTACAGGCCAGTACATGTGGTAAGAAGGCATTTTATATTTTGGGGTCTTTTCTTTATCACGGCAAAATATTTGCATAACCTGAGTCAAGAGTATTTAGTATCATTCAAATCATAAGTTGGTAACAGAATAATTTGATTTTCAAAAATAACACCATTCATTTAATCCTTACTATATGTGTGTGTATTCATACAGATATATATCCATCTATCTAAACAAATGAGAATTCATATGTAAAAGGCATTTAGAAGAAATAATTTGAATACGGAACATGAAAAAGGAGTTCTGGTGGTGCAGAGATTATGTCACTTTAAGAAAGGTGGCCATTCACTCCTTCCAGTTGTTCTGAGAGAAGGATGTTGTAATGTGTTTCTGTAAAGATTCACAGCCTTGGAAACCATGCGGAATAGCTTTCCTCTATCAGATATGGTTAAGTGGTGGTCAGTGGTTTAAACTAACCAACTAATCTGATGGAGAGAAGTGAGGCTGTCTACTCCCATATACATTTAAACAAAAAACAAAACAAAACTCACTGCTATTCAGTTGATGTTGACTCATAGTGACCCTATAGGACAGGGTAGAACTGACCCTGAGAATTCCAGAGGCTGTAACTCTTTATGAGAATAGAAAGTTTTTTGCTTGAGGAGAGTTGTGGTTTCACCCTCTGACCTTGTAGCTGGTAGACCAATTCAGAACTACTACACCACTCATAAAGATGTGCAGCTTTGGAAATTCTATGTAGTCACTAGTGAACTGGAATAGACTTGATGGCAGTGTACTGGTTTACACAGTTGCTGTAAGTTAGAATCTACTCAACGGCAATGTGCTAACAGAAACATGAAAATGTGTTATTTGCATGCACTTTGAAGAAAGTTGTCCTCTACATAGAAAAGATAGTGCATTCTTTCTGGCAAGAATCAGAAAAATGACCATCATTTTGTAAGGACTTATGGCTCAGTTTACCTGTGTCAAATAAATATCAAAGCTCTGGGCAAACGGCCTCATAGAGGCCAAGTATCGAACAATCAAACAAGCATCATCATAGTCCACAGTATCAGAGTTCATTCTGCAAAAAAAGAAAAATTACATTCTTATTACTGTAGATTAAGTAAATAGATATCAAAGGGGGAAAATAAAAAGGAAAACTCTTCCCCTCTAAGCCTTACTTCAATGTGCTGAACTGAGAAGGTGTGGTTTTAATAATGCTTCTAAGAAACTTTTTCCGATTCTCAGCTCGATGCATGATTTGACCAGTTGTCTCAACCTCCTTTGAGTGATGTGTCCCTTCAGATGATTCTTCATCTTTTTGGGATTTCATTGCCTTTTCTGTTTCCAGGGTTGTATCACGGAACCACTGGGCTATATAGAATTTACGGGAAAACTGGAAAGAAATTAGACAGACTTAAGCTAATCAGTAGCAAAATCTTCAACCTAGTGATAGTGTTCACAATTAAGAAAAAAATACTAAGGTTAACTTTAAACAACCAACAGTGAAAGTAAGATTTTTAGAACTTTAAACAATTTGGAATATCTCAAAGGCTATAAGACATAATATGAGGGGGCTTCAAAATGTCCATCTAAAAATGGAACTGAAAGACAATAGGAATCTCCAACTTTTGGAAGTGCTCTCATATTACTTTATTTCAGAATTTATATTAAAGATGTCAATAGATAGATACCACAGAATAAATATAACTCTACTAAATATAGAACACCATTAACAACTACCTAAGGACAATGTGAAAGAACTAATCAGTAACATTAAAAAGATGGTAGATTAACTAGAAAATTTCGGAAAAACTGTAGGCAAGAGACTGCCACAGTTCTTAAATCTCACCTCACTTCTGTAAGAAATACACAGGTTAATTATCAAAATAGTGCAAATCTGAAGCACACCTGCAAATCTGTTCAATACAGAACAAAAATAGTGCAGTAGTTGGTTGAATAGTTTACGTTTCCAATCCCTTTTGACTGTATATTCCATTTGGAAAAAAAAAAAAGTTAAAATTTAAAGTAGCCCTGTATAGTCATACTCTTCTCCAGTGTAGTTTACACATTTCATTTACGAATCCAATATTTGACACTTTATATAAAATATGTAAAAAAATAGATTTAAGGGTTATATTTAAAAAGAACTAAACACAAAATTCTAAGTTTTTTGGTTTTTAATATGCTTTTATAATAATTTCATGCACTACCTAGGACATGCCCATTGTAAGAATTAACGATCAAGTCTGCTAACAGATTTCCAAGTATTTCCTTAGTCATGTAATCTTAGTATACACTACAGTATTTATGCCGGAATTCCATTTAAGACAAGTCAAGACATAACCATTCTTTTCTGTTAAGAATTGTATTAAGAAAAAAAAAAAAAGAATTGTATTAAGCAGTCCTTTATTTTATCTCTTAAAAATTGATTGCCCTAAACAAGTTAACTTTTCAAGTCATTTTCCAATTTACTTATACAATTTGAATAAAAGTTGAGAAATCTCCACTTAAGAAAAAAACAAACACTCTTACCACCAGTGAAGGGTCAGTCTCAGTGTTTTCATCCAAGTAGTCAAGCAAAGCTTTCTGCAATTGTTGGATTTCATCTTCTCCTCCTGAAACCTACAGCATTAAGCAAGTAAGAATGAAAAAGATTTTACATGTGTCCTTTAATAAATTATCTTGTTACAAACACAAGCTGGAGGAAAGTAACTGATAAAAAGGTAAAATTCTGAGAACAAAAACTGTAAAACATAATATAGCTGAGGATGGCTTTTAAGATTACGAACTCTGTCACTTTTCTCTAAAAGAGCCTATGGGTAGTTGACATAAAAACCACACTGTTACCTATTTGAAAAAACAAACTAACAAAAAATGCTTTGAGTATTTAATTTAGCAGCTGGAATTATGCTATTATCTGTAGTAACAAATATCATAGGTTTCTTTAAAATACTATTTAAAAACAACATTCTGGACGGTAAATGCCAATTATTTACAACTACGAAACAAACAGCATCCAACTTCACATAGTACAATAAATATAAGGAAAGTGAGCTCTTCACTTAATCTAGGAAGGAAAGAAGTCTGGCCCTTCTGTCAAAAACAATATACAGCCAGAACTGAACTGAATCCATAGGGTTTTCATGAGCTGATATTTTGGAAACAGATCACCAGGTCTTTCTTTTACGCTCAGTGCTCCTGAAACCTTTTCAGTAACACAACATGAAAGTCTCCAATGACAGATGGTTTTGGCTGAGCAAGAAGTACAGAGTCTGTAGCAAAACCCAGGCTTTCCACACAGAAAGTGAAAACTCCAACACTGATCACCAAAGCTTTGTACATTGGATGATAGTATTACACAAGGGGGTTGATGTTTGTAAAAACATAATAAAGCAGTGAGTCTCAAAGTTGAGAATCAGGTGGAAGTTTTATTAAAACACGGGATTACAAAAAAAGAAAAGAAAAGAAAAAAAAAACCCATGGGATTACTGGGCCCCACTCCCAGAATCTATTGATTCAAAAGTCTGAGAAGAGTCCTTGAAAATGTACATTTCAAACAAGTTTCTAGGTGACTGCAATACAGGTGCAAAATTCAGGGAAATATAAGACAACTGCAATAAAAAATGTAGGGGTTATGTTATAATGCTTACACTTAATCTCAAATGGTTCACAGAGAAATATTAAAAACAAAACAACTCAAAACCAAAAAATACGCTCGCAAACATTGAAACCACACACATAGACACACAGACACACAGACAAGGATAATAAAGCAAATATAAAATGACAGCAAGAGGAACCAAGCGCTGTTTGTCCTATTATAATTTTGCTGGATGTTTGAAATTATTTCCAAAGAAAAGGGAACAAAATCTTTGACCCAGTTACCATATATACTGGAGTTTACCAGCACATTTTTAATGCAGTTTTTGTGGTAAAATTAGGTGTCTCGGTGGAAAGTCGGGTCAGCTTATACTAGAGTATACACAGTAACCATTTTACTGAGAAATTATTCTAAGGAAATAAAACAAAAGAAAGGAATGGCACATTATTAAGGGATTACGAACCAAAAAAAATCCCTTGGGCCAGAGATGGCTTCACAGGAGAATTCTACCAATCATTCAGGGAAGACCTGGCACCAATCCTACACAAACTCTTCCAGAACATAGAAAAAGATGGAAAACCCTTTCTAAGAAGCTAGTATAACTCTGATACCTAAAGCGGGCAAAGATCCCACAAGAACTGAGAACTACAGACCAATATCCCTAATGAACATTGATGCAAAAATTCTTAACAAAATACTGGCCAATAGAATACAAAAGCATATTAAAAAAGTAAGTCACCGTGACCAAGTGGGATTCATAACAGGGATGCAGGGATGGTTCAACATACGAAAGACTATCAGTATAAGAACTACATGATAATATCAATAGATGTGGAAAAAGCATTCAACAACATCCAACATGCATTCCTGTTTAAGATACTGAAGAAGATAGGAATAGGAGGAAAATTCCTCAATATTATACAAGCTATATATGAAAAACAAACAGCCAACGTGGTAGTTAATGGAGAAAAGATGAAAATAATTCCACTGAAAAAGGGGACCGACAAGGATGCCCCTTTTGTCCCCACTCCTATTTAAAATCGTACTGGAGGTACTATCTAACAATATAAGACAAAAAAAAGACATCAAAGGAATTCATCTGAGGAAGGAAATGGCAAAACTATATTATTCGCAGACGATATGATTCTATACATTGAAAATTCCCTATGCTCCAAAAGTGGAGTGTTGGAAGCAATAGAGCAACATGGCAGAGTGGCAGAATACAAGATCAACAAACAGAAGTCTATTGGACTGCTCTACACACACATCAGACAAGATCACAGAAGAGACGATTAAAAAGGTAGTACCCTTTAAAATAGCCAAGCACAAATTGAAGTATCTAGGGATATACCTGACAAAACCCCCGAAAGATTTGTATGAGGAAAATTATAAAACGCTACTACAAGAAACCAAGAGTGACCTCAACAAATGGAAGAACATCCCATGTTCGCAGACTGGCAGACTCAATATAGTAAAGATGTCAGTTCTGCCCAAGGCACTATAAAAGTTCAATGCTATCCCGATGTCAATATCACCATCCTTCTTCAAAGAACTGGAAAAACTGATTATCAACTTCATACGGAGGGGGAAGAAGCCCAGAATTGGCAGA
>NW_022111373.1:114326407-114327543 GCF_000313985.2 Echinops telfairi
TCCACAGGGAAAGAGCGACCAGACTTAAATCCTGGTGTTCCGGGATGCAAATGCGGCGTGCCTGCATAGAGGGGAGCCGGTGGAGGGGCCTGAGGGTTTGGCCCCAACACCAGCTGCGTGGACAACTGGCCCTCCCCCCAGAATAATTTATTTTACAGGACGGCACTAAAGCTGCAGCTAGGGGAGAGGGACATGTCTGGTCAGAGCACATGGGTGCAAATGAATGGGGAGGAAGAAAGAGTGGAGCACATCCTGGCCCACCAGGCCTGGAGGACGATATACCCGCTGCGAACAGCGAATGCACAGAGTGGACCATAAGGCTGATCCTACTATGAGACATGACATCCTTCGCTGACCCATGGCAATACTGCGGACAACACTGGAGACTCAGGTTCAGGACTGGCTCAGTCTGACCCCGTGACAGCAAGGCAAAACACTAAAGGCGTGTGGCAGAGCAGGGAGCTCCCAAGGGAGTGCAAAGGATAGATTTGGGGCCAGAGTGTGGCACCCCATTGGACTTGACTGGAGGACACACCTAGAGGTAAAAAAATCAGACCTTGGTCTATTTACAGGTTTTCTTTCTTTTTAAATTTTTTCATTTTTAATTAATTTATTCTTTTCTAGGTCATTGGTTTTCTTTTTTGTTGTCATCATTGTGTTCTCTTTTGTAGCTTTGTCTTGCTATGTCTTGTTTTTTGGTACATATTATTATCTCTGCATATCTTATCTTATAAGATAGGCTGGATGAACAGTCTGGAGGAGAAAACAATGGGACCGATGGTTCCAGCTGAACATGGGAGAGGGGGAGGCCGGGGAAAGGAGGTGGTGTTGACCAACCCACGACAAGTGAGCAACAAGTGATCTAAAATTAGTGGCAAGAGTGTGAGAGGCCTGGTAGGGATTCAGCAAGGGCAATATAACCCAGAGAAATTACTGAAACCCAAATGAAGGCGGAGCATGACAGTGGGACAAGAGGAAAGTAAATGGAAATAGAGGAAAGAACTAGGAGGCAAGGGGCATTTATAGAGTCTAAATACAGGCATGTACATATGTAAATATATTTATATAGGACGGTTGGGAAATAGATATACACACATATATTTATAGTTTTAATATTAAGGCAGCAGATGGACATT
>NW_022111373.1:114327948-114369021 GCF_000313985.2 Echinops telfairi
CGTCTTGAGTCTTAAAAGCTTGAAGATAAAAAAGAGGCCATCTAGCTCAGAAGCAACAAAACCCACCTGGAAGAAGCACACCAGCCTGTGTGATCATGAGGTGTCGAAGGGATCAGGTATCAGGCATCAAAGAACAAAAAAATCATAGCATTGTAAATGAGGTGAGTGCAGAGTGGAGACCAAAAGCCCATCTTTAGGTAACTGGACACCCCCTTACTGAAGGGTCACGGGAAGGAAACAAACCAGTCAGGGTATAGGGCAGCAACGATGAAACATACAACTTTCCTGTAGTTCATAAATGCTTCCTTCTCCCAGTTTAATGATCCCAATTCTACCTTACATATCTGGCTAGACCAGAGGATGTACATTGGTACTGATAGGAACTGGAAACACAGGGAATCTAGGGACAAATAATCTCTTCAGGACCAGTGGTGAGAGTGGCGATACCGGGAGGGTGGAGGGAAGGTGGGGTAGAAAGGGGGGACCAATTACAAGGATCTACATATAACCCTCACCCCAGGGGATCGACAAGAGAAAAGTAGGTGAAGGGAGACGTAGGACAGTGTAAGATATGATAAAATAATAATAATTTATAAATTAATAAGGGTTCATGAGGGTGGAATGAGCGGGGAAGGAGGGAGAAAATCAGGAGCTGATATCAAGGGCTCAAGTAGAAAGCAAATGTTTTGAGAATGACGATGGCAACAAATGTACAAATGTGCTTGACACATGGATGTATGTATGGATTGTGATAAGAGTTGTATGATCTACCAATAAAATGATTTAAAAAATGCCACAGAAAATAGATTATTGTAAAAAAGATCAGGACCAATACTAATGGCCAACATACACAGGGTTATGAATATAAATGTTGAAAGAAATTGAAAAAAAAAAAAGATGAAATGAAGCAATAAAACATTTCTTCCTAAAGTAAAAGATGGACTAAGGTCTGGGTCTAATATAATTAATTGGGGTGGGGGAAGAACTCTTCTTCCTTTCTCAATGTAAGAAAATACACAACATACAAATGTATAAAACAATCTGATTGGACTTGCTAAATCAACTATAGAATTAAACCAAATATAAAGTAACATTACATATGCCTAACTGAAGTTTACAAAAAATAAGTAAACTAAGATTTATATAAACCAATTAAGTTCTTCTCAGACTTTATAATTTACTCTGAGACTTAATAGCTCATTTTAAAAGTATATATCTTATTTTGAATCTGCAAAAATAAACAAATGCAATAATATAATAAGACCCAGAGAAAGTGAGCCCACTCCTCACATATCTATGTAGTTAAGTACTCCATCATTTTAATCTTTTATCTTAATACCTGTTTTAATATTCGTTCTATAGATCCCTGATCCATTTTGCTTGTGACAGCATCTTTCCTCAGCCTTGCAGCAACAGTTCCCAGGTAATCAAGAGATGCTACTCTTAAAGCCATCTCTGTCGACTTGTTACTGAATTGATGAACCTAAACATCAAAATAGTTTTCCATTTAACTTAAAATACTGCAATATTATCATCAATAGCAATTTAACTGAAATTTCCACACCTACGTTATACTATTGGAAATTAATTTTTCTCCTTGTAATGTCCCTTTAAAGTTTTAGAAATCTGAGCATTTTTGATTAAAATAACAAGTTTTACGGGTTAAACCTTTTTAAGAAGAGAGTCAATATTTTTCAAATGAGATCTAAGAATTTCTTGAACTGGAATTCTTAGCCTACGAAATGCTAATTTGGTTTCAAAAGAGTATGTTACAGTTCACACCAAAAAAGTGATCCTATAACGCTTTGTAACAATTTGTATTGCAGACATTTAATTACAGTTTAAAAATAAAAAAAGAAATCACAATTTGTTTTTTTTTTCCATTTCTCCACATGATAGACCAAAGGAAAAAAGGTCTCATTCTTAGAGATATATTTTTAAAGATGACAGTCTACATTAATCAGTTTCATGCTTTGAAATGAATAACTACAATTAGATAAGACTCACTATTGAGAAATGTTTTTAACTAACAACATTAACACCTTGAAAATTAAAATAAAAAAATTTTTTAAAAAAAGCATTCCTTTCTTAAATAATGAAATTAAATTGCCAAATTTCACAACATTAAAAAATTCCCCACAAGGTTCTGATGATAATGTATACAGTTACGCACATGCAAAAAGAGAGATGCAATGGTCATATTTCCTTACACATTTTTAAAGAATTTCATCATCTGTGAATCAGAGTACATCCTCATTATGTTGTCTTCTAGTAATCTAATAATCTTTAAATGCTATACTCTTACCAACAGTCTCCCTAACAAACTAAGGAGTAGTTCAGCAGCTGGCCACTCAGGCTTATTGACTGTTGAAAGAAGGTCTTGAACAAAATTTTCAAACAGTGGTCTGTAATCTTCTTCACCTTGCTTACTACCACATCTGTACAAAGATAGATAATAAGAAGGCTGTGAATTCATTCATCCATTGTTAAGGCTGTGAATTTAGATGACATGCTCTCCAACATGAATGAAATTTTATTACTAAGGTTACTCCCTTCTGTATCTTGAAACAAGGTCCATTAATAAAATACAATTTTACATGAATCCATTTCTCAGTCTTCGTTTTCCCCCTTGGTTGAATTCACTAGTGGTACTGTGGGAAAAATAGAAGGCCATCTGCAATTATAAGGAATTTACAAACTCTGAAGCCCCAGGGACAGTTCTACTCTCTTATATGGTCATAATGAATCAGAATCAACTAGATGGCATTGGGTTGTGTAAAAAAATCATCTTTGATTAATATTAAGATGACTTTGTGACAGACAGAATCTATTTTTAAATTACCACTATTTTTCTCTCTAAATTCTTATCAAGGTTAATGTAACTTTGCTCCAAAAGTTTTCCAATCAAACAGAATGCCCCAAAATTTACTGAAGAAATTAAGAGAATTTTCCAAATTTATATGTAAACAAACCTAGAAAGCTTGTAGATTTTTAAAACATTAATTGCATCATTTTAGAGAAACCAGGAATCCAGGAAAGAGAAAATGACTGATTTATTCAAGGTCCAGGATATGGCAGAACCTGACTTACTTTTCCTTAAAAGAAATGAACTATTCTCTAGTGAGTAGACAATATGAAAACAATCGACTCACTTTTTAAGGAAGATGGAGAGGAAGTTCTGGGCTGTCCGCATGGCTGTTTCATAAGAGTTGGTAATGACAACATCTTGATCAACCTGGAGAAAAAGGAATATAATTTCAACTTGCAGCTATAAGAAGAAATAACCCACAAGTCAGTTAGCTTACTCACCAGCCCACTTAATACTGACTTAGTGATAAGTTTACATACAAACATGACTCAACCCTAATATACATACATAAAGAGCTAAAGCCCTAATTAGTTTACTAAATGTGTTTGGTACCCTATTAAAAACAAATAAAAATGAGATTTTACTTTAATTTACTTAAATATGTAAATGCCTGACACAGGAGTGGCACACGTGGTTTGCACTCTCCTGCTATTCTAAAGGTTAGCAGTTTGAACCCATCCAGCTGTTCTGTGGATCAGTGTGCCTAAAGACTACAACAAAGTCCTGTGGAGCCCTGTCTACTTTGTGACACATGAGGGAGACATAAGCCCAGAGCTGACTGGGATAACGACAAAACAACAGAGTGACAAATGTGGTTAATATACGTAACATCAAGAGTTACTTAGTATGATCTAAAGCAGAAAAAAAATAAACTCACTTATTCGATAGAAAATTTAAAATGAGATTTCAAACTCAAACAAGCCACTGCCATCTTGGTGCATTCTGACTCATAGACCTCCTACAAAGTTTACAAATCTTTGTAGGAACAGATAGCCTTATCTTTCTCCTGCAGGTGGGCTGGTGTATTCAAACCACTGACCCTACTGTCTGCCTCATAGTGATACCAGGGCAGGCTATACAAAGGTAGTTTAATAGTTGTGGAAACCCAAAATACAAATAAACACAGTAAAAATGGGTCAAGCTCAGTAGTAATCAGGAAAATGTAGAATAAAACAGGATACCATTTCATGCTAAACAACAACACAACTCCAAAGAGTACAAATAATAAACTAGAACACTGCTTTGGAAAGACCAAACTGATGACTTCCAATTAAATATATGTGTTAAAAAAAAATCTGTATCTCTCTCTATAAATAACGGCAAGTAAAGTAATATTGCTACTATAGTGACAGTTCATACATGCAGGGCTTTATTCCAAACATGTGTTAAAACATGCCTGTTATCAATTTCAAAGCGAAGCATGAGATTTTCAGTGGCTATGTCCTCCAAAGAGGGTAGCCAATTCCTTCTTGGTACTTGTATGTGAATAAAGAAGAGGCACTTGTGCGAATGGAACAAGAGAAAAGGCGTGCAACAGGGTTGAATTCTCTCACAATACAGATTCAGTCTGTATGCTGAACAAGAAGCTGGATTACATGAAGAAGAATATGGTATCAGGATTGGAGGAAGGCTCATTAACAACCTGAGATATGCAGATGACACAACTTTGCTTACTCAAAGTGAGGAGGACTTGAGGCATTTGCTGATGAAGATCAAGGACTTTAGCTTTTAGTACGTATTACAACTAAATGAAAAGAAGAACAAAATCTTCAAAACTGGACCAATACGTAGCATCATGATAAATGGAGATGAGATTCAAGTTGTCAAGGATTTTGTCTTGTTTGTCTCCACAATCAATGCTATGAAAGCAGCAGCCAAGAGATCAAAAGCCGAGTTAGGTATATTTACAGCAAAAGACCTCTTCGGAGTACTGAAAAGCAAGGATGTTTCTTTGAGAACTAAGGTGCGCCTGACCCAAGCTCATGGTATTTTCAATTGCCTCATATACAGATGAAAGTTGGACACGGAATTAGTTAGACCAAAGCATCAAGAAGAATTAATGCATTTGAATTGGGGTGCTGGAGAAGAATATCAAAAGTCCCAAAGGACAAACAAGTATGTCTTGCAAGAATTAAGGTCAGAGTATTCCTTAGGAGCAAGAATGGCCAAACTTTATATTTTGGCCCTGTTTTTAGGGGAGACCAGTCTCTGGAAAAGGACATCAGGCTTGATAGAGAGGCAGCAAAAAAGAGGAAGACCTTCGAAGAAGTCACTGACACAGTGGTTGCAAAAATAGATTCAGGCACAGGAATCGTTGTGAGGATGTCCTAGGACCTTGCAGTGTGTCAAAAACAACCCACAATGACACCTAACAACAATTGTGATTCGTGGATATCTGCTGACAAGTTCTTTCAGTAATACACTTGGTCTTAATCTTAGTAAAGGGTCCAATCACAGCATTGGCTTCTGAGATCTGCCAGGCCAGGTTATTTCAAGTCAGAGAGGTCAGCGCAGAATGTTAAGGTGACTGTATTTTTTTAAAAAAGACTTCTAAGGGGTAATCTTGAGAGATTTTTCTCAAAGGACACAAGATAATCATGAGGGCCTTTTAGGAGAAGAGATAAAAGAAAACAGGAAACTCCTTTTAGAATAAGAGATTTAAGAAAACAGAAAATTAGCCTGGTGAGAAAAAGGTCAGGAAAGCTGTGCCCAGAATTTTTTCCCAAATGTGACAATGAAACTTGGGATGAAATGAAATTAATTACTTAACGCTCTTCAATCTAACTCTATAACTACTATTAAATGATTGGGTGGGACCAAGCAAATAAGGCATCGAGGTCTCTAAGCTGGGATTTGGTCAGTCTTGTCATCGCAGGAACAAAGAAATCTGTGACCAGCAAGAAAGAAGAGTCACCAGAGGAGCACAGGGAGTCTCTACTGTCTGAAGTAGAAGCAGCAGAGGCTGTAACGCTGAGAACATGAGACAGAGCAGATGGGCAACATGGAGAACGGGAAGCAGAGAGCTTCCTAGCCCACAGATCAAGGCAGAGGCCAAGTACCGTGTGGCTAAGAGGCTGAGGACCAGAGGGAATCTTAGCTGTGAAGATGTGCTATTGTGGACAAAAGACTGCATTCTTAAGTTGTTTTTTCAATTCTTTTATTTCTGTTCTAATTTCGTTGTTGTTTATATAAATCATTTTATCGGGGTCTTGTACAAGTCTTACCACAATCCATCCATCCATTGTGTCAAGCACATTTGTACATTTGTTGCCATCATCATTCTCAAAAACTTTCTTTCTACTTTACCCCTTGGTATCAGCTCATTTCCCCCTCTCCCCCACCCTGACTTGTGGTAATCTGTGAACTTCCTTAGTAAACGCCCCTAATTGTGAGCACTGTGTGTAGTCACTGCACCAGATAACTGAACACAGGAACAAGTACAGTGTGGAGAAAGTAGAGTGCTGTAGGAGGAACGGCTGGTGTGAGAATAGGTTAAGCAGGATGAATGCTGCTTTGACTTGGCATGGATTTCTCCTCCTCTGTGCAGCCAGAGGTCAGATGGGGCCTCCATGACACTATCTCACAACTGTTCCTTCTTTGACAGCAGTGAGGGGTGACCTACCTTACCCTATGCACCCTAAAGTCCCCATATTGCCTCTTCAGACTTGTTTGTTCCCCAAACTCAAAGGACACTCAAAAGCAACACAATTTGAATTCCTCAAGAATGTCAGAACTGTTGCTTTGATAAGGTGTAAACTGAAGACCACAGAATTCTACAAGGAAGGTTTAGAGACGTGGAACACTCCCCTTCTGAAATGTGTAGAACTAGATAGAGCATAGGTTAAGAAAAAAAATAGCTTCACATTTAAAAATTTTTGTTTAATAAAGATTTCTGTGATTTTGCAACACTTTTTAACTTACCTTTTTAAACTATGATACGATTCTACTTCTAAATATGCACCTACAGAAACACTCGCTTTAAGTTGAAAATGGTATGATTTATGCATATCCAAAACCATGTTCACTGAAAACAATTTGTAAATATGTCACCACGATATTATTTATGATATTTTGATCCCATTTATCTTGAACTTCTGCTGAAGCAAAACTACAGAACTTGGAAAAATGATAAAATTTGACAGATAAAAGCTACAAATCCAAAAGCAAACCTTAGTCCGAGCACATAAACTCATTTTCCAAAGGAATTTCCGAAAAATTCTATTATGCTACACATTAATATATACATGCACATTAAAATATATATTGTTAATATAAATTCTCCAATATTTCATTAGAGACTTAATGGGATATGGTACTAGCTTCCATTTTACAGCTGTGAAAACAAACTCTGGAAGATGAGTGGCCTGGTCCTTAAAAACTAATCTAAAAAAAACCTCCCAAAACTAATTTAGTGCCCTTAGAAGGTTCCTAATTCCAATCATAAAACCCTACTTAAGAGGCTCAGCTTTGCAAGTGTCAGAAAATATAGTGTTTCCTTATGTATAAGTACAATGTCATAAACCCTTTAAAATTCCTTACTTTTTTGTTTGAGTCCTCTTCTGAATTAGAGTCCTTCTCTGACGATGGTAGATGTACTACACATTGAATAAGTTGTAAAACCAGTGCTGTAACCATCTGGATATACATAGGTTCCCCATCCATATCACTACTATTTAACCTTTTAAGGAGAAAAAAAATGAGTACAAAGTTAATTTCATTTTTACATGCCACCTCTTATTTGAAAATTTCATATGTTTTACCAATAATATACCAGTTATTAGTGATTTTTGTTTAACTACAGTAAATTTAAAAAAGGAAATATTCAATCATTCTCTAATAATCAAGAGTCAACGAACATACAGCAAGTAGAAAATTCATAATGAAAAGAAAAACAAGCACAAGCTTATCAAAAGGATTCAAAAAGTATTAAAGAGCTCTAGAATTTCTAAAAGTCCATGCATTCTGACAATAACTTCTTTATTAAAATCAACTACATAGAGAGCTCTTGGCCAACAGTGCTGAAGTATGAGGTCATTGATACACATTACTAAATATTGCCATCTAAGTCATTTGTTATACAGCTATTTTGGAAAAATAATAATTATTTTATATGATGACACATTTTTCCCTCCAGGTCTAATAAATACAGATAATGTTAAAAAGTGACTAAAAATAATTATTTTAGAGAAGAGCGCCTTCAAAGCAATCCCTAAATAACTTTATGTGACAGCAGGTTAACACGTTTTGACCATTCAGGTATTATAATGATTAACAGGACAATTATCACCTATGCTGGTAAAGAACATGAGGACTCACACCAAAGCAGTTGATGACATTCCTTTATTTATGGTGTGGTCAGTGATTAGTATGGTTTGTAAAGTCTTCTTTAAACTCCCGTTGATTATTCCCATCTACTTATGGTTCTAAAATTGGGAAGGTTTTCTACATAGGGGACATTTGGGAGTTATCTGGAGATAATTTAGGTTGTCATTACTTGGAAAGGAAGGATTTCTATTGGTTTCCAGTGAGTAAAGATGGGAAATGCAGTTAAACATTATAATGAGTAGGCCCAAAATGGCAGTTTTGCTGAAGTTTCAATATCCTGTCAGAGATCTTTACACACAAGACTCCATGAACTTCCAGCTTTTCAATAAGCTGTACGATTCCAGACATCTAAGCTACTTTTCATGTTGTTCTGAGAGAATTGCTTTTCTTTTATTTGATCACTAGAACATACACAAAACAAAAACAGATGTACGATGGTTATAACAGAAGTTGTCATTATTCTCGACCTCTGGGACAATTAGATTACCTGAAATTCCTTAAACTCCTCTTACTAGTTGGTAATCTTGCAAGTGAAGTAAAAATCTCTTCCAAAATTAACTGCCGATGTTTTTCATATCTGGAGAATACCTGTTTAATAAAAATAAAATTCCAAATTAAGTTTATTATAATTAGAAAAAGAAAATTACTTATTAGTCTAATATTATCTCACAATAAGAAATACGATCTGCTATTTAAAATGATGCTGTTAACATCTCCACAGGTAGCAGATTTGCTCAATTTTAAAATTATTAATTAAAATACTCTTATAGAAGTCATTTACAAGCATATGGCAGTTTTTGGACATGGAAAGACACATTTAAATGATTAGAATCATAACTTTATTGTAAATGCTGAAGAATTATTAACTGAAATTCACATATTTATAATTGTTTAAAATTTGACAAAAATAGATTAACTAAAAAAAAATAGATGGAATTCTAAATTCATAAAAATCTGAGACACACTATAATATAGCTGTTATACTGAAATGGATCTACTACAAAACATGGATCTGCAAATTTTTGTTAGTTCTTACTGCCAGCTCATCAATTTGGACTACCAGAGGCCCTAGAGCAGTGGTTCTCAACCTTGCGAATGCTGTGACCCCTTAACACAGTTTCTCATTTTGATGACCCAACCATAAAATTATTTTCGTTGTTACTTCTTAACTGTAATTTTACAACTGTTATGAATCAGGCGCCCCCTGTGAAAGGGTCGTTTGACCCCCAAAGGGGTCACCACCCACAGGTTGAGAACCGCTGCCCTAAAGGATAGTGTAGAACTCCTCCTTTGGGTTTTCAAGACTGCAACTCTATATAGGGGTAGGAACCCGAAGGACTGCTTTGTGGCTTCCAACTGCTAATCTTTGAATTGCACAAGGTTAGCAATCCAGCATATAACCACTATGCTACCAGGCATGGCTGGCTTCTTTTTGTTAATTAGGATTAAATAACGTTAATATTATTTGGGTTCTTGGATGATGCACAGCTACCAGCTGAAAGTTTGGTGGTTTGAACCCAACTAGATGCACCTTGGAAGATGGGTCTGGTGATCTGCTTTTGAAATGTCACCAACTTGAAGACTCAATGGAATCATTCCACTCCGCACACTGAGTTTGCCATCATTCTGAACTGACTTGCGGAAGTAAAATGATAATTTACTTTGAGAGTAACCTAAAAGTAAATAGGGATTGATGGAAATGATACTTACTGCAGTTACTAGTTTAATGGCACACAACTGTAGTTCACTGACATTTTCCACAAAAAATGGTGTTATTCCCATCGATGACACCTGTTAAAAAAGCCAATGCACGCCTTTGGTTGATTTTAATAACATTCTATCTCATTAAATTCATGTATTTATTGGGAAACACTGAGAGGACATTTTCTTTTGCCTCATCGAATAAGCATCTAGTCCTTTCTTTGTTCTCCTTTACCCTCAAGTATATTAGCTTGTATAACAGGTACCTTTTTCATAGCTGCCATTTCCCTGAAATTCACCATGTGGATTGAGGAATGTCAAGGGACTATAAAGAAACAAAACCATATAGCTACTCTAGATAAAAATATCCTCATATAGTATAAAGGAAATGTTAATATTATCTTTAAAAGATTTAACTTAGAATTCACACTACATTCACCTCAAAATGTATAATTTTAAAATATTCTTGAACTTTTATTTCTTTAATTTCCATTGATCATATTCTGAATTTAAAATATAATTGAGCACACTAATAATAATCAGACTCTTCACAATTAAATCATTTGGTCTAAAAATATACAGAAATGCTTCATAAAAATTTACCTGAAGAATTGTTGTGTCTGTTAGAAGTTGTATCTCTAGCAATTCTGATAAACTGCTAACAATGTCACAAACTTTGTTATAAAGCATTACTATCACTCTCTGCTTATGGGTAGAACATTTGGCCCGCTTTGCCTTTGAACTCAGTAAGCCACCTAAATTGAAAAAAATCAAAACAAGAAATTTTGAATCCACATTAACAAAACTATTTTATGTACTATAAAGTAGATGCTTTTTGGTGATTTATAAATACAACTTGACAAAGTTAGTTATTAAAAGAAAAAAAATTATACTTTAGAAGATTTAATTAGTAAGTAAACATTCTTGTAACGTATAATTTATGGTACAATTTAGCGCCTATTAAATCCTTGTATCTAAACTATTGATCTTCATTTCTACGGCTTTTCACTGTAGTATAAAGTTTAAATTAAATGCAATTACAAATTAAGAGGCGATCAGATATAGACAATTTATAAGACTATATTTGTTTTCCCTCTCTCCAAATGCATGTATTAACTATTTCAATGCTCATTTATAAAAGTTGACTATCAAGAATTATTGTATACCTCTTGCTTCAATCCATCTGGTAGATAACTACGGTTTTGAGTAGAATTTGAGGAAATTAGTAAATGGAACCAAAAGCTAATGTTATCTAGATTAATCAACAGTTCTATAACCTAGCCAGTTGCAAAATCAAACTGTTTATTACAATTTTTGTGATGATCTAGTTATTAAAATGGCATCCTTATGTCACTGAATTCTCATCCATACAAAGAAATTACATAATAGACTATTTTGATATGACACTCAACTACAAATATAAAAGGCCAAACTAACCTCCATGAGGATCTAGTCTGTAAACAGGATCGTACTGAGGATAAAGTGTATTCTGTAAATGAAATTTAGTGTACTGTATAACTCTTTCAATCACATCTTCGATGTACACAGCTTTTGGCATGTTAGGAGATGTCATGATATTGATAGTTGTAAGACAAGCATCTGCTGATTTTGTAACTCTTTCCATAATAAGGTCTCTCCACAATCTTTCTTCTTCTTCTGTATCATTATTCTATAAAATAATACATTGTTAAGGAACTGGAAACATTTGTAGGCTTAAAAAATAAAACAAATTACCATAGATTTGGCTGTTATGGAGTAAGAATTTTGGTGTGGATATTCTTGCAGAAACCTCAGCAATGAAGTACAAATACTGATTATTACTTTACATAAACTTTGGTTTAAATGTTTTCAAACATGATATATTCAATTTACAATTATCACCACTAGATGACACTCTACCAGTGAAGTTCTAGAAGTTTTTATCACCTTTTTACAAGTCTCAGAATGTGGTTTTGGATTAAAATGGAATCAAATTAGGCAAAAACATTATGATAGCAATAAAAAATAAACTTAAAATTCTGCTTGTTGTTATAAGACCAAAGCAAAAATTAAAACAATGGAAACAAAAGTTTTACATCTTGGTATACTAGCTTTTCACCAAACTGACACTGAAAGTGTCAGTTATGAAGACTATTGAAAACATACCGTATATACTAGAGTATAAGCCGACTCAACTATCAGCCGAGGCACCCAATTTTCCACAAAAACTGCATTAAAAATGTGCTGACACTAACCCACCCAAGGGGAGGGGACTGTTTATATCTCCACAGGTAAAGAGGGACCAGACTTCTACCCGGTACTCCAAGATGTGAATGCAACATGTTGGCATGGAGTAGGAAACCCGTGGAGAGGCTGGCCACAATCCCAACTACATGGACACCTGTCCTTTCCCCCAGAAGCATTTATTTCAGAGGACAGCACTGAATCTGCAATCCCGGGAGAGGGACATGTCTGATCAGAGCACAGGGGAGCAAATGAAGGGGTAGGAAGAGAGAGTGGAGCACATCCTGGCCCACCAAGCCTTGAAGACGATATTCCCACTCAGAGCAGCCAATTCACAGAGAAGACCATATGGCCCCACTATGAGACACGACATCCCTCACTGACCCATAGTCCAACGGGACAAAACACTGGAGACACATTGTGGGAACTGTATCCGATCTGATCCCACCACACGTAGGCAAAACACTAAGGGCATGCAACAGACCAGCAAATGGAACAGAGCAACGAAGTCCCCAGGGAATACCAAAAATATACTTTGGGGCCAGGGCTTGGCACCCCATCAGACTCGACCAGAAAACACTCCTAAAGGCCAACATACAGTCCTTGAATTAACTACAGGGTTTTCTTTGTTGTTGTTTTGTGTGTGTCATTGGCTTTTTGTTTTTGTTATTTTGTTTTCTATGGTTGCTTTGTTTTGCTCTGTCTTGTTTTTGTGCTTGTTATTATCTCTGCAGCAATCTGGAGGAGAAAACAATGGGATTGGTGGTTGGGGTGGGGGACATGGGAGAGGGGGAGGTGAGGGGAAAGGAAGTGGTGTTAACAAACCCAGGGACAAGGGAACAACAAGTGATCCAAATCGGTGGTGAGGAGGGTGTAGGAGGCCTGGTAGGGCGTGATAAAGGGTAATGTAACCGAGAGGAACTACTGAAACCCAAATGAAGGCTGAGCATGATAGTGGGACAAGAGGAAAGTAAAAGGAAATAGAGGAAAGAACCAGGAGTCAAAGAGCATTTACAGAGGTCTAAATAAAGGCATGTACATATATAAATCTATTTATATATGAGGATGTGGAAATAGATCTATGTGCGTATATTTACAGATTTAGTATTAAGGTAGTAGTTGAACATTGAGCTTCCATTCAAGTACTCCCTCAATGCAAGAATACTTTCTTCTATTAAACTGGCATTCCATGATGCTCACCTTCCTGACACAACCGCTGAAGACAAAGCAGGTGCATATGCAAATGTGGTGAAGAAAGCTGATGGTGCCCGTCTATCAAAAGATATAGCATCTAGGGTCTTAAAGACTTGAAGGTAAACAAGTGGTCATTTAGTTCAGAAGCAACAAAGCCCACATGGAAGAAGCACACCAGCCTGTGTGATCACAAGGTGTCGAAGGGATCAGGTTATCAGGCATCAGAGAACAAAAATCAAATCATTGTGAATGAGGGGAAGGGCACATTGGGGACCCAAAACCCATCTATAGGCAACTGGACATCCCCTTACAGAAGGGTCGTGGGGAGATGAGCCAGTCAGGGTACAGAGTAGAAATGATGAAACATACAACTTTCCTCTAGTTCCTAAATGCTTCCTCCCCCATACTATCATGATCCCAAATCTACCTACAAATCTGGCTAGACCAGAGGATGTACACTGGTACAGATAGGAAATGGAAACACAGAGAATCCAGGGCAGATGATCCCTCCAGGACCAGTGGTGAGAGTGGCAATACCAGGAGGGTGGAGGGAAGGTGGGGTGGAAAGGGGGAACCGTTATAAGGATTTACATATAACCTCCTTTCTGGAGGATGGACAACAGAAAAGTGGGTGAAGGGAGATTCTGTACAGTGTAAGATATGACAAAATAATAATAATTTCTAAATTATCAAGGGTTCATGAGGGAGAGGGGAGCGGGGAGGAGGGCTGAAAATGAGGAGCTGATACCAAGGGCTCAAGCAGAAAGCAAATGTTTTGAGAATGATGATCACAACAAATGTACAAATATGCTTGACACAATGGGTGTATGTGATTGTGATTAAAAATTGTACGAGCCCCCAATAAAATGATTAAAAAAGAAAAGTGCTGAACAAACTCATCTTATACACAAGTATATACAGTAAATCAGTTTCTAAAATGGCAATTCATCAACTGACCGATCACTTGACATTACAATCAAGAAGAAATGCCTTTATATTCTATGGATACTTATATATTGGTAAAGTATATTTGGGGGCAAATGAAAGGAAAAATATTTAAAGTAGAAAGGTACTTTCTAATTAGCAATGCCTAAAAATTTGATTACCTTTTCCCCTAATTTCTTAGAGTTTAATTTTTCTCCTTAAAAGATAAACTAGCTTTCTTTTGTTAAGGTCTGTATCATTAAATATCGTGATATCAGATCAATTTTAATTTACACAGTATTTTAAAAGAGCGTTAGAAAGCTAGGGCAAATTGTGGTGAAGAAAGCTGATGGTGCCCGGCTATCAAAAAGTATAGCGTCTGGGGTCTTAAAGGCTTGAAGGTAATCAAGCTGCCATCAAGCTCAGAAGCAACAAAGCCCACATGGAAGAAGCACACCAGCCTATGCAACCACGAGGTGTCAAAGGGATCAGGTGTAAGGCATCATCAGAACAAAAAATCTTACCATAGTGAATGATGGGGGGAGTGCGGAGTGGAGATTCAAAGCCCATTAGTAGGCCGCTGGAGATCCCCTTGCAGAGGGGTCTCGGGGAGGAGATGAGCCAGTCAGGGTGCGATGTAACAATGATGAGAAATACAACTTTCCTCTAGTTCCTAAAGGTTTCCTTCCCGCTCCCACTACCATGACTCGAATTCGATCTTGCAAGACTGGCTAGACCAGAGGAGGTACACTGGTACAGATAGGAACTGAAAATAAAGGGAATCCAGGACGAATGAGCCCTATAGGACCAGTGGTGTGAGTGGCAAAACAGGGAGGGTGGTAAAGGGAGAATGGGTAGGAAATAGGGAACCGATTACATGGAACTGTGTGTGACCTCCTCCCTGAGGGACAGACAACCGAAAAGTGGATGAAGGGAGACGTCGGACAGGGCAAGATATGACAAAATACCCATTTATAAACTATCAAGGGCTCATGTGGGAGAGGGGAGCGGGGAGGGAGGGGAAAAATGAGGACCTAATGTCGGGGGTTTAAATGGAGAGAAAATGTTTTGAGAAACGATGTACAAATGCGCTTTACACAATTGATGTGTGTATGGATTGGGATAACAGTTGTATGAGCCCCTAATAAAATGTTAAAAAAGAGGAAAAAAAAAACAAAAAAAGAAAGCTAGGGCAAATTATAAAACTAGGATAAAGTAAACTGCCTGGGACACAGGCTATTTGTTTTAACTGGTTTATAAAACATTACAATCAAGATAATACTGCTTTTGATGCAAACATGGTAAGATGTAGTAACACTTGTAGCTAACAATTACTGAAAATTTACAATGGAACTTACACACGTGTCCGAGGACTGTACATTAATTTACTTAATCTGTTCAACTTGTTGAGCTAGGTATAAAAATGTCATTTAAGGATTAATGCTTTAAGATAAGTTAGGTTTCTAACTACCACTGTTTCCAGGAAAGGTCAGAAAAAGGAATTACTGCCTGAATGAAGGTCATAAAACTAGAAATAACAAGCTCAAATTAAGTAATATACAATTTCCCTGATAAATGAAAGTTGTTAATGAAAACAGACTCATACCTTAGAAATATTAAGGTTAAAATCGACAATATGGATCTTATACTTACATGATTTAACAAAGTAGAAAGCTTTGACCCATCCTGTATATTCTTCTCCAAGATATTTAAGACTTTCACAGTTTTGTCAGTTGAAAGCTAAAATAGCAACATAAATTCTTTAATCAATCACTCATAAAAAGTGAAATGAAAGGAATACAATTGTTTAAAAGAGTTATTCCTTTTAAGCTGTGAGAGATATAACATTACCACCCTCTTAAAGAATGGGAAAAGCTTTCTTTCCCCACATATATTCTTGGCTCAAATCTCCATCAGGCAGAGCATTAATCCCTTGTTTCTAAAGGAAAGCAGAGCCAATACAGAATGGGCATTTATACGTGTTATTAGTTTAACTCCTATCACATAGCTAGGTTGACTGGGTTTGTTCTCATGGCTGGCTACCTGCTCTTCTGGTAGTGACACTGAACATGCATATGAACACAACAGGTTATATAGACTGCACCTGCTCATTTAGTTATAATATAGTTTCTACACTACAGCAGGTATCTTAAAACCCAAGCTACTACTCAGTAATAGAACCATGCATTTTGAAAGCTATGAATGTAGAAAGCTCTTTTATTATGCATGTCTATTTTTTATTTCTTACTCCACTTTTAAAAAAAGATAGTCCATATGGAGGATCTGTCAGAAAACAACTATTACTTATATTCTATTTACTGAGCAGTTAGTTCTCTTTGTGGGCTTCTACCATGGTGGTTAGACTCAACCAATTCAGTCAGAAAAATCAAATCAGGTCAATACGCTGCAGTTTAGTCCAGTCTGTTTACTCACTCTGGGAGACAGACACTAACTAGTTCTCCCTAATACTCCTTTAGGTCACTTCTGGAACTATTGGAACGTCTAAGCTTAGTAGTCCATAGACTGTAACTACTAAGACTTTTGACAAAATTTTTGCCCTTGAAAATACTCATCAAATTGGCCTTCTAAAATAATAAATATTAATTATATATTAGCCCCCCAGGAAACTGATGTCATATACCCAAGCATAAAATAAGTCAGTAAGTACCTTCCTAACTGCACACAGGAACATCAATGTGAACTACAGCACATTCAGTGTTGGTGATTATATGGTTTGTCTATTTGGATTTAATAGTCATGTTAACTGTACATTTATTATTAGGAAAATATATAATGTATAAATAAATATTGAATAATTGATCATATTTTAACTTAGAGGGAAGAAAAAGAAAATAATTTCCAGTTTACAAACCAAAACAAAAACCTAAGCAAAATGGCTTAGATTGTTTCAAATCAATTCCATAGGTAAACATTTTTTTTTGCTACTCTAAAAGCACAAATTATTAGTTTTACTTCATAGGCCAAGAAATTTAAGAGTAGGCAGATGATTCTACATAACGGGGACGTCCCCTGATTGCGAGGAAAGGGATTTGCCTTGTTTCTGCCTATCAATCGTGGTTTTATAGAGAGTGAAAAATGGCTGATGAACGTGATAGGAAGCCATCCCTTGATGCAACAATAGTTGCAACTACTGTTTGAAGTTTTTGTTCATGACAGAATATTCTGCCACTCCCCAAGTACGACTACTTTTAAGCAACAAAGAACTCACTCACAAAAAGAAAAGTTATCATAAAACACACAGCAGTGAGGCTACGCACTAAATAAAAATGCTGTAGCATTTAACTGCCTGGGAAGTAATGTTGAAACTTTTATGGCTCTAAGTGGCAAAAGCATAGGCAAAAACATTCTTCGTGTATTTCTATATTTAAACAATCTAAATGTTTGAGAAATTTAAAAAAAAAGTAAAAAAATATGCCCTTTTACAGGTAGTCTGATTTTCTTTAGAATAATTTAGAGCAGAATATTCTTTTTATTCAAGATAGTTGCTTTCTCAAAAAAGAATTCAGTTAAGACTTTCAGAAGGCAATTATAAATTTTCATTCTTATCCATTCATGGAAACTTTATACTCTATGCTGACAGATTTAAATTAATTTAAAGCATTACAACAATTTTACTTGAGAGAGATACCTTATCCATTATACCCATTGCTTTAATTTTAGCGGATTCACTGCCGAGTTCATTAAGCTGATGTTTTCCTAAGAGCAGCTCCTGAGGAATTTCATCATCATCACCTGAAAAACCAAACCATATCAAACCAAACCAAACCAAGAAAGGCACAGGTTAAGTAAAAGAAACAGCTAAAAAATGTTTAATAAAATTGTGGACTTAAGTATGAACAAGCAAAAAAACAGCCATTTAAGAGACCTCTCTGTAAACCTCAAACTCTGAATGAAAGCGGGCAAGGATTAAAATTAAAAGTTCTGACTATGATGGGAAGATGCAATAGCTGCTAGCTTGTCTTTACTACTTTAGATATACTATTGACCCTTCTCATCCATGCTCTCTGCCCCAGGAGGCTGACCTGTGTGGACTACATCAACAGTCTCCCATGCCCTCTGGCTTCTGTTTGGGCTCAGCCAGTGGGTGCCCTGTCAGAAGATCAAAGAGAAGGAAAGTGAGGTCAGGGTATTTATATCCCTGAGTCCTTCCTTGCACCGTTGCCACAGGCTGGTTATCCAACCAAAAGGTTACAGCTTCTGTCAAGGCTGCCTGCTCTGCATCCTCCCCACCACCCCCACCTACTGAGTTCTGGTAGAACTTCTCTTTCCTCTAGTTCTTTTATATACTTGCACAAGTGGTTACAATTCTGTGGCTATTACTCCAGGGTTCGGGAACTATTCTGGTCCCATCTTTGTAACTGATCTCATTTAAATCAACCCTCTCCAAATTACCCTAATTTGAGAATGTTATCTTTTTCTTGTTGGGACCCTATATGATAGAGGGCCAATTCTCAGTCTAGTACTGGAAAATTTCAAAAATGATGAAACTGATTCTCTAAATAATTAGAAAAGCATTTCTAACACTTAGATAAGTAATACTTACAAAGTACATTAAAGAATTATATGCCTCCAGGAAATTATTAGCCAGAAGATCTATTAACATAAAAATTAAGGTAACTCCTATGACTTTTGAATATAATTAGGCACTAGTGATTATATGAGCTGAAGGTGGCATGATATTGTTAACGGTAGCTCTAACAATGGTTAAGGACTTTGTTATCGATTTTTCATATTTATAGGCATACTCTTTATGTAGTATTATAAAAATATTACAGAAATATAACATCCTATGCTCTAAATGGTTTTTACTTTATTACTTTCTGTATTAGACTTTGAACTGTTAAAAGCCAGGGGCTGGGGAGTTACTTATTTTTACAAAACCAATGGCAAATAAGTATTCTATAAATATTAGCCATTAATATAAACAGAAGTATTGTGTATCTTTGCTCATATTTCGTACTGTCTTCAAGTCAACTCATAGTGTCCCTCATAAAACTCTTTCTTTGTGGTAGCAGACAGCTTCATCTTTCTTCTGCTGTTGTGTTTGGCTCCTGACCCTACAATTAACAGTCCAATGTCTAACCAACAGCACCATCAAACCAAAGCCAAATTCACTACTGAGTCATTGTTGACACATAGAGAGCCCCTGTGGATTTCCGTGACTGTAACTGTTTACAGGAGTAGAAAGCCCAGTCTTGCTCCCGCCGAACCACTGGTGGTTTCGAACTGCCGACCATGCAGATCGCAGCCCATCATGTAACCACTACACTACCAGGGCTCCTTACAGTGCCATCAAAGCTCCTTAATAGAAACGGATTTTATTATTAATACCTTATATAAAAGGACTACTCAGGCTTCTCCCACATGAACATTTCCTCAAGTAACTTATTATGACGGTTTCATCAGATTGATTAAGACAGCAACTGTCAATATTTGATGAACTTAGTACTTAATTCAGGCACTAAAGTTTTCAATTTTTTGACGATATGGATTTGACTTCATTACTCGATTTTAAGTTTCTTGACAGTATCCTCCAAAAAAACTTGTAGAAATCTAGACACATACAGAAAAAAATCCCCAAACCTACTACCATCAAGCTGATTCCAATTCACAGTGACCCTATAAGGCAGAGTAGAACAGCTCCCCTATGGCTTCCAAAGCTGAAGGTTTTATGAGAGCAGATAACCTTATTTTCACCATGTAAAGTGGCTTGATGGATGAGATCTTGGGCTTACTATTCGTAGCCCAATGTATAACCCATTAAACAACCACATTTGCTTTCTGGGTACACAATTAATGCATTGCCACTGAGTCAATTTCAACTCATAGCAACACGAATAAGTCAAGGTAGAACTGTCCCATTGAGTTTCTAAGATTGCAACACCATGACAGCATAAAGTCTCATCTTTCTCCTGTGGAGCTGTTGGTGGCTTCAAACTCCCAACTTTGTGGTTAGCAACCCAAAGCATAACCCACTCTTGCTGCTAGGTCTCCTAGGGATATACAATAGGGGTAAATAAATAAGATTTTAAATTGATTTTACCAAATGCAGTAAAATCCATATCTTCCAAATTATCCAAAATATTCTCTATTGAGGCCGTGAATCTCTTAAAAGTTGAAGAATCCATCATTTCTGCAACAGAAAGAAAAAAATATTCATCAGATTCATGTTCAAAGCAGACCAAAAGCTGAAGACTATGAATAAAGACAAAGTAAATGAACTAAAAAGTTACCTTCAGGTGTTAGTTTTGGCTCATAAGCTTTCCTCTTCTTCTGTTTTTCCTTTTTCTTCATTTTTCGAGCCACTGAAATAAATACAAAGCGATATTGCAATGCAGAATGAAAGCTTAAGATTTTCATTTTTTTTAACCATCCAATTTTCTTTCTGAACATTAATTAAACATTTGTTGCCAATTGAAATTGAACATATATTATTGTCTTGATTAAAATTAGGAGCTGTTCAGTCATTAAAAAGTATACTCTTCAAAATTACAAGCCCTAAATTTGAATCGGTTGATTTATGTAAGCAATCCATTCACACAGATGAATTACCCTCACTGAGGCTGGGAGGAGGAGAATAATCTTCCATGTCAGAATCTGATGGACTTCGGTTTCGGTATCGACCACCACCCGAACTCCTCCTTCCTCCTTCATGAGAGTGGCCACTTCTCCTATGATCCCCCGAGCTTCTTCTGTCACGCTCTTCATATTCCCAAGCTTTATCATCATCTTTTTTATGTCGTTTCCTAGAGGCTAGAAGCAAATCCCCATGACAGATAATTTACCTCATTTACAAAGACTATTAAAACTTGCACATTACAAATGAACTGTGTGTGTGTAAGAGAAGAGGAAAGGAGACCTTCATTCTGTGTGTCTAGTAAACTCGATCTAGACGATTTTGTTAGGGCATAAAAAAGATATTACTCATACTATGCTAAGAAATATATCAATGGAAAAGTTCTGGAAATTAAAGCACAGCACTTTCCTTGAAAAGATATTAAAAGTGTGGCAAAGATTACATGTAAACTTTAGGATTAACAAAGACATTTAAAACAACATTCATCTAGCATTAGGACAAGAAACAAAAATATCTTAAAGCATTAAAAATTATGGGTTATGGAAATTCATGTATACCATCAAACAACAGTTTATTTAGTTAAATCCACAACTTAACTTTAAAAGTCCATATAGACTTGGATGACCTAATAGCATAGGTCTAGAAACAGAATAAATGTGTATGGTCATAAATATTCATATATTTAATTAACTTTTCTAACAGTAAAACCCAATGCCATTAAGTTGGTTCTGACTCGTAGCGACCCTGGGCGTGCTTAAATCAAAGGAGAAAAGCTTTTAAGCTTACCCATGTTATGTAAGTATATGTTTGTATGTTACCTTCAATCATTCCCCCATCCTTCCAGAGGTCTAAGCATTTTTTCTATAATCACCAGGACTGTCAGGAGCCTCCAGGCAGGCCTGGCAAACAGATTTCATCTGACAAATCAATTCTGATCAAGTGGTAATAGCTGCCTAGAGCACTATGTTGAGAAGAATTCTGAGGCCTGGGAAAGCATCATAGTTTAACAAGAGAGACTGATTACAGATGTCTGCAGTAAGAGCTGGAGGATAGTACAAGTAACAAATACTTATCATATTTGCTCTAGATCTCATAATAGCACTGAGACAAAAAAACCAGGAGAGAGGACTGATGTGTCCTTGGAATCATCATATTATTAAGGCTGTATAGTAACCACCTATATGTTGTTGACAATGAGATAAGTTCTAGTCTCAATCTAAATGTGATTCCTTCACTCCTTTTGACTGGCTTCTATTTTGAATTCCTGAATCTGGTCAATACACAAACACTTTAGACAAAACTGTTGAGTCCCCTACCTGGCCCATACACCTCTTATGCTGTGTCAGAGCCTTTTCCAGCAGATAATGGGTGGTCATATCCTTGGCTAATCTTATGCTTTGCATTAGAGAATTTCTGGTTTCTAGGTCTGGGCCCTTTTGTCCAATCAAATGACAATATGGCAGGAAGAGGCAATTTTCTTTTCTTTTGGTCAGGTATGGTATAACAAGGGGATTTGTCAAAAGAATATTTTTCAAACCTTCAACAATTGTCAGTCTAATGAAGCAGAAATTTGATTATGAGGTATGTGAGGAAGAGCTAAATTAGTGTAATGCCTCTTTCTTTAAGAAAGGGTTGTCTTATGTACTAATAAAAACATGCAGCTGTTGTTAGTTGCCATCAAGTTGAGTCAGACTCATGGCAACTCATGTGTGCAGAGCAGAACTGCTTTAGAGAGTTTTCAATGCTGTGACCTTTCAGAAGTAGATTCTTAGGCCTGTCTCCTGAGCACCTCTGGTTTGAATCAATCACTTCTTGGCTGGCAGTCCTTCGTGGGACACACAACTAAGTTTGCGACTACTAACCAAAAGGTTGGTGGTAGTTCTAAAGTTGGAAGCACCAGAGGTACCTTGGAAGATAGGCCTGACGATTCTGCTTCAGCAAGATCACAGCCATGAAAACCCTACAGAGCACACAAAAGATTGACAGGAGTTGAAATCAACTAAATAGCATCTAGTTTTTGGTTTAGTTTATATACTTATCACAGAGAAACAGGACATTTATATACAGCATTACTCACTAAATAACTTTTTAATATACACTGAATTGCCTAGCTAATATGAGGACTGGTAACTAACATGAAAATGTGTTCAGAAAGTAGTATTATATTGGCTTCACGCGTGACTTTTCTTGATTTAAATGAGAAAGAAAATTATTTCAAGAAGTCAATGCTATGAATACAAAATGCTTGAAAACTGTTTCAGCTGTTAGGAATTACATACAAGTATACTATATTGGTTCGAGGTCTTAGATATTTTCATTTCATATTCAGGAAACTTTATATCATTTGAATAAAAATGGGGTGGCAATTTCAAAAAAAGGCTTCAATGACATATTGTGTGTCACAATAAGATTATCAGTATCCTAACTCATGGGGCTAGTTTGTTCTTTCTCTTACTTCCCACATTTTTCTGGAAGAAGCAGGAATTCAAGAGAGTGGTATGAAACCTATGACTTAGGTTTTCTCTCTCCACCCTCCTTTTCCAAATGTCACCCTTCTCTCTGTAGCTTCTTATCGTCCTCTATACAATTCTTCCCCAGGAATCTAATTCTAATGATGTCTACTATCTGTGCTCCAGCTACCCAAATCTATGTGGTTCAAATTTAAGTTACTCTTTAACCCTCCTCCTAGCTTTCAAAGAAATTATTTCTTTAGTTTTTGATTTTGAGATTCTAATACACCAATTTGATTACAGGGTAGTTAAACCTTAAATTTCCAACTCTGTGTCTCTCCAAGCAGCATGGCACTTGCCACTTATGCTCATAATACTTTTACATTTTGCATTATCCTAGTTCTACACTATATTGTTCCTTATGATATGGTGACAATTTGATTATTGTTTACATCAACTATCAACTGGGCTTCTTCCACCACCCAAATCAGTGGCCCGGGTTGACTATTCATTCTATAGTTACATGTATAGAAATGAACGGGAAGAACAAGATGCTACTCTGAGGTCTATTGAAAAATCCAAGCGAGCGTTCGCTTCTTCCTTTAGGAAGTGAAGCTCTGGTTCTTTCTACATTAGCTTCATCACCCTGGTAGAAGAAGGAGAGAGTAGGGCAGGGGAATTAGTCAGTATACTTGGGCACACATTGCTTTAAGATGAAATAATAATCTCACTCAGAAGAAGAAAGGAAAAGAATGGATGCAATGATGATAAACCTCAGGCATCTGTAGTTCTACACCTTCTATCTTACTTTTGGTGGGCATTTCTCATTACACCATTCTTCCTACTTAACTGTAAGGTAGCTTCAAAGTTCTCTTTAATTTAGTAGTGAACATAGTTGTAATAAGCTGGAGCTGACAAAGGATTTGAAAGCAAACTTCAGTTAAGGAACTCCCTTCTTCTCAACTGCTTCTTCTAAATGGTGGTGTCTTAGGGGGAAGGAGGTAGAATCAAAGAAAGGCATTTGTAAAGAGGGATAATGAAAGTGAGTTTCTGGACCAACAAATATCCATTTTTCTCTTCTGTTCCAGAGCTCCCCATTATCCTTTTATGACCCAAATGAATGGTTGTAATAAGTGCTAACTTCAGCCATTTAAATATACTGTGTAAAGTACATCTCATGGTAATTAAACACAAATTATAACAATTATACATATAATCAAATCTCAAATTAATTTCACTGTATATTTTATTTCCATTTTAAAGCTGTTCAGATTTGTTCCGTATTCATAATCTACTGCTCACAGTTTGAATGCACAACTTTAAGAAGACTTTCAATAAACACTGATTAATAACTTTAGAGAAGATGAAGGACTTCTAATCAACAATATACATTTTTAAACAACAGCATGCATCTGTCCTTCCTGCCCTTGCTTGTCACACCTCAATCTATGGACACTAGGTGAAAAAAGTAGAACACACTGGTGGTCTTCCCACTTCTTTAGGTCATAATCACTAAGTCAGTTGGCACACAAGTGAAGATCTCCCATAGTCTGCTTCCACTGAATGGCGTTTAAGTCAAACAAGGTTGCTGACCCCTCTTGGCTAGGCTCAATTCTCTTGCTCCAGAAGAAGGAAGATAGGGATAAAAGAGAAGAACTTTTTCAGTGGACCAGTAGGAAGACAGGCGAGGTATAGCAAGTCTAGTGCAAAGACAGGTGATCACAGTGTTGTAGAGAGGTAGCTGTGTAGTGAAGAAGCCAGCTCTGGAAAACAGTGAAACAAGGGAGGAATTCCAGGACACAGCTGGGCAAAAAGGAGAAGCCAGGTCCAAACCACACAGATAATTTGCAATGTGGCTAATCCATTCATAATTTAGTGATAGGATGGTTTAAAATATTTCTTCACCTGGATATCTCCTACGTGTCCTCCATGACTCAACTCAAGTGTCACCTCTTCCAGTAAGCCTTCCCTGAACCCCAGCATGATTCTGATGCCAATCTAATGTGCTCCCATAGCACCCTGGATTTACTGTTATCACTGTACTTTTCACACTGTATTATAATTTCTTCTTTATATATATATATATATATATTTCCCCCAGTAGACTGAAGGTTCTTTGAAGATAGGGGAACACATCTTATTTGAATTTTTATTCTTAGAACCTAGCATAAAGTAGGAGTTTAATAAATGTTTGCTAAATGCATAAGACACATACTTGGAGTTACTTCATTTAAGTTTTTTCTTGGTGCCAACTGATCTCGTTTTTACACACTTTTAAAACACAAAGAAAAAAAAAACCTAGCTATATTACTAAAAATTAAGCTCACTGTACTCTTACTAACCCCCCAAATTATGAAGGAAACAAACACATAGATCTTTTACATTCTAAAATAATTGTGTAATACTTACATTCAAAAGCTTCATCACTATCATTATCTTCATCTGAACTGATTTCAGCATACTTTGGCTTCTCATTAACTGTGCTACGCTTGCGTTTGTTCATTTTCACGCGTTCACAAAGTGGCATAGTGGATTCAATTTCTGCCAGGAGTTCAGGGGGTAATTCTTTTAACACTGATTGATCTATACTGCCTATTAATAAAAAGTAAGAAAAAATTTAAATCTGAAGATAAAAGAAAAATTTCAACTATGTTAACACAATAAAAACAAAAATTATATGTAAATGTTTTGATTCACCTTTGTATTTTAATAAAACACACATTTACAATTAGAATGGTCCTAGAAATAAACTGAGAACAGAATTTTTATATGTAAATCTGAGCAGCTTATAGAAAGACCAGCAATTTGAACCCAGCAGACCTGGAAACTTTTCCTACAAATATTTACAACCTAGAAAACCCGAATGGGCCATTATTCTGTCCTTTAATGAGTCCTGGCGATGTAGTGGTTGAGTTCGGTTGCTAACTGCAAGGTCAGCAATTCGAAACCATAAGTTGTTCTTGAGAGAGAAGGAGAGGGCTTTCCACTCCCATAATAAAGAGTTTTAGTCTTGGAGTCTCACAGGAGCAGTTATACCCTGTCCAAAAGGGTAGCTATGAGTCAGCATTGACTCGATGGCAGCCATTTTGGCGGGGTTTGTTTGTGATAGGTTTGCTATGAATTGGATTGTTTGCATAGCAAACAATCTATATGTAACATTTAACAAAAAATTCCTTTATTGCCATAACAATGAAGAGTGGTTGTATTATCAGTTTTTGATCTATATACCTTTGTTTGCATGGACTAAAAACTTGCTAAAACTGGAGATCCACTCATACACAAAAGTGGATTTGTGGGTGGGGTTACATTTCACAAGCGTGATAGCATACAAACTTAACCTACAAAGGTTGGAGCAGTGAGTTTGACACTAATGCTCCTTATCCAGGCATATGACAGATATTGGAGGACACTGATCACCTCCTTCTCCTTCTCCAGTGATCTCGGTAGCTGTATATTGTGGCTGAGACAAGAGTGATATATGCTTTACCTATCACTGTCTATTTGAAAAACACAGCAATGATTCCAGTATTATGGAAAATTTCCTCAAACAAGTATATCAATATACATATTTAACTAAAGATAATAGAAACATCAAAAGTAGTATAAACAGACCCAAACCATTAAAAAATACATTTAAAATGGCATCCCTAGATAGGGTGACTAGTTAACACATTTGGCTAGTAACCAAAAGGCTGGTTGGTTCAAGTCTACCCACAGGTGCCTTGGAAGAAAAGCCAGGCAATCTACCTCCAGAAATAAACTACTGAAAAAACCTAAAGAATGCAGTTCTACCTCCCCTGACATTCACAAGGTTACAATGAGTTGTAATCCATAGGAAATGGTCAGTTTGTTTATATAGAAAATAGTTTGTTATGAAACTTCCCCATGAAAAAGTAGACAAGATGAAAATACACCAATGTAAGAGTTATTAATATTATAATCACTGCCTAATTCTACACATAAGCCATGAGCACACACACAAAATGAATAAATTATTAACAGTTTGTTGATAGTTTAAATATAAAAGAAGTAACAGCTATTTAGGATAATTTTTTCCTTATTAACTACTAAAGATAAGTTTAACTTACTTTACTTACCCAACTAAATTTTTTGGTGGAAATATCAAATAGTGCCCTACATGACAGATTTTTGCCATTGGGAACAAAGAATACCTTAGTGGTTTATAGTACGGAACATTATTACCTTATAATTAATACTTCTGTAACATTCAAATGATAATAATGCTCATATAAAGAATAAAAATGAACCTTGACACAAAAATTAAAAGGTACAGGTTAATACATATTTCAAAGTCTCAAGAATATACAAGTAATCCAAGAATGTAGAAAGCAAAGAATCTCAATAGAAAACCAATCCTAATTTATTCCTCGTGAAGTTTTACACTGTATCATAAAGAAGTCATTAGTTCAGTAACTTTCAATTTTCTGTTATTCTGAAACATGCATAACAACAATTTTATCCAACATTTAATATTGGTAACTGATAATATTTGAAAGACTTCACTGCTGAGATTACTACTGAAGTTCACATTTAGAATATTGAAAGTTAAAGAAGTCAACTTTAACTTGGGATCATCAGTATCTTCAGTCCCAAACTGTATAAACTTACTTTTAAAGACATTCTGGCTCTCACTTTTAGAGATTTTAATTAGAAATGTGCACATTTCTAATGCAGTGTTGTTCTTTGGTTGTCTAGTTGTACTTTGACTTTAAAGAGCTGAACTTTTCTCACAGCTCAGGAGGCTAGTAGCTAGCAGTCCAAATTCAGGGTATGGCATTAGGAAGAATCCCTCATCTTTTCAGTTTCCAGTAGAAATCCTTAGTGTTTCTGGGCTTGTAGAGAGAGGCATCTGCCCAGTGTAAATATAACTGACTGATTACATTCTGATAAATGTACATTCATAAAACATACTGATTGGACACCTACATCCCAGAATTAAAATTATCCTGGAGAAATAAACAATAGATAATGAAGGGTTATATATTGGTGCCTGTACACACTCTACAGTAGATTATCCTTAGGAAAGAATTCTGCTCTCTAAAAAAACAACAAAAACCCACTAATAGCAAAACAATCAAAACCCGACTCTTATTTCTAAGGAAGCAGGTACCAAAATTTATTCACTGTATATAGTTTACTCTTAATTATTTCTGAGCATTAACATGAGTATTATCAGATGAGAGCTTTACTATTCTCTAGTCTAAATTATTTTAGGAGTCTGGGTCATTCCAATGGTTTAGTACTTGACTGCTAGCTAAAAGTTGGTGATGCAAACCCACCCAGGGGTGGCCTAAGACCAGAAGTAGTAGATAGTGCCAGACTACCACTAATTGTTCTGCCCAGGGACACAATAGATGGTGAAGGGCAGAATGGGGGGAAAATGTAGAAAATTCTCCTGAGACTATTGCCCTGATACCCTTTAAACTTGGAAATTACCCCATTCCTGGGATCCTTTCAGTCAAAGGTGGCTCATCAACAGTAATACCTGTGAGTACTACCTTCTTTTAAGTAATCATCTAAATGAAAACAAATGGTCAATATTTACCCTACAGCCAAGATGAGAAGGTAAAAGGGGTGGAAGGCAGGAGAGCTAGATTAATAGAAACAGAATATCCAGAATGGAAATAATGAGAATGTTGACACATAGTGACAAAATGTAACCAATGTCACTGAATATTTATAGAAATTGTTAAATGCAAACCTAACTTGTTGCATAAACTTTGACCAAAAATAGAGACAGAGAAAGAGAGGAAGAAAGAAAAAGAAAAAATTATAAAGAGCTAATATTTCAAATTATCTCAACGGCTAATGGCATGCTGGGTTCCATTCTTTCCCCCAAACCAGGAAATAATTCTTTAATTGAAAATATAATGTCTCACTGATGAATTCTTAATACAGGATTATAATTTTTTGAAGGATTATTTTTGTTTATTGAGCTATTTGTTTTGAATGTTCTCAGACTTCTAGTGCTTATAGTTTTTTTCTCACCTCACTTTATTCTCTACCAGTGACTTTGTCAAGCTGGTGTTCTTAATCACTATGCACTTTAAATTACTGGTGTGAGTAGTAGTGCTATGTTGGTATTATTTTTTTCAGCTTTATGTAAATATATATCCCAGAATGTCTTAATATTCTGCTCTAAAAAGGCCAAAGAATGCTTTCTCTCTCCTAGATATGCTTCGTCTCAGCACTCATTGACTTCTAGTTTAAATCACTCATACAAGTATATATTTTTCAAAAGTACTTTAATTTGTTTAGAGGCCCAAGTAGCTACTGATTTTAGAACTAAAAGTTTTGGCTTGTATTTTAAATAGCAGCAATCCTGAGATCAAAAGAAATCACCTCACCTGAGTTCTAGCTTCTGAAGCTTCAGTCTAGCGCAGGGGTCGGCAAACTTTTGAGACGGAAGAGCCAATTCTGTACCTCATAACAATTAAAAATTATATGAGAGCCATAAATATATATATTTACAAACAAATGAAATCACCATTACCTGAATAATATCCTTTACATTTTTTCAATTTTACTTCAGAGCCACATGTATGTACTGAAAGAGGCGCATGTGGCTCGAGAGCTGTGGTTTGCCAACCCCTGGGCTAGAAGCAAAAGGAGACAACCTGGAGAGCAAATGGAAACACGTGGGTTAAATCATGAGCCTGAGCCTTTGAGTGTGCCTGCCACAGAGACCCTGAAGTTCGCTAACCCAATGGCACTGGGTACTAAATACCAGAACTGTCAGGGCATGGAGGGAGAAGTTTTCAAACCATGTAACACTGGCCCCAGAGGAAGAGTTTGGATGAATGTTTAAGCAGGTATTTGATAAATTGTAATAGAAAAGTAGGAGAAAGGGGATACCACTTTTTGGAACTGGGGCTTCCGGTGGGGGGGTGGGGGGTGCGGAGGTGAGTGGAACAAAATTGACAAGATTCTACAGATAATGGTAACAGTCCTCAGAGCATGAACAGAAGGGCTCTGTTTACAATTGAGGGAAGAAGAGAATTAGCTGAACATTATCATGCAGAAGTGAGAGTAAGAAAGAAATAATTAAAATAAATCATTTGAATGATACACTTAAAATTAATCAAATGGAATTCTCTCACAAATCAATAGGATGTAAGTACTTCGTTTCAATATATTAAGTAAAAGATGCCTGCCATTCTGATATAAAAGTTGTCAACATTTGTTTTTGAAAGTAAAATCCTGGATTGTTTAGAAAGCCTTTAAAAAAATCATTTTAATGGAGATCATCCTAAAAAGCACCTTACCCTTCCTTTCGAAAGAAACAACTTCATGACACATGGTCATTACTGAAAGATGTTCTGTTGTCCATTCAGTGTCTTTAGGATAAGGTGACCAGATTTTAACATTGGTAAAGCGGGACACCATTGATAAAACTCATATCCTGGCGAAATAGCCACATGGCAGCCAAAAACTGTATACCCTAGCTTGTCGTGCATTCTTTCCAAAAATCGGGACTTAAAAAAAAAAATGCCACGGGACGCGGGAAAAATTGTTAGAAATCGGAACTTTTCATCCAAAAGCGGGATGTCTTTAGGAGTTCCCATTATGCATAAGATTTTTTGACTTGGTATTAAATGACCTAGTCTTTGCTTGTGATCTCTCGTAATTTGCTAAAATGTGTACACTAAGATTCAGCTACAGTGTAGAAAATAAGACAGCAAATGCTGTTCAAACCCTTACACCAATTTATACTATTCATGGATATTTAATCTAAGGAAATTTATTGAACAAAACAAAAAGCTCTAAGTATGAAGATCTTTAGATCACTTCTACATGTTATAACATCAAAATGTCCATGAAAATGTCCAATAAGGGAATGCAATGTAAAAGGTGATCACGTTAAAGAATAATTATTTAAAGTATTGGTACAGAGATGGCAAAAAAAATTACAAAAAGATAGTGAAAGATGTATGTCACAGAAAAGCAAGTAGTATAAATATAATACTAATGTAAGAAAGCATGAATTTTCCTAAAACAAATAAACACACACTACATTTTAGGAACATAAAAGATACGTGAATGATTATTTCTGAAGAAATAAGGAGATATTTCAATAGTATAGTAGATTTCTCACAAGTCGCTATCTGTACTATTTAAGTATTTTAATCAACTTGATCATGTATTAAGTAAATTATAGCTATTTGTCAAACTATTTTTATATTATTAAACTGCATGTGTAGAGAACATTAGCTACATTTTCTTATGGTTCTATAGTATACAAAAACATTTTCTAACAATGCTTGATGCTAGCGTCTTTCCTAGTTAATTTCTAACTACCACATGGCTGTAAACACAACCAGTGGTTAATTCTGACTAATTCAGTTTTGCTGTACACTTCTTGCCTATTACATTCTAAACACTAATTTAAATTCCCTTAATTTGCCATGCCTCTTCTTTTTCCCTTTTCCTCAAAATTATAGTCATTGGCCATTTAGTTAATAGACCCTTCACTGAGCTTTAAGATGATGAGATCATCCACAATAGTTCAGCACCGTGTTTGGGACACAGAAGAAGGTCATAAATATTTGTTGTTATTTAGTGGAATGTTTAGAATGAATTTCTGGTCCTCTTAGAATTTTTTTCCATTGAAAATTCTTTTTCAAATGATCAGTTTTTCTATATTGGCATTATAGAGAAGTGGCAAGATTCCATTTCACATTCTTTGGACATGTACCAAGAGGGATCAGTTCCCAGAAGCTGTTGAGGATTTCATTCTATGTAGCTTGATAATCAATGCCCCTTGTAGCAGCAGACAGGAAACCAAACGTACTGGAAATCTGCTGCACAAGATCTCTTAAAGAGCAAAGACGTCACTTTGAGGACTAAGGTTCATTTGACCCACTGGTATTTCCAGTTGCCTCACATTCACACGTTGGATAGTGAATGAGGAAGACCAGAGAGGGACTGATTAGAATTAGGGTGGTTAAGAAGAATATTCAAAGTTCCATGAGTTGCAAGAACAACAAAATCCATCTTGGAAGGAGTACACAGCTGGAATGCTCCTTCGCAGCAAAGATGGTGAGATTTATTCTATTTTTTTTAATAAATCATTTTATTGGGGGCTCTTACAGCTCTCATAACAATCCATACATCAATTGTATCAAGCACATTTCTACATACATTGGATAGTGAGATTTCATCTCACGTACTTCAGACCAGGAGAGAGCAGTCCTTTGAGAAGGGCATCTTTCTCAAGGTATAAGATGAGCGAGAATCAATTTGACAGAACCAAGGAAAGAAATTCTAAGAGGACCAGGAAGTCATTCCAATCATTCCACTAAATACCAGCACACATTTATGACCTTCTTCAGCATCCCTTACATGATGCTGAACTATTGTGTATGATCTCATCATCTTAAATCCCAATGAAGGGTCTAGATAACAAGCTCGGCCCCCCCCCACCAACATTTAACAAATGATTTTTTTTACAAAAAAATTCTACTTGATGTATTTCTTTACATCAATATGTAAATATTAGTATCATTTACAAAGCAAAATTTGGGGAAAAAATGATTAAGTTCATGATCACACCTTTTCAAAATATTGATCAATATAAATTCATCAGCAGCCCCTAGGTTCCTATTATTTACACAAACCTCTAAAATAATCATTCTTAAAATATTTGCTAAAAATATCACTGAATCTGAAAGAGACTAGAGAGAGATGTGAGTTGTCTAAGAAGGGATTTTTTATGCAACTGCTCAAATGAGTCAACAAAAATTTTTAGGGCAGCATCATTCAGTATTAATATTACTTAATTGCCATCAAGTAGACACCAACTCACAGTCACCCTATAGGTAAGGAAAAAATGCCCTGGGAGTTTCTGAGACTGTAACTTCACGAGAGTAGAGAGTTCTCCTCTTTCTCCCATGGAGTGAGTGACTGGTGGTTTTGAACCGCTGACCTTGAGGATTGCAGCCCAATATGTGACTGCCTCATCTTAGGAATTCATTCTCAGAAACAAAAATTTCTCCAGAGTTACAGAAGATAAGGATCATATGCATATTCTACCTACACTGTACAGTGCTACAAAAAAGTAAGCAATCAGCACTTAGTAATGTCACTACTATAGCAGATTACTGAGGTGAAATGTTGTCCTAAATAAGGAATTAAGTCATCAGTTAATCAAACAAACTAGAGTAGTTGATGCTTTTTTAAACTGACAGGTAAGTATACAAGCCCAAAGACTATTTTCAGCAATTGTTTTAGAATAAATGAGAATTCAGTGTCTTAGATTAATGACTATATTCTTTCTTAAATAAAAGTAGTTTCTTTCAGAATAAGGAGCACTAGGGTTACACAAGGTCAGCAGTTTGAACCCACCAGCTGTTCCACTGGATAAAGATGAGGCTCTCTGCTCCTGTAAAGATTTACAGTCCCACAAATACCAAAGATCCAGTTCTACGCTGCCCTATAGGGTCGCTTCAATGGTAGTGGGCTTAATTTTTTGTTGGTATTTGCACGATTTCAAACAACAATTGATATGGGATTTTTTTTGAGAGCAGTTGGTGAGTATACGTGATGAAAAATGAAACACCAGCTGAAAGGAAGTGAAGAAAAAATTGTTTCCTGAGATGTAAAGTCACAGGATTTTGAGACACGCTGGCATTGTGTCAGTTTGTAATTACTGCTACTAAATTTTTAGCGGTACTTGAGGCCTATCAATTGATGATCATGTGAGTCTTAAGGATCTCATTACTTTACTGATTATTTGTTAACATACACACTGAAATATATTTTAATAGAAGACATTTAAAATGTTTTGAAGGTTTCACAAAAGTTTCTCTCACCTGCCCCTGTGACAAGAAGAAAACATGATAATGGGGGGAAAAAACAAGGAAGCTGATAGAAGCAGGATGAGAATTAGATTGATATGCAGCCAATCTTTTAACAGTTATCAAACAAAATACGGGAACAGGGGATGATAAGCAGATGAACATTAAGTTAGGTCTTCTTCAAATCTTAACAAAACTAGGTATTTGGAGGAAGCCATTTATTAGAAAATTTAAGTAGCAGTAAATTGAAAATTATATACAAGTTCCTGAGCTGGAGTATATTGGTGAGAAGATAAGGAATGATTGCACAATTTTTATCTCTATATAAAATCCTTCCTTACCATGGTGGCAATATAGTATCCATTCATTTATTGTGCTCGCTAGGAGGGATATAAATATAACCCCCAACATGTATTGAAGGAGCTCTGATGGGATAGTGGGTTATGCATTGGCCTGCTAATTGCACCATAAGCAGTTCAAACCCACTAGTGGTTCTGAGGGAGAAAGCAGCTTTCTGCATCCACGAAGATTTATAGCCTAACATAACCACATGGGTAGTTGTCCTATAGAATTGCTGTAAGTCAGAGTTGACTAGGCAGTAGTGAGAGCATATACTGTGGCCATGGAAATCAACCCCAGAAGTATTCTAGCCAGAGTTGGTCTAATTGCCTTAATTAGAAAAATATCACGGCAGAATGTGACTTTTCTGCGAATCTCCAAAGAAAATCCATGCAATGCGTACTATGAATTCCTAACTTTGTTTTATATACATGCAATAAATTAAAACTATTACACAACTCTACTAGTTCTACAAACTCACTCCCGATTCACTGCCATCGGGTCAATTCCAACTCACAGAAAACCCTATAGGACAGGGAGCATTGCTCCTCTGGATTTCCGAGAATGTAACTCTTGAGCCAAATAGAAAGTTTCATTTTCTCCTGTGGAGTGACTGGTTGGTTTTGAATTGCAGACTTTTCAGTTAGGAGTCTAATGCATAAAAGCTAACAGATATAAAACAGGGAATGGTGAAATAAACTGAAGCAATATAATAGCATTTTTGCATTAAATGCTTTACTTGTTATTTTAATCAGATATATGTGTATATCCAAACATGCAACCACATCTGTATCATTCTGATAGACACCTTACTTTCACAGTAACATATGACCATCTGAGTCTTTCAAAAAGTTAATAGGAAAACAGAATTAAAAGCCAATGGAAATTCCCTCATAAACCCTTTGAAGCCCTGAGTCTATCTCAAACCCACTGTTGTCAAGTTGATTACAACTCCTAGCATTCCCACAGGACAGAGTAGAACTGCTCCAAAGGGTTTCCAAGATTAAAATCTTTCCAAGAGCAGCCCACTAAGTCATTCTCCTACAGAGCAGCAAGTGGGATCACACTGGCAATCTTATGGTTAGCAACGGAGCACTTTTACCATGTGCTACCAGAGCTCCCAAATACACAAATTTGTGTTGAAACTCTAAGAAACATGAATTGGCACTACCAAGATATTGACAGTTAATAACGTGGAAATAGAGCAATTAATATAAGAGCAGTATTTATTGTGTGTTATTTAAGTGGTTATAAAGCCTTTGTTAGAACAGAGCTCAGAAGGCAAGTCAAGTGTAGACTGAAAATAGAGCAGGGAAGAGGAAGACGATGCAGAACAAGGGACCAGAAGGTACCACTTTCCATCTTTCCAAATGATTGTTCTAAAACTACCTAACTATATTCTTTAGCTTAGAAGTATAAACTTTCCCCTGATATTTAGAAGAAAAAAAAAGTGTTCCAAAAGAAAACAATTCTGGCACTTGACTAGCACCTCACAACCTATTATATATATATACTTATATATATATAATATCAGATATGTATATATACCCAAACATCTAACCACATCTATATCATTCTCATAGATACCTTACTTTCAAAGTAACATGTATGTATACATTTTAAAAGATTTATACAAGTGGAATAATGGATATACCATATATTAAGACTAAAGCATTAATAGCTTAAAGCAGTGGTTCTCAACCTGTGGGTCGTACCCCTTTTGGGGTCAAATGACATTTTCACAGGGGTCACCCGAAGCATAACAGTAGCAAAATTACAGTTATCAAGTAGCAATGAAAGTAATTTTATGGTTGGGGTGGTCACCACAACACGAGGAACTGTATTAAAGGATCGTGGCATTAGGAAGGTTGAGAACCACTGTTTGCCACATATAAAAATCAAACAGGCTTACTGAAAGTGACTCAGGCAATTACTTTTCATTTTTTTAGAGATAAATTAAAAAAAAAAACACCAGTGAAATATTGACTATTTGATAAACACCAAGTAAGACTAAAAACAGACTGATCAGTATAAGTTAACAATTCGAAAAAAGTTCTTAAAAATAATGCAATTTTCTCAAAAGCTTTTAAAATTAGACAAAAACAATATTTTACATGCCATGGTGCTACAACAGAGTCTCTCTGTGATGAAGTAAGCGTTCCTTATCTGTGTCTTTCAATACAGTAGCTATATTGTAGCTACTCAACTATCATATAGTAGCTATCATGTGGTTACTGAGGAAATGCATTTTTAATTTCATTAAATTTCAATCTTAAATAGCTCAAAGAGGCTAGTTGCTTACTTCATGGGATAGTGCAGTACTAGAGTTTTATATTTGAGTTTATTTATGAGTAAGTATAGATTCAAGTTTTTAATAAGCCTTTCACAGAATGAAAACCTAAAATTATATAAACTTTCAGCTCTTTGCCTTCAAAACTATTTCTATTACACATGGGTAAACAGATATTGCCACACAGCATTATACAAAATATATTTATCTCAAGTATCTAGTATACAAAATAACATCTAGTATAAAGAGAAATACATTTTCTACACAAATTACCATGTTTTCAACACCTCTAGAATTTTTTTGTCCTGAAAATAATCTTACTTAAGTAAACAGAGAACTTATTTCAGCAACCATACAAATATAACCACCTTCCTATAAGAGAACCCCCTGGCCCCCATGATTTAGATGAACTCAAGATGTAAATATAGTCGCTATTATCTTTTCCACACACAGGGTAAAACCATACAGGCAATATACTCCTAACCAATCACCGCCTCCACAAAACAAAAGCAAAACAGTCTTTTATGTAACTTTACAAATGGTACAAATTGAAACTGTTCATCCATCCTGAGATGTTGTAAATTGGAATTCAGTTAACCTAATTTATTACCTCATTGTAGAATAAAGTATCTCTACACTCAAAATACTTTTAGAGTTGTTAAATGTATTCATTCACTTGATTAACAATCAACTCCCAGAAATATCTGAAATAACAGGAAAATAACATTTCTGTGTAGTCAAGTAACAATAAAAATCATAACTATCAGGGGTAGTTCAAACAGGAGTGGAAGAAAAAGAACTTTTATTGCTAACTTTCCAAGTAAACTCTTTGTAAACAATTCATTGTTGTTTGATATAGATGGCATTTTCATGCAGTTATGTTCTCATTTTATTAGCACTATTTGTATGCTTAATGGCCTCAAAATTAAAGCTAATTAAAATATACAAATCACTAGAAGTATTCTTACCTTTATTTGACTTTGATGGTTTATTCTTGATAGGCTTAAGGGAACTTCTTGATTTATCCTCTCTATCCTTAATAAGTTTCTGAACATCATCCAAAGAGAGTTTTTGCAGGACAACGACCGGCTTAGCTCCTTTATTTAGATCTTCAACTAATCCCATTTTTTCCACTTTGTCCCTCTGCTCTCCTTTTGTTTCCATTTTCTTTGTCTCCTGAGTAATATTGCCATCTTTATCCCTCTTGATTTTTGGAATGACAAAATTTTTTAATGCACCGGACCTGCCACCCAACAAATAACTGGGAAATTCTGTTTTGTTGTCAGGATGTGCTTTATTACTGTCTACTTTGCTCTTGTTACCCTCTGTCCTTTTATCTTCTTTACTGTTAGGTGACTTAAAACCTGTTTTATCAGGTCTTGATTTAGTAGAATCTCCTTGTCTAACACGAGGACTGTCAGGTCTTGATTTCTGTTCCCCGGAGGATGGTCTTTCCCTTGAGTCCCCTGATTCATTCCTGTGTTTTCTGTCTAGTTTATCAGTTTTTGAACCATCAGATTTAGTGCCATGTTCATGTCTACTAGAGGATCTCAATGTTTCTGGTCTTCGAACCCTAGACTGATCCCCTCGATGTCTCTCTGATTCACCCCTGTCATCTGATTTTTGTTTACTATCATGGTCACGTCTTAGTGACTCAGAAACAGCTCGTCCATCAGGTCTCTGCTTTAAGGCTTCAGCACGTTCTGATTTTAACCGAGGTGAATCAGATTTAGCATCCTGCTTATGTTTAGACACTTCGGGTTTTTTCTCTGCTGATGACTTTCCAGCATCCCTCCTATTTTCATGCCTATGTTTTGGGGTTTCAGGTCGACTTTCACTTTTTTGCTTTGGGGTTTCAGGTCGGCCCTCACCCTTTTGCTTCGGAGTTTCCGGTCGTCCCTCACCCTTCTGTTTCGGGGTGTCAGGGCGTCCATCACTCTTTTGCTTTGGTGTTTCAGGCCGGCTTTCACCCTTCTGCTTTGGGGTTTCAGGCCTTGACTTTGTTGTTTCTGACTTCCCATTATTTTGTTTGTTGTCATTTGGTTTTGGGTCAGGCAGTTTAGCTTCATTCTGTTTAGGCTCAGCTACAGTGCTCTCGTTTTGTTTAGATTCACTTGTCCTGTTCTCATTCGGTTTAGGCTCTTCTGTTTGGGTGTCAACTTTAGTTTCTAAGTTATTCTCACTTGATTTTGTCTCCACTAATCTGTTTTCATTTGGTTTCGAATCTGTCACTTTATTTTCATTTTGCTTTATTTCACTCTTTGAAAGTTCAGGATCAGACTTTTTTTTAGGCGTGTCAGGATGGTTTTCTGGTGTAGGCTTAAGACTTCCAATGTCTTCCTGAACAACAGAAACAGGTGCATCATTACATTGTTTGATTTCTTCAGGCTTTTTTATGGTGTCTGAATCCTGAGTTAGAGAAGCCTGAGAGTCCGCTCTTCCTGCCTGATGAAGATCAATGCTAACCATTAGTGCTGGCCTTGACCCATTTCCCGTTGAACCTGTCTCCTGAGAAGCTGGTCTATTACCTCCTGTAGCACCCCCAGCCTCCAGTGGGTAAGAATCTTGTTTTCTTTTTTTCAAAGGCTTATCTGAAATTTAAAGATAAAAACTCAATATTAGTATTAGAGAAATATTCTTATCACATTAAAACTATGGATGCTATTTTAATAGCTCATTGTTTTATTTATGAGGTAAATGCAAAATTAAATACACACATAACATAACAGGCATAAACAACAGTATTTAAATTTAAGTTTGATGAAATATTCATTCTTACTAGATCTCAATAAATATTACTATCTATAGTAAAAAGAATTTAACAACAAACTTACTGAGTCTGTCAGTAAGCTCAAAAAATGCAAAATTAACAGAAGTTAAAATATTTCAATACAACATGTTTATTTATGCTAAGGGGAAATCAAATTCCCTACATAAGAAAAAGGCAGCCAATTATAAGCCATGCATTCTCACATAAGATAATCTTAATTTATACCAAAACCTATTGAGAATCCCAAATCTGCCAACATACGAAATGTTACTAAAGAAAAAGGGGAGAAACAGAAATCAGAGAGAAAAATGAAATCATGCCAGTGAAAAAAGGTAAATAAGGGGTGTAGAGGAAGAAAAGAATCGAAGGGTTTGTCATTAACCTTTGAGCGAGGGCTCAAAGCCTTCAAGATGCCAACAGTACATGTGGAGTTTAAAAGTCAACATATAATGTTAGATAAAATTTAAAATAAGGAAGCAACCCAGTCATTTATATAAATCTGAGGTAAATTTAAAATAAGGAAGCAACCCAGTCATTTATATAAATCTGAGGTAAATAAAAGACTTTTAGGTAAGTCCTGTTTGTTAAGTGTTTTCCAGTGCGGAAAAGCACTTGAGTTCTTCAAATCAAAGGTCTAAGGGTCTATTTATTGCCTCAAAAAGAAATGACTTATAGTATTTCTGTATCTTAAAGACACACACACACACACACACACACACACACGTACACTTCACAATAAAATATCTGGGTGCTTATAACAGCTTATGTGTTTCTGTATGTGATTCCACTTTTGACTAAAGAGATTACTAGATAATTTTCTAGAAACTGAATCTGCAGTTAGTTCTTGAGAATAATTACATTATAGCACCTCAGAACTTTGCTTGCTTTAATGTACATGCTGATGATGTGGTTGTTTTCCAAATAATTTTAAATAATTTTAATGAGATTTGATAACATTAATTTACATGACATAGCATCATTTACAGCAAACAAAATTCCTAAAATAGAGCTCCTATTGTTGGAGAATAAAGTTCTAAAAGTTTTTTGGGGGTCATTAATGGTAAACACTTCTTTTTTTATTACAAGTTGCCATTCTTTTGTTCACAAGGCGAGAAGTAGTTCATTACAACTTACAATCAAATTATCTCATTAAAACATGCACAAGCTATTTCTCATAAAACTCAGCCATTGTGCTTAAGTTACCTAGTGGGTACATTTTCATTAAACATGTTCCATTTGCAAAAAAAGAAAATAGTATATTCTCATTAAACTTAAGCTAGAACATTTCTACCAGTTAAAAGTAGCCAGGTAAGAACTTAAATGAATGAAGCATTCTGAATCAATATCTATGAGAAAATGCAGAGAATTCAAAAATTTATGTTTATAGGATCTTTTAAAAATGATGTATAGAATTTTATATTATAAATGCCTTGACACAGAGTCTCACCAGAGAAATTACAACTACATAAATAGAATGCTAATGTGGTTAAGAAAGCTGATGGTGCCCGGCTATCAAAATATATAGCATCTGGGGTTTTAAAGGCTTGAAGATAAACAAGTGGCCATCTAGCTG
>NW_022111373.1:114369212-114371019 GCF_000313985.2 Echinops telfairi
CAGAAGGGTCACAAGAAAGAGATGAGCCAGTCAGGAACTTCCTTCTAGTTCTTTAATGCTTCTTCCATCCCACTATCATGACCTCAATTCTACCTTACAAATTGGACTAGACCAGAGCATGTACATTGCTACAGATTAGAGCCGGCAACACAGGGAATCCAGGACAGATAAACCCCTCAGGGCCAATAATGAGGATAGAGATACCAGGAGGATAAGGAGGAAGGTGGGGGGGGAGTTGGAGGGAGAAAGGGGGAATTGATCACAAGGATCGACATTATAACCCCCTCCCAGGGGATGAAAAACAGAAAAGTGGGTAAAGGGCGGACAATGTAAGATATGAAAATAATAATCTATAATTTATCAAGGGTTCATAAGGGAGGGAAAAAATTAGGAGCAGATATCAGGGGCTCAAGTAGAAAGAAAATGCTTTGAAAAATGATGGCAACAAATGGTACAAATGTGCTTGACACAATGGATCAATGTATGGATTGTGATAAGAGCTGTAAGAGCCCCCACCCAATAAAAGTATTTATTAATAAAAACCCAAACCAACAGGGATCTAAATAAATAAACAGAATGCTTCCTCTAGACTTTCCCCTTGAAGCCTATATGACAAGTATCAGGAAATTAAAATAATGTAAGATTCCAATATTTCCAATGAAATATGCTTTTGTGAAAGTAATTTAAATGATAAAAGCAGCACAAAAATAATAGCAAAGGTGTTTAGTATATCTGTGCTCATTCTTTCAGTAATATAAGCAATTCTTTAAAAAAACCTTAAATACCTTAAAGTCTGATTTATGAATGACAAAATACTTCAGTTTCTAGATCATTAATCTCAATCAATATACATTTAGTAATTAAAATAGAAATCAAACGTTAAATTTTTATCATGTTCATTTTAGTTATCTTAAACTATGGATGTTCATGCTTGCTTTTTAAAAATTTAACAACAAAAATATCTATGGCATTTATACATGAGTAAAATCTTAAAATTGAGAAAGAGCTTACAAATTGTCCTACAATATACTGCTAAAAACCATCTTGATTTTTTAACTACTGAAAATACTACTGTACTTTTCTGTACAACCTGGACAAATTTCATCCCTGCTGCAGAAAATTCTTGGGTATGTTAAGAGCACATCCTGACTTGCTTGATCTGTTTCAATTCCACTATGACCTTACCTCGAGTAAAGGGGCTCTGAATCTGTACAGGTTACTTTGGTCTATCCAGCTTTGTTATTAGTCTTCATTACATCGAAATAAAGCTTTACCTAATGATGGAGAGTCATTTCTATGAAGAATAATTTCAATGTTTGGGACTGATAATCTTTAAGCCTTCTTCAGCATTGTGAACCACAAAATTAGTTATTAGAACAGATACATTTCTGAAGAAAACACATAGAAAAGAATACCATAATCTCAAAACCAACACAATTTCCCATCCAGATCTCTTTATAAGACACCAAAACCAGTATCACTTACTTAAATCTACAAGTGATAATAACTAGCCCCCCCAAAAAAACTACAAAGCAAACAGCACAATAATTAGCATAGTCGCTAATTATGAAAAATTAAAACATCTTATCCTTAGGCCACACTACATGTTAAATGGCCAAATGTCCTATTCCTACCCAAATTATCAATCTCTTATTCTAGATGAAAGTACACAATAACTTAACTGTTTAGAAGTTTATAATTCAAGAAAATGTAATATTGTGCAAAATTATCAAAGCTAGATCATTCTAGTATCTATGAAAGTTCACCCCAAAGCAAAGAGGAATAGCCCTAAAAAATTATATAATTA
>NW_022111373.1:114371230-114402248 GCF_000313985.2 Echinops telfairi
AGAGAAAATGTTTTGAGAAACGATGTACAAATGCGCTTTACACAATTGATGTGTGTATGGATTGGGATAACAGTTGTATGAGCCCCTAATAAAAATGTTAAAAATAAATAAATAAATTATATAATTACCAAAGGTAAAAAATATAATCAGAAAGATTGAGGAAAAAGGTCCTTATGGAATATGTCAAATATTATATGACAGTTATTATCCTATCAGTGAACAGAGAAATCTGTTCAAAGATCAGGCCATAAAGACATAAATACCTAGCAGTCAGAAGTACTGTCTACAAGTCTAACAGGGTACATCAGATCCTACACCACAGCCTGGGAAAAGTATTTCTTAAGACAACTTTATACTTTTTCTCAAATGCCTCAATAATCAAACCACCATGTTTACTGAACTTTCTTTTCTTGTTTAGAGGGTAATTTTATTTTTTAGTCTACTAAAATGAATAGTTTTCTCAAAGCAAATAAATATATAGGAAATATAATATAAATACATTTTCCAAGGACTTGACTAACCCCTTCAACAACTTAAAGATTCTATATTGACAGAGAAAATGTTCAGATGCCAGAGCAGATCTTTCAGTAAAGCAAAATAATCATGTTTGTTTCTTACTACCAGCAATACGACAGATATCCATGCCAAATCTTAAAAATACATTAAATGTCTTATTTTACAATTTAGTCCTAAAAAATACAGCAACAAGGAAGTAACTAGCAATGTACAGGTTTCAAGGAAGTATTTCATCTCTCAAGGAGCTGACTACAAAACCACCACTATCTGCGAATTCAACTTTTATTTATGACCTTACAAACCTCGAATCTTTCCAAGATATCTGGCTAACTGCTCATATCAAAATACTACCCATTACACAAAAAAATAAACAGAATGCAAAGTAACCAGGTTCTAATCAGAGGTGTTAGGTGGCATTTAAATTCCAAGGATTTTCAAATAAAGTCCATCAAATAACGTGAATATGGATTTCAGAAAACAAGTTAGAAAGGACAAAGATCAAGTGAGGTCAGCAAAGTCAGTGTAACCAATTTGGAAAAACACACATATTAAATCACTTAAACTAAAATCAGATAACTTTAATGGAAATTCCACCTCCTTAGTTTAATCCTTACAGAACCAGACAAGTTGAATTTTCACCAAATTTTAAGTCAACTTCATTCACTCAACTTTTCAATTAATGTTGTTATAGCCACACCATCACAAATTATAGAAAACTTTAAGTAATGGAAAGTAAAGTATACATTACAGGTGTATACAAGAGTATGTTAAGTTACTGATTCTGTTTTATCTTCTCAAAGAAAAGTTAGTAGTCTTCAGTAACTTTGCTAATATTCAATTAGACTTTTATTTTCCTTACTATCCTTATTTTTACTCCACTTTTAAAGGCAAAACATTTTTAATTTCAAGAAATATACAATAAAAGTTTAGCCAAAAAAACCTTAATGACCTTTTCTTCTGTTCACGTTCGTAAAAAAATCATTTATTACTGGATTCAAGAATTTTGGGTGGATTAATATAATCAAGAGAAGTTGAGTAATGTTGTCTATATTTGATAAGCAGATACCGTTCGAGAGGAGATACACTTTGGTACCTATACAAGAGGAGATACACTTTGGTACCCATACAATAATTTATTTCCTGTTCTACGTACTGCAAACCAAAGGGAAAATGAACTGCTAATGACTTCTTTTATCCTGAACGTCACTAATTCACGAGCTAAAATCCAGTACCCTAGAAAACGAAGACTTTTAGCAGTCTAATTTTTTTCACATTTGAGGATTATGCACTTTGTAAATATTGTAGTACAATAATTACTACATACACTGTCTCTTTATATTGAAAAAAGTGTTATCACGATAGCCAGGAAACATAGTGTGTCTCTTGAACATTTTTATCAGCATAGGGATACCAATTACCTGGTGGTTCTGACCCTTAATAAAGATCATATATAAAAAGAGGAATTTTCTCCAACACCACAAAGTTTTGTTTTATAATTACCAAGAAAGAGAATATGAAAATTGTAAGTCACACCTATATTTAACCATAAATGGCAATCATAAAGTTTGCTTTGGTTTGAATGATCAAATGAGTTTATGTTTTTGTAAAGACATTAAATTAATAAACCACAATAATTTCAATTACTGATTTATCAGTCTCTCTTAAAAATTAAGATTTTTATATATGGTGAGCCAGATAGTCCAGAAATTACTAAAGGATTTATTTAGCTTTGATTGTAAAATCAAGAAAAACAATCCATAAACATATGTCTTAAAATGCCATTCTAATATAGATAAAAGGGAATACTTTAGTCACTAGCAAAAGAAGCTGTACAATCTTGAAAGATTTGCTACTAATGTTCCCTGAAAGCTTTCTATAAATTTTTCCATCATGTTATTAAGAAAGTATGCTTACAAAGCAAGCAAAGGATCTAATTGTATAGTCTGAAAACACACAAACTCATCTTAAATGTACTGTTTAAAAATCACCCCGAGGTGTTAACCTAGTTTTGGCAGTAAAGTTGAAAGTGTACAACTATATTAATGAACTATATTAACATAACATAAAAAATAGGTGTACTATCAACATAATGTTCACTTCCACAGAATAGCACAGCTGAATAAAATCACATAAAACATAGTATGCAGTACACTTGTGGTATGGAACTTCTAAATTTCAAATATGAAATTGCTTCAGATAAAATATGGAGTTTAAAAGAATTCAACTTCTGAAGTACAGATGTTAGTATTAAAACTATATGCAAGTCATAAAAAGTGGAAAGTCATTTCTATATAATTATACATTTGCTCAGAGGGTGAGATAATAACAATGAGGTTATTTTACCTTTATCTTGAACTTCTTTTGAAAAGCGCTCCCTTTCAATAGCTGATTCTCTCTCTATCCGCTCAATTTCAGCCAATGCATCCAATTCCACTTCATCATATATAGGTCCCTGCTGTGACACCTGTTGCTGATTCTGTACCACAGAAGTCTGGGGCTGTTTTGTAGCAATTGAAGTGTTCTGTTGTAAAACAGGCACTTGATTTGCTGGAAGGAATGCTGTTTGTTCTTGCTGCGACAAACACTGAGCAGCATTTAGTGGGCGGTTTATATCCTGTGGAGTAATGGGTGTTTTTGAAGTCTGTCCTGGGTACTGCACATTAAAAGGAATATCATTGTCTGAAACAGTGCTATTTTCCATACCAGAAAGCATATCCTCTTGCTGGTCCATGTCTGAAGACCTTACACGAGAAAGTCTTAATGTCAGTTTGGTGGAGTCCTTGGATGGAGAACTAATGATATCATACATTGCAGCTTTCTCATTCTGTTCTTTTTCATCCTTGCCTAATTTCATTTTCTTTTGCTTCTTTTGTTTTCTTTCTGGAGAATCCAGTAGTATGTCTGGTGGAACATCTCGAGGCGATGAACAAGGAAGAGACTGAGATGATAGGATTAAAGATGGTCTTGATCCTAGGAAAACAATTCAAGAGGAGTGAACAGTTGTGCTGGTTCCAAATTTCTTTGACAGTATGATAGAAACATTAAGTGACAATATAGTAATACTAAAATATTTAAAACTTATCTAATCTAAGTCTCTTATTTAAAAAAACTTAACAGGAATTCCAGGAGCTTGTTTTCTGCTTTCTCTTAGATTGCTGGTCAATGACCCACGTTTTGAACTTAAGCATGAGTATTCCATCTTCCAGACTACTATTATTTCTAATTTTGTGCCTAAAAAGTATAAATACTACTTTTAGAAGGGTAAAAGAGATGATCATTTTTAAAGGAAGCTACAACACAATGATTTGGGGAATGCCATCGCTATTTCACTGATGATTATCTACATCACATTAGAAAACTAATATATTCTAATTCCTAAAATTAAAAAGTATTTGTAAAGTTACAAAATATTACACAGTAGCCATAGAGACTACACTCATGTGACCATTACTGATATAAAAACAAAAAGTAGGAACATATACAATTACCAACGCCTCCAATCACATCACAACTGGTAATACAGAAATGACTAAAAAGAGAAAAGCCACAGGATGGAACTTAAAAAAAAAAAAAATGTATCATATGAACTAATCCACCCCTTTAGATCAGCGGTTCTCAACCTGTGGGTCGTTACCCCTTTGGCGGGGTGGGGAGGGGGATGTCGAATGACACTTTCACAGGGGACGGCCACTTCATAACAGTAGCAAGATTACAGTAGCAACGAAAATAATTTTGTTTGGGGGTCACCACAACATGAGGAACTGTATTAAAGGGTCACGGCATTAGGAAGGTTGAGAACCATTGCTTTAGATGGCTGCTTTTTCCTTGACATCTACCAAAGCAAATATATTTTATAAGGCATTTGGCATTTGCTAAAGACAATAAACCTCCTCAATAAAATGTTTACATATACGGTCCAATTTCATATTTTAAAATGAATACTAACTAGTACACTCTGTTATTTCTAAAATTCTCATGTTTAAAACACACTTAAAAACTTTTGTGAGTTAGGTGAAGGTTTCTGGAGCAGATCATCAGTCATATACACTGTTTCATTTCATGCATTGCAATCCTCTCAATTTTCCATCACTTATGTGATTCCTCCCTGTGTTTTGTTATTATTCCTCCATCTTCCTTTGGGCACGTGGCTGATCTTTTGGTTCTAAGTGGTTGATTATTCTACTTCACTTGTGCTACTGTTCCCATTATAGACCTATTGTTTGAATAAGGAGCCCTGGTGGCGCTGTTATGTGAGTGCTGGACTACTAACGGCGGGGTCGTGGTTCAAATCCACCAACCACTATTAGGGAGATAGTTGAGGCTTTCTGGCCTTGAAGAGATTCAGCCTCGGAAATTATGCACAGGGTCACTATGGGTTAGAACTGACTGGAAGACAGAAGCAGTGAGATTGGTTACCTGAAGTTGAGCCATCAGGGTTAGTTCAGTTCCAGACCTGAAGAATGATTAAATGCCATAGTTGTGGGGTTTCACCAGTCTCTTATTTGACCAGTAAGCCTGGCCTCTTCCATATTTTTCTACCACTCTATCCAGGACTTTCTAATGCAATCCCTTTCAGAGCAATTGGTTATTACTAACTGGTACTGGTCGCGAAGAACCATCTAGTTCTTCTGGTCTCTGGGTTGTAGGGACTGACATTTGCATGGTCCATTATTCCATTAGACTAATTTCCATGTGTCTTTGATTTTCATCGCTCTACTTTTCGACACACAGGAGCGATCAATGGTGCACCTTACACGAAAGCTCATGAGCTTTTAAAACCCTAGTTGCTGCTCACTAAGTAGAATGTAGAACACTATCTTTGTGAACTATATTATGCCAATTGACTGTGCTGTCCCCTAAAACTATGGTCCTAATTATCCATGCCCAGTGACTTCTTTCCCTCCAGGTGTTCGGTTATATTTAGGATATTTTCATAACTGTGTTTCCTGTATATTCCACCACATTCATGGATATATTTACAGGAAAGGCAAATACACCAAAATATTCTCTGTCAAATCTATAATGTAATACAATAGTACATTAAATATACGTATTAGTGGATATAGTCCCACTTTCCCTCCCAAAGTTGTTCAACCTATGTGTCTATCTACTGTGTTATCACCATCATTGAAGGACAATGTAACAGTATTGCTTCTGTTTATCTTAAGTCTTGCAAATTTCCCAGTGTCTTCTCTTGCCTTCACTGGTTTTTGTCAATCTCCCTTTTATTGTATATTGCCTTCCCCTCAACAAAGTCAACACTTTTCTACCCTCAAGTCCATGCCTTCCCCTCCACACCCACAACCAGCAACCGTCAAAGGTTGTTTCTTACAGTGTGAGAACCTATTCTTGATTTTTTATAATAGTGGTCTCATACAATACTTATCTCTTGTCATAGCCTAATTTCAGGATGTCTACCAGGTTCATCCATGTTATGAGGTGTTTTGCACTCATCATTATTCTTCAGTGTAACACAGCATTTGGTTGTGTGTATGCACCAAAGTCTGCTTATCCATTTCTGCTACTGGTGCATTTAATTCAATTATATTCAGTATAATTATCAGTAAGTATGAATTTCTTGTCATTTTACTGTGTGTGTATTGTGTGCTGCTGGTTTCTTTTTTCCTCAAATTTTCTGTGCTGAGTACATTTTATTTGTGGGTATTCTTGTCACTTTCTTCACTGCTGTTGTTTTACTGTTTACTAAAGCTGCATGATTTTCTTTTTAAAAATTCTGATGAGGTTTATTGATTTTTCTTTCAGGTTACTTTGTAGGAGCTCTGGTGGCACAGTATATTACATGTTGGGCTGGTAACCACAAAGTCAGCAGTTTGAAACCACCAACCAACCTGGTGGATAAAGATGACACTCTCTATTCCTGTTAAGATTAATAGGCTTGGAAACCCACAGGGGCAGTTTTATTTTGTCCTATATAATTGTTCTGAGTCAGTACCAACTTAATGGCAATGTTTTTTTCAGTTGACCCTGTAATTAATTTTTTTTCAAGTTTAAAACAATCTATTTGACTTCTTCTCTATCTAAAGTTCTGAAACTACACTACTACATTTACTTTGTAATTGTCATCATTACAAATTGATATATCTCATCCCTATTTTGAGATAAAACACAGCAACTTCTAAATAAATAGGAGGAAAAATTTTTATGCCACATGTAGTCTTAATTTTTCCCTTTCCACTTAACATTAAACATGTTCTATATCTTGCTAATTCACCTTTATTAGAAAATTAAGCAAATATAGGCGTAGTAAAATATCTTGAACACAGATTACATTAAATTAACTAATGCTTTGTGATGCTGGGAAATGTTGTTGCTGTTACATGTTGTCCAGTTGTTTCCAACTCATAGCAAGCTCATGTACAAAAGAATGCAATACTGACGGATTCTGTGACAGCCTTAAAATCGTTCCATTTGAGCCTTCTGTTAAAGTCACTGTGTCAAACCATCTTGTCAAGGATCTTCCTCTTTACTGCTGCCTCTCCATTCTACCAAGCATGAGACTGGACACTCCTGATAAATCTGTCCAAGGTATGTGAAGTGAAATCTCATCAATCACCCTTGCTTCTAAGGAATACTCTGAGCATTTCAAGAAAAAATTTGTTTGGTCTCTGGCAGTCCATTGTAATTTTTAATATTCTTAGTCAACACCATAATTCAAGTGTCTTGATTCTTCTGTCAACTTCCTTACTCATTATCGGGCTTTCATCAGCAAATTAGGCTATTTAAAATACCATGGATTGGGAAACACCCATCTCAGTTATCAAAGTGACATCTTTGCTCTTCAACACTTTCTTGTGTAGCAGATTTATCCAATGAAACATGTCAACTGATTTCTCAATGCTGCTTCCATGAGCGTTGTTTGTGGATTCAAGCAAAATGAATCCTTGACAATGCTAATCTTTTCTGTTTATAATGATATTGTCTATTGGTTCACTCGTGAGGATTTTTGTTTTCTGTACATTGAGTTGTAATCCATATTGAAGGCTGCAGTCCTTGATTTTCATTAGCAAGTGCTTCAAGTCCTCCTCACTTTCAGCAAGTAAGGTTGTATCATCTGCATACTGCAGGTTGTTAAATAATCCTTCCACCAATCCTGATGCTGCCTTCTTCGCTAAATAGACAAGCTTCTCAGATTGTTTGTTCAGCATACAGATTGCATGTTGGTGAACGGATATAACTTGGATACACACCTTTCCTGATTTGAAACCACGCATCAGTCTCTTGTTCTATTTGAACAACTGTCTCTTGGTTCATAATCAGGTTCCACATGAATACAATTAAGTGTTCTGGGTTAAAGTAAGCTAATGAAATGGAAAAATTTTCCTAATCAGCAAGCTGTTAAGTGCGGGGAAGAATTTTGATATGTCTCATACATAAAATTGTAATTGTATGTGAGTAATATATACAAATATATTTCCAAATTTAGACTCTAAAAAGTTTTAAAATCCTTAAGAAATCATAAAAATCAGTCAAGACTGAAAATGCTTTACAGGAAAAATTCTGGACCCATTTTAAAGGTTGAACAGGAATTAGTGTTACATTAGAAGAATGTTGTTTATGTTACATATCCAATGTATAAAATAGTTAAGGTGAAGATATTATATAGTGATACCTCCATTGTTGAACTCTGTTTCAAATTCATGTTTGAACACCAAAAAATTGAGTGAACATATTTTTCCCATAAAAAATAATGGAAAAGCAAACATTCGGCCCCGAAATTACACTTGTAAATTCATTTTCCCAGGACTTTAAATAACCACCAAAGCTTCTGGCCTTCTGGAAATCACTGTCTTGGATACACTGTCGCCATCCACTTGTTTCTGATTTATCCAAGTTAATAGTAACTTTTTAACCTCTTGTTGGTCAGTTAAAGGTTTGAATGGTTGAAGATTTCACACCTTTTGCTACATTAACAGTTTTAATCTTTTTTCTCCCCCCAAAATGTTGAGAAAGTAGACTTAGCCAAGGAGTATTCAGCCGCCAATTCATACAAGTGGTGACCTGATTAAAATTTCGCCATTTCTATCTCTAACTCTATGGTGGTTCTTACAGTTTTCCTTTTAACTTTACTACTAGTATCATTAACTTTCTTGGGAGCCGCAGTAACGCTATTTTATGCAAATAAAGCAAAACCAACAAATGTTTTTAAAAGTGACAAATGTTTTAACGCAGTAAAACAAACACTATATGCTGTTTGAGAGAGATAGGCATATAAGATTGAACTGGTGAACAAATTACAAGGATCTATAGGTGACCTCCTCCCTGGGGGACGGACAACAGAAAAGTGGGTTAAGGGAGATGTCGGACAGGACAGGATATGATAAAAATAAAACAATTTATAAATCATCAAGGGCTCATGAGGGAGGGGGGCCCGGAGATGGAGGGGGGAAAAATGAGGACCTGATGCTGGGGGCTTAAGTGGAGAGCAAATGTTTTGAGAATGATGAGGGCAATGACGAGGGCAATGTGCTTTACACAAGTGAGGTATGTAAGGATTGTGATAAGAGTCTTATGAGCCCCTAATAAAATGATTAAAAAAAAAAAAAAAGATTGAAGTGTATCCGCTTTGTGTCCACAGGACCTCACTCTAGGCCTAGACAAGTTTTTTCAAGTCAGATTCCGCCCCCCGCCCCCCGCCCCGCAACTTCCCTGTTCGAGTAGTGGAAATTTGAAGCTTGCAGCCGCTCAACAACCTAGATATAACTGTAAAATGAATTGCCAATAAAATACAAACACATGTTCTTTCAGTTCAGTTAGCAATTTTAATATATTCAAAATATCACATATAAAGAAGTGTAACTTACAGAACACACTCAAAGTGTAATAAGAAATTGTTGGAACAATTTATTATTTTGAGATTAATTCAACCAATAGATTTAAAAAAATGACCAAGTTTATAGGAGGCAATTAAAGGAATTGAAGCTAACACTTTAGAATTATTTATGTCAGAACTTGTACAAAGTGTTTTGTATATCAATTCACTTCATTTTTACAATATTCTTAGTGAGTGTCACACTAAAATAAACTTACTGCCATGGAGTCCAAACAGACTCATAATGTCCCAATACAGAGTTTCTGAGGCTGTAAATCTATTTGGGAGCCGACATTCTCCCAAGGAGGAGTGGCTGGTGGGTATAAACTACTGACCTGTGGTTCAGTCCAACTCTTACCAGGCAGTGATTTAGTGATATAGAACTCCGTTTCTTGCAGAAAAGGAAACGGAAACTTAACAGAGGTTAAGAAATTCACTCACAGCTATAGAGTTGGCAAAATTTAAACCCAGATGTGGCCAAAGTCTACATTATGGTAATTATGCAATATAAAAATCACACAATAACTTTCTTAATTCTGTGGCAGAGGGAGTTAAGTGTCGGGCTGCTAACAGAAAGGTTGGCATTTTGAATCTACCAGTTGCTCCACAGAGAAAGATGAGGAGTTTTAATTCCACAGAAATTTACTGAAACCTAAGGCAGTTCTACTATGTCCTTTGGGTTGCTATGAGTTGGAATCAACTTAATAACAGTAGGTTTGCTTTATTTGTTTTTCAAGCAAACTTCACATTCCAATCATTCACCCAAGAATTAAATTAGACTGATACACTTCAGAAATATTTAGGAAAATGTGAGCGGTCATCTAAGGTACAACTGTAGGTCTCTCCCCATTTGAAGCAAAGAAGAGTGAAGAAAATCAAAGACACAAGGAAATCATTAGACCCAAATATTAAGGGGCCATTCAAACCCAATCTCTGTGACCAGAAGAACTAGATGCTGTTTGGCTATCACTGCTGCCCACTCTAAAAGGGATCACAAATTGGATGTCCTGGATAAAGTAGGAAAAAAGTGAGGGGAAAAAACCCAAACTTCCCCAAAGACCATGCTTACTGGTCTGACAGACTGGTCGAACTTCCTAGAACATGGCTTATAGGAGTCCTTCAAGTCAGTAACTGAACTCACTTCCACAGCTCAACTCCTAGTCAAACAATATCAAAACTCACTGCCAGTAAGCTGATTCTGACTCAAAGGAACCCTAAGGAATATAGCAGAACATCGGTTTCCGAGGCAGTAAATCCTTCAGAAGTATTTGTCTCTTACAGAGTGGCTATGGGGGTGAACTGCCAACCCTTCTTTAGTAGTCCAACACTTAGCTCATTGCATCACCCAAGGTCCTTTTAGCCCAACAATACACAGGAGAATAATGGAGGAGCCCTGGTGGTGTAGTGGTTGCAAATTGGGCTGTGATAATAAAGGTCAGTAGAGTTCAAAACCACCCGCCAGCTCTGCAGGAGAAAGATGAGACTTTCTACTGCTGTAAAGAGTTATAGTCTCGAAACTCACAGGGGCAGTTCTATCCTGAACTACAGTGTTGCTGAGTCAGTATTGACTTGGTGGCAGTGAATATTATGTATAAAGTGAATGATAATACGAAAGAGGCTTCCACTCATTAAAACAATCAACCACCAGGGTATTAAGTGACCAGAAATGAAGTTCAGAAGTCAGGGAGAGGTAAGAGGGATATATGGAAATGAGAAACACAAGGAGGATATAGAAAGAGTGCCATGGATTGTTAGGATTATTAAGAGTGCAATGGATTATTAAGATTGTAGTCAATGTCACATAACAAAATATATATGAAAAAACCTGTTTACTCGGTAGACTTTCACTCATCATAATAAAAACAAAATAACCATTTGGAAAACAACCTCATGAATATATTGATAAGAAGGCTCAACTTCTGTTAAAGTATCAATCTAATCTCATAAATTATGAAAACGATGGGTTTATTGTATAGATCAGTGATCCCCTCCCTGGTAGCCTGAATAACTTCTGAACTTGCTAAGTGTTATAAGGTTTGCACTCAACTAAGATGCCTAAGTGACAACTAGAATTACCCTGGGAGTTGTTTATTTCCCTGCAGAGGCCATGTTTCTGTAACCCTTCAAAATTCTAAGAGTTAACGAAATTTGAATGACACATAAGAGTTTTACTTTCACCTTGCGACAAATGTCCCTGCTAAAACTGTTGAAATACATCCTGTGTAAAAAATGCATCATAAGAGGCAGGCCATTCCCACGTTTTATAAGAGCTATACAATTAGAACTTTATATGGATAGCAAAATATCAGGTGTATTCCTATTAATAAAAGGCTACTTTAAAAAAATACCTCAAAATTAAAATGATCTGGCTATAAAATAAGGCATTTAAAAAAATAGCCCTGACTTAACATCACAGCTTAGTGGATCTACTAAAGCCACAAGAGGTTCTTTGGGAATTAAAAAATTTACAAAATAAAGTTCATGTTCATAATAGCATGCTGTTGCTATTAGCTGCTGTGGTGCCATACCAAAACTCATGCACAAATGAAGGAAATGTGGCTCAGTCCTTCATCACTCCTATGACTGGTTATGAATAAGAACACTGTCATCTATAGAGTTTTCAAAAGTAGACCAGGAGAGCTTTTCAGTTATCATAGTAACATGCAAGCCTTTAATGACAGATGAGTGGTGGCTGTGAATAAATTAGGAACACAGAATGGGAATCAACCCCGGGTCTCTTGCATGGAAAAGGAGGATTCTACTACTGAGCCATTATGATATAGGATAAGTTGTTAGCAAAAAAACCCACTAGTGGCCTGAGATTAGAGGATTCATGGTAGAGCCTTCATTTAATTTGGACCTTGAAGGGTAGAGAGGATTTTAACAAGTAGAGATGAAATTAAATGCGAAAGATTCACAGGAAGACAATATAGAACAAGATAGATTTAACTGACTAAATAAGAGGTGAGAGGTGAGAGAAGACTCTTAGATGACTCCAAATTTTTAGGTTAAGATAATTTGGGGCAAGAGAATAGAGAGAAGAATGGCAGAAAAAAAAGTGAAAACAACTTGAACATGTACTTGAAATACCTGCTAAGTATCAAGGAAGTTTGGTTTGGGAATGAATAATTACAACTTGAGAGATAAGACTGGAACTAAAGACAGTGATCTGAGAATCCAACTCAAAAAAGTAACTAATGCTGTTTATCAAAATGAATAATATAGCCAATAAAAGAGTTCAGGGGAGATTAAAAAAAAAAACCATTGACAGAGAAAGAAATGAAGATGAGTTAATTAAATGAGGAGAGAAAAAAGAAGTGGATTACATATACATTTTTTTTTGAGGGGGGAGTGTTAGGTTGGAAAAAGTGCACTAGTGGCACAGCACAGTAGTTCAAGTGCTCAGCTGCCAAAAACTAATCTATTTTGGATGAAGTTCAGCCATAATGCTTCTTTGAAGCAGGGATGGCAAGACTTTATGTCTCATGTATTTTGGACATAGTATCAAGAGAAACCAGTTCCAGGAAAAGGACATTATGCTTGGTGAAGTGGAGAACACTCTTGATGAGATGGAGTGGACAGAGTGCCTATAGCAATGAGGTCAAATATAACAATTGCGAGGTTGGCAGTGGACCACGCAGTACTTCCTGCTGTTATACATAGAGTCACCCTATGAGAAAGATGTGGTGCCATCTTTTAGAGTTACAGCCTTGGAAACCTTGTGGGTTACTTTTCTCTGTCCTTTAAGTTTGCTAAGACTTGGAATCAACTCCACAGCAATGAAGTTTGTTTGGGGAGTGTAGAAGAGACTAAATGATCAATAATTTTAATGTATTAAAAAAAATCATGTTTTTTTCAATAAAAGTTATTCTGGACACATCCTAGAAAACTATATAGTTGACAGATTTAAAGAGAATAGAGATGAATGAATCCAAGAATAGAGACAAATTTAAATCTCATGATCTAGACTTGCTTCAAAATAGGTTTCCTTATTTTTTCCTATGACAAAGGAAAAATAACAGAGATGAGATTTTTAGTATATGATCAAAGACATTAAGAACTCCTTACTGAACTTGAAACATGAAATAGTCAAAGACATTTTAATGATAATAGTACCTTTTGGAGTTCCATCACTTCCTGCAGGGGAGCACACTGGTTGTGGAGATCTCAAGGGGAATGATGTAGCATTCCTCATTGTTGAAGAATCTCCATCCTAAAAATAGAGTGTAAAATTTATATGCTGAATGATAGAAGAGACGCTACAGAAATCTTAACGAGAACCAATAAAAGACACAAATTACTGACAGGTAAAGTGTTGGTATTCAAAAGCATAATTCTTCTGCACTTTCCTGTTTTCTTCTTGGTATATCTTAGCAGAATTGAAATTGTATCCAAAACAATCAACAGCCTAAGCATGGCAATGAATAAAAAAATTGGTGTTACTAATATGCTCCATTTTTGTTTGCTATTTTCTAAAGGAGCTTGAACACCCTAGGAGGTTGTAAATGTTTTGAAGGCAGAGTTCACTGATCCTAAAGGCTAAAATAATTCTTATTTCTTTTATACAGAGACATAGTTTAGATGAAAATCTCACAAAATTAGTAAATAGACAAACTTCTAGTATAGGGAATAATAGCATCAAACCAACATTTAAATTCAGGGGGAAAAGTTTTCAAAAGTCTTAAAGAAAAATACACCCAAGTACTAACAATTAATGTTGATCATCTAAGAGAAAACATTGGTATGAGAAGGTAAATATTGTAAAACTGAAACTATATTTCATTAAGAAGCTAAACTTATGAACTTTTATGGTAAAATTCGTCAAACTTTTGTTGAAAATGAAAAGATAAATAAAAGAAGAAGAAAAAGAAACAACAGTTTCAAAATTTTGTTTTTAGATTTTGGGGGCTAAATATAGTCTCTGTTGTATATTGTCTTTGTTGCTCTTTATTTTTTTCAAATCTTTAAAAATATAAAAGTCACGGGCCAGGCTCCTGGCTACTTTTACTAAGCCATCTTCTTTCTAGAGCAGTGGTTCTCAACCTTCCTAATGCCATGACCCTTTAATACAGTGCATGTTGTGGTGACCCCCCAAACCATAAAATTATTTTTGTTGCTACTTCATAACTGTAATTTTGCTAATGTTATGAATCAGGTGACTCCTGTAAAAGGATTGCTTGACCTTCCAAGGGGTCGCGATCCACAGGTTGAAAACTGCTGCTGTACAGTTTCCCTGGTGGACACTGGAATGATGCAGGGAATTTGCAAAATCACATACCTGTATTTTATCCTGGATTATGGGCTATAGTACAAAGGTTTTAATTGCCAGCTGTGTGCTGAGTAACTTTTAAATTTTATTTTTTTCTGAGAAGGAGAAGTACGACAAGTAAGTTTGGGAACCAATGTTCAAAACTAAAATATGTGTGTCCAAGAACTGTTTTTCTCATTGTTAGATTCATAGCACTTTGAATAATTCTTGGACTATCGCAGACATCTTTCAAGCATTTATGGAATTGAAATACTAAGTATGTCACAAATATTAGAACTATCTTTATTACCTTAATGATAACTAATAGATTACATACGTCACTACTTAGCCTGTGCACCATGTGTAGATAGTCGTCACTTGAACCATGTCTAGGATTATCAGCATGATGATTAGCTGAATTGCCAGACAACGGACCAGAAACTTTATCATGTATGTTTCTCAAACCACCGGCAACAATAGGACTTGACACTGATGCTGAAATTAATAAGAATTTTTTAAAAAGCTTTTCAAAAACTGTTACAATCTGAGTGTATAATAATAATGGTTCACAATTGACAATATTTTAAGCATACATAAAGTACAACAATACAACCATCATCACATACTGATTTAGGCTAGGGTTTATCTATTTTATATCATGTCTAACATTTTTACATAAAGCATATAATAATTCTACTGTATAATGTACATAATTTACTGACTCATTCTTCATTTGGATGGTTAAGATTGCCTCAAGTTTTCTTCTGTCGTAAACGATGTTTCTTATACATGACTCTCTATACAGATGCATATTCCTATAAAGCATTACAGTCTCGGATATCCACAGAGGCAGTTCTAACATGCTCAGTAGGATCACCTTGAGCATGAGTCAGAACTTACGCAATGGCAATGAATTTTTTAGGGTACAGTAGTTAGGAGTGAAAACACTGGACATGGTTACAGTCCAAAACCCAAAGCCAAACTCATGACCATCGAGTTGAAGCCAAGTCATAGTGACCCTATAGGGTAGGGTAGAACTGACCCCGTGGGTTTCTGAGACTGTAACTCCTTATGGGAGTAGAAAGCCTCTTCTTTGTCCCATGAAGCCTCATTTTGCTCCCATGTAGCAGCTGGTGGTTTTGAACTGCTACCTTGTAGTCAGGAGCAGAACATGCCACCACTATGCCACTAGGGCTCCTATGGCTAAATTAAGCCTTACTAAATGTGACCAAATAGCTTTCCCAACTACTTATGGGTCCACATATACTCTGTACACTTACAATATATCAGAGTTACTACCACTCTACATCGTTGCATTTCCCTAATTACTAACAACGGCAAATATCTTTTCGTGTGTATTAGTCATACACTGGCCTCCTGCCTGGACAATCTGTCTGTATTCTTTGCATATTTTTTAAACTGGTTTAAGTTTTTGTCTTAATAATTTGTGGGAGTTCTTTGTGCATTCCTGGAAAGAATTCCTTGTTGGAAACAACACACCTTTAACAATCTTGAAATTCTGAATCCTTCCCCTTCAGATTTTGCTTTCTACTTTTAAGAAATCCTCTCAAATGATATTTCTCTTTAGATTTTGAAACCTTAGCTTATTCTTTTTTAAAAAGCAGAAATCTGTCCAAAAAAGTTGACACAGTATGGAGAGTAAAAACTTTAGGTATTTTCCTACAGATTCTCATGTATATACAGATATATCCATAAGAAACCTGTCCATCCCCCCACTCCCCTCTCATTAGCAACATTTAAAATGTTCTTCAAACATTTGTTTATCCTTGCATAAAAATATTTCACAAGTACTGAAAGTCTATTGGATATTAACCAAGTACATTAACCATTCAAGCTAAATTTAGTAATTTGAAGGTGTATGTTTTAAATGTATGATTTGCCTCCAAGTGTCTCTTAAGTTAGCATGAAATTGTCTCAACCTAATATTTCATGAGTTAACTTTGGGAAACCAGGAGTTGATAGTTTTAATGGATTAATGAATTGAATGTTTGTAAATAAATAAAAAATTATGCTTTGTGTTTAAAAAAAATAAGAATGTACATAGAAATGCATGACTGACAGCATATGTACAAATGCTGCTGCTAATTATGGTGGGTAAATACAAATGTTTGTTATATTTTCTACTATAATTTATCTACTGAAAAATCGTCAAAATAAAGATACAAGCCAATTTATACAAATAATGAATGACTTATTTAGTACTCATGGAATATATAATCTTTAAGGTAATATAACCTTTAAAAGACATCATAATAATTGTACATCAAGTTGACTTTGAGAACTAGCAATAAAAACCAAGATATTTGTGTCTAGTATTATTAATTTTCCTTTACTTGTAATGAATCACTTTTACAGACTTCCACATATACACACTTTGTCAACTAAAGCATTGATTCTTTCTTTGACTTACAGATGCTGTAATAAAGTCCAATAGGAAAAACGTTTTTTAGTTTTGTAACTATATCTATTCAGTTATATAATAATCTATTCTAAAAATCATAACAATTCTTTTGCCTCCTAAGTGATGAATGTATGTATTTTAATGAGTTAAGCCATCTCTAAAATACTATTTAGCAACAACTAACCATATAGTGTAACATCTTGAGTTGGGTTTCAAAAATCATTAAAAGAAAAAATAATTTGGTTGGAACTACAGGCAGTACGGTTCTACCATCTTCCCAGTAAAATAACAAAGAACTTTCTTACCTTGCTGCATCTGTGGATGTGTTGTGTAACTTGAAGGATGGGAATATGGCATGTATCCTGCAGGACTTTGTGGAGCATATGGACTAGGCACTGGGCTACCTTGTTGTGTCATAAATCTGTTCCCAGAGCTAGTCTGTGGTGGCACAAACCGGCTAAGACACAAAGTTCAAAGATCATGAAATAAAATTAATGAGATAGTCCATGAAATTCCGTAACATTCTCTAAACCTTAATTTATACATTACAAATCCTAAGTACAAAGAAAAATTTTTATAAAATAGATAACCAAAAGAAGCACTTATAATTCAGTTAATAGTTAAATTAAATTCATAGTTAATAGTTAAAGCAGTTTATAAAAATTGATGTCTTTCACTTCATTACTTCTCTATGTAAGTATCAATCTGCTTGTGGTATATAAAGCCATGTTACCAAAATAAGTTACACTTTATAAATTTTATTTATCTTTAACCCATAAACGATTTACCACATTCAAAATTACATTACTAAGATGATAGCAATGACATCTTTTAAGATGAGTAATTCATGTGGATTATATCATGATTTAATATTCATTATCTCAAGGATTCAATTACTTATAATGCATCATTATCTAAATCCATTCATTGACTACTCACTAGCATTTTCATTATAGAATACCCAATAAATGATAAATTATTACCTGGAGGGGCTATGTGAGATAGTGGTTTGTTGGTAATTGGAAGATGCAGGACTACTGTGCATGGAATTCTGAGAAAGCTTATACTGAGGCATCATCATTCCTATGCAACATAAAAAAATTTACCATGTTATATATTCATCTACCAGCAAATCATCCTTTAAATAGTTTAAATCAGTCGTTCACAAGCCCAACATTTGTTTCTCTTTCTGATGTTTTTCATTTTGAAAAGCAAAGCACAGAAGATGTAAAACTATAAGTTTCAACCATCCTTTTATCACATAGCGGCCCTGATGGTTTCGAAGTTATGCCTTGGGCTGCAATCTGCAGGGTTGGCAATTCAAAACCACCAGCAGCTCCACTTTCTACAAAGATGGGGCTATCTACTCCCATAAACAATGAACAATTGTGGGAATTCACAGGGCAGTTCTAGTCTATTTTATAGGGTTGCTGTAAGTCAGCATCAACTCAATGGTAGTGAGTTGTATTTTTTTTTTAATGACTATTAATCCAGCACCAAGGATTGAGAATTGTTAAAAGTTCTTTAAAATTTATTCATTTATCTTGGATGATATTCTAGCTTATTTTGGAGACACTTGAATTCATTACAAGTTGAAACAAGTTCTAACATGGGATGCATTCAAGATATACAGAATAATACAAAAAATATATTACTACTATTCTTACCACTTTGTACATATCTGTTCTGCATGCTTTTCTCCCTGAAAACGTTTGGACTTCTTCCCAGGACAGCCTGCAGCAAAACTGGTACATCACCTTCTGGATCATCACTGCCAAGGTTATCTTTCAACTCTCTGGTATTTAAAAATAAAAAAGGGAAAAGCATATATATATATATGTATTAAACAGTAATTTATTACAAATCCTGTATCCCACAATTAAGTAGGTAGAAAACGAAAAGAAAAAAAACAGATAGAAAGGTTGAGGCAGGAAATCAAGATTTATTGTATAGAAAGAAATCATGTTGAACATAGGCATGTTCAACAGCAAAGATTTTTGAAGATGCTATTCCTGGGAGAAACTGAATGATCAAAAATAAAAGATGAAGTCCTTTAAAAATAAGCGTTTTTTCTTGTTATTTTAAACAGAAGATAAAACACGGCAGGTAAGTATACAAAGAAGTTAATATCTGGGCTTGGAATGCATTTTTTCCTTTACATCTGAATATGAATGTCTACTTCTTGGGAAAGTCAGGTGAATGCATCACTGTTAGCAAATTGGTTAAGACAAGACCCAGAGGTTATATTTGTTTTTTTCTCAAATAAAGTAACTGAGGAGAAAATAACTAATATAGTAAAAACTTGAAAGTGAATACCAAATTGAAAGAACTATGCAAGTTAAACAGAGGCTGTATTTTTAAATTCAGACAATTCAACATGTATCAGTTCCACCCATTCAATCTAACAAAGAAAGACTTATAAAGACGGTACTTATAAAACTCAACAAATTACTGAAGGGAATCCTAAGAAGCTCCTCATCAAATAAACCAGAAAGGCTTATGTGCTACTTATTTTCCTTACTTTACAAAATGTTTGGCAGTACCCTGAAAGTATGTATCGGTAATAGTCAGACACGTAGAATTTCTGATGCAACAAATATTACTATTTTATTTCTTTCTGTTTTTAATCCATCAATTCTCAGTTTTCCATCCAAAAGTTCATAGAATTTAATCTTATTAAAGGCAAGAGGTTTAAAATAACCCCAAACTAACCATATATGCTGCACCTAATGACAGACACGATTCCATTATAATGTGCCTCATTCTTATTTCTCTAAGTATTGCATCTTTAAATTAAACAATAATGAATACAAAGAAAGAAATAAACATGGCTGCTTAGTGTAGTGGATGGAAAGAAATAAAAGATCAGAGCTTTCACTTACACATTTTGTGTTGTTAAAGATGTTTTACCTTTTATAGTAAAAATTTTTTAAGTGTAGGTGCAAAAAAAAATCCTATAAATACACCGCACAATTCAAGTCAATATTGTTTTTAGAAGTCTATTTTGTGAAACAACACACACATGTACTGATGGCACAGTAAGCTCCTAGAAAAAAAATGAGCCCAAATTGTTTAGCAGTACTTTGTTGGAATTCTTGTTATAGACAGCTCCAAAATTCTGAACATATTCCATTCCTGAGTCTGTCTTTCATGTCAAATTTGTGTGTAATTTGGAAGAATTCAGTACAGTTCGGTTCTAATGAGGTTAGTCCAGTAATTAAAGAAATATTGGCAGACACGTGAACACATATTTAACATTTCAGTAATAATAAATGTTTTGTTATGTGCTGCAAAGTAGCACCCACTGGTTATTATAGTCTGATGAATATACTCCATATTTGTAATATTGTATAGAAGTGAGTTCATAACTGGGTTACATAAGCCTGGTGTTCAAAAGGGGGGGGGGGTGTTCTACCTATATATTGTCCATGAAGAAAAGGAGAGTCTATTCTCACTTCAGTGAGGAATACAGTCCCAAAAGTGTGCTTGATAATTCTAACCACTGTAGCACTATAAGGAATTTAGACCTCACAAGCAATTTTACATCTCTAAATGACTGATGGCGCCCAAGATCATTGCAACATAGCTTTAAAGAACTTTACAGAATGTCATGAGTCAGAAATGCTTCAAATTAACTCTGGCCTATCTAAATCTCACTAGTACCTCATGATATTGTGTTTTTTTAAAGTAATGTATGTCTAAAAAATTCAAATAAAAAGTAAAATCAGGAATATGAATTCTCTTAAAACCCCAAATTTTCGTGTTAGTTTTAGATATAAACTTGACTGTACTTACATGTGATCTGTTGATACCTGGTTGAGGCTGTGGACAAGCTGCGAAACCAAAGTATCATCCCTACAGGATAAAAGGCAGTTCACCTCTTCTGCTATTCGTGCATTAAAGAGAAGGCTCTTTGTAGTTGTAGCAGGTAAAGGAGATGGAAGAGGCAGCTGGTTCAGGACTATTTGAAAGAAAAAAAACAAAAAAACCCCCACAAATTATTAGAAATTGAGTGACCATAAGAAATATCTTCAGACCTAGAACTATTCATAGGCTTTCCCCCCACTTTTTTCTTTTTCATGTCTATCTATACAGGACAGGCAAGAGAAACAACCCCAAAAACAATGGGATTGATGGTTCCAAGGGGGCAGAAGCGAGGAGGAGGTGGGGGAAAAGGTTGGGGGAGCCAACAAACCCAGGGACAAGGGAAAAGCAAAGATCTAAAATCAATGGTAAGGAGGGTATAAAATGCCTGGTGGGATTCGATCGAGTGCAATGTGGCAAGAAGTACAGAGAGCTGAGTGAAGGTTGAACATGATAGATGGACAGAAGGAAAGTAAAAGGAAATAGATGAAAGAATTAGGAGGAAAAAGACATTTATACAGGTATAAACACAGAAATGTACATATGTAAGTACATTAATATGTAACCATAGGGTTATAGGTCTATGTACATATATTCATAGGTTAAGTATTAAGGTAGTAGATGGACATTGGGTCTCTACTCAAGTCCTCCTTCAACACAAGAACACTTTGTTCTAATAACCTGGGGCATCCTGTGATGTTCACCTTTCTGACACGATTGCTGAAGACAAAATGGGTACATAAGCTAATGTGAAGAAAGGTGATGGTGCCAGCTATTACAAGACAGTGTCTGGGGTCTTAAAGGCTTGAAGACAAACAAGCGGCCATCCAGCAGGGAAGCAACAAAGCCCACATGGAAGAAACACACCAATCCGTGTGCTCACAAGGTGCCAATGAGGTCAGGTATCAGGCATCAGAAGACCCAAAACAAACAACCATTTTGATGGGGTGGGGTGGGGTCAGAATGGAGATCCAAAGCCCATTTGTAGAAAATTGGACATCCCCTCACAGAAGGGTCACAAGGAAGGGATGAGCCAGCCAGGGTGCAGTATAACACTGACAAAACACACAACATTCCTCCTCTATTCCTTAAGTGCTCCCCACCCCTACTATCATGACCCCAGTTCTATCTTAAAAATCTGGCAAGACCAGAGCATGTACACTGGTACAGAAAAGAGCTCTCGACACACAGAATCCAGGACAGAAAAACTCCTCAGGACCAATAATAAGAGTACTGATACCATGAGGGTAGGGGGAAGGTGGGGGTAGGAGGGGGGAACGACCACAATGATCTACACATAACCCTCTATCCCTGGGGGATGGACAACATAAAAGTGGGTGAAGGGAGACAGCGGACAGTATAAAATATAAAAATAAAATAAATTATCAAGGGTTCAGGAGGGTGGGAGGTGGTGGAGGGAGGGGAAAAAAAGAGGAGCTGATACCAAGGGCTCAAGTAGAAAGAAAATGTTTTTGGAAATGTTGTTGGCAACATATGTACAAATGCTTGAAATACAATTGATGTATGGATTGTTATAAGAGCTGTAAGAGACTCCAATAAAATGATTTATTAAAATTAAAAATACAAACAGCTGATTTAATTTTTTAAAAGAAATATGCAAAGACCTAGAATTAGAAAACCAAAAGGGAAGAACAGTTCAGCCTATTGTAAATGGAATAAAGCTCAACAAAAATTAAAGCCCCTAATTGCAATATTGAAAAATTCGATGGGCAAAATAATGAATGATGCAGGAAGCATCAAAGGAAGACGGAAAGAATACTGAGTACTATACCAAAAAGAACTAGTCTACACTCAATCATTTCAAGAGGCAGCATAAGAGCAAGAACCAATGGTACTGAAACAAGTCCAAGCTGCACTGAAAGCATTAACTAAAAACTAGGCTCCAGGAACTGATGGAATGTTTACTGAAATGTTTCAACAAGCTGATGAAGCAATGAAAGCAATCAGTTACTTATGGCAAAAAAAAAAAAAAGAAGATAGCTACTGGCCAACTGACTGGATGAAATCTAAATTTGTTAATTCCATAGAAGGGTGACCCAACAAAATGCACAAATGATAGAACAGTATCGTTGATGTTACATGCAAGTAAAATTTTGCTGAATATCTGTATCAGCAGTATATTGACACAGACCTGCCAAAAATTCAGGATGAATTCAGATGAGGATATGGAACAAGAAATACCATTGTTGATGTCAGGTGGATCTTGGCTGAAAGCAAAGAATACTAGAAAGATGTTTGCTTGTGTTTTTTGACTATGCACAGCTATTTGATTGTGTGGATCATATCAAATTATAGATAACCTAGAGAAGAATGGGAATTCCAGAACACTTCCCTGTGCTCATGCAGAACCTGTAAAGGGATCACGAGGTAGTTTTATGAACAGAGTAAGGGAATACTGGGAAGGGTGTCTGAGTCAGGGTTCTATCTTCTCACCATACTTAGTCAATCTGTATGTTGAGCAAATCAGAGAAGTCGGACTATATGGAAAAGAATGCAGCATCAAGATAGGAGGAAGGCCAATATATCCACAAGCTGTCAGATACAGATGATACACCTAGCTTCCCGAAAGTGAGAAGAAGCTGAATTACTTGCTGCTGAAGATCAAGGATTGCAGTCTTCAGTATGGATTACAAACCAAGGTAAGGAAGCCCAAACCTTCACAACTACACCAATGGGTAATATCATGATAAACAGAGAAAAGATCGAAGTGCCAAGGATTTTGTCTTGCTTGGATCTACATGTAAGCAGTGGTTAAAAGATCAAATGGCTCATTGCATTGGATAAATCTACAAGACCTCTTTTAAAAATGTTGAAAAGCAAGGAGGTTACTTTGAGGAATAAGGTGCACCTGACCCAAGCCATAGTATTTTTGAGTATCTCATATGCAGTGAAATTTGGACACTGATTATGGATGACTGAAGTTGAATTTGCATTTGTATTATGAGGCTGGTTAAAAATACTGAAATTTACCACAGTTTGCAAGAGAACAAGCAGGTTTGTCTTGGAAGACATACAACCAGAATGCTCCTTAGAAGCAAGGATTAGACATGTTATACTGCATGAACTGTGGACGAGTCGCTATAAAAGGATATCATGCTTGGTATAGCAGAGTGGTAGCGAAAAAGAGAAAGACCTTCAACAAGACAGATTGACAAAGTAACTGCAACATTGGGCTCAAACAATTGTGCGGATGGAGCAGGATTGGGCAGTGTTGTACTAAGTTCATTCTGTTGTACTAAGTGTCTCTATGAGTGGAAGTGTCTCTGAGTGGAACTGACTTGATGGCACCTAACAATAACACAGATCACACATTTTACTTAATAATTCCGGTTTATTGGGTAAACAAAAATTTAAAATATGCATATGAAGTGGTGGGGGAAGAAAAACAAAAAAGAAACCCCAGGTATTCCTATGGAGAATTTTAACTAAAGGACAACACAATATTCCCTGAAGCATTTTAAAGCTCTTTTGTAGACAGTTAATGCTTTCACTATAACAATATAATAAAAACTATACAAGGTGTTTCAAAATGTTTTCTTATCGGAGCTATCCTAATCCCACTAGTGACTTTCTTACTAATCTACACATCATAGATGGGCACTAAACTCCAAGTTACAGGCTTTTTTACTTCACCCCACTAAAACCAGCTGGAAATAAAAGGGAATGCACCAAACAAATAAACAAACAAGAAAAACAGTATTTGGAGAATTCCAAATGTGGATAAAACATTTCAGAGTTCTTTCCTCAGAGCTTCTCTATTATAAAGCCCCAAATCTTGGACACACTATCCGCAAGTAGATTTAAAGCAGGTTGGTGCCTCATTTTTACACCCTTCTCTTTCATATGTTTTCTCTTTGTTTAATTAGGTTGAATAATACAGGGATGAATGCTGTGAGTAGCTATTTGCTCCATGATCCAGGGACTAAGAATTATAAAAAGAACACCAATTTCTTAAAAATTGTGCTACATTAAATAAATCTCAAATGGACAGCTAACAATATTTTTGACAATTCTTAAGTGTACATAGTAAAGCAGGATGATCAGATTACTGGAACATGACATCCAAAATTACAAATAGCTAAATATATTAAGCTGGATTGCCAAATTTTCATCTTTGAAGGGCAGTTTCAGTACTATTTCTATGTATGTTCTAAAAAGAAAAAGTCTAAATTAGTTGTTATATGTAAAAACCCTATGCCACTTTAGATGATTTTTTTTGACATGGTCTTTGGTTCTCACTTTTAAATTTTTTCTTCCACACTTACACCAAAAAGTCAATGGTACTGACAATGTTTTTTGCTCAAAATCTCAAAACTTAACAATTCTTATATTTTGATGTATCCCTTAATTTTTGTTATGCGTTCTCTCAAAATTATGTTAATCAATACCAGGGCTCACCTGAAATAGATAAACCATACTTACGGTCTGTGAGACTAGCAATCCCCGCAAGAGTGGTGATGGGGACATGGGGCATATCCCCATTCATCCTGAAGCTCTGGAATGGTGATGCCTACAGAAGTACTTAGTTCAGGTGCCAGCTGTCATTACTTCCCATTTCCCAAACACTGTAACACAGAAAAGTCAAATAGAATGATGAGGTTTGATATACTAATAGAAAACTCTTAATCACTATAAAAATAAAATTGCTTTTGGTTCCTCTTGTTCCAGGACAAAGATTAGGCTTTCCACTTCGGTAAAGTTACAGTGTAAGAAACCCACAGGGGGCAATTCTACCCAGTCTTGCAGGGTCCCTGTGAGTCAGAATTGACTTGATGGCAGTTTGTTTTTTCCTTGTTCAACCTAAATAGCATACCATGGTGCTTTGTAAACATTAACTCATTCAGTCCTCACAAAACCCAGTATAGTATGAGAGCCCTGGTGATGCAGTGGTTAAGTGCTTGACTCCAAACTAAGGGTCAGTAGGCTGAAATCCACCAGTCTCTCAATGTGACAAAGATGTGGCAGCCTGCTTCCTTAAAGATTTATTGCCTTGGAAACCCTAGGAGTCAAAATTTGACTCAACAGTTTGATTTTTTGTTGAGTACTATTTGGTGGGTATTATTACGTCTTGTAGTTTAAAACCAGAATGTTTTTCATCGAAGACACTGTTTGACCCGTTTTTGCCACACGGTAAGGAAATTAATTTAAAGGGAAATTAAAGTAATTTAGGGAGCCATGATTAGAGCTCAATCTGGCACCAGTTTATGTTCTTAAGTAGACTACACTGCAAGACAGAAATATTGAATCTTGACAAGCACTATAATTCTTTTCCAAATCATAAACACATTGGAAAATCCAGCGTTACAGCTTCAAGTTGCATTTTTTGTTATCTCTCATCATCTCCTAAATAAGCCATCCTCTCCAACCAATGGTCTAATAAGATTGTCCTGAACCAATCTTGTGTTTTCCCATCTTTATATACAAGACATTCTCCTATCTTCGTCCAAATCCCATAATTCTTCAATCCAGAAGGCAGTTCCCATTATACTTCATAAAACCTCAGATTCAGCTAAAATCCATTTTTACCAATAAAAATGTCATGGTAGAGGTGTCTGACCGCTTCTACCTCCATGAAGAGGAAAGAAACTCCTTCTACCATCATCAACATCAATCTAAGGCTGACTACCATGAAGCAGAGGTCAGCCATACCTCACCTCCAAAACTTTTACCAATTCTGGCACCAGTTATCTTTCATGGCTCTATTTTTCTGCTTTGTTTCAAATGCCACACAACTCACAGAAAACTCAGGATTATGGAGTTTATTAGGGAATACTTTACAATCCAGGATCAGAAAGAACTCAGGATCGTTTTTTTTTCATCTTTACAACCTTCTAGCCTTTGGGCTTCTTTGGTTTGTCTTGATTATGTAAGTCAGGGGTCCTCAAACTACGGCCCACGGGCCACATGTGACCCTCCGAGGGCATTTATCTGGGTGTTTTTGCCCCGTTTGTTTTTTTACTTCAAAATAAGATATGTGCAGTGTGCATAGGAATTTGCTCATAGTTTTTTTCAAACTATAGTCTGGCCCTCCAATGTGTCTGAGGGACAGTGAACTGGTCCCGTTTAAAAAGTTTGAGGACCCCTGGTGTAAGTATTACAAAGCTCACCTCTCTATACTGCACAGTTGCACTCAGCTCTCCTGCTTGATGGACCAGTAAGACCACCTCTGGGTCGACAAGGTTCAAAGTGCAGTTCGTCGAGTCCAAAGAACACATTCTGTTCCTGTTTCTTTTTGGTGGCAGTTAGGTCCACACTTTCTGACTCTAGGATGGCTCATTTTAAGGCTAGTGAAATGGTAAACCTGAAGAATTCCCTTGGTAGGGTTCTATATACTTTATTTCTATTATTAGAAAACTGTCCTCTAATCCTCTTGGGCCAGAAGCATCTTATTTATAGTCTCAGCCAATCATATGGTGGGGTGTTACAAGGCCATGGTTAGAAAGGTCACAAAAAAAGAGTGTCATCACACTACATTAGCTTAATTTACTATGAAGATATGACATTTATTGCCCAACATTCTTTTGGCAAAATTCACATTCCTTTCTGAATTTTTTAAAACCTTTTCTTGTGTCATTCTTGTATAATCACTTAATGTTCATTGTATTTATTCTAACTTTCAACCATCCCTGCATGCTCCTTGAGATATAGGCAAATGATGGAAATAGTCAAACCCTTAATGTATCATTCCTGTTTTATAAATATGTAAGCAAAGGTAATTTGGCTATAAAGTGTTAAAAATTGACACTGAGGCTACTTGATTCCAGAAGTAAATAATACACATCCTAGAAATAGTATCTAATAGTTTTTACATTTTTCACAGTGCCTCACAAAGTGTTTTTACACATTATCTTCTCAAAATATCTGATGATAGACGTAACTGATTTAAAACAAGAAAAGAAGCACAGCTCAAGAAACATCAGTTATAGTTCCTTCTTCAGAAATCAATTATTAATTAGAAGCTAGGCAGACTTAACTTAAAGGATGATGGGAGTGGCAACACACCTGACAAAGGCTGGCGGGCAGAAGCAAGTGATACTTTACTACCTGGTAATTGTCCATATGGTTGGTTAAATTGGGAGAAAAGGAGTAGGGGTGGAATCAAGAAACTAATCACCGTATCATCGCAACCTACTTTTTCCGTGGGCTACTTACAGAAGATAGTTGCTTCTGCATTTTTTTTCTATCCTTACTGTATCAAACTTGCCTTTCCTTATTGCTATTTCTGTTGTGGGACTCTGGGACGCCCAGAACGGGTCTAGCCCCTACGTGGGATTTCAAGGGCATGTATGCTCCAACTTGGGACTGTGTGGTGATTAGGTTATGGCCTCAGAGCAACTTTTCTTTCATCGAGTTCCGGGACGAGCACTACTGTCACCCTGGATTGGGACTTGTTCAGTAGTTTAAAAAGAAAAGATTACAATAAAGAAGACAGTGTAAGTTTAACCACATAGCTTCAATAATTTACCAAAGAGATTTCAGAATATTTATCAGCTCACAATACACTCATGATTGTGAAATTTCTTAGAAGTACATAACAGAATAGGAATATAGTATCTAACCGGAAAGCTCGATTGAAAACCTACCATTACCTACTTAATTAGCGATATGACCTTGAGTATGTCACCCACCTTCGATGAGAACCAATTCTCTCAGATGTAAAATACAATTACTAAATTTTACCACATAGAATTATTCAAGAGAATAATACAGAATGGAATATTGGCAAAAGGAAGGGTTCATAATCACTGAAAGGGTAAAAAAAAAATCTTACTACTTTGAATTTCCTTTGAAAATACCTTAAATCTCCCTTAGTACACTGGCAGCAATGTGTGATATGAAGACCTTTGGTGGTGGTTGTCTGAGATATTTTGGGAGGAGTGTTAGGGAAGGGTCATAAAGCCTAACTATTTTCAGAAGAAATTATTTGCCTTATTCATTGCACTGAAATTTTCACTGGTGGTATGATAGTAGTGAACACTTGTATCTTATCCCAAATTAAGGCAATAAACCAAAATGTACAATCATTTTCACTGCCATGTATTCTCAAATAAGCAAACACATTTTATGTATGTAACTTACATGTACTTGATTAAAAAGTATAATCTGTAAATATTATTAAACTTCAACCCTTGAATTAATATATATATATATATGCCATATATATGGTTCTTATATTTTTAATATTCTGTGTAAAATAAAATTAGAAGGAATTAAAGTACTTCTGCATCATAGCAAAAAACATTTGCTCGCACTGCAATTAGCCAGTTTTTTCATGAAGTACAACTTTGTCTTGAAAAAATTACCAAAAGATAAACTCCTGGTTATTCAGGTTTGGGTGTCCAGCAGACAGTCTCAAAAAAGAGTGAAAAGCAAGCCTGTCACTTCAAGGAAAACAAGTGATAGTATTTGTTCAAGCTTTCAAGTGAAAATCAGAATTCTGAAAATCAGCATGTATCTGCCCCAATTAGCTTGACAGCTTACAAGATGTAAAATATTTTTTGATGGGGCTGCAGATGACCTCTTTTGAGGTCAAATATGTTTTCTAACTCTATCTGGAATGTGACAACATTTAGCTAAATGCATAATTTAGTCAACAATTATGGCCAATATGACCAACATAAGCTATTTCAAAAATCACGTGTGTGTAAAGATTCATGTTAATGTAAGTAGATGAAAAAAAATCCATTGCTATAGTTTCAGATTCCAAGCTGCAAGTAATCTTACAGGTACTGTTTGCTGTCTTAGTGTAGCATCAAAGGAAAATATCCTAAATTATCGGAAAAGGCTATTAAACTAGTACATACTACAACAAAAGAACACATTTTAACAGACTGAATATGCAGGAGTGTGAGAAACCACGTCTTCTATTAGGCCTGATATCAAAGAGATTTGCAGAAATGCAATACAATGTCACTCTTTCACTAGTTTAGGAAAATCTAATTCTTTTTCATATACATACATTTATTTTACTATGTAGTGAATTTATATGGCTATCAAAATTAATTGATACATATTTTAAAACATCCTTAGTCTTAATTATTGATAAATAGTGATAGACCATCTTTGAATTCTCAATAATTTTAGGAATGTACTCATAAGTAAAAAGTTTGACAGTTTTATATATAACACTGTAAAGTTGTTCAGATGCATAATAAAACAAGTAAGATCAAGACCCAAACCCACTGCTATCAAGTTGATGTTGATTCACAGCAAACTTACGAGGACAGAGTATAACTGCCCAGTAGGATTTCTAAGGCTACAAATCCTAATGGAAGTAGATTGCCACCTCTTTCTCCCTTGTGGCAGTTCAGAGGCTCAAACAGCTAGCTGGCTTTTCTTTTTATTATTCAAAATTTTCTAATAAATCATTTTATTGGGGGCTCTTACAGTTCTTATAACAATCCATACATCCATTACATCAAGCACATTTGTACATATGTTGCCATCATCCTTTTCAAAATATTTTCTTTCTACTTGAGCTCTTGGTATCAGCTCAATTTACCCCTTCCTCTCAGCTCAATATTCCCCATCCTCTCCCACCCTCACGAACCCTTGATAAATTATTATTATTATCTTCCTATCTTACACCATCTTCTGTCTACCTTCACCCACATTTCTGCTGTTTGTCCCCCGGGGGGGTGGTTGGTATGTTGATCATTGTGATCAGTTCCTCCCTTTCTCCCCCCACTCTCATGGTATCACTATTCCCATTATTATTCCTGAGGGTTTACCTGTCCTGCATTCCATGTGTCAAGAGCTATTATCAATAGCTGTGTACATGCTCTAGCTGGAATTTTAAGGTAGAACTGAGGTCATGAAAAGTGTGGGGGGTGGGGGAGAGAAGAGGAGGAACATTAAAAAACTTCAGGAATGTTGTGTTTCACATCAGTGCTATACTGCACACCCTGGCTGGCTCATCCCTTTGTTGTGACCCTTCTGTGAGGGGGTCCAATTGTCTACAGATGGGCTTTGGGTCTCCACTCCACACACACCCCTCACTCACAATGTTATGATTGTTTTGGTCTTCTGATGCCTGATATCTGATCCTGTTGACACCTGTGATCACACAGGCTGGTGTGCTTCTTCCATGTGGGCTTTGTTGCTTTCCAGCTAGATG
>NW_022111373.1:114403996-114418956 GCF_000313985.2 Echinops telfairi
TTACACCATCCGTTGTGACTTTTGAGAAAGAGGCCAGACCTTTTCACTGAGGTGCCAATTAATATGCAAGCACTTAGCTATAAGTGCCACCCAGGGACTGTCAATGTCTCCATATAAATGATTTAAATATTCAGTTTTTGTCATGATGTAAAGAAGCCTTGGTAGAACAAATAAGGGAAAAAATGAATAGTTTTATTGACCTAAAATTAACATACCAGTGACAAGTTTTAAAGCACCTGGCTGCCAAAAAATGATTGGAGTTTCTATAAAGATTACAGTAGCAGAAACCAAATAGGACAGTTCTAGTCTGTCCTTTATGGTCACTCTGAGTCTAAATCAACTAATAGGTATACAAATATTTTGCAAAACTGCTCAACACTATTATTTTGCTCAATCTTCCCAATTTTCTAATTTTAGTTTTAACATGTAGTTTTAGCTTATTTATCTTCCTTGTAAAAAGGCAAGTGTAAGTGCTTCATGGAAATAGATAACAAACATAATATTTTAATAATGCACACATTAATTAAAGATATGTTTTTATTAAATCAAAACTAGCTATCATTGCTTCTCAGCCTTTTGGCTAAGATCAAGTATAAAAACTAGCCACCAAACAAATCTACTCCATATGAAATACCTAAGACATACCTAACTTGTAGCTTTTAGGTTAAAGAAATTATATGCTTCTCTTTTTAAAAAAATTGCAGGCAGCTTCAAAATAGTATGAAAAATGGAATTGAAAGATAATGGAATTTTCAATGTACCATATATACTCGTGTATAAGCTGACTTTTCCAGCACATTTTAAATGCCGTTTTTGTGGTAAAATTAGGTACCTCAGCTGATAAATAGGGTTGGCTTGTACTTTTTGAAGTCCCTTATATTTGCTAGTCGGTCTGTTGAGAATTCATATTTTTGAGTTCTAAACTTCAATAGCCTTAAATAGTGTAACACTAATTTTTCCTTACTCATATATCTTAATGTGATTTTATAAGTAATTCAAAACAATACCAGGGGGTCCCTGAAAGAACTTGGAATTTTTCCCCCAAAGCTATGCCTTTAATTTTTTACAAAACAGCCCTATGACCTTTGAAGTACTCTCCATTACACTTAATACATCTGTCAAATCTGCGATTCCATTCTTGGAAAGATTTTTCAAACTCATCCCTTTGGGTGGCTAACAGCATAGCACCTCCCTTGTTTGTTTTTTTTCTTCTTCACCTCTTCTATGGTGTCAAATTGCTGTCCTCTCATATCCCTCTTCATTCGAAGAAGTAACATAGAGTGAGGTGAGGTGATTCAGGTGCACAGGGCAAGAGAGGCATGCTGTTTTTAGCTCAAAACTGGCACAATGAGATGGCTGCATGAGCAGGTGCATTGTTGTGATGGCAAAACCAGTCCCCCATCTGCCACAAATCAGGCCTTTTTTGTCTCACACTGTTAGGCAATCTTTTCAGAACCTTTAAATAGAAAACTTGATTAACAGTCTGATCTGGTGGAATGAACTCTAAACGCACTATCCCCCTCATCAAAAAAAACAGAAAGAGTGTCATCTTGATCTTTGATTTCACGTGACAAGCTTTTTTTGAGGGGGCAAGGTGACCATGGTGTCTTCTACTGGCTTGATTGATGTTTGCCTTTGCCGTCGCAAGAGTAGCACCATGTAATGACCTTGGGGAAAAAGTCTGGGTAACTCTGGAGTGTTCTTTCAAAGTAAGGCATGATTCCACCTGATGCTCTTGTTCCTGGTTAGTCAAAACCAGAGGCACAAATTTCGCAGCGATTTTTCTCTTTCCCCAATCTCCCGTTAAAATTCACTGAACTGAGTTAGAAGATAGTCCAGATAACTTTCGTTATCTCTTCAATGGTCTGTCATTGGTTGTCGTGCACAAGTGAAAGAATTTTGTTGACATTTTTGTACGTATGGGAAGTTGACTGATGTCCAGAAGTTTTGTCATCAATTGAACTTTCACCTTTTTTTTAAAGCAGAAAACCACTCATACACTTGAGCTTTTTCCCATAGTGCTGTCCTGGTTTGCTGTATTCAACCTCACAACAGTTTCTGCAGCATTTGAACAGGAAACAAAAGTTCACAGCCGCATGCTGTTAAACCAGCCTTCACAAAAAACGAGATTCGAGCGAAACTGCTTTTACGAAAAAATTCACTGTGACTAGAGAGAACCGTCCCAGGTGATGCCACTGGGTGCACTAACTCAAAGCGAGTAGCTCAATGTTTGCCTTGCGGGTACTACGATAGCTCTGCCAATTGGGCCCTTTTACTGTGTTTTTTTTTTTTGGGGGGGGGCACTCCCTTTTACATTTAGTTACAATTAAGAATTAAAAAAAAAAAAAGAATTTTCACCTTCCTCAATATTATTATTATATATATTGGGAAAGGTACATAAAACATACATGCACAGTTTAACAGTTTAAGAAATTAACATTGGGCTTAGTTATCTAGTGCTGTCATAATAGAAATAGCACAAATGGATGATTATAACAAACTCAAAACAGAACTCACTGCCATCGATTTGATTCTGACTTATAGAACTTAGTAGGACTGGCCTCTTTGGTTTTTGAGGTTATAAATCTTCACGGAAGTAGAAAGCCTATTCTTTCTACTGTGGAGTGGCTGGTGGGTTTGAATTGCTGACCTTTTGGTCAGCACCCAATGCATAATTCACTACATCACCAGTGCTATATTTTTAAAAATTTATTATTAATAAATATATCATTATCCTTCCATAGTTCAGTTTCCAAACATTCTTTTTCTTCCTGCCCACCCACAAAAGAATATACTGATGTCAAATAAAAAGTGGGAATAAGAAGGTAGAGGGAAAAGAGCAAGAAACTTGCTTAGTTTAAGTGCTCTAACTATGGGTTGATAGGTAACTAGAGACAAATATCTACCTCTTTGCTAAACTCTGCTAATTTCCCTGAGACTCAAGATTTTGAAAATCAGCAAAGGAATTGGTAAAATTGATTTGGAAGAAAGTTACACATTTTGGAAAATATGAGGAATTTGTGGAAACGAGGCCCAAGTTGGAAGGTCCACTAAGAAACAATTACAGAAATAAATATACACCCTCCAATAACGTCACAATGAGTTGGATTGGACTTGATGGCAGTTGAGTTTGGTTGGGAGTTTGGGAGTACCTAATGATATAATGGCATTTCTAGTTCAGGATTTGGGTGTTTGATAATCCTGGCTTCATAAAAACATACCATTCTTCATGAAACTGCTGGAAAGGAATTTTTAAGACAGCATTTCTGAGGAACAATTTAAGTGGAATGAATAAGAAACCAAGTCCCTAAAAAAATTCTTGAGTACTGTTATATACTCAAGGATAAGCTGACCAGAATATCAGTCAAGGCACCTAAATTTTACTACAAAAACATAATTAAAAATGTGCTGAAAAACTCGAGCTTATACACAAGTATATACGGTATTTAAAATATTTCACTTAAAGGCAGTGACTTTCAATCTATGAACCATAGTGACCGATTAATGATTTTAAAAATACATTTAGTGAGTTGAGAGAAACACTGAGATAGATGAGAAGAATATATTGTTCATATTGTATACTACTTTTGAATCTAGATAAAATATCTTTCCAATATGGGTCACAACAAAACTGTTGCAAACTACTGACATGAACAAATAGAGAAGTGAGCAAAGAGGCTCACCTCGTAATTAGTGATGGAAATAAAATTAAATTGTGCATGTAAATAACTATATATATATATATAAAATTTTAAAGATCACTTTATTGGGGGCTCTTACAACTCTTGTTACATACAATCCATACATCAATTGTATCCAACATATTTGTACATATATTGCAATTGTTATTTTGTAGACATTTACTTTCTATTGAGCCCTTGGGATCAGCTCCCCCCCTCCCCATCCTCGTGGCCTCTTGATAAATTATAGATTGTTATTATTCTCCTCTCTCACACAAACCGCTGTCTCCCTTTCCCCCTGGCTTCTGTTGTTCTTCCCCCTGGAGGGGTGTGTGTGGTTAGGTGCCATTCATTGCGATCGGTGCCCCTTTCCTACTCTCCTCCCCTTCCCTCTACCCTTTTGGTATCACTATTCCCATTCCTGTTCCTGAGTTCCATGTGTAGTGAGCTGGCCTATACCTATGTACATGTTCCGGTCCAGTCCAAAGTGGAAAGTAGCACTGGGGTCGTGATAGCTGGGGGTGAGGAAGCCTCAAGGAACCAGAGGTTTATTGCGTGACCCATTGGTGCTCTACTGAACCCTGATTGACTCATCCTTCCCTGCAACCCCCTCTATGGGGGGAATGTTTCCTTGTCTACAGATGAGCTTTGGGTCTCCATTCAGACCTCCCTCATTCTCACCAATAAGTTTTTGTTTGTTATGAATCTTCCGGTGCCTGTTACTTGGTCCTGAGGGCAACTCATGATCACACCAGCTGGTGTGCTTCTTCCATGTGACTTTGTTGTTCACTGTTGGATGGCTGCTGGTTTAACTTCAAGCCTTTACGACCTCAGACATGAGTACCATCCACAGTCTTCACTGCATTTGCTTATGCACCCACTTTATCTTCAGCGACTGTGTTGGGGGGTGGGAGGGTAGTGAGCATCACAAAATGCCATTTTGTTAGAACAACGTGTTCTTGTATTGAGGGAGGGCATGAGCTGAGGACCAATGTGCGTCCGCAGCCTTGGTGTATTGCCTTATAAATATATGTACATAGGCCAATACCTGTTTTATGGATTAATGTATTTATATAAGTATATACCTCTGTTAATACCTCTATCGATAGCTTTGCTTCCTAAAGCTTCCCTCTGTTTCTTTTTGCCTCCTCCTGCCCCACCATCAGGTCCCCCCTATTTCTATCTCTTAGCATTTCCTCTCAGCTAGATTAGTGTTGCTCTAATACCCACAGGATCTCTACAACCTCCTAGATGCTGGTTTTAATTCCCTGGTTGTTCCCGTCTATGGCATCATTTGCTTATCACACCCTTACCCCTGCCACCTTCTCCCTCCAAGACCCTCCAGGGCTGTTGGCCCTGTTGCTTTCTCCCCAAGTCTGTCTTATATAAGCAGGCAAACCAGCAATTCCTGACATACTTCTTGGCACATGGTAAGTAACTAAGAAGAGATCACTGAGAAACCAGAGAAATTAAGTTGAAAACACAGATTTGGGGCAACAGAGAAAGTAAATAAGTGAATTAAGGAAAAAGAGGTCTTGTCTTTTCAGTACAAGCAATTGCCACATTTGAAAGATCTATTACAAATTTTCACTTGAAATTCTTTAGTCCTATGCCTGCCCATCTACAATTACTGAAATCATGAGGAAGCTGAAATAAATACTGGCAATAAAATGTGGAAGAAAGCCAAACTGTTCAATATTCAGAACTAAATCACACATACACACAAATTAAGAAATCATTAATAAATGAATTTTAAGAATGGCTTGAGATATAATTAAATGTCCTTAATTAAGGAAAGATATTATAATAAATTCTGTATTTAGCTCATTATGAGTCTGAGGGGAACTTTTAAGCACTTTCCAAGATTTTGAAAGACCTCAGTTCTTTTTCATCTATGTTCATTTCCAAATTAATGATTTATGTAAATCAAAGAAATGTAAATACAACATGATTGGTAGACATTCTAATATTCAAATTGGGAGGCATTTAGGGTAACGGGCAGTCTCATAACTAGAAATATATATTTTCTTGGGGGGCTATTTTGTATCCTTATAACCCAAATAAGAAAAATATGTATAATCCTGTCCCAACTTTAGAAAGACATACTAAAGAAATTGGACATATGCTCAAAAAACGGTTGTTGCTGTAACACGCTATTTCAATATATAAAAATCAGTAGAAATAAAAATGATGATAGTATTTACCGAGTGTTTAAAAAGTTGTGGCTTTGGAAGAAGAAGCACACCAGCCTGTGCGATCACGAGGTGTTGATGGGATCAGGTTATCAGGCATCAAAGAACAAAAAATTGTATCATTGTGAATGAGGGGGTGGGGTGGGGAGCCAAAGTCCATCTGTAGGCAACTGGACATCCCCTTACAGAAGGGTCCTGGGGAGAAGAGCCAATCAGGGTGCAGTATAGCAACGATGAAACATACAACTTTCCTCTAGTTCCTAAATGCTTCCTCCCCGCACACTAACATGATCACAATCCTACCTTACAAATCAGGCTAGACTAGAGGTTCTACAGTGGTACAGATAGGAACTGCAAACAGGGAATCCAGGGTGGATAATCCCTTTAGGACCAGTGGTGAGAGTGGTGATACCTGGAGGGTGGAGGGAAGATGGGGTGGAAAGGGGGAACCGATTACAAGGTTCTACATATAACCTCCCTCCCTGGGGGATGGACAACAGAAAAGTGGGTGAAGGGAGAAGGGAGGCATTGGACAGTATAAGACATAACAAAATAATAATTTATAAATTATCAAGGGTTCATGAGGGAGGGGGCTGGCGGGGAGGGACGGGAAAAATGAACTCACGTAGAAAGCAAATGTTTTAAGAATGATGATGGCAACAAACGTACAAATGCGCTTGACACAATAAAATGATTTAAAAAATAATAAAATAAAAACTTGTGGCTTTCCAGTAAATTTTGACTCATGGTGACTGCTTGTGTTACAGAGTAAAACTGCCTAATAGGGTTTTCTTGTGGATCCACAGAACAAAGACCTGGTGATCTACTTTCATAAAATGACAACCAAGAAAACCTTATGGAGCAATTCTACTCTGTCACATAGGGTCACTAAGCTGGCAACCAACAACAATCTTTACAGAAACAGATGATTACAGTAGGTCTGTTTTCCAGAGCATGCAAGGTATGTTAAAACCCCTATTTTCTCTACCCTTATTGAGTGCTCTATCTTACAGAGCACTTACTTTGGAATAAAAATAATTGAAAACACTCTACATGCACTCTTATTTCTTCCTCATTTAATGCTCTGAGGTTCCCCCTCTACAGTTTCATTGATGACCAAAGGGGTCCTGGAGGCACCAGTGGTTAAGAACTTGGCTAACCTAGAGGTTAACAGTTCAAACCGACCCAGTGAGTTTGGGAAAGAAAGATTGGGCAAACTATGTTCATAAAGTTAAAAAAAAAAAGAGAAATTAGAACATAATTTTGAAGAGAATATTGACACACTGTAAAAAAATTTAACCAATGTTACTGAATAGTCTGTACAATATTGGCAAATGGGAACACAATTTACTGTGTACAGAAACTTCCACCAAACCAAACAAGTAACAAATGCAAAACCAAAGTAATTAAATATCACTTAATTAAAAATCAAAACACAAGAAAGGGCAGTTGTACTCTTGCCATATAGGGTGGCTATTTGTCCAAACTGACTCAGTGGTTCCCAACAACTGAGTTGTACAGTATGAGTACCACTTGATGAGTAACTTGTTTAAGATTATACAACAGGAGTCAAACCCAAGTTGATAAGCAGATGCAAGATTAAGATAACTAAAATGTCTAACAATATTTTAATTTTAGTTATTAATATAATAAATAAGTCACATTCATGAAAGCTTACTGTGCATCAATTGGAAATCAATGAGAAGTCAATATTGATGTGAGGAAAGAAGAATCACAATATACAGTCACAATCTATAGTCACAAAGAGAACACGATTCCTATTCTGAAAGCAAATTCCTCACTCCTCTACTTACCAGCTATGTGACTTGGATACGTTACTTAAACCCTCTGGACCTCACTTTCTTCTTTCTCTTGTCATTTGGGGTCAACTATGAGTTGAAATAGATTCAACACGGAGGAAGAACATTTATTTCTATTTTTTTAAGAGTAAAAGAGTTAATACATATATTTAGAACTGTAACAGATATGTACTTTAATGTTCAAAAAAGTGAGCTACTATTTATTATACACCTTTTGAATCTTGCTTTTTTTCTTGTACGCTGTCTCAGACACCACTTGCAACTACCAAACCAAAAACAAGACCCAAGGTCACTGAGTTGGTTCCAAATCATAGAGATCCTTGAGGACCTGATAGAACTGTTCCATATGGGGTTCCTGAAATGGTTAAATCCCTGAGAGCAGACAGCCTGATCTCTCAGAGTGGTTGGTGGGAGTTTGAACAGTGCTTAACCCACTGCACCACCAGGCTCCCTTTTGTACGCACAGGTATCCCTTATTATTTTTATAATCATTGCTTTACAGGTTTGTTGGAGCATGATTTAAACTAACATTTAATTAATCACACTACATGATTATCAAGTAAGGTGGTACGTTTCTTGGACCAAGATAAACATTCCAACAACAAATTTTTTCTTGGTGTTTTGGTTTTTAGGCCTGTTACTGGGGTTATTTGGGGTGCTGATTCAGAAAATTGCATTTTCCCCCTAAAACCATTTTATTGGGAGGTAATACAGGTATATCAAGCACACTGTATTTTCAGCTTTAAGTTTTACTAATTTATAATTTGTCATCCTAGTTTTAAATATGAGAAGAATTCAGACCCACAAATTACAGGATAAGATAAGAAAGGCAAGAATTATTTGAAAAAGAATTAAGTATTAAAGAACTTCCAACAGAAACTGTATATGGACCGTTGGTGACTAGTTGGCTATACATTGAGCTTCCAATCATAAGGTGAGTGGTTTGAACTTACCACTCACTCTGCAGCTTTTGGAAAGTTTTGGAAAGTCAAAGGACCAGTAGATTTTGCATTTTTATATGGGAGCCTGTGCAATATATACAGAGACTACCAAAGCCTGAACACAGCTTGAGAAGAGGGGGGGGCGGAGAAAATTAGAAAGAAAGCATACAGCAATTTAGAGTGTTGAAAATGTAAGGCTTCACAGCAATTTTCTTAAATATTTTGAAGATCTAAAATTGTATTCTTCAAATTACGTAGTAAATTTTCAGAACACATTTTAAATAGAGAAGTCAATGGATAATCCATGCTAAATGTTTCAGAGATGGAGTTGACTACAAGCTTCTTTATAAGAAAATTTCTAACTTTTCTTTTAAGAGTTTCTTAAAAGAGGTGTTGTGCCATCTTATAACAAGACTAGAAATGTTAATTTCAATAAAGGAGTTTGAATTTTGGCGGACCCATTTTGGGTTTTAGAATATTTGAATCTCTATTTCTTTTACCAAACTTACTACCAGTCAGTGAATTAGGGCTCATAGTAGCCCTGTAGGACAGAGTGGAGATTTCCTGTGGGTTTCTGACGACGTAAATCTCTTTGGGAGCAGAAAGTCTCATCTTTGTCTTACCAAGTGGCTGGTGGGCTCAAATACATAACCCACTATGCCATCAGGGCTCCTTAATAATTGTACAGTAACTCTTTATTTCTGGTCCCTTTCTAAAATAATTGGAACTGCCTGCTACTCAGTTCCTAATAAAAATGAAGTGATACTTGGGGAAAATTCCAAGTTCATGTAATTTTCAGTTCAAATATATCTTTGGATGAAAGGACAGCATGTGAAGTATAACTTGACTAAATACTTAGTACAACACAAACTAAGAAAAAACCAGAGTGCATCTTCTCTATCTCAGGCCAGCTAATACTATATTAAAATATCCTGATTTTTTATGGGTGAGCAGAGTGAAGAGTGGTATGTAGAATATGTTCTGATCTCAAAAACTGATAGGGAAAGCGTGTCATTTTTAGAACCAAAGATAGCCAAAAATGATGTAAGTTCAACCTTTGAGGAACCCAAATGTGTGTTGGCCAGTAATCAAAATTCACTTTGAAGAAAGCCAGTATCAGATAAAAATTACAATTAATATAACAAGTACAAAATTTTACTTAAGTTAATAACGTTTTTCAAAAACTGGCATATTTTAACAATCTTACAAAACACAAATCCATGATACTATATCAATTTGGTAATGTTCCCATAGTAGCCATTTAGTCTGCTTTAGTAATTTAATAACAAATCCTTTAAAATTCTACTTCATGTTGTTCTTCTGAACCAGGGATGTCAAACACAATTAAACCATGGGTCATTTGGTGCAACAGGCAAGATTCACGCAGGCCACATCACATTTACAAATTTTGTTAAATTTATATTTTGAAGTGAGGATTCAGAAATATGGATAATTAAAATGTTTAAATGTTATTTAAATATTTATTTAATGTAGTAATAAAACTAAAATTATTCTTTTTTACATGAAACTTGCCAGCGCTTTCCTCCTACTAGTTTTCACTTATCTCTTATGTTGTGACCGGAAAATATAACAAAGTAACGAATAAAAAACACAAAATGTTGGACAGCTGACAAACATGATACACAATCGTAATAACTTCCCTCTAAAAATGTTAACTAACGCTGCTGCTAGGTATGATTCATAACAGCACAACCCAGAGTGCTCTTTTTAACCTTTTCACTATTGGGATGTTTACATACGTGACACTGAGTGTGACAGACATATCGCTGAACTGAATCAGTGCGGTTATATATGTCAACAGGCCCCCAGGAAATGCAGTGGGGCCACCTGTATATTCGTCTTCAGTAGTTAAAGGGTTTATGAGGGTTTGTGTGTTCGGTATTGCCTCAATCTCCCCTAGGCGCTATTTTCTTCATGACAATTTTTTCTATTTTCATTTTATTTCAGAGCATCACGGGTCACAAAAAATTACCTCGCAGGCTGCCAGTTTGACACCCCTGTTCTGAATAATGCTTCGCACCTTTTCTTTGATAAAATGAAAGTATTTTCCTTTTAGTAATGAAGATATTTACTAATTAAAGTATTTTAAGTTTCATATACTAGCTAAATAGTCCATTCTAACTTCTTAAATTTAATATATACTCCTGTGTGTGTGTATATATGTATCTATATATATATATATAGATACATATATATGTATCTATATATATAGATACATATATACACACACACTGCCATTGAGTCAATGTCTACTCAGAGTCACCATATAGGACAGGGTAGAACTGTAGCCTCTGAGTTTCCAAGACTGTAACTGTTTATGGGAAGACAAAGCCCTACTCTTTTTCCCTTGGAGCAGCTAGTGGTTTCAAACTGCATAACTTGTGGATCCCAGCCCAACATGTAACCACTAAGGCCATCAAAGCAGCCTCTTTGAGTTATAAATAATACCTAAAATAAGACACAATTTCCTTATTATTTAGCGCTTCAGGATGATACCCACCCTAATGACAATGAGTGGATGTTAATTCATATTCCAATAATGTTTATTTTGTGTTACTGTGTCACATGCTATGCTAAATAAACAAAGTGACTATCAAGATTTGACTTTGGCTACAGAGATGTAAAAGAGGTGCATATCCCAGGGGAAGTAAAAGACTCATCAAACTAAAATCTAACAGTTTTATTGTCTTCTCCATGTTTAATCCCATCAAAAATCTGCATCATTAAAATAAAAAGCTCTTAACCTGGGTGAAATCCAGGATACACCTGGGTGAAATCCAGGATAGGTAAACAAATCTACAGAAACAGTAGCTAGATTAATGGTTCCCTGGGTGTATGGCAGGGGAGGCTGGGGGAAATGGGGAGCTAAAAACAATGATTAGAGAACAAAGAGAATGTTCTAAAACTGATTGTGGTGATGACTACACAACTCTTCTTGATGTGATTGAACTGCTGAATTATATGACATGTGAATTATATGCTAATGAAACTTTTTAGAAACACATGGGAAGAAATCTAAGATAAACTGTTCACTGAAAATAGTATCAATATACACAGTACACAAGCCCATTTTTGTCTAAATGATATCAATATACAGATAAAGTAAAACCTATGAATGCCAGAACCTATTTGAGGCACAAACCTGTGAGAGAACGATGACTCCAATATTATCCACAAAGATGACAGCAATGTGGGAAAACTACCCTGTCAGAGATGGAAAATTTGTGAGAGCTGAAAAATCACAACTGTCCCACTGAGTTCTGGCTCCCAGAGATCCACTGTACTCATTTGTGCATGAAAAAAACTCTATGAATATATTATTAAACCACTAACAATAGTCAGGGAGGGTTATTTTTAAGGATCTTGGGGAGTTCAATTTTTGTTGTACTTCTCTATGTGTATTGCTTCAACTTTGTAACTGTTATGATTCAGAAAAATACAATAAAATGCATAGAAAAAGATGGAATGAGTCTTGTTCCTCTATATACATAGATTTTGCTAAATAATTATCGTGCTAAATAATAGCATGTTAAATAGACATTTAAATCATCCACAAAACCTGTGTTAAGCATCTACTACATAAAAGCAGTGTGTAAGGTACAAACGATTATAGTATACCCAGGACTTATTTATACACAGTTTGGCCAGAACATATGGACAGAAAAGTGAACTGAAACCTATACCATAAAGGAGTTTACTATGTAATATTGACTCCCCACCCCCCATATTCTTGATAAAAACACATTTAAGCTTTCAGTAAGCCTAACCTAATAGTGACTTAAAAAAGATGGGGGCGAGAAAAAGAATGAATGAATGAATGAATGAATGAAGTCCTGTTAGGAGAATAGTACATTATTGATATGTAATGATAGTTCAATTTTGAACTTGTTCAGATTGAAAAAATAGCAATGTAACATCTTAAAGATGTCCAAAGTAGGAAGCTGGATATTCAGGAAGGAACAAAAGTGGCCAAGACGACAACTCTGGCGGTAGCAGTTATCCTTAGAGAGTTGTTAACAGTTAAATTTTAAAAACAAATGAAACTTCCAAGAGATATAACACTGTAGGGAAAAAAATTTTTTTAAGTATTTCTTTCCTTAATAATGTGTTGAATATCTGGCCTTATAAAGTATAAAATCACATCTTTCCTTAATCTTACGCACCCTGGTAGCACTGTAGGACTGCTAACCGTAAGGTCAAAGGTTTGAGGTACACATCCCACCAACCTGGAGGAAGAAAGATGAATGAGGCTGTCTACTCCTGTAAAGATTTAATCTCAGAAACTCTTTGAAAGATGCCTATGAATTGGAATAGGCTCAATGGCAGTAAGTTGGGGTTTTTTCCCCCCTTAATCATACCAAAATCAGAAGACTGTGAATATTACCTCCATGTCACAAATGCAAAAAACTCATTAGGTTATGGCTACATACTCAGCACGTAACAAAGCTGAGATGTGAACTCAAGTGTTTCTAACCAAATCTTGTAAACATTTCAGAAGGACACAGCTTGGAAATTCCACATTACTATAATGACAATATAAATCAATAAAAGTTATATAGGAAACAGCAAAAGTTCTTCAAAGATGATAAATGTTTGTTCAAGGTCTCAGAGCTAGTAATTAATCTAGCTAAAACAAATGCTTACCTTTTAAATTCAGTATTCCCTATACAACACTGCCACCTTGAGTTGTTGACAATAATATTTTGAAATAACAAAATATCATATATATATATGGGATGGTTAGCAGATTAGCACCCCACCACCACCACGGATGGTACTTTTGGGTGGGTAGAATCTTAACACTAGTATATTTTTATTGTCCCAGTTTGTATACACTTAATACTGTAAGTTCATGGGAAATAGGTAAGACTAAAATACTAAATAGTTGGATTAGTCAGTAGATAAATAAACCTATACTGTATTGTCCAAAGAAAATTTTAATGGATTAGGTTATGAAGTATTCTAATGGAATATAATACCATGAATAGTCATAAAAATGCACACATTCATCTTGGAGGAAGTACAGCCAGAATGTTCCTTAGAAGCAAGAAGGGTTAATTAGATATGCCAGGAAAGACCAATCACTAGATATTTAGTACAGTGGAGAGTTAGAGAAAATGAGAGTCACCCAATGGAGGCAACAGTGGCCTTAAACATAGCAAAGATTATGAGGATGATGGGGGCCAGGCAACATTTCATTCTGTTATGAAGCAGAGATGACAGGATGACTGCCCCACTATTTTAAATAGGTTGTGTGACTCGCTAGAAAGTGACACCTCTTGAGCAGAATTCCTTTACTTCAGTCAAATTACCTTCAGGTTCTCTTTCCCTGCAGACTACTAAGGATCTACCTTAATAGAAATAGTTTTAAAGATCTACTTTAAAAATAAGTGGTTCCCAATCAGCTCCGTCATTAAAAATCTCACTGCCTTTGAAACCTTTTGTTCTGTTGCTTTTCGGTAGTTGCAAATTAATTCCATTAAAATAAGGATGAAAAAAAAAGTAAATAAAGCAAAGCTCTACAACTCTTATAATATGTAGACTTTACTTTTGGAGCCCTGAGCTACCACATAAACTCTGTGTTGCTCCAGCGAAACAATTATTTGTGTGTGTTGTATGTGTGAACAATGTAGCTATATTCCACAGGCTTCAAAAAGTTTGTGTGAAAATTCCATGATCTTAATTCCATTTTCCACAAAATTTTTGAAGTCCATTTGTAGTAAGACACACAAAGATATAGTTATATCACAACTAGTAATGCATAGAAATTTACCAATAAATCCAACTGAGATTCAAGGGACTCCAAAGAAATTTATAGAATGAGTGAATGTAAAATAAAGGTAAGATAGTAAAAGTTTTATTAATGTATTTTTAAAATCCATCTTCATTCTTGTTCTTGTCAACCAATTTTACACGTATTTTATATGAACTAATATTAGCTAAAGTTCCTATTATTTGAAAAGGTTCCAGAAAATTTAAAGTTATTAACACATGACTGCAGAGAAGATGCAAAATCTAATCAATAGGAAAAAACAAAGTAGGCAAAAATCGCCCTTGAATTTTGCCCTATAGCTGGCTATTTGTGTGTTGAACTAACCGCAAGGCAGCATTTCAAATCCACCAGTCAATCTGTGAGGGGAAGATGAGACCTAGGCTGTCTGTTCCCCTAAGATTTAAAGACTCGGAAACCCACAGCGCCAGTCTTCTTCTACCCCCAAACCATCTTATTAGGAGCTAATCCAGATATTCTATCGTTCAATCACATCAAGCCATGTTATACAACTGCTACCAAAATTAGGTGCAAAA
>NW_022111373.1:114419168-114447027 GCF_000313985.2 Echinops telfairi
TGTCAAATCTGTGATTCCATTCTTGGAAAGATTTTTCACACTCATTTGTTTGGGTGGCTGACAGCAACCCTTCGTTTTTTTCTTCACCTCTTCTATGTTGTCAAATCACTGTCCTTTCATGTTCCCCCCTTCATTCATGGAAACAAAAAGTAGTAATGGAGCGAGGTCAAGTGAGTCAGGTGTGGGAGGCAAGAGAGGCATGCTGTTTTCTGCCCCAAATTGGTACACGAGATGGCTGAGTGAACAGGTACACTGTCATGATGGCAAAACTAGTCCCTGCTTCTGCCACAAATCAGGCCTTCTTTGTTGCACACTGTTAATTAAGCAATCTTTTCAGAATTTCTAAATCAGTGGTTCTCAACCTTCCTAATGCCATGACCATTTAATACAGTTCCTCATGTTGTGGTGACTCCCCAACCGTAAAATGATTTTCGTTGCTACTTCCTAACTGTCATTTTGCTACTGTTATGAATCAGACGACTCCTGTGAAAGGGTCATTCGACCCACAAAGGGGTTAAGACCCACAGGTGAATGGCTGCTCTAAATAGAAAACTTGAATAACAGTCTGACCTGGTGGAATGAACTCAAAATTCACTATGCCCCTCACAACAACAACAAAAAAAGAGCATTGGGGTTTTCTGGGTATCCCCTCATATACCAATAAACATAGGGGGAAAAAATGTAACCGAGGGTCAAGAAGACTACCAACAATGACAAAAATACAACAAAGATAAAACCCATTATGAAAAAAAAACCCCAGAAAATATTAAAAACCAGACCAAGCTCTAAGTGTAACAAAAGGCAAATCGAGCAACAAAGCTTACCTGTTCAAGTCAGACTTATCATTGTAATCTACTGTAGCCATTTCTCTAATACTCTCTGTATAATAACCAGGTTATTCACAACTCTCAATTATGATGAGGAAAATCACCAGCAGCTTATTCCTTGTGTAAATCCTGCAAATGTACTTAGGGCTTCTACTGTCGTACACAGTCTTCTGCATACCAGAATCTCACAATACAAGCTCTGATATTCCTTTCTTCGGATTTGGATTATATAATTTACGATCCTTAAATCACGGATGTTGGTGTGCTTCTTCTGTGTCGGCTTAGTTGACATGTCACTTAAATGGCTACTTATTTAGAAACAAGCTGTTAAAACCCCAGACACTATTCTACCTGATAGCTGGGCACCAGGCAACTTCTTCACCACACCTTACTATAGCACCCATAACTTGTGTTTCCTTCATGAGTGCAATGCTTGACACACAGAGGCAATTCTACTCTGTTCTAGAGTCACTAGGATTTGGAATCAACTGGATAGCAGTCAGTTTTGTTTTTTTTAAACTGAGAGACTGTGGAAGAAATTTCCAAGTGTTGCTGAAAGTTATTAGGACTCTGAGTCCTCCTTTCCCACAAAAGAAATTTCATTTTCTCACTTCTCTTTATACTGTAAAGGAAATGGCCATTTACTAAGCCCATCATTAAAAGTTGGGGGTGCATGAGGAAAGCGTCAAAAAGTTCATGGAAAACAGAATTAAAAAGGAACGGAATCTTTTAAAACTAAATTGTGAAGTATCTTTATCTCAGAGTAACTCACTACCAAGAAATCTATTTCAACTTTCAACTCATGGTGACACTGTAGGACAGACTAGAACTGCTCCTTAGGGTTTCTAAGTCTCTAAATTTTTACAGGAACAGAGAGCCTCGTGTTTCTCCTGTGAAGTGGCTGGAGGGTATAAAATGCCAACCTCATAGTTACAAGCCCAATGCTTAACCTATGGTACTACCAGGGCTCCCGTGTCTTAGACTATTTGAGACTATTTCCTTTTTTACAAAGTTAAAAATCAAATAATGACTCTTTGTTTCTAAACAAGGTTTAAATTTCAAAGAATAACATCATTATCTAGGTTGTACCTTTTGACTAGGGTTAACACCTTAGAGAATTATACAATGTAATCTAATGCAAACGGAGAAAAAAAGTTTAACATGAAATTTCATGAGCAGTCCACAAGAGGGCACACTTTAAAACTACAATCAGGTTTCAAAAAATTCATGGAAAAATAAGAGTAAAAAGCTACTGGAGCCCCTCTGTAGGCAACTGGACACTCTCTTACAGAAGGGTCGTGGGGAGGAGATGAGCCAGTCAGGGTGCAGGGTATCAACGATGAAAGATACAACTTTCCTCTAGTTCTTAAACGCTTCCTCCCCCCACTATCATGATCCCAAATCCACCTTACAAATTTGGCTAGACCAGAGGATGTACATTGGTACAGATAGGAACTGGAAACACAGGGAATCCAGGGTGGATGATCCCTTCAAGACCAGTGGTGAGAGTGGTGATGCCTGGAGGGTGGAGGGAAGGTGAGGTAGAAAGGGGGAACTGATGACAGGGATCTACATAGAACCTCCTCCCTGGGGGATGGATAACAGAAAAGTGGGTGAAGGGAGACATCGGACAGTGTAAGATATGACAAAATAATAAATTATCAAGGGTTCATGAAATAGGGAGGAGTGGAGAGGGAGGGAAAATGAGGAGCTGATACCAAGGACTCAAGTACAAGGCAAATGTTTTGAGAATGATGATGGCAACAAATGTACTAATGTGCTTGACAATGATGTAAGTATGGATTGTGATAAAAATTGTATGAGGCCCCAATAAAATGATTTAAAAAAAGCAAAACTTGAAACAAAATATTGAGACAGTAAAAAAAAAAAGTTACTGGAATTTTTCCATGAATTTTTTGAAGCCTTCTTATATGGCTGGGGGAATTTTTAAATCACATTTTCACACTAGTTCTTCCAAAGGTTAGCCAGATTGTTCTGAATTGATTACCCAATACTATTAAAAACCAACAGGTCCTGAATTTTAAAAGATTTTGTTTAAACACACTGGGGAAAATTTTTGATGTATATGAAAGGTAAATTGAACTTGGGTAAACCAAGATTTCTACATTAATATAAAAGTATATAATTGTATTTCTGTTAACTATTTGGCATTTGCCGTTAGAATCTTTCAAATAAGCTCTCTCTTTGCCCATTTCGATTTTTTTTTAATCCTCAAGCATAAATATCTTTTTTTGGGATAATTAATCTATTTAAGAACAAACAAAAAACTTCAAATATTTAGAAAAATTTCCATTTCAACAGTTTAAAATCATTATTTAAACCCCCTTAAAAAGCCATTAAAAGAAGGTCCACATAGTGCAAAAAATCATGGATCATTAGCCGAATACTAATTTCTTGCTGCTTATTCCAATACTGATCTGCTTAAAAAAATCACGGGTCACTTTATTAGCATATCAATTCCTATCTGCTTATAGACTAGTAGCTCCACCAACCCCTAGTGCAAGACCAACCTAGAATCCTTTGTCTTCTAGAATACATACCACCTGCCCTGAAAATGCCTGTGGCATAGTGGATACAAGTTGCCTAAATACCAAAGGCAGCAATTTGAAACCACTAGGTGCTCCCGTGGGAGAAAGACCGGACTTTTTACTCCTGAAGAGTTACAGTCTTGGAAACCCACATTTGGAAAGCCTGTATTGTCGGGTCACACTAAGAGTCGGAATCAACTGGATGGCAGTGAGGTTTTCTGTTTGTCTCCAAAGCAAAAGAAAGTCAAAGAATTGTCTCAACATTAATCTTTAATTCCTCTCCTACTTTCTCTTGAATTCACACCATGTATGCTTTTATTCGCATCATTAAATTTCATGAAATGCCTTGTCATAGGTTAGGAATTTAATCTTTAATAGAATAGGCACAAGGTCATTCTGATCTGCTATTTCGTATTGGTAAATTTAGTTCTTTGTCAAAGAATTAGTTCCATCTATTTAAGTTTGTTAGCATAAATTGCTCACTTTCATTACTACTGTAGTGATACGTTCCTCCATTTTTGACATCGGTAATTTCCACCTCTCTTTGTTTTGGATTACTCTTATCAATGTCATTAAACTTTTAAAAGAACCAATTCTTCATATTAATTTTCTCTATTGTACGTTCATTTTCTATTTCACTGATGACTATTACAGACATGCAGAATGAAAGAAGTCAAATACCCAAAAAGTACATATTGCAGATGGGTGCTTCAAAAAGTTTGTGGAACTATTCCTGTATCCTTTAAATCCATTTTCCAATAAACTTTTTGAAGTTTCCTTATATGATCCCGTTTAGAGTATGTTCTGGAAGATGCTAAAGTAATTGGAGGGGTGGGGGGTGGATTACAAAAGCAGTAGATTGGGAAAGGTGTTGAGAGGAGATCTGGGAGCCAAATGAAAATGTTCTTCTATCACGAGTGAACCCATTTGTCAAAATTATAAAACTAAGACTAATCTGTTTCAATGTATGTAAATTTTACCCCAAAGCTGCAAAAGTAATATTGGTAATAGAACTAAGCAGTGGTTGGAGAATGAGTGCTGGCATATATGAAACTAAATTTACTAAAATGCAACATGCTGATAATTGTGTCCAAGTTAAGTGATAGGTACTGCCATTTATTATACTCTTGTTTACTTTACATGCCTTTTAAATTTGTCATAATAAAAAGTATTTTCATTTAAAAAATTTTAAATAAAGGTAGTTTTTGTTGTTGTTGGATGCAAGATAATCTAATTTCATAGTGAGGCCCGTATTCACTGTCCTTATGTGTTTTTCAGACCCACTATTGCTAAACCTTATTTCCCTGAGGCTGTATTTCTGCAGCTGATTGTTAAAAATCCATTAAAAAATTTCAAGAGAATCAAATCTAACCCTTAAATAATATCACCCTAAATCTAACCCTAAATAAAAGGCCAGTAATTGGACTTGGGGTCTCTTATAAGAAAGTTGAAAATTTTTGAACCATTAATGCCCTTTATTAGAAAGAAAGCAGTGAATACATCCTAATACAGAAAACGAATGGAAATACTGGTTCAAATGACTGACTATATTCTTGTACAGCTTCTATGGTAGGTAAGGACTCTTAAAAGTGAAGATTCTGGGATAAGTTTTCAGGAAAGATAAAGTTTTAAAATACTAAAACACTAAAGAACTAAATTTGAAAATTATTTTAGGTAGGTTACGTAGGAAAAGAGAAATAAGGAAAAATGGCTTCTGATTCACAACAATTAGAGTAATCTCTCTACGATTCTCATTGGAAGGTACTCCTATGTCATTTTACAGGCTATAAATTAAGGATATATAATTTAAAAATCACTATACTCCTGTTTACTGTTGTAAATTGGTTCCAGACACAAGATGACCCTCACTGAATACATGTTTCTTTTCATTGGTTGATTTGGGGAGTACACAGGCAGGCCTTTCTCCCTAGTTTGCATTAGTCTAGAAACTCTGCTGAAAACTGTCCAGCGTCACAGCAAGAAGCAAACGTCCCTTGACAGACAAATGGTGGCTACACATGACATGCATTGGCCAGTAATTGGACTTGGGGTCTCTTACAAGAAAGTTGAAAATTTTTGAACCATTAATGTCCTTTATTAGAAAGAAAGCAGTGAATACATCCTAATACAGAAAACGAGTGGAAATACTGGTTCAAATGAATATAGTCATATTCTTGTACAGCTTCTATGGTAGGTAAGGATTCTAATCAGCAAAAACACCTGAGCAAACAAACTTTTCAAACCTTAAACTCTCAAAGCAATGTTTTATTTTGCTTCTTGGTTCAGAAACACTTGAAATATTAACTATTAAATAATCACAGTTAAGGTGATTTCTCATAACCAGAATATGTACGAGCCAAATGACCTTAAAAGCATCTAAAAATGAAAATTTAAGAGAAATTTTATCTCCTACTACATGATTTTTTTTCTTGTTTAAGAAATCTAGGTAGAATTGGAGGGTGTAGAAAAGAGGAATGTAGGAAGTCAGGTTTCTAAAATTTTAATATAATTAAGAATTGCTGTAGTCAGAGTCCTGGTACAGTAGTTAAATTCTCAAGTTGCTACTACTGTACTGAGAGGTTGGTGGTTTATCCATAAAGATTACAGGTTTGGAAATCCTACAGGTTAACTATGAGTCAGAATAGACTCAAAGGCAAAAGGTTTCTTATTGTTACATTGTTATCTGGTAGAACTAAGTCAGTGCCAACTCATAGTGACCCTATACACAACAGACAAAAACAATGCCTGCCTCTGTGCAATCCTCACAATCCTTGCTGTTTGAGCCCTTGCTGTGTTTGCAGCTGTGGGTCAGTCCATCTCATGGAGGGTCATGCTTCACTTCTACAAAGCGCGATGTTCTTCTCTTTTCTGATAATATGTCCAAAGTACACGAGGTAAAGTCTCAACACCCTTGTATCTAAGGAGAATTCTAGTTGCACTTTTGCCAAGGCAGACTTGTTCATTTTTCTGGCATTCCATTGTATATTCAATATTCATCACCAACACTATAAGGTAAAGGTATACGTTATTTTTCAGTCCTCTTTATTCATTGCTAAGCTTTGGCATGCACATGAGACAAATGAAAATACCATGGGTTGGGTAAGGTGAACCTTAATCTTTATTTTTTTCAAACCTTAAAGAAGTAATTTACCTGACACTAAGGGCTCAAGTAGAAAGCAAATGTTTTGAGAATGATAAGGGCAACAAATGTAAAAATGTGCTTCACATACAATGAATGTATGTATGGATTGTGATAAGGGTTGTGATAAGAGCCCCCCCATTAAATTATTAATAATAAAAAAAGAAAATGTTCTAAAACTGATTGTGGTGCTGGTTGCACAATCCTTCTTGATGTAATTGAGCTATTGAATTGTATGATATGTGAATTATATGCCAATAAAACTATTGTGTTAAAAAAAGAGTATTTTACAGCAACATTGCCAATGTGCAATTATTAGATTTCTTGACAGCTGCTTCCATGGGTATTAATTGTGAATCTAAGTAAAATGAAATCCTTGACTTCATTCTTATCTCTGTTTATCATGGTGTTACTTACTGGTTCAGTAGTGAGGGCTTTTGTTTCATGTTAAAGTGTAATCCATATAGAGGCTATAGTTTTTGATCATTAGTGTTTCAAGCAATTTGACTTCAACAAGGGATTACACCATTTGCATATAATGGACTGTTAATGAATCTTCTTCCAATCTTTTTTCCCTTTCCAACTGTATTAGTCTCTATTCTTTTGATAATCTCTTCCATTTGTAGATTTTGAAATGCTTAATGACACAATTCAAATACCAGTGCCTCTAAGAACATGACTGTTCTCTTTATTTAAATTTAAGTCTTTGGATTCTTGTCCTTATTCGGATCCCTGTAGTTTGGCTGTAGCAGGCATCTGGAGGCAACCCTACACTGTAGTACTGTAGTGGTTTGCCATGTGGCTCTAGCTTCTACAGCACTAGTTCTCAACCTTCCTAATGCTGTGACCCTTTCATACAGTCCTCATGTTGTGGTGACTCACAAATATAAAATTATTTTCACTGCTACTTCATAACTATCATTTTGCTACTGTTTTGAATCAGGCGACTCTGTGAAAGGGTTGTTCGATCCCCAAAGCACTTGGGATCCACAGAGAACACTGTTCTACAGGAACACTACAGTGTGAATTTAGTTTACTGATAGTTAACTAGGAGGCATTCTGAAGTGAGTTTAAATACATTTTATTTTTGGACAACCTACACATTTTTTTTCACTAAAAAAATGCCTCTGTTCAAAATAAATCAGGGTCAAAGTAAACGAAGAGCTCGAGATGACATCAGTTCCGTTTGTCTCAGTCCTGGCATTGTGTGGATGGATGAACAGGAGCTGGTAAGGATGAGAAGCGATTGATTGTGAGTTGCCCACTGTGTTAAAAATTCTCCATCTCAAAGCCATCCTTAAAGAAGATCATACATGGGGTCACACCGTCTTCACAACTGAAGACGGTGTGACCCCATAAATGATAGCATAGCAACCATGCCATCTGATTCATGTGTTCACCAATAAAGAATTTGCAAGGATGTGATTTGTTCTGCAACCCGTCATGAAAAGTTTTACTCTTTCTGGTTTCTGTTCTTCAAGTTTACCTTTCATTGATTTTATGTAGTTTTTTTTTTTAAACAAAGCAAAACTGTTTTTAATAGTCACTTAAGGCAACGGAAAATACAATGGATTTTTTTGTGATCCCAGATGTTCATGTCTTCTTGTGAATTTTGTGTTGAATGGATCTTTCCTTCAGATGAAAAGTAAAACTCGGCACCCTCAGAGGTGGATATGAAGATACGGGGTTGGATAGAGTTCTGATCTCCTAATTTATTTCCATCCTGCTTGTTCCATCCAGGGTCTTCACAGGGCATCATTCATTTCAGATACTATAGTTTTCACAGCAGATGAAAAGGCAGAAAGAAAGATTCTGCGCTACAATTTCTACACATCTTTTAAGATATAGATATGGTCTCCTGTATACCTAAGAACCTCCTTGAGGACATGTCCAGGAAAGAAAGTCTTCACTCTCCTGGACAGCCAGGCTCTCACCAGCCAGGTCCATGCACAGCGCAGACTGAGAAGGCAGAAGTCTCTCTTTATTTCTGGCCAAGGCCCATCTATACTTAGGGGTGTGATTACAGGGAACCACACATGTCACAGGAAGGGGCTGTACAATATTCATAAGCGTGACAGGAAGGGGATGAGCTAGGGGTATACATGTGACAAGATGGGCGAACCCTAAACTCAATATGGAAGCTTAACCTTGGTCATCCTTGAGTGGGCTTGATCTACCTGGGCTTTCCTCGATTTTATGTAGTATTTTGTAGGCTTCTTTTGTGAAGCTGGTTTCCTGCAAGTGGTGGTTCATGACTATATCAACACCGGTGATCACTGTGCTTTCTGTTCTATCACCATCAGGGCTTTCAGCTGAGGCACTGCCACCAATGAGCGAGTGATCGATGTTACCTTCTGTCTTACTGACCATCTATCTTCTCCTCCTCCATTTCAGGGCGCAGCCTGTCCGTGATCTCCTAGATCTTGTAGATGTCAGAGAACATCTCATCATGGCTGATGAGCTCTTGGTAGATGATGATTGAGGCTAGAGGGAGACAGAAGCAGCACTAGCTTAGCAGGAGCCCAGAGCTCAGAGCTGGCACGATGCAGCCAGAGCAGCACTGTGGGGAGTGGGCAGAAAGGGCTCTTCCTCCAATCTTGATGCTCTGTTCTTATACGAGGAGTCCAGCTTCTCAGATTAACTAAGTATATATAGATTAAGAATGGTGTAAGGGTACAACCTTGACATACACCTTTCCTGATTTTAAAGCCGTATTTATAGACTAAGTATTGAAAGCCCATTCTCCACAAAGGTCTCCATAATTTCCTATAACCCCCAGTTGAAAGTCTTTGCATAGTCAATAAAACACAGGTAAACATCTTTTTGATATTCTCTGTTCCCGGGCAAAATCCATTTGATCAACAAAAATATCCATTGTTCCATTATCTCTTCTTAATAAGGTTTGAATGTCCCAGCAGCTCTGTTGATGTAATGCTACAACCGATTTACAAGTTTTTTTACTTGCATGTGATACTAATGATAATATTTGATAGTGTTTGTATTCTATTAACTTTTTTTTTTTTTGGTATAGGCATGAATATGGATCTCTTACAATTGGTTGGCCAGAAATTTATCTTCCAAATTTCTTGGCATAGAAGAATGAATACTTCCAGCAATGGATTCATTTGTTGAAATACCTAATTGGCATTCCATCAATTCTTGGAGGATTATTTTTTGCCAATGTCTTCAGTGCAGCTGGGATGTCTCCATTCAGTACTGTGGGCTCTTGATCATATGTTACCACTTCAGTCAGAAAAGGGATAGGGGCTCAATACAGATGAGATCACTGATTATTCATATGCAAATTCAAATACCAACAGGTCATCTATGGGAACAGGTTTCAGAAGAGCTTTTAAAGGAGGAACAGAGTAGGAAGAAGTAGGTGATCCTTCATGAGGAATTACGGTACCTACTGCAGACCTTAAGAATGAATAGTAGCAGAATATTGTCTAATCTAGTGCCAGAAGATGAGCCCCTCTGGTTGGGAGATAATCAAAATAAGATTGGGGGAGAACTGCTTCTTCAAAGTAGAGTCAACCTTAATGACATACATGGAGCAAAGCTTTTGGGACCTTCATCTGTTTATGGGGCATGATTCAAAATGAGAGGAAACAGCTGCAAACACTCAATAATAATTGTAATGTTATTAACATTCACTCCAATTTCTCCAATGGCCTGTTTGATAATTTATTAAATCTTGCTTTTTAGTCTTTTGTCTGTCTTTCTTTTGTACACTTTCCTGAGAACTCAATCCCTTTTCCTGGCTTCTCACAAACAACACTAGCTCCATACTATGGAAATTTATACAAGACTATGGGTACTAAAAACTTGTACAGTGCCAATGTGTCAACATGCCTTTCAACAACACATTTCCTCTGTTAACAGGTCAAATAAATTTCAGAACCAAAGTCACTCTGTAACACAACTTTCCAATTAAATCACTGCCACCATTCATTACTAATCTAAATTCTTAAGTTATAAGCTATTTAATATCTGATTAGTCACATGTTCTTTTGTTCTAGTGCTCTAATCATTATTTAAGACAAAAATAAAGTAAAATCTTACTACTGGGCACCTGCATTAGTCCAATTACCAATTAACTAGTCTTTTAAAAATTTCGGTAATTCTCCACTTCTACTTGTCCTTCATAAATCTACTCAACTATTCCACAGTGATGTTTTAATTATTTATATCCATAATTATTAATATATACATAATTAAAAACTACATCTCCTACATGCTTACCAGACTAGTCTCCTTACTGCTCCCAAAACAAGCTATCACAATTTTCTTACCCTGCTACTATTTCTTTACTCACCCAAAAAAGCACAACCTCTTCCTTGAAATTGCCACTACTATTTTACTTCACAATCTTTTCCATTAATGAATTCCTGTATTACAGGTAAAATCAGCATCTGACTATAGGCAGCTCTATACTCTCTAATAGTTAAAAAGAATAATTCTATTGACGTATACTTCACATATCATACAATTTAACAGTTCAATCATATTAAAATTTATGTACTCATCACCACAATCAATTTAAGAACTTTTCAGAAAATTCTCTTCTTAGACTCATTATTAGTTCCCCATTTCCCCACATCTGCCCTGCCATACCCTTAGGCAATTACCAATCGAGTTATTGTCTATACAGATCTACGTATCCTGATTTCATATACAGAAAATCATACAAAATGCAATCTAGAATCAAACAAAAACCAACAATGACTACACAAAACAGAAAAATATCAATCAAAAAGAAAGAAAATATTAAAAACTGAACTTTAACTTTTTAACCTAACTATATTTGCCACAATGAACTTTACAAGGCTCTCTTGTCTCATAGCAAGACTATTCATATTTCTCAACTATGGTCAGAGAATGGAATGGTTGGCCCTGGAAAGCATTATGCTAAATAATGTTAATCAATTACAAGGGCAAATACTGAGTTCCCAAGCAATGAGGTAGAGAGAACTGTCTATCACCAATGAACAATCTATCACCAATGAACAATCTATCACCCCTGTATATGTACATCTTAAAAACCACTTCAATAGAAGGGATAAGACCATTCAGTTGCTGCCATACAACATTATGTTAAAGTCACACCAATCAAAAGACAGTCCTACAAGAGTGATAGGTGAAACTTACTGGAAATTCGAGTCAAGATGTGGGGGAGGGCATGTAAGTCTTGGAGAAAGCAATTACATTTATGTTGGTGGAGGAGCAACCTACCATGGGGGGAGGAGGGTGGGTGAGTGGGCAGCACTTGATAATACTTAAATAAAACTCAAGCGGAGAATATACCCAGTACTGTTTCTATCCAGTCCTTGCTGACCCAGGCAGAGTGCTATAGACTACTGGCACTGTCCTTTCAAGACGCACAACATCCTTCATAAGCCACACCAGAAGGATTTGCTGTGGAAGTCCCACTAAGTGAATTGGGTTTTACCTCAAACTTACCTGCAGCAGACTTGAGGAATCAACATATTCTGTTGGACATAAGGCTGAAATGTGAGGGAAAAGCCAAATGATTGCTATCTCAAGGTATGGGTGGCTGTTGAACTTTGGTTCGGGGCTCTTGCTTTGAGGGTGCCAAATGAATGGTGGCTGGAGACTAGCACATATTTACTATTTTCATGTCCTCCTTGCTTTCTTATGACATGTATTAATATACTAGGCATGGTTCTGCCTTTGTAAATGAGTGTTATTGAAAGTTTTACACTATCTCTAATTTATTGATACTTCAAGAACAGAATCGTGTCTCAATTTTGTTTTTGTGAACTTCCACTGTAATAACTACTATCACAATGCTGGCCATATGGATACATGCTGCCCTTGGTAGTTGTTTGCCACCAAGGCATTTTGAGTCACGGTGACACCATGTGTACAGAGAACTATATATTAAGTAGGACTTTTAGAAGCAAATAACCAGGCCCACCTTTTAAGGCTCCTAAGGATGGGCTTGAATTGCCAACCTTTCAGCTAATACCTGAATTGTTGGCATTAACTATTTGTATCATCCAAGGAATCCATTATGGATTAGTAGGCTTAACTAAAAGAAAAATAAGTGGGAAAAAGCTAGAGATTATTTTAGATGAAAAAACTCAAGGCTTAATGCCATAGAAGATTAGACTAAAGGGTGTGAAATCTGGGTGAAATTTATAATGATGACACCAGGGAGTTATTATTGAACACAAACCAAAGTATAAACTATGATCTACACATATCATGCTTATATTACCAGCCTTATGTTTGTTTTTATTAGGGAATTGCACTTCTATAATCTTTTGGTCTATTTTAAGACTTGTACTTAAAAAGGTGGTAGAAGAAAGTAAACTTCTGTACAAATTAGAATACTGAACTACTTGAGAAAACCTAGTAACAAAAATCATAACTGATCCATAAAGTTATCTATATTAGTTGTAAATGCCAAAGATAAACTGCAACACTTGATTAAGAAGAGATGATAACAAAATTCATGTAGTATATCTGCCTTGAATTAAATGAAATATAGTTTTCACTACTAGTTTTTGAACCTGCAACTTAAAATATGCTCAGACTTACATGATTATTTCAACTTTCCATCTAGTATGAAGCCTAATATATAAACTGGTTTTCCTTTCTGAAATCACATCAAATTCTCATTGCTCTAAGATCAAAGCCCAGCTATGAAAAATACCTCCATTGCTATCTGATTACTCAATAAGGGGTGGATAAGTGTTTTCTTTTAAAAATCATTTTGGAATAAATTTAGATTTATAGTTTTTATATACACTTTATTCAGTTTCCCCTAATGCTATTATCTTTTATCTAAAATGTTAGCAACTTAATTTAAATCTTTGCTTCATTCTGAAGAATTCACAGCCTTTATGTCTTGGTTTTCTCATATTTTTATCTATCCCGGTGGTCTTCTGGAATCCCTCAGACAAATGTCGACTGGTCTCCCCTCGAGACTTACTTCTATAACTCTATATACTGCCTTATCTGTTTAATTTTCTAAGTTTTCTTATTTGGTAGTCTCAGTGTTTTGTTTTATTATTTTCTAATTCTTGGGTTGCTATGTGTCATTTTGTCTAATGCTTAACCCTCTGGGGTTTAGTTCCTTGTATGACTTATAGCTTTGAGTTGCAAGCTCAGGGAGGATAAATTTCAAATAATCATTTACAATTATATCAAGTTAAATACCCCCCCCCGACAGTTTTATTGGCAAGTAATTTACATATCAATTTACATATAATATAATCCAATAGTTCAATCATTCAGTCATATCAAAGAGAATTGTATAATCATCCCCACATCAATTTTAAAGCACTTCCCCCCCGTTGCTTAAATTGCCTTTAAGATGAGTTCTAGTGCTCCCTTGCCCATCCCTTCTTCATTATTTACTTCTGAAATCCCGTGACCCCTATCATCTACCCCCACCCCTGTATATCCCATATACCCTTGTATTAGTTATTATCATTATGCATCCACTCCTCCTATGCTTCACAGTTGGTACACCCAACAGAAAACAAGTTAAATATTTTTTTCAAGTTAAATATTTCTATAGATACTTTTAGCCAACTAGAATCACAGAATTTTGAAAGTAGGAAAGGACATATGGTGAAGAGTTCAAAGTCTATTTTATATAAGGATAAATAGGAATAATATGTATTTATAAAAAGTTTCTTGGGAACAGCAATAGGGAGAAATACCATATGGCCAGTGTAATAGGGAGAGTGATAGTTTACTATGTATTAACCATGAAATGTAAAATTCACAAACTAGCAGAATTCAGTATAGATTCTGATACCTTATTTAGTCAGATACCCATTCTACTGATTAACGCTGACATTAACAGTTAATTACATTTGATTGTACACAGGGTTGCTATGAGTAAGAACTGATTCGATGGCACCTAATACCACCACCACCCTGGTGGATAACACACTAGAACAAATAACATAACTTAGAAAGATTAGAGAAAGAATGATCAATACATATAAAATTTAAGATTATCTGGAAAACAATATTTATTTTATTTAACTTTGTACTACCATTCTAAGGAGCACTGGTGGAACAACGGTTAAGTACTGCTAACCAATGAGAGGCCTCTCTGTGGGAGTCAGAGGAGGCAGTGAACTTCCATAAAAATTACAGACAGTCTTGGAAATCTTATGGAGCAGTTCTACTCTGTCTTTATTGGGTTGCTCTGAGCGAGAATCAGCTCAATGACAACAGATTTTTAAATGGGTACCATTCTAAACCTAATCTATTTTATCCTTCAATAGAAGGAGCATTTTTTTCATTACTGTGTTAGAATAAAAATTCAACTATACAAGTAGATTGTGCTAGATTATACATTATATAATCCCTACAGCAACCTCTAACAAAATAACTAAACAAAACCCATACAAACTTAAATGGAATACTAAAAGAATAGCTATTTAACATAAAAGCTAATAAAGAAGGAATAAAAGAAGCTACTGGACAACTACAAGTCACATAGTAAAGTGGTAGATATAAATCTAATCATATAAATAATCACATTAAATTGCAACAGCAAACACATACCTCAAAAGGCACTGTGATACTGAAAGGTAAAGATGTTCAATGGGATAAAAATATAAAGACTCTAAAAAATATAAAGACTCAACTACATACAAATACCAAACAAAAGACTAGATTCAAAGACACAGATTATAAATAAAGATATATATATATTCCATGTAAACAGTAAAAATTAAAAGGCTGGAGTGGCTATTATATCAATATGAGATAAAATAGACTTTATTAATATATAACTAGTGACAGAGATGCTTCATAAAGATAGAAAAATCAGTAAAACCGAAAGATATAAATGTATCATATTTAACTACCAAACCAAACCTACCGCTATCAAGTCAATTCAGACTCATAACAACCCCATGTCTATAGAATAGAACTGCTTTATAGAGTTTTTTGCTACTCATTAGCATGTTTTTCTTCCATGCTGCTTCTGGGTGGGTTTGATCCTGCCAGAGTTTAGGTACTGGAGCCACATAAGGACTTCCTTACAACAAAACCAAACTGAATGCCATCAAGTTGATTCCGACTCATAATGAAGGAAAGGTAAAACTCTCCCTGTGGGTTTGCAAGCTGTAACTCTTTATACGTGGAGGGTCTTTCTAATAGCAGAGTGCCCAAAACAAAAGGGGCTGAACTGACAGAATGAAAGATGAAACAGGCACTTCAACAATGACAATTGAAAATGTCAATTTCCATTCTTAATTATAATATATAATTAATATAACTGGTAGACTAGAGAGAAAGCAGCAAGATGTAAGACTCGAACAACACTATTAACCATTAGACCGAACTTACATTTACAGAACAGGCTAAGCAACATTTCAGATACACTTGGCATTTCTTTTAAAGCATACACAAAATAGTCTCCAAAACTTATCATATGCTGGGCTATAGAACAAACAGTAATGTATTTATGATTGAGATAATAAAAAGTATGTTCCCTGATAACAGAAGAATGAAATCAAAGGATTAACAGAGAGACATCTTAGGACATTCATGGGTCAAAGAAGAAACCATAGGGGAAATTAGGTATTTTGAATAGAATAAAAATGAAAATACAACATATCATAATTTATGAGATGCAGATAAGAAAATGTAGGAAAATTTGTAGGTATAAATGTGGATAACAAAAAAGGAATAGTTTCAACTCAATAACCTAATCTTCCACACCTTAAGAAGGTAGAGGGGAAAAAGGAAATAAAATTCAAAGCAAAGAACAGGAAAATATAATTAGAGATCAATGAAACAGAAAAACAAGAGAAATATCAGTACAACTTAAAAAATAAGTTCTGTGAAAAAGATGAACAAAATTGCTAAGTCCTTCGGTTAGGGATGGAGGGTGGGGGGAGGGCGGAACTCTGGCAGCATAATGATTTAAGTATTCAGTAGGTAACCGAAGGTCCCAGTTTGAATCACCTGCATCTCAGAGGCAAATAGATCTGGTGACTTGCTATCATAAAGAAAACCCTGGGAGGCAGTTGCACTCTCTCAAAGGGTGTCACAAACAGCCAATAAAAGATGAGATAGTAGTAACAACTAGATAGAAAGACCAAGAAAATATGAGAAGGAAATGCACAGATAATCCAAGTCAGGAATTAGAGAGGAAAATCACTATCAAACCTTTAGAAATAAAAGGATCAAATCCAACTTTATAGCAACAAATTGACAACTTACAGTAAGAACAAATCCCTAGAAAGATAAAATTACCAGAACTTATCAAGAAGAAATACAAAATCTGAATAGATCTTTATCAAGTAAGGAAATTAAACTGTTAATTAAAAACCTTTCCAAAGAAAAGCTCAAAGTGCTTTTATTGATAGATCTTATGAAACATATAGGAAGAAATAACAAAAGTGCTTCACAAATTGTTTCAGAACATAGAGGAACACTTTCTGACTCTGCGACCATTCATTCCAAAGTCAACCAAAGACAAAACATGACAGATGAAAAAGCAAAATATAAAAATCCTTAACAAAATATTAGTAAATTGAATTTGCAGCATTTAAAAAAGATTATGCATTATGACCAAGTGGGATTTATCCTGAGATTCTAGGGTGGTTAAGTATCTGAAGATCAATAAATGGAAAAGACCATATTAACAAAGAGCAAAAAAACCCACAGGATATTTAAATAGATGCAGAGAAAACACTTGATAAAATCTAATGCCCATTTATGCTTAAAAATATAAATGGGAACTGATAATAAGACTCACTCACTCACTCACTCACTCACTCACTCACTCACTCACTCACTCACTGACACTGCAGGGCGAGGTTGAACACCCTCACCCTCTCACACCCTCACCCTCACACTCACTCACTCACTGACACTGCAGGTCGAGGCTGCACTGCCCTGGTGGGTTTCCAAGATTGTAAACCACTCAGCCAGCAGCACCATGGAGAGCAGAAAGCCTCATCTTTTGCCTGAGGAGCAGCTGGTGGTTTCAAACTGCTGCTCTTAGCAGTGAACAGCTCAACTCATAACAATTATGCCACTAGGGCTCCTGGATACTGGTAATACAATCTGAGAAATACAAAGAGTCTGCAGTTAACTTCATATTCAGAAGTCCTTATGTGCCATAAACAGCTAAGTGCTCACCTACTAGCAGCAGTTCAAATGAACTCAGATGTGCCTTGAAAGAAAGGCCTGGCAATCTACTTACAAAAGGTCACAACCTTGAAAATCCTTTAAGGGAATTCTACTCTGCATACAGGGCATCACCATGTATGAGTTGTAATCAATTAGATGGCAACTAACAATGAATGCTTTAAGAAGCTTAATGACAAAGGCTTTGCCCCACAGATGATGAAAAAACAAACAGGGATAATTGTTCTGATAACTGCTAGCAAACAGAACCATAACACGATAATAAATAAAACCTATGTGCAAGGATTAAAGGCTTAAATTATGGCATCTAAAAGAAAAATGTAACAGAAATATTGGTTTGGGTGCCAAATCTACAACACCAAAAAGCTATAAAATAATAAAATTGGTAAGTTGGTTGTGAATAAAACTCAAAAGACTTGTGCTTCTAAAGACACCAATAACAAAATGAGAAGGCAAGCCAAAGACTGGGGAAAATATTAGAAAATTTTCATCTGATAAAGGACTTATATTTAAAATATAGATGAACTCTTACAACTCAGTAAGACAATCAACTCAATTTTTAAAATGGGCAAGACTTGCTTGAATAGATAACTCACCAAAAACATATGAATGGCTAATAAACACATTAAAAAAGTGCTCAACAGTATCAGTCATGTAAAAACAAAACAAAATACCTCTTACTGTCATGTAGTTGATTTCACTTCATAGCGACTATAAAGGATGGAATAGAAGTGCTCCCTTTAGGTGTCTGAGACTTTTTTCTCCTGAAGAGCAGCTAGTGGTTTTTGAACTGTTGACTTTGTAGTTAGTAGCTCAATGCGGAGCCCATTATAATAAATACCATGGCTTCTTAAATTTGTCATAAGAAAGATGAAAATCAAAACAACAAGATGCCATGATGCAATTCACTATATTGGCTTATCATCAAGCAGACAGACAATATCAAGTGTTAGTGAGGATGTGGGGAAACGGTCCCTCATAAACAGCTGGTAGGAATATAAAATAGGATGGTCATTTCAGAACATAGTTTGGCAGTTTCTGAAAAAGACTAATGAATTACATTCTTAGTGCTCGATCCCAGGTAAATAAAAACAAGTGCATACAAAGATTTGTCTATGAATGTTAAAAAAACACTATTATTCATAACCTATAAGTGTTTCAAATTTCTATCTATTAGCAAAAGGGTAAACAAAATATGGTATCATTCTGCAATAAAAAAGTAGGACATAATGGTACATGTTACCAAAACAAGCATTACGCTCAAATAACATTATGCTAAGTCAAAGTTGTGAAATGTAATGAGGCTATATGTAATAGAATTCCTTTTAGAAAAACTGTACAGAAAAATGAGGAAAACCCAAAAGCAGATTAGTAGTTGCCTGGGCTTGAGAAAATTGGGGAGGAGGGGGAAGATGGAAAGACTCTAAACATGGATTGTGTTTGTGATTACACATCTCGAGAAATTAATAAAATCAGTGAATTGTATACTTATAATTGATAAGTTTCATATCATGTAAATTAGACCTCAACAAAGCTATAAAATTATATTCTAATTTATGATATTAATTTTTTGCTAAGTAATTGTCCTTAGTTCAGTTTTTTTCTTAAAAAGATAACGATATATGTATTTTTAAATGATCTGAGAATTCAAGCAAAAACACTATGATTTGGTGATATTATTTAGTTCTAACTTGCACTTGACTAAAATGTCTCACAAGGAATAAGGAAAGCAATCATGTTATTTAAGTAAGCTCACATACTGTCACCTGCATGTAGTTAAAGACTATTTCACTTACTGTAGGATGGCAGTTTAATTAAATATAATTACCCTGTTTTGAATAGAATCATTGATGAGTAGAAAGGCATCTTATAAATCACCTAGCCCAATTCCTTTGTTTTACAAATACGAGGAAGCTAAGACATAAAATGATGTGCATAAGTTCACACCTTGAAAGTTAGCTCAACGCTTTTCCATCTCTTGACTTTCCTGTTTTTTCCATGCCCTGATTTTATTGAAAAGGAAAGTGGTAGATTATTAAGTACAATCACAGGAAAATTATCCAGACAACAGGTAAGAAGATGATTAGTTTTTCATTCTATGACCAAACATCTTGAAACACCAAATTGTTATTTTTTTATTCGCACAAAGGGACATTTTTGAAAGCCCTTTATATATTTACTTCTCATTCAGCACTCAAACTCTCTCCAGAAACTAAGAATTAACCTAATTCAGTAATGAGAGAAACTGAAGCTCAAAACAGTTAACTTGCTAATAAACACATGCTTAGAAAGCTTGTGATATGAAGCATTTTAAAGATTAAAATTATTGATTTCAAAATCCATGCTCATTTTCCCACACTGCTTTGCAGTTGCCTAATGTTGTGGTCTCCCATAATTTGAGAAACAATACCTTTTGGTAATATTTTTTGTCCTTGTACCTCTAATACACAAATTATGTTTATTGGTTTTTGTAAAAGTAAAAAATAGACATGTGTAAGGAATAACATAAAAAAAACATGTCCAGATGTTTTAATGTACTTTTTACATGGAATTAAATTACTTTGCACAGTTCTAGTCCCATTTTAAAATGTGACATCATCTGCAGTAAGCTCCTGCACTATGTTAGGGGGAAAAAAATCTAATGTTGCTGTTTATCTAAAACTGAATGTCATCCTCTGTTGTAATTTTCTTCTATAGTTGACATTTTACTTGCGTTTTTAATTATTCCAAACTATTAATTTCTACATTAAAGTTGAGTTCTAGTATTCATATTTTCTTCCCCTTATATAGGCTCTTGAAATTGGAAACACATAGTTAAGTTCTACAAAAGCTTCATTGTCGATGCTGGTGTTTCCTTCTTAAAACCATTTTTGATAAACTGAAAGTTCTCTATCAAAAAGTTTACAGAATGTGCTGCTGTTAGATGCCACTGAGTTCATTTTGACTATAAGCAACCCTATTCATGACAGAACAGGAGCCCTGGTGGCGTAATGGTTTCGAGTTGGACTGTGATCCGCAAGGTCCAGAGTTGAAAACCACCAGCCACTGCTCATTGTGATAAAGACAGGGCTTTCTACTCCCACAAAGTTAGTCTCAGAAACTTTCACGAGCAGTTCTCTACCCTGTCCTATACGGCAGCTATGAATCTGTATCTACTCGGTGGCAGGGAGGTGAGGGGGAATTCTAAGTGGGTCACTGATCATGGATCCAAGTAAAATAAAATACCTGACAGCACCAATCTCTTCCGTTTTTATCAAGGTGCTGGTGTCATTTATCTGCCCAGTTGTGAGGATTTTTGTTTTCTTTGTGTTGAGGTATAATCGATACTGAAGTCTTTGATCTTTCTAAATACTTCAGTCCTCCTTTCAACAAGCAAGGTTGTGTTATCTGCATATCCCAGACTATTAATAAGACTTCCTCCAATCCTAATATTTCATTCTTCTTCACATAGTCCAGCTTCTCGGATTATTGGCTCAGCATATTTTTGAGTAGATACAGTGAAAAGATACAAACTTGATGCGTAACTTTCTTGATTTTAAACTATCCAGTGTCCCTTAGTTTCATTCAAATGATTGCCTTTTGGTCTATATACAGGTAAAGTGTTCTGGAATTCCCATTCTTCACAATGCTATTCACAATTTGTTATGATCTACACAAGTCAAATGCTTTTGCATAGCCCATAAACTGGGTTGAATATCTTTCTGGTATTCTCTGTTTTCAGTCAATGTCCAGTAACATTAGCACTACACCTCCCATTCTGTGTTCTCTTTTGAATCTTGCTTGAATTTCCAGCAGTTCCTTCTTCATATGCTTCTTTAACTTGAATTATTTTCAGCAATATTTCACTTGAATGCAATATTAAGGATGTTATTCAATAGCTTCCACAATTATTAGATCACCTTTCTATGGAATGCACACAAATACAGATCTCTCTTCCAGTCGGTTGGCTGGCTATTTTCCAAATTTCTTGGAATAGAACGGTGAACTTTCCAGTGTTGTATCAATTTGCTGAAACACCTCAACTTGTATTCCATCAGTTCCTGGAACTTTGTTTTTCATCAATTCCTTCAGTTCTGTTTGGACTTCTTCCTTCAACACCATCACTTCTCCTGAGATGGATGAACAAGGACCAGTTTGGTTTTTTTTGGTACAGTATTTCCCAGTCCTTCCATTTTCTTTTGATGCTCCTGAATCATTCAATATGTCAATCATAATAAACTCAGAACAACACTGAGAAGAATGGGAATTCCAAAACACCTCACTGTATTCTTGGTGGACCTGTACATAAATCAGGAAGCAGCCGTTGGAACAGAACAAGGATACACTGAATGGCTTAAAATAAAAAAAGGTATGTGTTAGGGTTCTATCCTTTCACTACCTTTGTTTGAGCTGCATGCTGAGCACATAGTGAGAAGGTGGACGTGATGAAGAATGTGACATCAGGATCAGAAGAAGGTTATTTACCCTACTAGAAGAAGGCTCCTTAACCATCTGTACAATACAACCTTGCTTGCTGAAACCCAAGGTTTTATTGATGATGATTCTAGACTATAGTCTTTAATATGGATTACAACTCAATGAAAAGAAAATCTGCATAACTAGATCAACAGCCAATATTATGATAAATGGAGAAAAGACAGAAGTTGCACGGATTTCATTTTACCTGAGGGATCCACAATCAACTCTCAAGGAAGCAGCAGTCAAGAAATAAACAAAGGTAATATACTGGGCAAATCTACTGATGAAGGGTTTAAAGAGTTAAAGAACAAAGATTTCCCTTTGAGGGCTAAGGGTGGGCCAGATCCAAGCCATGTTATTTTTACTAGTCTCATATGCTTATCTAGGAAATAAATAAGGAAGACCACAGAACTGATGCATTTATAGTATTAAAGAACACTGGAAGTATAATAGACTACCACAAAGAACAAACAAATCTGTCCTGGAGGAAGGATAGCCAGAGTAGAGAGGAGGATTGTGTGGCTTCATCTCACATGCTGTAGACACATTATCAGGAGAGTCCAGTCTTTGGAAGAGGACATCATGTGTAACAAAATAGAAGGTTGGAGAAAAAGAGGAAGACACCAACAAAGATTGACACAGTGGCTGCCAACAGTGTGCTCAAATACAGCAACAATTTTGAGAATGTCACAGGGCCACACAGTGTTTAGTTCTGTTGTACACAGAATCTCTAAGAGTTGAAGTTGGCTCAAAGACACCTAACAACATAATAGGTCTGACAACAATAGGTGCCCATGGCCTCAACAGCCTGCAGACAGCAAATAAAGGCTCAAATCTTTCTCTAAAGCTTATATTTCTAATCACCAAACCACATTTCCTCAAAAATTGTAAAAAAATAAAATGTAAAATGCATATGAGCTACTGTATCACCTAACTGAAATTTTCTATGAAAATAATTTTATTTGATTTTAATTCGGTAATATTCCAATTGCAGTTGTAACAAGTTAAACATTAAAAATGTAAGTATAAGAACTCAAGTAGAAAGCAAATGTTTTGAGAATGATAATGGCAACAAATGTACAAATGTGTTTGACACATGTATGTATGGATTGTGATATGAGTTGTACGAGCCCCCAATAAAATGATTAAAAAAAAAGATAAGTATAATTTTTGGGGAAACTATGTTAACGGCCATACTGATAAAGTTAGATTACCCAATCTAACTTTACTACTCACTGAAGCAACCACATTAAAAATCTCAAAATTGAAATGATAGATCTTTAATGGAATTTTGGAAAATATGAGCAGGAAAATTATAACAATGCCATCTACAGGACAATTAGTAGAATGCAGACAACTAATTTGGAACTCAAACATAATTCTTAAACAAGTTCATATAAAATGGTAATCAATCTTTAAGACACTAAAAATGGAATCTTGCGCTATCCATTGATAAGACCAGAAATTGCAAGGTCTTAATTTTTTGTGAAAGATCCTTAATTTTTAAATCTTACATTTGTGAGCAATATTTGTAAACTTTCTATAAACATTTTCACAACATGGGCCTTATCGTTTTTCTTAGCCTCACATTTAAGCCCATGAATTAGTATCCAGTACAGATTATCTACAAGGCCCAAACTAGTCAAAACTCAATTAAGTCATGAGCGACTTGTATGGAATTCTAATATTTACTAACCTATCTAGAATATTAAAAAGTACTCAGTGACGCCCTGGCAATTAAAAACAGTTGCATTATAGCCCATACTCTAGGATAAAGTGGGGGTATCTGCTCTTGCACCCACTTCCTCCCTGGATTGTTTCATCAGCCCCCAACCTTTCCCCAAGCTATGGTAAACATTGGTGTAGGGTAAGTAGGCAGAGTATAGAATTACCAAAAGAATCCAAATTTTAAGAAATGGCTCAAAATTCAAGGTCACTGTATAAAAAAGGAAGTGGAAATAGGTGGTGAAGTATACTTATACTGCACTTTTAAGAGCCACATCGAGGAAAAAATCCTATTTTGAAAAGGTTACCAATTATTTTCCTCCTTTATTAATGAAGTATGGGTTATCAAAAACTCAATATAGAATTACAGTTTTAAGCATCAGTTCTGTATTTATCCCATTCATTTAGAAAAACTGGCATATTCTTTAAAATTGCTTTATTGACATACAGAATTTCTCTGTATTAAACTAGTTCTACTTGACAAGCAAACAAAAATCCTAGTTACTTTTGTGGTTGGGAGGCATGCTGGCATAGTGGATTACATGTTGGGTTGCTAACTCCAAGGTTGGGAGTTCGAACCTACCAGGCACTTTGTAAGAGAAAGATGAAGCTTTCTTCTCCCTTAAAAATGTTTAGCCCTAGAAACCCAAAGGGTAGTTCTACTGTGTCCCATAGGGTTACTATGAGTTGGAACTGACTTGCTGACAGTGAGGCTGGGTGTTTGTACATCTATAAAATTGGGAAGTAGAGAGAATATGGACTTATCTAGACAAATTCCCAGTTAAAAATTATCAATGAAAAGAAATTTTGAACAATTATTTTCATGAGGTGGTGAGGAAGAAGGCAAGTGTAGTATTACAGGATAGTTCCATTCTACACTTTATTGATATGGTTTAAGTTCCAAAACCAGGTTGTTATGCAAAATTTGGCATTTTATGAAAATGGAAAATGGCTACATCAGATTACAAAATGGAGAGTAACTACAATATTACATAACTACCAAATTATATCAGTACATAACTGCCAAATCACTGGGAATCATATCCCAGTCAACTTGACACATAACCTTAATCATCACACCCACAGATATTCTTGCCTCACACTTTGGCATTCATTACTGCCAGATGTCTGTTGTTAATGACCAAAATAGGTGGATAGGATAATAAGCGAGGAATGAGCTTTCTTTTCATCTGTTTCCGATGTGACTATAATAAGAGGTCAAATATGTCACCAACCTATTATGGTTCTAGAAGCTCTGAGGTGGCACAAGTGTAAGCATTCGATTGCGAACTGAAGGGCTGGCCATTTTATCAGCCACACTGTGAGAAAGATCTGGCAGTTGGCTTCCATAAACATTTACAGTCTTGGAAACCCTCAACAACAATGAATTTGTTTTTTTAGCATGGTTCTAAAAGTAACTTTCCCCACCACTTGTCTGCTTGCCATACTGTGACTACTTGAATGTTGCTATGAAGCTGGAAGCTATGTCACCAGTATTTCAAATACTAGCAGGGTATCTCAAGGTAAATGGGTATTCAGCAGTTTCCAGATTAGGGATAGACTATGGAGAAGAAATATGCTGCCCACGTTTGAAGGATTAGCCATTGAAAACCTAATGAATAGCAGAGAACATCATCAGAAAACCTTATGAATAGCAGAACAGTGTCAAATATAGTGACTGAAAATGATCCTTTCAGGTCGGAAGGCTGAGGAAGAACTGCCTTCTCAAAGCAGAACACAAAGACATAGAGCAAAACCTTCAGTACCTTTATTTGATGGGATTGACTCAAAATGATAAGAACCAGCTGCAAAAATCCACTACTGTCACAGTGGCTGCAACAATGAGCTCACCCAATCATTCTAACAAGGGTACAGGACTAGACAGAGTTTTGTTCTATTGTACATATGGTCAATGAGTCAAAAACAACTTAACACCTAACAATAACAAAAATAATTTTGCAACAGTCTTAAGATTTTGGTCTACATTTTTACATTTCTCACTACATTTTCAAATGGACTTAAATTCAGAAACACTATGTTCTTCGTGGAAAATTTTGTAATTTTTAGGAGTTGAAATTCTACTTTTCCAGGAACATATCATGCACTTTAGGCTTATGTATAAAAATGTGATGTGGCTGAGTTTCTCTTGGCAGGTGTGGATAAGATAAAAGGAAGGCCCTTAAAAACAAAAACAAAAAAACAAGCGAGAGAAGTAAAGTATATTATTCAGTAAAGAAATAGGCAATCTGAAAGCCTTTTCAAGGTTAGCTAAATCTGATTCACGGTAGAAAGAAATTTATAGCAAGAACTTGACTGAGAAGAGCCAAAAAACAGAAGTGAAAGATAACTGTGTGGCAGCAAAAGCAGAGAATTTGAACGGAGAGAAAAGTAGCTATTATGGCACACAGAAAGAGCCCTGGTAGTGCAATGGGCTACTACCTGCAAGGCCAAGCCCACCATTCACTCCTCAGGAGAAGATGGGATTCCCTGCTCCCATAGTCATAGACAGTAGTCTTAGGAAGAAAGAAAAAAGAAAAAAAAAGTAGGGTTGCTGAGTCAGCATGATTGAGGACAAAAGGGATAGGTTGATTTGTTGGCACACAGAGAAGAGGTTGAAAAGCAAGCACAGGTTTTTATTTCTGGGACTAGGTATGATTTAAACATTGTCACAAGTTTATGAAAAGGAGTCAAAATTAAGTATAATGAGATGAAAATGTAAGCTCACACAGTCTTGACAAAAATTTTAAAAAGTTATGTAAGGTCCCAGACACAGGTTTGAGATGCCAGGTAAAGTATACTGAGATGAGGAGTGCAGTACTGACGGCAATCACAACAGTCAGTAACATTTTCTTTGCTGGAGAATAATTATAAAATGACTGTTTTAATAGTCACTAGTCACTAAGGCACCCTGGTAGCATAGTGGGTTATACATTGAGCTACTAACCATAAGGTCAGTAATTTGAACCCAGTAGTTGCTCCTTGGGGAAAGATGAGGTTGTCTGCTCCCATAAAGATTTACAGCTTCAGACACCCTATATATAGCATGGCTATGAGTCACAATCAACTCAATGGCAACATGTTTTGGGGTTTTAGTTGCAAAGGTGAGTATGCCACATCGATTTTTCAGCATAGTTTTAAAATAGTCTTGAGAATATGGTTAGATGTTCTACCATAATGTGTCAGTTAAGCACACTAAAAAAATTAAACCATAAACTGAAAATATACAAGAGGGTATCAAAAAGTTTGTGGAAAAAATCCCATTATCTTTTCGTTCTAGTTTTCCATGAACTTTTTGAAGCCCCTTCATACAGTCAAAACACCAGAAGTTCAGTCAATGTCCTAAAGCAATTTCCTTACAATGAAATTTCCTTCCATTCAATGTCTACTTACAAGATTTCATCACATAAGTATTATCTGTGTACCACTATTTATTAATTTTTTTAAAATGCCCCCCCACCCCTCACCAAAATGGCTATTTCATGGGACATCCCTCACAGAAAGGTCATAAGGAAGGGATGAGTTAACCAGGGCGCAGTAAAGCACAATATTCCTCTGCTTCCTTGAGGATTCCTCACCCCCCCAGTAACATGACCCCAGGACTGCCTTGCACTGCCACTGCAGGCTAGACTGGAGCATGTGCACAGGTATAAGACAAGAGATATGAGCACATGACACACGAAATCCAGGAAGAGGAATGGGAGTAGCAATACTAGAAACGTAAGGGAAAGGCGGGGAGAGGAATGAGAAGCCAATAGCAATGAGTAAACATATACACCACCACCACCACACACCTTCAGGGGAATGAACAACAGAAACCGTGGAGGAAGGGAGACAGCAGTCGGTATATGAAAATAGTAATAATTTATAATCTATCAAGGGATTATGAGGGTGGGACGAGAGGGAAAAAAAGAGCTGATAGCAAGGTCTCAAAAAATGTCTAGAAAAGAATGATGGCAACATATGTACAGATATGCTTCATACAACTGATGTATAGATTGTTGTAA
>NW_022111373.1:114448018-114461230 GCF_000313985.2 Echinops telfairi
AATGCCGGGGGCTTAAGTGGAGAGGAAATGTTTTGAGAATGATGAGGGCAATGAATGTACAAATGTGCTTCACACAATTGATGTATGTATGGATTGTGATGAGTTGTATGAGCCCCTAATAAAATGATTTAAAAAAAAGAGCCCCCCAAAGATAATCTTTTAATAAAAATAAATAAATAAAATGGCTATTTTGTTGAAATGGTTAAACAAATTGGTAAGGTGTTTGGAACAAGTGTTTCTCAAGTGACACAAACCCAAACACCCTATACAGTCAGGTTATGACTTCCTTGTCTTTGTGTAACTTGCAAGGCCTTTTCTCTCTTTCATTTCTTTCTCCTTTTTTGTTGTTGTCAAAATCAGGAGTGTGAATGATGTGCAAATAGTTTTTGTATTCTACGCTTTCTAAAATGTTACCCTGGTGTAAAAGCTACAAAAATGAGTGTTTACTTACATTCTGGAAATGGCAAAATACCATGGACATGGACATTAAATGTATAAATTTCAGTAATGGCATAATTTGCTTTAAAATTCACAAAATAGAATACCTGAAAACATGTTTTTAAAAAATCATTTTATTGGGGGCTTCTACAACTCTTATCACAATCCATGCATCCATTGTGTCGAGCACATTTGTACATCTGTTTCATCATTCTCAAAACATTTGCTTTCTACTTGAGCCCTTGGTTATCAGCTCTTCATTTTTTCCCCTCCTTCCCTGCTCCCCTCTCCCTCATGAACTCTTTATAATTTATAAACTATTATTATTTTGTCCTATCTTACACTCTCTGACATCTCCCTTCACCTACTTCTCCGCTATCTGCCCTCCAGGGAGGAGGCCATATGTAGATTCTTGTGATCGGTTCCCCCTTTCTATCCCACCCTCCCTATACCCTCCCGGTATCACCACTCTCACCACTGGTCCTGAAGGGACCATCCGTCCTGGATTCCGTGTTTCCAATTCCTATGTGTACTAGTGTACATCCTCTAGTCTAGCTGGATTTATAAGGTAGAATTGGGATCATGATAATGAGGGGGAAGAAACATTTAAGAACTAGAGGAAAGTTATATGTTTCATCATTGCTACCCTGCACCCTGACTGGCTCATCTCCTCCCCGCAACCCTTCTGTAAAGGGGTGTCCAGTTGTCTACAGATGGGCTTTAGGTCTCCACTCCTCCTCATTCACAATATGATTTTTTGCTCTTTGATGCCTGATACCTGATCCCTTCGACACCTTGTGATCACACAGCCTGGTGTGCTTCTTCCCTGTGGGCTTTGTTGCTTCTGAGCTAGATGGCCACTTGTTTCCTTCAAGGCTTTAAGACCCCAGACACTATATCTCTTGATAGCCTGGCACCATCAGCTTTCTGTACCACATTTGCTTATGCACCCATTTGTCGTCAACACGTTTTAAGAGATCATTTAGAAGACAGAACTCCAAGAGAGTTCTATTAAAGTTCTAATTCAGTTTAATAAGTCATGTTGTAATAATGGCTATACAGTGAACCCTCACCACTTCGCGCTTCGACTTCTGCGGCTTCACTCTATCGCGGTTTTTGCATAACAGCGCATGCTCTGTCATTACTGCCACTGATTGGCTCATACTGTACACGCTTGATGCCATAAATAATATAATAATAAATGATAATTGTAACGTCCAAAATGTTTTACTGTATTTTCCCTTTTTTGTTTAATAAATTGGGTAATACAAGTGTAATGGTGACTAAAGGGTGTTTTTTCATGTCCTCTATGCTCTAACTATGAAAATATTTGATTTACAAATAAGGAATCCTACTTCGCGGAATTTCATTTATCACGGTAGGGTCTAGAACCGATTAACCGCGATAAACGAGGGTTCACTGTATATAACTATGCCATACTTAAAAGTTTGAATTCTGTGAACATTGTAATTAACAAAAATCTGCATGTTTAATCAGCAGCAGCTTTATGATCACATATTTGCTATATGAAAAAGTTTGAGAATGCTGCTTCTATAGACAAAATGACCACAAATCATAAAAATACCTAGTTTCTCATCCATGCACTTGCCATACAAAGATTTTGCTTACAAAATTGCAAATTTCTTTTCCATTGCAATAAATGCCATCACAGGATGTACACGAAATCATGCTTTCAAACAATGATCAAAAAAAAAGTTTACAGAAGTACATGACAAAACAAAAAAGTGAAGACACTGTGGTTCATAAATATATTGTGCTGTCACTGTCAAGTGACATAAACAAGAGGATAAATGAAAACAGTTGCTTCCCACTTTACCTTTTGGTTAAAATATATTCTCCTTTAATAAAATGATGTTTTTTTAAAGAAATGTCCTTACTTAGAAACACAAAAAGCTGGGAATTCCATGTTAAAAGTTAACTGTTCTATGCAATTAATTTATAAACAAAGTATTTGAAATATACTATTAATATCTGTGCTAGTGAAACAAATGGTATTCTGCGCACAGAATTTCTACACAAAAGAGATGGCTTTATTTAGTCACTTTTACTTGTAGGATTTGCTGAAGTTTCAGAGGAAGCTGTTAGTTTCTTCAAGAACTAGAGCAACAACAACAAAAGTTTAAAAAAAGGAACTAGAGCAACAACTTTGAAACTAGAGGTACTCATGAAACAAATGCAAACAAATGAACTCAGAATTTAGAGGAAACCTATCAGAATACAATCATCTATTTTTATTAGGGAAACTGAGTGAGATCCATGGGAGGTGTACTCTGCAGTGTGACTTCTAATCTATGGTCTGGCTGCCTTTCCAGCAGAAAAAAGGCTTAGTGGTCTATTTTTGTAATGATTATAGCCCAAACAACTCTCTAGAGCAATTATAACCTGTAAAACAAGGGGGTCAACCAGGAGTTGGAATGACTCTATAGCAGGGGGTCTGACTAGGAAACTTCACATTTGACTAAAGAATACTGGGAAAAGAAATGTTACGACTATTTTCGTTAAGGAAATACTTGAGGGTAAAGAAAGAAGGACCACCAGAAATATAATAACCACCACCACAAATGAAATAACAATGACAATTCATTTTCAACAACTGAGTGTAGTCTTTCCACATACATCTTTCCATTAGAGATAATGATGTGGTAAAGAAATGGACACCAGATGCATTTCCTTTTTGCCTGTGTTCCATCAGTGATAATAAATGATAAAATATGATTCCATTGACTTATAAGGTAATATTTGGATGCTTCAGGAATTTGATACGAATGCTGAGAATTTCTTGTGTGTTTTAGTTAGTACCACTTCCACAAAAGGTGAAGGCAGTGCTTGATATCCTTGGTCATGTTTTACCATGTGCAACTTATGTGATAACATCTCTACCCTTGTATATACTGTATATTAAAACAAAGACTAAAACCAATTGAAATGAGTAGACTTCAAAAAATCATCTTCTATCATTAAAAGGTACAGAATGTTGTTAAACTTGGTTCAATTGTATGAAGTTTTAAAGATTTTAATAATAATATATAATTATTTTCCTTAAATTGAATAGCTAGCTATAGCAACCAACTTTGGCACTTTTACATAAGGGTATTGTTTTGAGAACAAAATCCCCATCAAAAATAACTGGGGCATAAGAGACAATGTTGAACTTCCACTGACCCCTGAACTCCATCTAATGAGAGTTTTTTGGCCTAATTTGATTAAAAAAGTGTGTGTGTGTGTGTGTGTGTGTGTGTGTGTGTGTGTGTAAAAGGTTGGTTCAAGGATCAAGTTAATGGACAAATATGGTTAATGAATTTTTTCTATATGTTTAAAACAGACATCCTCAAATTAAGCTTTCAAAACTATGTTTTCTATTGTCTGTGGCTCTGTGCAAACTTTTAATTAAGAAATTAATTTAGAGCCACACCTCAGTAGCGCAAATGTTACTATAGTTAACACAGGCTTAATTAGTCTTTGTAGGTATTTCCAATTTGTTTACACCATTTTGTATATTTACTCAAAATGCATTAGAAATCTCTGAGGCATGTATATAACAAACTTATCTAACACACCCAAGAATAAGGGAATCAGGGGGGTTAAATATAAGTGGCACACCACTCTCTGAAAAACATTACTAAGATATTTTAGTGTCAATAATGTAAATTTTTTAAAGAAAAAGAAAAGTCTCCTCAGGAAAACTCTTTTTCCAAAAATCTCATAAAAGTTTGAGACTAAAAATAAGTATTTAAATATAAATCCTTAAATTTAAAAGTTCAAAAATCTACAAGTTTTTCAAATGATATACACTCTTAACTTGGGACAAATCACTAAACCTCCTTCAAATTCAATTTACATATCAAATGCAGTTATGAAGTTAATAAATTAAAATGAGGTATATGAGAAATAGACAATCTAAAAGCATGAAGCCAATTTTGACATCAAAGTGATGAAACATTTGGCTACAGTCTAATATGCAACAATATAGCAAGAATGAACCATTATCCATAAATTCAAGGACAAGCTATAATCACTATTTGTTGATGGTTAATCTAGTTTATCCTAATACATGTCTAGAAAGAAAACCCCTAGATAATCTAGATAATTCACAATGAATGCTGCTTTGTCTTAACTATTACACATAAAAAAATACCATCATGCACTTTATAAAATTTTACTTCTAATATGCAGGTTATGCTTTATATACATACATACATATACATGCATAAAGAAAAGTAAGCACTTACATAAAAACACATTTTTATACAACTAAGAAACTTATCTATGGAACCCTGGTAGCACAGTGGTTACACATTGGGCTGCTATCTACAAGGTCATTTGAAACCACCACCAGGTGAAACACAGGGCTTTCTATTCCCATAAATAGTCTCGGAAACCTATAGGAGCAGCTCTAACCTGTCCTATAGGGTGTGGCTATGAGTTGGTATTGACTTGATGGCAGTGAGTTTGTGGGGGGCTTATGGGGCTTTGATGAAATCCTTATAATAAAAATTCTACGAATAGAAACATATATTTTCTAAAGAACTAGAAAATGCAGATTCCCTAAATGCTAAAATACAGACAAATATCGACAAAAAACGATAAACAATCAGGGATCACAGGCTATACAAGAGTATATATTTGAGTGTGTCCACTCCCAATACTATTATATTCCCTGAAAAGACCAAGTTGCTTGTTATCATTGAGCTCTACTACTGAAAACATTGCTCAAAGGGGGAAATGAGTTATAAAAGTCAAACAGCTGGCATAGTCTTACATTTATATGGTGTCAAACATTAATCCAGATATATCTCAATTTCTCATGAATGATCCATTAAGACCTACTGTACCCAGAAGAAACAAAGTCAGAAGCAGCTCTGTTCTAGAAAGCAACCATCTGTGGCCCACATTCCAATTTCACCAACTGTCCCATAATGCCTTTAGAACTGAAGCAATGCTCAAGGTATCAAAACTAGGTATTAAAGAAAGGATGTTAAGAGAATATCAAATTGTATTATAGTGTCCAAAGAAAAACATGCAAAAGACATAGACTTCCTCAAAATTTAAAACTTTTGTTTTAAGGAAATTTTTTATTTAAGGAAATAAAAAGACAAGCCACAAACTCGGAGAAAACATTTACAAAATGCCTATTTGTTAGAGTTTGTATTCAAAACATAATTCTAAAAACTCACAATAGTAAGAGCTCAACTTTTAAAAATGGGCAAAAGATTTTACTAAACACACACACTGCAAAAGATATAGTTGGCAAATAAACACAACAAAAAGATATTCAACATTATTATTCATGATACCTATACACCTATTAAAACCCCAAAATACTAGTTTACTGCCTTCGAGTTGATGCAAACTCATAGGAACCCATCCCCTAGGGCCGTGGTGGTGTGATAGTTACATGTTGGGTTGCAATCTGCAAGTTCAGCAGTTCGAAACCATTAGCCTCTTCTTGGGAGAAAGATAGTGCTTTAGAGTTCGTTTCAGAAATTCACAGGGGCAGTTCTACTCTGTCCTTATAGGGTCACAATGACACATCAACTGTTGTTGCTGGGTGCCAGTGAGTAAGTCCAACCCATGGTGACCTTATGCACAACAGGATGAAACACCAATCCTGTGCCATCCTCACAATTGTTCCTATCCCTGAGCCCAGTGACACACCTACTGTGTCAATCCATCTTGTGGAGGGCCTTCCTCTTTTTCACTGCCCTTCCATTTTGCCAAACCTGATATCCTTCTCCACAGACTGGTCTCTCTTGACATTATGTCCAAAGGATGTAAAATGATGTCTCGCATTCTAGCCTTACTGCTTCCAATACTGATCAGGTAGTCCTTTAAGTAGTCTGCAGTACTTTCAATATTCTTTTCCAACACAACAATCCAAATGCATCGATTCTTTTACACCGTCCAACTTTCACATGCTTATGAGGCAATGGAGAATACCATGGCTTGGGTCAAGTGCATCTTAGTCCTCAAAGTAACATCTAAAGAGGTTTTATGCAGCAGATTTACCTAAAGCAATTAATCTTTGGAGCTCATCCCCCACCGCTTCACCCCCTATCCCTCCACCCCGTCTTGTGAGCTCTTGACTGGGGCTTCCATGAACACTGACTGTGGATCCAAGTAAGTAAAAAATCCTTAACAATTTCAACCTTTTCTCCCTTTATCATGATGTTACCTATTGGTCCAAATTGTGAGGATTTGGGTTTTTCTCATATTGAGTCGCAGACCATACTGAAGGCCACAATCCTTGATCTGTATCAGCAAATGCCTTTAATTCTTCTTCACTTTCAGCAAGCAAGTTTGTGTCATCTGCATACCAGTTTGTTAATAAGCCTTCCTCCAATCCTGATACTGCATTCTTCTTCATATAAGTCAGCTTCTCTGAGGACTTGCATGAACATGAATTTTAAATTATGCAGTATGCCTTCCTTTCATTTACATAACTGTCTTTTAATCCATGCACAAGTTCCAAATGAGCACAAAGAAGTGCTCTCGAGGTACACTGGTACAGATAGGAACTGAAAATACAGGGAATCCAGGACGGATGAGCCCTATAGGACCAGCGGTGTGAGTGGCAAAACAGGGAGGGTAAAGGGAGAATGGGTAGGAAAGAGGGAACCGATTACATGGAACTGTGTGTGACCTCCTCCCTGGGGGACAGACAACCGAAAAGTGGATGAAGGGAGACGTCGGACAGGGCAAGATATGACAAAATACCCATTTATAAACTATCAAGGGCTCATGAGGGAGGGGGGAGCGGGGAGGGAGGGGAAAAATGAGGACCTAATGTCGGGGGTTTAAATGGAGAGAAAATGTTTTGAGAATGATGTACAAATGCGCTTTACACAATTGATGTGTGTATGGATTGGGATAACAGCTGTATGAGCCCCTAATAAAATGTTAAAAAAGAGGGGGGGAAAAAAAATTTAAAAAAAAAAAGTGCTCTCGAATTCTCATTCTTCTCAAGATTATCCAGTTTATATACACAGTCGAATGCCTTTGGATGGTCAATGAAACACAAGTAAACATCTTTCTGGTATTTTCCGCTTTGAGTCAAGATCAATCCCTTGATCCATGCCCTCTTCTAAATCCATCAGAACTTCTGGCAGTTCCCTGTCAATGTACTGATGCAACCGTTATTGGATGATCGTAAGAAAAATTTTACTTGTGCGTGATTATCAATGAAACCATTCTATAGTTTGCACATTCTTTTGTGTCACCTTTTTTATCACCATCACTTGTCTGTCAGTTTGTAGTACTGTGGTGGCTTGTGTGTTGCTGTGATGCTGGAAGTTAAGTTACTGGTATTTCAAATGCCAACAGAGTAACTAAGGTTTCAGTGGAGCTTGCAGACTAAGAACAGATAAAGGAGGAGGACTTGGCTTCCCAATTTGAAGAAAGAAGCTGCTGAAAATCTTATGCTTTGAAGCATTTTTAAAATAATGAAGAGCCTAAGCAAAGGAAATAGAACAATGTTGGAGGCACTGCTGGCAGATGGGTCTCTCAGGTCTGCGGGCACTGGGAATGTGGCTCAAGAGGAGATGATTTTTGGAGGGGAGTCAAATAAGGTAATGTAAGTCTGGTAAAGACCATGGGAGTTGAGCCTTCAGGATCTTCATTTGCTGATAGGGCATGACTCAAAGTAAAGGGAAAGAGACACACTAGTATAACACCTAAATTTCTTTAAACAGGCAATATCCAGTAATGATGAGAATATACAGCAAATAGAAATCTCATACATCACTTACAGCAGTGGTTCTCAACCTTCCTAAAGCTGTGACCCTTTAATACAGTTCCTCATGTTGTGGTCACCCCCAACCATGAAATTATTTTTGTTGCTACTTCATAACTGTCATATTGTTGTTATGAATTGTAATGTAAATATCTGATGTGCAGGATGTATTTTCATTGTTACCAAGTGAACATGATTAAACATAAAGCACAGTGATGAATCACAAGACAATATGTAATTATATATTGTGAAATAGTTATGTGTTTTCCGGTGGCCTTAGGCAACCCCTGCGAAAGGGCCATTCAACCCCCAAAGGGGTCACGACCCAAAGGTTGAGAACCACGGACTTAATGGAATGCAAAATGGTCCAACAACCATTTTGTGAGATAAATGATGGCCCTTGAAAGGTAAATTTGCATCTTAACCCCAAATATCACCCTTTGGGGAAAAAGGTCTTTGCAGATGTAACTGATTTAAGAATTTCAAAATGATATCATCCTGGATTATTCAGGTGAGCTCTGAATCCAGTGACAAATTTCCCTGTAAAAGAAAACACAGTCACAGGAGACAAAAGCAGAGACTGGACTTACAAAGCCCCAAGCTAAGGGACACCTAGAACCACCAGAGCTGATTAGAGCAAGAATGCTCCCCTGGAGTTTTAGTGAGATCAAATGTATGCCGACACTGTTTTTGGACCTGTGGGCCAGCAGAATTGTAAGAAAATAATGTCGGTTGTTTTAAGCCAAAAGAAGTGTGGTGATCTGGTACAATAGCCCTAGGTAATGAATACAACTACTTTGGAAAACAGGAAGTTTTATATAAAGTTAAACATTTACCATACAACCAAACAAATTTACCCCTATTTATTAACTCAAAAGAACTAAAGACACATGCCCAGACACAACTGTGCACATGCATGTTTAAAGCAGTTTTATTAATAAATTCTGCAAACTAGAAACCATCCATACATATGTCTACCAACTGATGAATGGATGGATAAATTGTGGTATATTCTTAAAACAGAAAAGTGATCAGTGATTAAAATGGACCAAAGTAAGATGAAATTCAAAAGCATTACGCTATGACAGACCAAAAGGGCTATAGATTGTATGATTCTATTTCACTAATGGCCACTATTAATATACTCATACCTACAGTAAAAATGATTGCCATAAGTTTCCAGAACACTGGAGCACTTGTGGCATAGTGGGTTATGCCTTGGGCTGCTACGCAAAAGGCCAGCAGGTTGAAACCACCAGGTACTCTATGGGAGAAAGATAAGACTTTCTGCTTCTGTAGACTCAAAGCCTAGGAAACTCAAACAGAGGCAGATCTACTCTGTTCCACAGGGCACTAAGAGTCAGGAATGACTCCATGGCAATGAGTATGTGCAAGAGAGCTCAGTTTAGTGAATAATAAAATGGGCAAAGGGGTTGAAACTCATTTCAAAGAAGTTAAAATGGCCTAAAACAATCTCAACCAATGTTCAACTCCTTAAGTTATCAAAGAAACACATATTTTGAGAAAAAAGTGGCTAACAAAAATACTAACAAACTGCAATGCTCAATATTGGATATGAAGTTCATTTACATGAGGAGTTTCAAAAAGTTTATGGAAAAATGAAATGGGGATATAATGAAAACTTTCTGTTAACTTTTTGAAACCCTTTCATATATACAGCTATTGATAATGAAAACTGATACATGCTCTCTGAACAACTGGACATTAAGAAATAAGAGTTTTAAAAATGTTTATATATGTTTGACCCTATATATTTCCTATACTTAGGATTAAGGAAACAGAAAACCAGACTAAGATTTGTGTCAAGGCATTCTTTATTCAACAATGCCTATGATGTCAATGAAGATGACAATAAAATGAGGGGTCTTCAAAAATTATCTTTTAATTCTTTTCCCCCCCTTTTTGAAACTTCTTTGTAGATACTGACTAGTAGGGGATTTCATCTCATGTAATTTAGACATATTTTCAGGAAAGATCAGTCCCTGGTGAATGACACCATGCTTGGTAGATGTAGAGGCTAAGAGAAAAAGAGGAAGACCAACGCTCAAAGAGATGCACTGACACAATGGCTATAACAGTTGAGTTCAACATAGCTGTGAAGATGATGCGGGACTGGATAGTATTTCGTTCTGTTACACACAGGGCTGTTATGAACTGATATGACTCAAGGGCAGCTAATAATACTACCACCACTAGGGGGACAGATACCAGTCATCACGTTTGGTCACGTTTGGGCCGTGACAGTTGGTCCTCCCTTGACTTTATAATTCAGAAGGTGACAGCCTTATATCAGAATCACCATGCTCCTTCCCTGTCCTGATCTCTTTTCCACTTTTTTCACACGCCAAGATTTGGATTAAACCTCTGGAGTAGATGTAGCTTATTATCTTGGCTAAAATTATACAATTTAAAGGTGCACTGCATTAACTGTATTATATCTCAATAAAACTGCTCTAAAAATGGGCAGTAAAAATGAGGTATTAAAACCCAGGTTTATAGGTTATGAGATTACAGCTGGTACTTATTTTCCTCTTTAATTTCCCCAAATTAACGTATCTTATTAGAAGATTTAAAGAAGTTCAACGTTAATTTAAGATTGTACTTAAAATCTGTCTTTTAAGAAGTACAGACAGAATGCTCCATAGAGGTAAGGATTTCATGCACTTTGGACATATTATCAGAGAGACCAGTTCCTAGAAAGGACATCATGCTTGGTAGATTAGAAGGGCAGTGAAAAATAAGACCCTCAACAAGATGGACAGACACAGTGGCTGCAACGATGGGCTCAAACATAAGAAGACACTTCAATACAATAACAACAGTCTGCAACCTGGAACACTTCACTAAAAAGCACAGCAACTTTCTATGGTGTATTACTTGATAATAAAGAGAGAAGTAAACTAGAGTAGGGCAGAGAGGATAATAAACAAACGAAAAACCTTTATGTCTTGCTAAACAAAAAAGGTTAATAGAGTCAAGCAGATTTTAACCCTGGGCCTCAACTGTGAAGATAGCTTAATTATGCTGAGGACTTACTCCATAAGCTATTGAACCTGTACAGAATCATATGAGTCAGAATCAACTCAATGTCAGTGAGTTTTTTTCATTTTTGTTAATTTCCTGGAAGGGCTGAGAAGCCCCAGTAGCACCATTGGTTGATTAAGCATTCAACTGCTAACCACAGTTCTGTGGGTCAAATTCACCAGCCATTCCACAGAAGCTGAGACTGTTCCTGTAAAGATTTACAATGCCTCAGAAATCTTGTATAGCAGTATTTCCAAAAGTAGGCAGTAGAACCATCCAGGGAGGCTGCAAAAGCAGATACTTACACTTTATTTTGGATTATGTGCTACAGTACAAAAGTTTTTACTATAGGAGGTGCTGAATAATATTTTTCCTGAAAGGGAGATGTTAGGCCAAATAGGTTTGGGAGCCTGTGCTATAAAGGGTCTCTATGAAACAAAATCAGCTAGATGGCAGTGGTTGTTAAGGTTAGAGAGAAGTCTTGAAATTCCTCTTTACTTATTGATGGGTTAGCTCTTAACTCTTTGTTTCTAACCATCAGTGTCCCTGCTGACTGTCCTCCATCTATGTGGTTGTTAAGTGCCACAGACTCAATTCTGACTCAAAGGACTCTCTAAGTCAGAGTACAACTGCCCCAAAAGGTTTCCAAGGCCGTAATCTTTCTGAAAGATTTCTCCATCAGAGTAGCAAGTGGGTCCAACCTATGTCCATTTTAGTTAATGGTGAACACTTAAACATGGTGCCACCAGGACCCCATCAAAGGGAGACACGGAGGCAGAAACTCTAAAGCAAATTGGGATATTGCTTTTTTGTTGTTAATGGTTACTTTAAAGAAATAATTCTGTCACCTTTGCTTTATTTTTTTTTTCTCTCAACATGGATTCCATTATTTAACACACAAGCCATATTCAAACTCCCCCAATTATTCCAATAATGCCCTCTAAAGCGGTTTTTCTGAAACCCAGAATTCATCAAGAATCATGCTGCATTTTGTCTGTTATCATGTGTGTTTCATCTCTTTAATGTAGAACGGTTCCCCCACCCATGTTTCTTTAATCGTTTATAACACTGATATTAGGGAAGATATCAATGCCAATGGCTCCAGTGTTCCAAAATCTAGATTGCTTGATTTTCGACTCAGGTTTAGAGTCAGATAAACAGGGACTGTGTTTTTATTACCGTACATACTCGTGTATAAACCAAGTTTTTCAGCACATTTTTAATGCCGTTTTTGTGGTAAAACGAGGTAGGTGCCTTGGCTGATATTCGGGTCGGCTTATCTTCGAATATATACGGTACTTTTATTATATGAAGTAAAAATGTCATAACAAATGTTGGCTAGTGGAAAATCAGAGGAAGCTATAATGAAAGAATGCATTTACAAAAATTTAGAAACACATGCTCTCCTGGGCACACATCAGCTACTTTTACTTTGAGCCTGCATTTTGATGAGTCTTCAACTTTGACCTCTCTCTAAACTGAGATTTATATAACCAGTAACTGCTGGTTATCTTCAGATGACTGGGCCACTGACAATTCAAATTCAGCATGTTCAAAACTCATCTCAGTCACAGAATTGCTACTCTCCATCCTGCCATATCTGGTCTCTAACTTAAGTACCAGCACTGCATCCAATCTCTAAAACCTAGTCCCGACATTTCACTGCCTTACTCCACACCAAATAAGGTACCATGAGGACCTACCAATTTGACCTTTACTTCATGAATTCATTCTGAACTATTGTACTGTATTGCCTTTGTTTTAGGATGTTAAGATTTCCATAAATATAATTTCTCTAAATATAGCTTAACTATTTTCTTAAGAAGTTCTGGTGGCAGTGCTCCAAGGTGTGAAGACAACATGCCGGCGCAGAGTAGGGAATCAGTGGAGAGGTCTAAGGGGCTGGTCCCAGCCCCAAATACTAAGTGGATGCCTGCCCCTCCCCTGAGAAGAGTGTATCTCAAACGATGGCACTGAAT
>NW_022111373.1:114463207-114499303 GCF_000313985.2 Echinops telfairi
GATGTGTGTATGGATTGGGATAACAGTTTTATTAGCCCCTAATAAAATGTTAAAAAAAAAAAAAAAAAAAGAAGTTCTGGTGGCACAGTGGTTAAACACTTGGCTACAAGGGTTTGCTGTACTCGTGAAGTACGTTTTTTTTTTCTCCCCTTATCATTTTTAGATACAGCCTTCTATTATCAGATTAATTTATCTAGGTCTCAAAAATATGATAAAACTACTCTCCTCTTAAAATATCTCAGTAGTTTTTCTAGAGAATGAAGTGCTAACTCGTAGCATTGTCTACAAAGGTAATCACCTTTGCACTTGCACTTGATGCTCTCTTTGGCATAGTGGTTTTCCTAACTTGTTATTGCATATTATCTTTATAATTTTGCCACTTTCCCTCTGGGGCAAAAGACATTTTAAGGGTCTAAGAAAATAATGGCATTTGAAGTTCATTACTGTTCTCTTATGTAAATTTTTCAATAAATAGTTCATGAAATATTTGCCAAACCTCTCCAATATAAGGTTAGGCAAGTACCCTGCTCTACAAAGTGTTTCCAGCATAGAACAGATAAAACACACACATACAATTACAGTATAAAGTAGAAAAGTACAAGAGTCATGAAGAAGATTCAATCAAGTAAGTTCAGACATGTGAGAAGTTACTTCTAAACGGAAACCTTTAGAAGGAAATTGGGGAAAATTTCCCCTCAGCAGACAGCAGTCTTAAAGAATGCGCATGTAAAAGAAATAGTCATCACTGTCAATCCGTTTCTCTAAGGCAACTCTTATGAATTAGTTTTCTGCCCCTACACATATAACAGATAGGATATATTCCTTAATAATAATGGTTATTGTTATAAAAACTGACTCTCAAAGGGAGACAGGTATAAGTAGGATGCTATATAAAAATGTGAAGAAAAGACCTTAAGATGTTATATGTTCCCTACTTCCTCCAAATGAAAAACTCTGTCCTCAAACGGAACAACTCTCAAACTGGTCATTTTCTGTCAAATTTGTCCAGACTCCCACAGTCATCAAATAATACACAAAACATGGGACATAATAGATAAAATACTTTTGGCCTTAGTTCAGCTGAGAATTTCTCAAAAGGAAGATGAAAAATACCAAAGGAATAAAATTATATTAAGAGCACAGAGATCCTATAACTGGCAAGCTTGCTCATCATAGATTCCATAGTGTCACTGTAAGGTTGCTATGAATCACAATCAACTTGATGGCAATGAATTTGGGGGAATCATAAAAACAAAACTCACACAGCTTCTCTACCATTTGACTGAGATCAAGTGTAAAACACAATTCCCTATGAAGGTATACATGTTCCCTATCTCTCTCCAGTGTTATCTACAGAACTCCTCCTGTAACTTCATCTTTTTAAGTCTTGGCTATAACTTCCCTTTCTACTTTTTAAAGAACATTTTCTCTTACTGGAAGAGTTGGGTAAGTTATGTGGCAAGCTTTTATAAATTGTCCCTCTTTATACAAGGGCACTGGTTCCAGGAATCTTCAGACTCTCGGCCATGGATGCTCCAGTCCCTTGAATAAACTGTCATATTTGCATATATCCTACATTTCCTTCTGTGCACTATAAATTATCTCTAGATTAGGTATGATATCTAATACTTCATCTCACATACTTTAGGCATGTTATCAGGAAAGACCAATCCCTGGATAAGGACATTCATTATACTTGATTAAATAGAGGGCCAGTGGCTGCAACAAAGGTCTCAAATACAATTGCAAGGATGGTACAACACTGGGTGCTGCGTTGTTCTGTTGTACATAGAATCACACCACCACTAACAAATGTGATTTAAATATTATAAAAATGGAACATAACACACCCTTTTAGCCTTTGAAAGAGTGCTTTGACCTCTTAAACGCTGCCCCCACCCAACTCATCAGAGTATTTTTCATCCTTCATTGGTAGAGCTCACAAATGGTAGAACACATAGACAGAACTTGAGGTTGTGGAGTGCTAACTGGATAATAGTTCTGCAGGACAGACCACCAGCACTAAAAGTAGCATAACCACAAAACCAAACTCACTGTCATCTAATCAATGATAACTCATAGCGACTCCCCTGTGGGTTTCCAAGACTGTAGGGAGTAGAAAGCCAAGTCTTTCCCCTGTGGAGCTGCTGGCCATTTCGAACTGCCAACTGCGTGGATCCCAGGCCAACGCATTGCTCCCTTTTTTCTTAACCTTCTCTCCTCACTACTAAAAAGAAAATGAAAAGGGATTATTATTCCTTTACAATGTAAAGAGGTACAAACTGTTTAAGCAACATTTTAATTACTGCATAGCTAGAACTATGTAATACAAAACTGCTTCTCTTCCAGCAAGTAAGAGCACTAATCCGGAGTATTTTATGGTCACATGGAAATAAGAATGGGATGAAGCTGAAAGCCTAGTATCACTGTCGTAATCCAAGAATAAAATAATGAGGATATGAAAAAAGGTAAAATCAATATAATAAACAACCAACGCATCCACAAAAAATGTGCAGGTTGGACCCAACAAAGGAACTGAAAATGGCAAGAGAGAAAAGAGAAAAACAGTCAAACTACCACTGCCCTAAAAGATATTGCTTATTGCGCATTATTACTACATCTTTTTCAAACGTACTTCTGAGAGATGCAGGCTTTTATATTAGTGAAACCGAATAGTCTAAAGGAGGAGAGCTAGGAAATGAAGGTAAATAAAGGGATATCAGCTGTGTGCTAGACGATCAAAGAAAGTTCTATTTTTGTTGTTTTCTTCACTGTCTTATAAGGTTGCTATGAGATAAAATGACTGGATGGCAGCTACCATCACCACCTCATTTTGGTGCTTTTAATGTTTGGTAGAGGGGTGGGTTTTTTTAAAGACTAATTGCCAGTTGGCTTTTTTGGTGTTTTGTTTTCCTTTTTTAGCACATGGGTCTTTATGTCCTTTTGTTTTCGGGGGGAGGAGGAAGATTTTTGCAGATTTCTAAAAGTCATAAAAATGAATGAGAAATTGGCACAGAAACTAAACCAAATTCACTGCCATCAAGTTGATTCCAACTCAAAGTGACCCTATAGAACAGGTTACAACTGCCCCAGTGGGTTTCCAAGACTGTAACTGTTTACAAAAGTAGAAAGGTACATCTTTTTCCTGCAGAGGGGCTGGTGAATCCATACTGTTTACCTTTTGGTTAGCAGTCCAATGTACATGCACTTTAAAGATTGATGGACGCAAGAGAACAAAATTGCCCTCCAAAATGATGGCAGCAAGTCCTATTCCTGCTTGCTACATTTCCAAACTTTTCCAAACTATCAGTTGTTGGAATGAAAAATGAAGACCCAAGTCTCTTCCATATGTTCCCCTAATATACCAAACTCTAATGCTTTCCACCATGCCTAATATGAAGCTTCAGTCAAAACACTTTAACAAGAAATTTAATCTTAAAAAAGCCAACTAGCACTCTTACAGGTGCTAGAGCAGTGAATTCCCAACAGAAGATGGCACTTGCTCCCCAACACGGAAAAATCCGTGAGGCATTTTTGCTACTCACAATGCCTTGGGGATTAACTGGAGGTAGTGAGCTGAATATTAAAGCTGAAGGCACTGCCATACCTTGAACTTTGACACTCTCCCCCCACTTCTGGCTGCAGAATACCGTGCTTGTTGTTTGGCTTCAATTGTTTAAAAAAAAAAATCAAGACAGACACTTAAAGACGTTCAATCGGGGCCACAGTAACAATTTCAGGATGGGATAGGCATAAGATAATAACATAATATCTGCAATTGTACATTTCTGTTTCGTTATCCTTGTTCTTAGGCTTCTTTCTTGTAGCTCCAAGTTTCTAAAGAATCTGCATCTGATTTGATTACTTCTGAAATTCTCTGCTTACACTTATTAGTGTCGCTGACTGGTATGGACAATTTCTTTTAGCCTTTCAAGATCTGTACATGTTCGGCAGCCTCTGTACTATTTTGGATGAAAGCGTGGGCACTGAAAAAGCAGAAGCAACAAGTCCTAACTTATTTTTTTGTTCTCTATCTTTGAAAAAGTTGTCCAGACTGCTACACAGTTGTTCTGGTTATCTCTTCAATACTTTTCTAGTTCTTAAAACTATACCTTCCTTGTGGTCCCAACTCTATGTTCCATGTACAATAATTGAACAATAATTGAATTAATTGTACCATTTACATAGTTGAATAAATTCTAAATAATCAGTTGGCTTTAATATGAAGTGTTTGGGGGAAGAATAAAAAAACCTCAGCAAAAACTGATTCAGAATTCTACAGTAAACAGCCTGAAAGCTAAAACATAAAAACAAAAAACAAAACACTCAATAAGAAAATAAAATGTGTTCATAGCATATGCATTCTCCCACTTGAAGAGAACTATTGTAAAAGCAATACGATTAAAGCTAAATTGCATGTACACAGAGAGACAGAAGAAAATATGCCAAAACATGCAGCGGTTTGCTAGGGTGACAGGGCTATAGACACTTTCTCCTTTTACCTCCAGTCTAAAGTATTTGTAATGTTCATGTATTATCTTTACACTAAAGAGAAAAATGCTTTAGATTTCTTAATGATTTCTGAAGAAAAGGTCTGAAAGGTAATAACTATACTATATAAATAGTAGTTGGCAATTCATATGAAAATCCCCAAGATTTTTTCAATAAAAAAATGGGTAAGGAATAAATTATGCATGTGAAAGTAAAAATGGTAAATGAATAGCAGGGAAAAAAATCAGAGAACTCCACCTAAAGCAACTTTGCTAAAATATGTTGCATGTTGCAAACCAGGTACCTGCCTTCCTTGAAAGAGAAACATTTTAGAGCTGACACTCTATACTTGTAAGGCACAGCAAAACCAATGTATTCATTCATTTCTGGTGACATTATGTAACCTTTTGAAAGACTATTTGGTTAACACAAAGAGCCATAAATAATTAATGGCAATAGAATCCCAAAATAGACACATTCACTCCAACTGCCACCATGTAAAATGTTTACATTTTTGTCTTAGGCTGAGTTCTTTAGAGAAGCATTTATATATCAAGAAAATGGCTCACACAGTTATAGAAGCAGGCAAGTCCCAGTCCAGGCAGGTTTCAAGTTTGGTTAGACTGGAGTTTTCACCTGTTCCTCATAGCCATAGGGGCTGATGATCAGTAGGAACACCACAGGATGCAGAAGAGTTTGAATTCAAAGGTTGGAAGGTCAAATACCAGGTCACTGATCAACAGGCAATATGGCAGGCTCAAGTCCAAAAACTATAGGTTGATGAGCCAGATGCAGGATCAGGATCCAGATCCAGTAAAAAGCAAGCAATCTTTCCCATATGTCCACTTATATTGGAAGAAGGTCACAGCCCTAGGAACTTTCTTTCATTTTCATCATGGCTCTGATTTCAATAAAGGTGTTGCATCCCACCCTAATCTTACAATTGATTGGCTGGTCACAGAAGATCTCATTATGGAGGTGATTAATTATGTGAGAATCCTGGCCCAGGCAGGCTAATAGAAAAATCTATCACGGTGCTGCAAAACAATCTGTTAGGGAAGCCAGTGGTGGCACTGGTGGGGTGCACATCACATCAGGTGACACTGTCAGCAGAAGCAACACCAAAATGACTTGTCTTTATGTTTCTGCAGAAATATATCATTTTTCATAATGAGATCCCTGCAGTTAGTTAATAACAGCAAAACTATACTCTCAGAATCCCAGCTTGTTTTTGTTGTTCGGTGCTGTCAGGTTGGTTCTAACTCAGTGCTAACATATGCTATGTATGTGCAAAAAAAGAAGCATCATCCAGTCCTGTGCCAGCCCAGATTACATACACCTTGTTGTTGTTGTTAGGTGCCGAGTCAGTTCCAACTCACAGTGACCTTTAGAAAGAAAGACTGCCCAGTCCTACACAATCCTCACAATTGCTATGCTTGAGTCCATAGCTGCAACCACTGTGTCAATCCATCTCATTGAGGGGCTTCCTCTTTTTCTGACCCTCTACCAAGCACCATTCTTTTCCAAGGACTGGTGGCCCCTGATAACGTGCCCAAAGTACTTGAGACACTATCTTTCTATCCTTGCCTTCCAGGGAGCATTCTGGCTGAACTTCTTCCAGAGCTGATTTATTTTTTCTGGCAGTCCATGGTGCTTTTCATTATTTTCTCCGACATCATAATGCAAATTTACCAATTCTTCTATAAATACACCTGCCTACAAGGCTAAATGTCTATGCTAATTTCTTCTTTGATCTTTCTAATGCACACCAGTCAGAGCTGTGACAATTATATAATTACAATGATGTTTTAAATCACATGACTCTGTCCGCACACACTATTGTTCTTTAAAGGTATGATCTTAATCATGCGAGTTGTTTACGTCACTACATTATTCACGACTACTGTTACCATTACATTTAGTGATATATGGGAATTGTGATTTTTACCTGTAACACTAGCACAAAAAGAAATTACTAAGAATTCTGCATGGTTTGTATGGGAAGAGGTATTTTGGGGGTGGGGCGGGTAGACACTAGGAGTTACCACACTGAGTAACACCAATCTTTGTGAGACCACTGGGAAAACACATTATTCAAGGGAGGTAAAGAGATGAGATCATAGTATGGTTTAGTATTTCCTTGCAAACTGCTTTTTAAATTACTTTTTGTTTGTTTTTAAAGTAGGTCAGAGTCAATTCTACAGAATAGGCCTCTTAAAACTTTGACTTTCACTTGGAACCTCAGAGAAACATCAACAATGAAACCTGTGAGTACCAGAACTCAATGAGACAACCTTGCTGTTCTGAGTCTTGCAAATTTTCTGCTTTTAAGAGGGGAAGGAGGAGTGGGGAGGGAGGGGGGAAATGAGGAGCTGATGCCAGAGGCTTAAGTGGAGAGCAAATGTTTTGAGAACGATGAGGCAATGAATGTACAAATGTTTACACAATTGATGTATGTACGGATTGTGACAGGAGTTGTATGAGCCCCTAATAAAATGATTTAAAAAAAAAAGAGGGTGCAAGCTTACCAGTTTTCTATAGCTCTCTAATTAGTAGGAAATATTTTATGTCTCCTTCTCTGACAGGTTTCTGCCATACACAGGCTGCAGTACTGCAGATAGTGTTTTAACTTCTGATAGTTCTGTAATTTTATTTCGTTTTTTTCCCACTTATTTGAATTTTGCAGAACACGCAGGAGTGTTGCGAGCAGTAAACAAGAAAAATTCTATGAGTTTACTTAACAAAAGATTTGCAGTTATAAAACCAATAATCAAATGAGTTTTGTTAAATAAAGGCATCACAACAATTAGGTCTGCGTAGACAAGTTAGTAGTGTAGTACTACAAGAGTGGAACATGGATGAGGAGCATTATATCACCCAGGAGTCTGTCAGATGTGCAGACCCTACTCCAGATACAGTAAAACAGCATGTTTAATAAGCTGCTCAGTTAGCACCTCAAAGCATTCTTCTCAAACGAACCTGCATCACTGCACCACCTGGGAAACTTTACACACATACATTAAATCTGGGTCATATCCTTAGAAGTTGTGATGAATTGTCAGGAGTTAAAAGAATACCTACCGGCTGAGAATCATGTTTTTGTTCTTTTACATCACCCCCACACGAAATTCTAGTATGTAGCTACAAAGTTTGAAACTGCTTTAGAATGCCGAGTGGCTCATTAAATTAATACTGGGTCCCTAGTTAACAGACAGGATCCCTGATGGCATACTGGATAGGAGTTGGGTTGCCAACAGTAAGGTCAACAGTTTAAAACTACCAGTCACTTCAAGAGAAAAAGATAAAGTTTTTCTACTCCCATACCATCTTGGAAAACCACAGGGGCAGTTCTGTCCTGTCCTATAGGTCACTATGAGTCTAAACTGACCGGGTGGAAGTGAATTTGATTTTAGTTAATATGCTCAGCTGTTAGCCAAAGGGTCAGAGGTTCAAGACAACTCAGAGACAACAGGGGGAATGAATATTTTCAGAAGGAATGAATGAATGGATAATGATTCATTCATTAATTTTTTGCTGTATTTCAGAAATATTCCTTTAAAAAGTGGGTGTTAATAAACCCAGGGACAAGGGAACAACAAGCGATCTAAAATCAATGAGGAGGAGGGCGCAGGATGCCTGGTGGGGCTTGATCAAGGGCAATGTAACCGAGAGGAATTACTGAAACCCGAAAGAATGCCGAACATGATACTGGGACAAAAGGAAAGTAAAAGGAAATAGAGGAAAGAACTAGGAGGTAAAGAGCACTTATAGAGATGTAAACACAGGCATGTACATATGTAAACATATTTATATATAACGAGAAGGGAATAGATCTATGTACTTATATCTATATGTTAAGTATTAAGGTAGCAGACGGACATTGGGTCTCTACTCAAGCACTCCCTCAAGAGTGTTCTGCAAGAAAACTTTATTCAAATAACCTGACATTCCGCGATGCTTAGCTTCCCGACATGATAGCTGAAGACAAAATGGATGCATAAGCAAATGTGAAGAAAACTGATGGTGCCTGGCTACAGCTTCTGGAGTCTTAAAGGCTTGAAGGTAAGCAAGCAGCCATCTAGCTCAGAAGCAACAAAGCCCACATGGAAGAAGTACACCAGCCTGTGTGATCATGAGGTGTCGATGGGATCAAGTATCAGACATCAAAGACACAAAACAAAAAGTCTTATCAATGTGAATGAGGTGGAGTGCGGAGTGCAGACCCAAAGCCCATCTGTAGACAATTGGACATCCCCTTACAGAAGGGTCACAAGGAAGAGATGAGCCAGTCAGGGTGAAGTATAGCACTGATGAAACATACAACTTTCCTCTAGTTCTTTAATGTTTTCTCACCCCCACTACCATGACCCCAATTCTACTTTACAAATCTGGCTAGACCAGAGGATGTACATTGGTACATATAGGAAATGGAAACACAGGGAATCCAGATAAACCCCTCAGGGCCAATAATGAGAGTAGCAATACGAGGAGGGCAAAGGGAAGGTGGTGGGTGATGGGGGAACCAATCACAATGATCTACATATAATCCCCCTCCCAGGGGAATGGACAACAGAAAAGTGGGTGAAGTGAGGCATTGGCCAGTGTAAGACATGAAAAAATAATTTATAAATTATCAAGGATTTGTGAGAGAGGAAGAATAGAGGAGGGAGGGGGGGAAACGAGGAGCCGATACCAAGGGCTAAGTAGAAAGAAAATGTTTTGAAAACGATGATGGCAACAAATGTACTTGACACAATGGATGTATATATGGATGTGTTAAGAGCTGTACAAGCACCCAATAATTTACACACACATACACACACACACACACACACACACACACACACACACTCCTTTAAGTGTTCCCAACACCACATGGAAATTTTCATTGAAAATAGATGAAACAAAAAATAATTTAGGAATAGGTATTAAAAAAGTTTTTCTATTTACCTTTCTCAAAGTTTTAAGTGCTCTTTATATTTGTATGAAGAAGCTCCAGAAAGTTCATGGAAAATGCCATTATTTTTTTTTTCCACAAACTTTTTTGGGTGCCCTGATATGTCACACACATTTCTCATTTGGGATTAATCGGAGGAAGAGAAAAGCAGTTGAAACAGCTCTGGCCACAACTGAAAAAACTGTACTGAGGAGGTATTACGCATTCATGCCCAAGCCTGGCCTTACATGTAAACTCTATACTTTTTTACTCAACCTCCTACTATTATTTCCTGAATATTCAAATAAGAATCCTCCTATTATAGATTTCCCTCAAGTAGGAAAATATTTTTATATCCAAACCAACCCTGAAATGGGAAAGGCAGAGCAAGAAGTGAACCTATTCAGCAACATACACTTTACAGCAAGATTGCCTCTTAATGCATAAATCATTTAGTTTATCCTTTATTACATTTTCCTGCTAATTCATGACAAACTCATTATTTCTGGTTTTGACAAATCATTTCTGGGCAATTCACTCTATGAAAGAAAAGAGTAACAAAAAAACGCAAGTGTGCAACCTGGACTGTTTTTTTTTTTTCTTCCAATTTTGCAATACTTGAATCATCATCCTAATCTCATAAGACATGGTACAGGCAGCATCTATGAAGAGTCTAATGACGCTATGCTCCAGGTATTCGGGTCCTTGTGACTCCTTCTCCTTGAGTGTGGGCTGGACTTAGTGACTTGACTCTAACAAACGGAGTAAGGCAAAAGTGATGGCAGGTCAACCTGCTCTGAGATCAGGTTATGAGGAGACAGTGGCTTTGTTTTGGACAGGCTTTCTTCCTTGCTCGAAGTCAGCTGCCATGTTGTAAGCTGCTCTATGAGGATGCCCATGTGGCAAGGACCCGGAATATCTAGCCAACAGGCAGTGCTATCTTGAGGCCTATCTAGCCCAGTAAACTGGAAAGCAGATCCTTTGTGAATACAGTCCTCACAGACACCATAACCGCTGTCTTGCATCATACCTTGAGTAAGAGGGTATGCAGCTAAATCACCCTCAGATTCCTGGTTCATAGAAATTGTCAGATAATAAATGCTTATTGTTTCAATCAGTGAAGTTTAAAAACAGTTTATTATAAAAGAAGAGATTATCCAGGATTTGTTTCTCAATTCTTACAAATTTAACTTACAACATACTGCTTAGCCTACATAACTCCTTCAGCAGAAATGAACATACAGCACTATCTTTAATTACAAGCACTTCTTTCCAAATCACCTCAACCATACCAATTCTATACCATGTGCGGTATATGTAAGAGCAGATAAAATTCTGAGGTATTGACTTATACATGGTTTGTGAAAATCTTCTCATTTAATCTCAAATACCCGTTTTTACTATGTAAATTCTTCAATGACTTAAGTCCTTGACATCTAGCTCTCTCTAGCATCACATCTTTATTAATCTGAATTTTTCCCCTTTTCTTAAATTTTCACATCAAAGGGTAAAGATGGCAGAGAACTCTTTTAGAAAACCTTGGATATTATAGTTTCTTCTAAAGCTTAGTATAACTGAAAGCAGCTGATGAGAATGATTTTTTTCATATAGCAGAAGCAGTCTAAAAATCAGAAAGTAAATGACAGCAATTCAGAATGGGCAGCATTTAAATAGTCTCACCACTCATTTCCAACTTTTGATTGTAAGAACTCATATAGCAAACAATTAGTGAACACCTACCAAATGCTAGAAATTGTGCTTGAGGCTAATATGAAGTGAGATGAGTAAGATACAATCTACCACTGCTGCATCTTCTGGCCTACACCCAGGGAAGAAGACTAACAGAAGATAATTACAGTATGATGTAATAGACATTCCAATAAGGGGGTTTTAAAAACAAAGCTAAAAAAGTAGGACAGAGAAGCGAGTAACAATTTTGTCTAAAAGAGGCAAAACATTACAGGATTTGGGCTTGCACTTAGTGATAGCCTTACTGATGCTTGCTCTCATGAAAGATAACTGAAGATATGGGTATAACAATGTGTAGTAAAGAAATCAGAAGGCGCCTGGCTATCAGAGAGAATAGTCTGGGGACTTACAGGCTTGTCTTTGAAACAAGCAGCCATTTAAGCGAGATGTCAACCAAGTCCACATAGAAGAAGCACACCAGTCTCTGTGCTCCAAGGATTACAAAAAAATAAAATCCAAATCCAGAGGAGGGAATAGTATCACAGTTTAAATTCTGAACAACCAGTTTGCAGAAGGCTATAGATACTGTGGAAGCCCAAAATCCATTTGTGGTCCTCATGTGGATTAAGCCTCTGGAGTAATTTCCTCAGACCATAGTCCAGGGATGTGAATAATCTTGCTATCAGACAGAGCATTGTGAAGTTGATTATGGCAGATGCAGTTAGGTTAAAATGCAACACCTTATCATTTGATCTTCCTTTTAGTTCATTTTAAAGTTGTTTCAGTTTTCACTACTTTCTGCCTTCTTTTTGCTTGAGGCTTTTATTTTGTCATTGTTACTGGGTTTTTGGTTTTAGTTTTGTCTGATTTTCTGTATATGAAATCCAGAGACAGTAACTACATGAATAGAGGCCTGGCAGAGGAGGTTGCGGGGAGTTGATTCCAAAAGACTTGTATTCACACAAAACCTGTTTGGGGATCAAGAAGCAGTTGTGTAAACAGAACAAGGAAATACCGCAGGGTTAAGAATCAAGAAAGGCGTGTGTCAGTGTTGTAGCCTCTCACCATACTTATTCAATCTGGATGCTGAGCAAATCTTTAGGGAAGCCGGCTTATATGAAGACCCAGGGGCTTCATCAGGATTGAAGGAAGGCTTATTTCAACAGCCTATAATATGCTGATGACACAACCTTGCTTGCTAAAACTGAGGAGGACTTGAACACATTTGCTGATGACAACCAAGGACTGCAGCATTCAGTATGGATTCAACTCAAATGTAAAGAAGACCAGAATCCTCACAACTGGACCAATAGGCAAGGTCATCATGATAAACAGAGAAAAGATTACCATTGTCAAGGATTTAGTCTTCCTTGGGATCCATAATTAATGCTCATGGAAGCATCAATCAAGAGATGGAACAATGAATTGCATTAGGTAAATTTTCTGCACAAGACTTGTTTAATGTGTTGCAAAGTCAAGATTATTCCTTTGAAAACTGAGGTGTACCTGCCTGGAGCCATGGTACTTTCAATGGCCTCACATGCCTCTGAAAGTTGGACAATGAGTAAGAAAGACTGAAGGAAAAAAATCAATGCATTTGTACTGTGGTGTTGGCAAAGGTATTGAAAGTACCATAGATTGCCAAGAGAACAAACATCTGTCATCATGGGAAGTACATTCAAAATGCTCCTTAGAGGCAAGGATGGCAAGACTTCCTCTCATATACTTTGGACACATCACCAACAGAGACTAGCATGGTAAAGTTGAGGGGTGCAAAAGAGAGGAAGGTCCTTGAAGAGTTAGACTGACAAAGCTGCTGCCACAATGAGCTCAAACATGACAACGGTGAGGATGGCGCAGGACTGGGCAATGTTTCCTATTGTACATAGGGTTCCTATGGTTGAAACCGATTCAGTAACAGCAAACAACAACAACAAAAGCAATTAAGAATTCAAGATTAGGTTTTAGAATAAAAAAAAATATATTGTTCAAACTCGTATTCTTTTTGTTTCAAGCTGTGTAACCTTGAGTAAATTAGTTAACTTCCTAAGCTTCAATGTCCCTCATTTATGAAATGCAAATAATATCTACCTTATGAGGTTTGTACAGCTATCAAATATGATCATGGATAACATATAGAAACCCTCAATGCTTGTTTGTTTAAAATAAAAAGACAAGAACCCATCTCTATATCAAGTAGAGCACTTGAGGGTCAGTGATCAGAATAACATTTTTAAAAGAATGCAAAAATTTATTAAAATCAAGTACGCATTTTAGGAAACTTTATGAACTTCATCTTACTTAATCCTCATTGAATAAAATAACACAACTATATTCTTCATTTCACTAATTGCTGATGTGGCGTAACCCCTTTTTCTATATGTACTTGGCATTTTAGGTTCAATTTTGAAGAATAAGCAGTCTAAGAATAAGTTATCACTGTTTTCTGGTCCTAATCAATAGATACATCTACTTAATTACAATGTTGTTTGTATTAACTAAACTGAAATTATTAATCTTGCTTCCCCCCCCTTCCCTCCATTCACATTTCCTTCTTCCCTACCTTGACTATTGCCCACTATTATTTTTTATTTCCTAAGTCTCAATTTCAACATGTGCAAAATATAAATAGTATACAATGAGATAGCATTGAAAAAAACTTAGTGACTAGCATAAGTGAAGAAATTAGAAATTATAAACTAGTAAAATTTATTTTGGTATCTATAAAGGAGATCTTCAAAAGAAAATGTGTATTATGAGGGGAAAATTGCATGGACTTAAAAACTATTTTACACCAAAATAAACTCAAACTAATTTGTTATGACATGTGTAAACAGATCAGATTTCAAGTACTACGAAAGATAGGACATCAATTTGAAAAAAGCGCCTATTCAAGCAACATGAACCCTGCTGAAACTGAAGCACGAGAAAACACCGCCATGGAGTTGATTCTCACTTAGAGAGAGCCTATAGGGCAGAACAGAACAGCAACTGTGGGTTTTCAAGTCTGTAACACGCTACGGGAGTAGAAAAAGCCCCGTCTTTCACCCTCGCAATAGCTGGTGCTGACCTTGCAGTTAAGAGCCCAAACATCAAATTTAAGGAGAAGTGTGGGTAGAAGAATAAAAAAATAACCACTGCTTTTTGAAAAGTTTATAAGGACATGCCCCAGAGAAAACAACAATTAAAAAATGGATAGCTCATTTTAAGAATGTAAGAGACAATGCTGAAAATGAAGCTTGCAGTGGCAGACCAACCACATCAATTTTTGAGGAAAAAAATAAGTTTGTTGATGCTCTAACCAAAGAGGGTTAAAGATTAATAGCATAAACAAAATATCAATACCAAAGACATCTTAATTCTTTCAGCTTAGGCATTTCTGGCTGAAATGTTATAGCTGAGTAAATTTTCTGCTCAATGGACGCCGTAATTGTTAAGTTCAGATTAGGTGCGGACAAGAGTAATGGTTTCAATGAAAACTGGAATCAAGAGCCTAAGGCATTCTGTGGAAGAACTATAACGGTATGAAACAGTGCTTTGCCAGTACAATCCTAAAGACAAAACACCATCAAAGCAATGGCTAATAAGAGGTGGGATTGATCCAATCAGCAAAAGAGGTCCAGTTAAGAGCAAAGATCATGACAACATATTTTGGGACACTTCAAGCATTTTGTTTGTTGATTTTCTGGAGGGCCAAAGAGTTACAGCATCTGCTACTTATGAGACTGAGAAAGTTAGCTAAAACTTTAGCAGAAAAAATTGTCCAGGAAAGCTTCATCAGAGTCCTTCTCCACCACAATAATGTTCTTCCCCATTCTTCTCATCAAACAAGGACAACTTTACAGGAGTTTTGATGGCAAATCATTAGGCATCCAACTTAAAATCCTACTTTTCGGCCTCTTGATACATTTATTTTCTAATCTTAAAAAATTCTTTAAATGGTACCCATTTATCTTGGGTTAATATAAAAATGACTATTGAAATGGTTAAATCCCCATAACCTCAGTTCTTTAGGGATAGACTAAAGAACTAGTGTCACTGCTTACAAAAACACTTTATCTTAATGTTGAGAAATAAATTTTTTCATTTTCATTTTATTTTCCTCCATGGATTTTTAAGTACTTTCATGTATATGTATATATATTATACATTTATGTATACATATGTGTATATATAAAATTAACCAAACCAAAAATCAAACTCATTGACATGGTGTTGATTTCAATTCATACTTGCTAATCTAAGAGTTTATTTATTTCTACAGCAAACACATACCTAACCCAAATATTGGACCACGATCTTCAGTTTTTAATTCTATGCTTCAGCAAGATGGAACCTTATGAAAATGTTGATATAATGGGTCTACCTTTTTCAACTGTGCTGTCCAATCTTGCCTTTTGTATATACACAAGTTTTGGGGGCTTTTTTATGTCAGAAAGAAACAGGATTGGACAAATAGGGAAAATTACAATTGAACGAAATAAAAACTTTTGCATTTCAAAAATACAATATACGTGAAAAGATAACTCAGAACAGGAAAAAATATCTGTAATTCTCAGGCACACATATATGGGTGTATACATAAAATATGAATAATGATTTTAGTAATATTTTTTTCCAAAGAATATATGTTGCTGAGTAATAGTGACCCTAAATAAAAATGTACAAAGCACTGCCACGTCCTGGATCAGGGGTCCCCCACATGTGGCCCGCTCAGGACATTTATCCAGTCTGCCGGGTGTTTTTGCCCCATTTCGTTTTTTCACTTCAAAATAAGATCTGTGCAGTGTGCATAGGAATCTGTTCAGTTTTTTTTAAAACCATAGTCCGGCCCTCCAACAGGTCTGAGGGACAGTGAACTGGCTCCCCCATTTAAAAAGTTTGAGGACCCCTGTGACTATCCACAATTTTTGCTGGAGTACATTGTTGCAGCCACTGTGTCATCCCATCTCACTGAGGGTCTTCCTCATTTTCACTGACCTTGTAGGTCTTTAAAACTCCTACCTCCAACAGAGTTTTTATCATCAATGTCATATTTTACAGTGGTTAATCCCCTTTTCTTATTTCCAATCCTTTGCCTCCTAATCACTGATAATTATCAATGGAGCTCGATTTCCTGGTTGATCAATGTATGGCTACAGTGGTAAAACCTTCAATTTTTTCATCTTTGACATTAGTTGTTGATGTGTAAATTTCAATAGTTGTATTAACTGGTCTTCCTTGTAGGCAAATGGATATTGCCCTATCATAGTGTAGTGGGTAAGGCATTGGGCTGGTAACTGAAAAGTCAGCAGTTTGAAGCCACCAGCCCATCCAAAGGATGAAGAGAAATCTTTCTACTCCCATAATAATGATTTATAGCAGTCTCAGAAACTCACAGAGGCAGCTCTACCCTGTTTCATAGGGTCTCCAAAAGTAAGAGTTGACTCAATGGCTGAGTTTTGACACTGATATATTTCAGGCTAGATCTTGAAATGTTCCTTATAACAATGAATGTGATACCCCTTCAATTTTCACCCATGGCATAGTAAGCCATATGCTGGTGTGATTCAAAATGAACAATACCAATCTATTTCAACTCGTAATGCCCTGAGATAATCTTTATACATTCATTTCATTTTTAAAAAATCAATTTATTGGGGGGTTCATACAACTCTTATCACAATCCATATACACATCAATTGTATAAAGCACATTTGCACATTCGTTACCCTCATCATTCTAAAAACATTTGCTCTTCACGTAAGCCCCTGGCAACAGCTTCATTTTTTGACGACTTCCAATTTTTCTAGATTCTTCCTTCATATATACCACGCCCCAATTATTAATGGAGGATTACTGCTGTTTGTTCATTTTTTTAATGTTGTGAGGATTTTGGTCTTTACATTGAGTTGCAATCCATAATACATGCAGCAATTCTTGATCTTCATCAGCAAATGTGTCATGTCCCCCACATCAATTTCAGTAAGCACGGTTTTGTCATCTGCATATTGCAGGTTGTTAATAAGCCTTCCTCCAAACCTGCCAAAGCATTAATCTTCATATAAGCCAGTGTCTCTGATGATTTGCTCAGCATACAAACTAAGTATGGTGAGAGGATACAACACTGATGGCACACCTTTCCTGATTCCCATGTTCAGTTAGAACAACTATCTCTTGATCCAAGTATAGGTTCTGCATGAGCACAATTACGTGGTCTGGCATTCTATTCTTCTTAAAGCTATCCATAGTTTGTTATCCATACACTAGAAGATTTTTGCATAGTCAGTAAAACACAAAGAAACGTCTTTCTGGTATTCGAGAAATAAATCAAAAGTACAGTAAGATACCATAGCACACCCATTTAGATGGATAAATATATTAATGGGAAATAAAAAGTGTTGGTAAGAATGTATAAAATGATGTAACTTCTTTGGAATACAGATGAGCAGTTCTTCAAAAAGTTAAAACATAGAGTTACCATATGTCCCAACAATTCCACTCTGAGATATCTATCCAAGAGAACTCACATTTGTCTACACAGAAGTTTGTACATGAATGTTCATAGCAAAATTATTCATAACTGTTAATAGCAGTCAAAAATGAATCAACTCAAAAATGGGGTATATCTATAGAATAAAGTATTATTTGGCCATAAAAAGGAAAGAGGATTAAACATGGATTAAACCTTGAAAATACTATGTTAAATGAAAAAAGCCAGACACAAAAGGCCACATATTGTATGATCCCACTTACATGAATAACGCTATAAAAAAGACAAGGAGCCCTGGTGGCATAGTGGGTTATGTTTTGGCCTGCTAACCATAAGGCCAGCAATTCAAGCCTATTAGCCACTCCGAGAGTGTGAATCAATCTCTTTGCTCCTGTACAGATTTACAGACTCAGAAACCCATGAAGCAGCTCTACTCTACCTATAGGATCAATGTGTCAGAACTGACTTGACAGCTATGAGATTTTTTGGTAATAAAGACAGACAGTAAATTAGTGGCTGCTGAAAGATGGGGCAGGAGGGAATGGGAGTTACTAATGAGTATAAGGCTTCTTTTTGGACAATGAAAATTACCTGGAACCACCTATTTTTACACAAATAAAACATTAACTTTTTCCTAACCATGTTAAATCCCTCACATATTCGTTTCCTATGTGCGTTATGCATGTGGATGTATTTCATGCAAAACACAGTGGTTATGAAGGGTGTGCAATACAGTGAACCCTCGTTTATCGCGGTTAATCGGTTCTAGGCCCTACCGTGATAAATGAAATTCCACGAAGTAGGATTCCTTATTTGTAAATCAAATATTTTCGTAGTTAGAGCACAGAGGACATGAAAAAACACCCTTTAGTCACCATTACACTCATATTACCCAATTTATTAAACAAAAAAGGGAAAATGCAGTAAACATTTTGGACGTTACAATTATCATTTATTATTTATTATATTATGAAGTACAACGGATGGAGCGAACGGAAGACTCATTCAAGTCGAAATGGCGTGCAACCTCCACAATTTTCTTGCCATCTTTGATCATATCCAAAAGTTTTACCTTTTCCTGGATGGTGAGCATCTTCCTCTGGCGCTTATTTTTATTGCCAGAAGGCTTAGAAGAAGCAGCTCGTTTAGGAGCCATCATAGGGCTTAGATAAAATTTCTTAAAAATCGCAAACAATTACAGTACACTGTACAAAAGCAAAAATGCATCTGATACGTAGCTCCGATACGTAGCGATGCAGACAGAAGCGTGTACAGTATGAGCCAATCAGTGGCAGTAATGACAGAGCATGCGCTGTTACGCAAAAACTGCAATAGAGTGAAGCCGCGGAAGTCGAAGCGCGAAGTGATGAGGGTTCACTGTATATGAATTTGTGAAATGTACACTTTTAAGAATGACTTTCATAATATATGAAAGGTGTTAGAGAAATTTAGCTATTTTCTAAACCTCTGAAGATTAGTGTAGATGAGCCCCATAAATTATCAGCAAATACTTAACAGCACTGTACCAGGAGCCACAGACTCTGCACTAAATTTTTAATGACAGTGAAGATGAGACAAATATGGTGAAACAAAATACATTTAAGCATGACATGCAGTAAGAATACATGACTAGCGAATCTCTTACTAGCTCATACACAGGAAAGGCATTCCGGGGTGGTGAAACAGGTAACACAGTTGGCTGATAATTGAAGAGTTAGATTTATGAATCCACCCTAGGGTGTGTTGGAAGAAAAGTCCAAAATGATACGCAGTGAAAACCCTTTAGAGCACAGTTCTATTGCCAGGCATAGGATCACCATGAGTTAGTATCCAATCAAGGAATAAGCTAGTTAGTTGTCACAGACATATGAAAATTAAAAGTACAGTAAATCACCTTTGGAGGCACATGTAGCTTTATCACAAATGAGCTAAATAAAAGTTATTATTTGGAGATCAGATTTAAATACCAGATGAATTTGAGCTGATTTGGGTAACTTTTTAATTTTCCTCTTATGAAATACCTTCCCTTCCTAATAATTCATTACAAATGTTACCAATTACTATATTTTCATTTAAAAGTATATTTGAGAAGGGTATTTTTCTGTAAAATCCCAATTAGAAAGTTCAAATAAGTGCTGAGAGTTTATTTATGTGAACAACATGGTTCTAAGCATTTTACATGCTACTCTGAGTATTGTGTTGCTATTGTTAGGTGTCACTGGGTTGACCCTGATTCATTAAGACCCTACGTAAATAAAACACAGACCGAAATATCACCTGATCCTGCACCACCTTCACAACTATTGTTCTGCTTGAGTCCATTGTTGCAGCCACTGGTCAATCCATCTCCCTGAAGGGCTTCCTCTTTTTCACTGACCTTCTACTTTACCAAGCATGATGTATATATACGATATACAATACAAACCAGATGTGACTATTTGTGTTTCAATAGCAATTTAAACTCGTGACACCACTTAAGAACAAATTAATAAATTTACAATTTCTGGGTTTATTCTAAGTTTTACTACTAATCTGTATTTGATTTACTGTAGTTCCTCCAAATTTGCTTACCAATTCTTTTGCCAAAAGTCATTTGTAGTATCTATTAGAACAATCTCTTTTCTTAGTCGACTGTGGTTAAGTCTCTAGGAAGTACTCACTCCATCTCTCCATTCTATCCCTATTTTAAATTCTAATCCATTAATAATGGCTCACCACCCACAAGTGTTTGCTCCTTTGTACTTCACAGGTGGCAGTTTTAATAGACAGAAAAGAGATGAGTATTTTAGAAAGCCATGTAAAATTCAGAAGGAAGGTTAAAAGCTCTAGCACTGAGTCTATTACTCAGTGGTGAGCATGTAGTAGTTTTTCAGTTAATTCTTGTGGAAAAATAGGAAAAATAATGGAACATCTAGAAGAGAAATGCATAAACTTATCTCATCTCCAGAAAAAGGCTTATAGTTGTTTTTTTTAATTCCTAAAGTGATTATAAATAGACCACTATCCCAACTAAAAGAACAAGACACAAAGTCTACTTGCTTAAATGTATTGAGTCTAGGAAATGATTAATTTCCACTTTGACATCATGTGACCTGAACAATTATTTTTTAATAATAAGTTTAATTGCTTTGTAATTATTCCTGCATATGACAGTTTTGAAAGCCAACATTTTAAATCTAATGATTCTAAAAGTAGACCTTTAATTATATTTGTAAAGTTAACCCCTCCTGAACCAGATAACTAGCTCTCATTACAAGATCTCATTACGTATATGTGTAGATTAAATATGAGGCTAACTGAAGACGAACTCTTTACAGTAAATGGAATAAACAAATAAATACACCAGGAAGGCCCTCTTAAGACACATGGCACAACAGAAAAATATTCAAAATGCAAGAACATTACTTTTGTCTATTGTGGTTTAAAGTAAAAGTCAAAATACTGGAAAAGAAAACCTCAATAGAAAAGTGGCATCTTCTAGTAATTTAAACCAAGAAAGAGTTTAAATGAAACCCAAACGAAAAAAGCAGAGTTTCTATCATACCACTTTTTACCCTGATTTAAGATTGGAGAAATCTTAAAAGTAGTTTTCAGATAATTATCTGATTATAATCATTATCCCTAACAATTTGACCAAGCTGTTATATTTCTCATTAAAAGTCTCTTCCAAATATGAAAAGCGAGGCTACGTTTGGTTGAAGTCCTATGCATAGGTAGATAAAATTAATCTAATTTATATTGCATTTAAATGCTATGTGCTAATTCTAATTTGATTCCACAGGCAAGGTATTAAATGATTCGGGGAGCATCATAGAAGATGGAGTGCACAGTTACTGCATCAGAGAGAAATGCTCTACATTCAACCATTTCAAGAGGTAGTATCTGAGCCAGAACTGATGGCATTGAAAGAAGTCTAAGATGTATTGAAAGCACCGTAAAAAACAAAGTTCCAGGACTTGATGAAAAGGCAAATTCAAAGGTTTCAGCAAATTGATGCAGTGTTGAAAGCACTTGCTAGTCGCTAGTCTATGACAAGAAATCTGGAAGATAGCTACTTGACCAACCGATCAGAAGAGATCCATATTTGTTCTCATTCCAAAGAAAGGTGACTCAGTAAAATATGGAAACTATCTAACAATATTAACACACAAGCAAAATTTTGCTTAAGATAATTCAAGTAATAGAAATATATACATAGGGAATATGAATTTGAATTTCAGAAATTCAAACCAGATTCAATAAAGCACATATAATGATAGGTATTGTTGTTGATATAAAATGTCATGGCTGAAAGCAAAGAATATCTCAAACATGTGTACTTGTGTTGTTTTATTGACTATGCAAAGGTTTTTGTGCTGATCAAACTACAGATACCACACAGGGAGCCACATGTACAAAGACTAAGAGGCAGTTGCCCAAACAGGACAAGGGGATAACTTCATGTTTAAACTCAAGAAAAATGAGTGACAGGGTTCTATCCTTTCACCACACTTAGTCAATCTGTAGGCTGTGCAAATAATCTAAGAAGTTGGGAGTCTATGAAGAATGCAGCATCAGGATTGGAGGAAAACTCATAAGCACCTGGATATGCAGACAACATACTGTTTTTCTTGTTGGAAGCCAAGAGGACTTGAAGCACTTACTAATGAAGATCACAGATCAAAACCTTCTGTTTGGATTCACCTCAACATAAAGGAAACAGAAATCCTCACAACTGTACCAACAGGCAACTTATTTCAATAAATGGAGAAGAGATTGACATCAAAAATTTTATTTTGCTTGGATCCACAACCAGTGCTCATGAAAGCCCCAATCAAAAATATCAAACAAGTTACTGAACTGAGTAAATCTGCTGCAGAAGGTTTCTGTAAAGTGTTGAAGACCAGGGATGTCCCCTTGAGGAATAAGGTACACCTGACCTAACCACCCTACCTGCTGTTAATGAATTGATTCTAACTCATACTGATGGTATTGAACAGAGTAGAACTGCCCCTGTGAGTTTCAAACTGCTGACTTCGTGGTTACCAACCAGCCCATGCAATAAACCACAATGCCACCCAGACGATTGCCTAATAAGCATGTGAAGGCAGGGCAATGAAGGAAGACTGGAGAAGAATCGATGTACATGAATTACAGTATTGGCAAAGAATACTGAAAATACCATAGACTGCCAGGAGAACAAACAAATCTGTCTTTAACATAGTATAGCCAGAACAGTTCTTTAGAAGTTAGGATGGAGAGGCTTTCATTTCCCATCCTAAGAGGACATGTCATTAGATGGGGCCAATCCCTGGAAAAGGACATCTTTAGTAAATTAGGTCAGCAAAAAAAACCAAAGAGGACCCCGACCTACGACAAGATGGGCCCTCCACAGTGGCTGTAACAATGGGCTCAAACATATCAAGAGGATAGTGTAGGACTGGGCAGTACTTTGCTCTGTTGTGCATAAGGTCACTATGAGTCAGAACTGACACACAGAACTGGCTCAACGCCCCTTAACTATGACAATACCTTGAGAAAGACCCTCTATTAGATGAATCGACAATGGCCGCACCAATGGATGAAAATCTAACCACCGTGGGGATGGTACAGGCTTGGACAAGTGTTATTGTTTTTTAATCATTTTATTGGGGGCTCATACAACTCTTATAACAATCCATACACAAGTCAATTGTGTAAAGCACATTTGTACATTCGTTACCTTCATCATTCTGAAAACATCTGCTCTCCATTAAGCCCTTGACATCAGCTCATTACACCACCATCCCTCCTCCCTCATGAACCCTTGATAATTTATAAATTATTTTGTCATATCTTACACTGTACGGCGTCTCCCTTCACCCAATTTTCTGTTGCCCATCCCCAGGCAGGGAAGTGTTTTGCAGTTGGAAATGACTTGATAGCACTAGTCACAATATCATGAATATTTTTAATTGCAGGAATAAAGAAATCCTACAATTTCTAAAGCTGTTTTCATATAGAATTATATGAAAGATTCCATATAGGTTTTCAAATGTATTTCTGATTAAAGTTATTCTCTAATACACTGGTTAATAATTACATACTTTTGCTGAAGAAAACTCTAGGTCTTCTGAATTTTGAGAACTTGAAATATTCCTTGTCTTTTATTCCTAGACATCTAAATATAGTGGATGTGTTCCACAGACAGGTCAAAGTCAACCTGCCAAAAACTCCATATCCGCTCCTTACTATTTTCTCCTGCTTTCCTCCTAGCTTTCTGATTTTGGTGAACAAAACTTCCATCTACCAAGGACCATAAGTATGAAGCCTGGAATCAAGATGACATTCTTGACACTTTTCATTCCCATTAGTTAATCTAACAAAACAAAAAACAAATCTGTTGTGATCTAGTGGATTCCAACTTATGATGACACAAGTGTTACAAAGTAGAACTTGGCTGAAATTTTTATAGACAGAGCCAAGCCTTCCTTGTGTGGCACAACTGGATAGGTGAGCAAGTGCAAAGCATGTGCCACCCGGGGGCCCTAATCTACCTATGCAGGCATCAAACTATATTCTGGTTAAAATATTTCCAACAGGTTTTCTGCAGTCATAAATGTGGATTCACCATCATCTCTTCAATGATCTCTTTATCCTCCATTTTTCCATTTCAAGTAATCTCTGCATTGTTGCAAAAACATTTTTAAGCAAAAACATCCCACTGCTGCTCAGTTGATTCCGAGGCATAGCAAACCCTTAGGTTGTTTTTACCACTGTGACACCAGGGCTCCAACAAACACATAATGTAATTTCCCACTGTCTCTTAAAAAAACAAGATCCAAAATTGATGGCGAGGAGGGTTTAGAAGGCCTGGTAGGGCTTGATCAAGGGCAATGTAACCGAGAGGAGTCACAGAAACACAAATGAAGGCTGAACATGAGAGTGGGACAAGAGGAAAGTAAAAGGAAATAGAGGAAAGAACTAGGAGGCAAAGGGCATTTATAGAAGTCTAAATACAGGCATGTACTTATGTAAATATATTTATATATGATGATGGGGAAATAGATCTATGTGCATATATAGGTTTAGTACTAAGGTAGCAGATAGACATTGGGCCTCTACTCAAGTACTCCCTCAATGCAAGAACACTTTGCTCTATTAAACTGGCATTCCATGATGCTCACCTTCCCAAAAGATCACTGAAGACAAAGAGGATGCATAAGACAAATGTGGTGAAGAAAGCTGATGGTGTCCTGTTAATCCAAAGATATAGCATCTGGGGTCTTAAAGGCTTGAAGGTAAACAAGTGGCCATCTAGCTCAGAAGCAACAAAGCCCACATGAAAGAAGTCCACCAGCCTGTGTGATTATGAGGTATCAAAGAGATCAGGTATCAGGCATCAAAAAACAAAAAATCAAATCACTGTGAATGAGAGGGAATGCAGATTGGGGACCCAAGATCCATCTGTAGGCAACAGGACATCCCCTTACAGAAGGGTCGCGGGGAGGAGAGGAGCCAGTCAGGGTGCAGTATACACAGATGAAACATACAACTTTCCTGTAGCTCTTTAATGTTTCCTCCCACCCACTATCATAATCCCAATTCTACCTTACAAATCCGGCTAGACCAGAGCATATACACGGGTACAGCTAAGAGTTGGAAACACAGGAATCCAGGACAGATAAACCCCTCAGGACCAATAATGAGAGTCACGATACCTGGAGGGTAAGGATAAGGTGGGGGAGAAAGGGGGAACTGATCACAGTGATCTACATACAACCCCCTCCCTGGGGGACAGACAACAGAAAAGTAGGTGAAGGGAGACATTGGACAGTGTAAGACATGAAAAAATAATAATAATTTATAAATTATCAAGGGTTCATGAGGGAGGGAAGGTGAAAGAGGGAGGAGAAAAAATGAGGAGCTGATACCAAGGGCTCAAGTATAAAGCAAATGTTTTGAGGATGATGGCAACAAATGTATAAACTGTTTGACACAATGGATGGACGTATGGATTGTGATAAGAATTGTACAAGCCCCCAATAAAATGATTAATTTAAAAAAGGAAAAAGAAAATGTTTTGAGAATGATGATGGCAATAAATGTACAAATGTGCTGACACAATGGATGTATGTACAGATTGTGATAAGAGCTGTACGAGTCCCCAATAAAAGGATTAAAAAAAATTCCTTCACAAAGCATATTTCTTCCTACATAATCTGCAGTGTTTGGGCACATCCCTTTCCTAGTCCTACACTCCAAGTATCAAAGCTATCCCCAGTTTCCAGTATCAAACTGTTGTCCTAGTCTTTCAAGCTATGGTAATGACTGGCCTTCAAAACTCAGTTTATATACCAACTCTCGGGGAGAGATTTTTTTGCTTTGCCACACACGTCTAAGTTAAGTGAGCCTTCCCCAACAGCTCTTATTAAACCCTCTGTTTATCTGGACTATATTTGAATATTATAACATAATCTTTACTTATCTGTCTATAACTTTGTTAAACTGAAGGATCCTTGATGACAAGGCTTTTCTTTCACTATCTCAAAGGCCTAATACCCATGAGAGTCAGAATCCAACAGGACTACTTTGTTTTTCCTGGTCTTACAAGTCTCCTAATTTTGACAGCCTTAAGCACATTTTTGTCACTCATGTTAGTGGAAAATATTTGATGTTTTTCTTTAATAGGCTTGAGCTTTACACAGGTTCCAGCTGTCACTGGTTTTACTAGAGTTCCTGGGACACTCAGTGAATGTTTGATGAGCAGCAAATGAATGAGAGCTCATGGCCATGTCCATATGATACTGAATGTTTCAGTATCTTAAGTACTTACGACTAAGTACCAGATCTTACCTAGTAGATTCACTTTAATTCCTTTAGTTTACAGGTGAGGACATGGGCTTGACTTAATGAATTGTCTAAAGGTACTTTGCTAGTACCTTCCCGTGCTAATTTTACTATATACCTCCAAGTGATGGCAGAGGGTTTGGTTTAAGAATTATATTACTTTGAAACTCTATATGAAAAACAAATTATTTACTGAACAGGAATAAAATGGAAACCTAGATTATGACAGGGAAATTTATTTTTGGATATATGTATTCAGTCTTAAAAAAATGTTCAAACTTTTTGACGATTATCATTTATGGAAATCTATCCTCCGTGAATAAGGCCCCCGAAAACTGGGTTTAAAAACTGAATAAATAGGTGCATATATGTTAAAAAAAAATAAAAGCAAATTGAAATGTCCAACAGTAAAATGCCCCCCGCCAAATGAGTCATTCACTAGCAAAGCATTGAGTAGCATTTTAAAAAATTATGAACACTGTAGAAATTAGAAAATATGGTACAACCTTAAGGGAAAAAGGAGTATGTTATTTGCATCATGAGTATATATTTTAAAAAAACAAACCTAAACTAAATTACAAACAACCCACTCCCTTGCAGTGATTCTAGCTTCTAATGACCCAGGTCAGAGTAGAAGTGCTCCACAGGGTTTCTAGGATTGTAAATCTACCAGCTGAGTGGACTGGGGAGTTCAAATCGCCAACCTTTTAGTTAGAAACCAATCTCTTTAACCACTGTCACCATGGCTCTTTTATATGTAATGATGGCTATACTTGTATAATTTTATTTATAAGTTTAAAAGAAAAAACCCACATAATACATGATTATAGTTTCCCCCCATATTTTCAAAACAACATACACCTATAATGGGGGTGGGAGTAAAAAGAAGTCTAACTTTAGGGTCTTGAAAATTTTTAAGCTCTAAATGTCTCCATTTAACCATAACAACCCAGAAAAGAACACGCACGTTGTCTTAGTTTCCAAGAAAATTGAGAAAATGGATAGTTGTTGAATTAACAAAATTTTTATAACCACCACCAAAAATTCTGGTGGCTATCTTCCAGCTGAAAATATCGAATCATTAAAATGTCAGAAACATTAAGATTTCTATAATGACATAATTATGGTAGCATATTAGAAATTCAGATACTGAACTTCCTTTTAGAACAGTCAGAAGTGTGTTTAAAGCCTGAATCTCAGACTGTGGAGTGGATTCTGACTCTCGTCTTTAAGGCCCCTCATGGGAACACTGGGGATAAAGCAATGACACCTTGACATGCACTGCTATCTATATAAAAAACACTGGAGAAGACTGAAATTCTGAAAACAAATAAACAAAGCAAAAAATCACCTGTCATCTCCTTCTCCCATATCCCAAACATACATATGTAGATTATGCATCTTTTTAGCTCTGAGCCTACTAATTTGTCCAGAGGGAGGTCCAGAGGTAATGTTTGAGATGAGAAGCAGAGTTGGATTAGGAATAAATGGTCGAAAGCATCCAAAACACTTCTAAACATAGATCTTTCTCCTATTCAAAATAAGTAAATTAAACTGTCCAAAATGCAATTAACTAAGTTCACCAATCTTTTTACTTGAAACACAATCCTTTTTCTACATATCATTTTTTCCTCTATAAATTTGCTCAATATTTAGCAAGTCTCTTCCCCCCATCATTAGACTTGGTCTCAAATCCCAAAAGTGAAATACATTCAAATATTGTTTGTTTAATGCTTACTATATGCCAGCTAAGAAGCCCTAGTGGAAAAGCGGGTATGTATTGTGCTGCTAACTGCAAGGTCAGCAGTTCAAAACCACCAGCCACACCTCAGGAGAAAGACAGGGCTTTCTACTTCCATAGAGTTACAGTCTCAGAAACTCACAGGCACAGTTCTACCCTATGGTGGAAGCTTGCTATGAGATGGTATCGACTTGATGTTGGTGAGTTTGATTTTGGTATGTGTAAGCTAAAGGCCAGCAGTTAGAACCCGTTAGCCAGAGAAAAATATGGTAGTCTGCTTCCTTAAAGATTTACTGTCTCAGATGGCGCAGTTCTACTTTGTCATATAGGGTTCACTATGAATTGGAATAGAATGGATGGAGGTGGGTTTGGTTTAGTTATATTCAAACTACCATACCAAAACCCCAACTCACTATATTAAAAACCAAACAAGCCACCATAGATATCCAATATCTAATTAATATCTCTCAGTAAACTGGGTCAATCCTTTGTGCTGATGCAATCTTCCCCCAAACAGGGTCATTAGTACTAGAGGAAAAAAAAAAAAAGTTCCTATTATTTATTGTTACAAACTCTAGACATAGTGAAGAAAATGCCTACTTTGTTTTTCAATATACCATTACCTTTTAAGATAAATAATAAGGATTATTTAAACCATTAACTCTAAATAGACACTTTCTCTCAAAGTTTATCTATATATATATATATATATATATATGGGGGTGGGGGGGTGGGAGGTGTTGGTGGTGGCAGAAAATACTTACTGTAAAGTAGAAATAGGATATATAAAATCATGAACAATAATTTCCAAATTCACAAACAATAAAGTTGCAACATATCTGACTCTTCCCATTAAAATGCATGTATGCCTAGCAGCTGAGTGGTATCTTATCTCGCTACATTTATCTCTTTAGTTTTCAGTTCTCTCCAATAAAAATAAAAATGTTATTCAAGTGAACTTGTTTCCACAGTATAAGAAAGTCCATTAAAAAGTGTTTCCTTTTACCTTCCACATTCCCATCTTCTTCTCGACTCAGACCCTTCTCTTAAACATAAAAGCACACAGTACTGTAATGAATGTATGCCTCTGTGAAATGCAGTACTCTAAAAGCAAGGTATGGAAACATGAAGGGTTGAGTTCACACAGTTATAGCAGGTATACTGTGTTGTCAAGTCAAAACCCTTATATTTAGAACAATGGAAATGTGTACTGAAGATAGTCTATTTAGGCAGCATAGCATAAATATTAATGAAAGTTATACCTTAATTTTAAATGCAAAAGCTCAAACACACAAGCAAAAAGTATCCAGACACGAACATACTTCTTTCACAAACACCCCAGCATCATTTTTAAAATGGTAATTCTTCAACTGGACAAATTAGACATGTCTACTTTTAGAATCACAACAATGGAGAGGGAATGGATTCAAATGGTACTTCAGGAGGGATTGTGAATGTTAGAAGGTGTCTTTGGGGTACAGTGGTTAAAGCACTCAGCTGCAATTCAAAAGTTCTGGAGTTTGAACTTACCAGCATTGTGGGGCAAAGAGATGGCAGCCTGCTTCTCTGAAGGTTTAATAGGCTCAGAAACTCTACATGGTAGTTCTACTCTGTCCTGTTAAATCTCAATGAGTCAAAATCAACTCAAAGACAATGGATTATGAATGAGTAATGACTGTCAGAACTCGAGTGGGAGGATGAACTGAAGAGTCTAAAAAGATGTGATTAAAGACATAGGGGAAGAACAAGGAACCTAGAGGAAGCTGTTCTGCATGCCCCCCCCAAAAGGGGGGGGAGGGGGAAGTGGGTTGAAGAAGCACCAAATAAATCAATTAGAAAATAGTTCTTCTCAGCAGCTGCCTCAACTTTCATTAAGTACCTCTGCTTCTCTACATTTAATGATTAGAAAAGAGGCAGTAATAGTTCCTCACTATAACGAACTATTTTTACCATAAAGTAAACATTAAACTTAAAGCAAAATATAAACTAGATCAGGGGTCCTCAAACTTTTTAAACAGGGGGCCAGTTCACGGTCCCTCAGACCCATTGGAGAGCCGGACTATCGTTTAAAAAAAAACAAAACTATGAACAAATTCCTATGCACACTGCACATATCTTATTTTGGAAGTTAAAAACAAACGGGGCAAAAACACCCAGCGGGCCGCATGTCACCCCTGGGTCATAGTTCGAGGACGCCTGAACTAGATTGTTGCTGAGTTATTATTGTACCAATTCTCATTTTCTGGTCTACTCTGTGCTATATGTTTAAAATATATGATGCCACCTACTTTTGACTTTAATGAAAAAGAAGGTAATATCTATTTTACCTACTAGATAGAACATCTAACCTGCCAGCATTTTTATTATCTGTAAGTATAACTTTATGATGTCAGTTACACCAGAGTTTGGGTCACCAGTGATAAGATAAAATGGGCATGTAAAATGATATCCAAAATTGAGACTTGTGAGGGTAGTGCCAAAGTTAAAGAGAACATGAAATTCAACTTCAACATTCAATCATCATCAAGCTACTGACACATGCAACAACATGCAAGGCCTTATGTTAAGAAAAGAGGAAAAGACACCAAAAACTACATATTCTGTGATTCCAATTATAAGAAATTCTAGAAAATGCAAGACTACAGAAACAGAAAGCAGATCTGGTTGCCAGAAATCTGAGTTTCCAAGGACCGTAAATCTTTATGGGAGGAGCCAGCCTCATCTTTCTTCTATGGTGTGGTTATTTGCTTGAACTAATGCCCTTGTAGTTAGCATCTCAAGGCTTAATCTAACACATGCTACCAGGGATCCTTTTGGGTTAGGAATGACCCCCAAAACCCCACTGCCATCAAATTGATTCTGACCAATAACAGCTGAATCTATAGTTTCTGAGACTAAATCTTTACAGTAACAAACAGCCTTATCTCTTGCCTACAGATTGGTTGGTAGGGCAACCAATGCCTAACTCACAGCACCACCAAGGGCTCCTTTAAGGGTAGGAATCCATTCAACAACTCACTGCCATTAATTTGGTTTTAACTCATAGCAGCACCCGTAAGACAGAGTGGAACTGCCCCTGTGGGTTTCTTAGACTGGGAGTAGAAAGCCTCATCTTTCTCCCAAGGCACAGCTGGTGGTGTGGAACTGCTAACTTTGCTGTTAGTAGCCCAACTGATAATCCACTGTGCCACAAGGACCCCTAAGGGTAGGAATAGGGAGTTGACTATAAGGGCACCAGAACTTGTCCAGGTAAAGGAAATATTCTACATTTTCATTGTGGTGGTGACTGTGAAATGACATACAAAGTGGCACCTTCCAAAAAAATGTTTTTTTTAAAATAAATACCGATGCTCATTTGTTTTGTTTTTTTATGTGAGGGGGATAGTGCATTTGGAGTTTGTTCCACCAGTTCAATCAAGCTTTCTATTTAGAGCAGTGGTTCTCAACCTGTGGGTCACGACCCCTTGGGGGGAGGGTGTTCAACAACTCTTTCACAGGGGTCGCCCGATTCATAACAGTAGCAAAATTACGATTATGAAGTAGCAACGAAAATAATCCTAAGGTTGAGGGGGGTCACGGCATTAGGAAGGTTGAGATTTAGAGGTTCTAAAAAGACTGCAAAACAGTGTGCAACAAAAAGAGGCCTGATTGGTGGCAGATGGGGGACTGGTTTTGCCACCATGACAATGCATCTATCTGCTCACGGATCCATGTCAGTGTAGTGGTTTTTGGCAAAAACAGCATGCCTATTTTAATTGCCCCGCGCACCTGACCTCGCTCTGTGAGACTTCTTTTTGTTTCCGCGAATAAAGAGGGACATGAAAGGACAGCTATTTGATGATGAAAACAGAAGAGGTCAAGAAAAAAAGGAGGGAGATGCTGTCACCCACCCAACCAGATGAGTTTGAAAAATGTTTCCAAGCATGGAATCGCAGATTTGACAAATGTATTAAGTGTAATGGAGAGTATTTTGAAGGCGATACGGTTATTTTGTAAGAAAATTTAAATACACAACTTTGAGGGGAAAAATTCAGTTTTGGGGGGAAGTTACCTCTCATATTTCTGTCAAAATTCATCAAACTGTGTGTATAAAATAGCAAATTTTACTGTGTAAACTACACCTTAATAAACTTAACTGAAAAAATTTAGTCATCATATCACTAAGTTAAATAGCATTAAAAATGGCATTTTAATCTGATCTAATGTATTTCTCATTAGTCAATACATCTACATTGTTAGTATACATGATAAATTCACAAAAAATTCTGAAATACTTTTCTCAAGCTTAAAATAAGAAAATATCCATATGCTTGCCTTTTGCTATAAACCCCAGCCTCTTTACTCCCAACTCTACTGCCCCAAAACCCAGAAAAGCCTTTCCTCTACTTTATAATCCCTCTTAATATGATAAAAATAACTTTTAAATTTCTTTATTTGATCTATCTATATACATACTATGTTAGACATGTTTTGTTAGGGATGTGTGCAAATAAAATGACCTTACACCAAAAAAAAAATGCCTCGAGATATGTATACTAAGATCAGAAGGGGAAAAAACATCTAGTTTGAAGTTGCTGAATACCCACAAGAGAAAAATGGAAGGGAAGTTGAGAGAGAAAGAAACATTAAGGAAAGGACAAAAAGATTAGTTGAGTCAAATAAAAAGCATTATGTCATAAATGTCAGGATAAACTGAAGTTGACTGTGGCATAAAAAGTAGGTTCCTAATTCTTTCCTCAAAATGGAATGCTTTTAGCCCATTTACCATTCAACTTTCAATTATTAATTTTTTGAGACACAGGCCACCAAATGGGAAAAAAACAAACAAAACAAAGGTATTGCTTTCAAGGCAACACCAACTCATAGAAGCCCTCGATAGGGTTTCAAGGCTGTAAATCTTTACAGGAGCAGATAGCCTGAACCTTCTCTTGTCTGGAATAACCGACCTGGAGGTTTGCAGTCCAATCGTAACTTGAACAGTGCCACTACAGCACAGGCAGAGCCCTAGAAAAATCCGTTTTGTGTATAAGTCAGTTTTAAGTATTCATTGAAAACTTAATTTTACAAAGCCCACATGGATCAACATATCAGCCTGTGTGATCACGAGGTGTCGAACGGATCACTGAAGACAAATGGGTGCATAAGCAAATGTGGCGAAGAAAGCTGATGGTGCCCAGCTATCAAAAAGTATATGAGGTCTTAAAGGCTTGAAGGTAATCAAGCGGCCATCAAGCTCAGAAACAACAAAGCCCACATGGAAGAAGCACACCAGCCTAAGTGATCACGAGGTGTCGAAGGGATCAGGTACAAGGCATCATCAGAATAAAAAAATCTTACCATAGTGAATGATGAGGGGAGTGCAGAGTGGAGACCCTAAAGCCCATTAGCGGCCACTGGAGACCCCCTTGCAGAGGGGTCTTGGGGAGGAGACAAGCCAGTCAGGGTGCGATGTAGCAACGATAAAAAATACAACTTTCCTCTAGTTCCTAAATGTTTCCTTCCCGCTCCCACTACCATGACTCAATTCGACCTTGCAAGTCTGGCTAGACCAGAGGATGTACACCGGTACAGATAGGAACTGAAAATCCAGGGAATCCAGGGCAGATGAGCCCTACAGGACCAGTGGTGTGAGTGCGAAAAAGGGAGGGTAGAGTGAGAGTGGGTAGGAAAGAAGGAACCGATTACAACGAACTATATGTGACCTCCTCCCTGGGGGACGGACAACAGAAAAGTGGGTGAAGGGAGACGTCGGACAGGGCAAGATATGACAAAATAACAATTTATAAACTATCAAGGGCTCATGAGGGAGGGGGGAGTGGGGAGGGAGGGGAAAAATGAGGACCTAATGCTGGGGGTTTAAGTGGAGAGGAAATGTTTTGAGAATGATGAGGGCAATGAATGTACAAATGAGCTTTACATAATTGATGTGTGTATGGATTGTGATAAGAGTTGTATGACCCCCTAATAAAATGATTTTTAAAAAAAGAAAAATTAATTTAAAAAAAGGATCTATGCTCAATTTAAACACATGTATAATTGCAACTTGATCCTCACCAAGGAAAAACTAAATTACAAAAAACTAAATAAAAACGAAAAACTGATCTACAGTAGGATGATCAATTTCTTCAGTAGAAAATTGGCAACCCACAAATTCTATACTAAAATACTGAAACGGTTGCCAGGAAGCAGTGTTGATAAAATTTAGTGAAGTTTTACCTTGCCTAGGATTACTTTCAAGGCATTTTTGTTTTTCGAATACCAAATTAAATATACAATAATCATAAAGATTATTATTTTTTGAGTAAATAAAAGTTTAAATTTTAAGATATGCAAGCGTTTCAGGAATTCCTAGTTCTGAAAGAGCCCTGGTAGCATACTGGGTTAGGCACTGGACTGCTAACCACAAGATCAGCAGTTCAAACCCACCAGTTCCTAGAGAAAAAGAAGAGGCTTTCTGCTCCCATCAAGATTTACAGCTTTAGAAAGCCAAAGGAGCAGTTCTACTCTGCCCTATATAGTTCATTATGAACCAGAACTGACTCATGGGTAATGAATTTGGATGAGTCTTTAAGGTATATAGAATCAATTGTTTGTTTTTTAAACACAAGGATATATTTCACCTGCATAGGATTGAGATGCACAGGTAACCTAATCTTGTTAACTCTGACAAGAAGTTCAGAATTTCAAAATTACATCATGGCTTATAAATTTGTCAGGAGAGGACAAGTGCACAAGACTATTTACATAAATTAAATAATGTTAATTTCACGTTCTTACATGGTGATTTTTTCCCTTTTCTATCAAATACTGTCAAAGATATACAAAAAGAATTTGGTGCTACATGACATTTCACATTCATGTAAAATGGCAAAGGAATTCATGGACTATTATATTGGAAGCTTATAATATTCTTAAGAATTTTTTTCAAGTTTAATATTTTTATAAGAAATCACAATACCAGTTCATAAAAAATAATTTGACTTTGTCAAACTTCCAAAAGCTACCTACCTATTCCACAGACACTGTGTGCACATATTTAAAATCCGCATCCAATTCAAATGCAAATCTGTATACATAAAAACTTTATGTATTATACAAGGTATAAATGATCAAGATTTTAAAATAGAACATAATCAAATAAAGTGACAAAATAAAACATTCCAATAAAGCATTTCAGCATTCCTTTTTGCAAATCTTCAGAATCTATAAATGACCCAAGAAAGCTACTCTTACTACTTTGTAATAAAGTTTAGTATTTTTTAACAAAAATTTTATTTTAAATATTAAAGAAACAAGGTGATATGGTGAAAAGATGAAAAGTTTTCAGGTTAAATGTATCTGAGTTGGTATATGATCTGTTATCCTTGCTGGATTTGCTACTCTGGATACAATTTTTAGTCACGCGGAGCCTTAATTTCCTTGTATGTGGAATGAGAACAGAATCACTAACCCCACTTGGGTAGCTGGGAGGGTCACATCATGACAGAGTACAGTGGTTAAAGTGAGAGTTAAGCATCAACTCTGGAGTCTTTTCTCCATTTTCTTTCACTATTAATTGTGTGGACTTGGACAAGTCACTTTATCATTTTATATTTTAATTTTCTTAAGTATAAAATAGGGATAATTAAGTACAACCAATAAGTACATTATACCTTAATGAATTGAGAACATCTACATAAATAAAGCCCTTGGCAGTTTCTAGCACATGGAAATCACTCAGTAATATTGTGGATTACAAATATAATGCAGTCAGTATACTGCTTGCCACATAGCAAGATCATAAATCTTACTCCCCCCTAAATAAAATTCCAGATGATTTTTTATCGTATCTAAAAATCAAATTCACCTCCAAAGATAAATATTTACACTAAAGGATAGGAAAAAGTATATGTCTCTAGTTCTAAAGGTACTCACAAAAGGAGTTCCTGTAAAGTTGTATGTAGTGGCAATAGCTCCCGA
>NW_022111373.1:114499614-114504973 GCF_000313985.2 Echinops telfairi
TTTAAACTCCACATAAAACTTAGAAGAAAAATTCACAGGTTGCTTTTAACAAGCTCAAATTTAAAATATAGCATCTTAAAAGAATTATCAATCTTAAAAAACATATCTATACAACATATAGTCTGAATTCTATTTTATGCTTTGTCTGATGTATAACATTTCCTTGACTACATGCCTTGTAAGTACTGAGTCAAATGAGTTACCAATGGATAATATTAAGATTTTACTAAAATTAGAAATGTAGAATCCTGAATCCTCAAGAGAAGTGGAAATCCACACTGAATGTTTACTAGTTATTAAGACTACATGGGCAAATTTCTAGACCTTTCCAGCCTCGGTTTCTTCATCTGTAAATTGCAGATAATGGTTTCCATTTTGTTGGCTTGTTAAAATTAAGTCAAATATTACTATAGGCATATACTCAACACAATTTCTGACAAATGATAAACCCTCAAAATCTTATTTAGCTGGGCAATGGAAAAGAATATATCTTAAAAACAAAACAATACAATCTGACCACAAAAAAAAAAAAGGGAGTTCTTTAAAATTTACTCCAGATTACACCAAAACAAAATTATGTTATGAAATACTTAATATTTTAATACTCTGCTAAATTTGGCAAAAGTAAACCAAAAACTGAGTACATAAGAAACCTTTCTTAATTATGATGACAGCTTAACATAATGAAACACGGCTTTAAAAATTGCTTTTACATCAATAAGGACCATTCAGTTTCTACTCTAATATTTTTAAAAAAGAATCAAGCATTTCAGGGTGTTCATAGTGCTTACTACAAATTTAGTTAATTCACTTCTATGCCTTCATAGAAACATGTATCAGTGAAATCATTCAAACACCAAATATAGGATCAGGATTTCTAATATGCCCATGCTATTTTCATACTACTAAAATAAACCGAAGAAACAGTTACTATTGCTTATTAAAAGATGAAGGAAAAGCATCTTGAACCCAGATAACTGAAAAAGTTATAAATGGTATCCATGTCAGCACTGAGCAATACCTACCTAGCTAGCTGCATGAGCCACAGCTCAGACATTTCTTAAAGCAACAATCTAATAAAAAAAATACTAAGAGTCAGGGAATCCTGTGTTCTCCCATGGACTCACTACACAAATCACGTGGCCTCATCTGAGTGTCAAGTTTGTTTTTTTTAAATCATACTGGTCACTTCTCACTCAGGAACGGGGGACTATTTATTAATGGACTTCTGTCACCTTGAAAACAGGATCAAGTTTAAAATACAAAGAATGATTACAAATGACCAACTGCTGAACATAGGAAAAACTTCAAGAACATGTTTAAGAATTATCTTTAAAGGCTATAAAGTAACACTAAGTCAACTTGGTACAACGAGGATATTAAAATAAGCAATCTCCAATGGAACAATTACTAGAAGTCTATGAAATTCCTAGTCACTAATAATTTACTTCTGGCAAATAAATGTGATAAACAGAACTGAAGTTATATTTCTTTAAAAGGAATTTTAATGCACCCAGCTCTCCCACTCACGTCATTAACAAAAGTCTTGTATTAGTTTAAAATTCCAGGATTACTTACAAATTATGTTTTTCCAAATAAGCATTGGGGAATGGGGGTTAAATTATATAAAATTCAAACTTTAAACTTTTAATGTCTCATAATTATGACAATACTATTGTACTTTTTGTTCATACATGTTTTGAGGAAGTAAAAATACCACAATGGACTATGTCAAGATATAATGCAAAATGAGTTCATATGTTTCTCTAAGTTTGATAGTGGACTGACACCAAAAAAATTAAAGACAAAATTAGTTTAGGAAAGTTTAGGGGGAAAAGCATGTTTCAGCAGGGCAGTCTGGCTTCAAATAAAGAAAATTTCTTGTTGGAATTGATATAGCTATGCCCGTAATATTTAAACATTTTAATAATGGTCATTACGTATACAGAAAGCCAAAACTACAGATACTACCAAAGTGAAAACTTTCATTTTTCTTATCTAATGGTCAAATTTTTTCTTCAAATACCTTTTTTCTTGTTAAAAAGTGGTCAGTATAATGATCTAGGCCTAGCACAGGTTCAAAATCACTGTCAAATTAACTGAAGCAAACAAATTATTGAATGGCTTACAAAAGAAAGCATCCTACACACATACTTTGCTCAAAACATTGAAAATAATTACACATTTAATGTTCGACTATAATTTAATTTTTGTATACTTCCAATTTATTATTTACTATTTTCAAGTAATACAAGCTATTGGTAACCCTGCAAACTCAAAGTCAAACTGTTGAAATCTCCTTTAAGCACATTATGAACTATCTCTGGAAATAATATAACTCGTATTATAACATTACTGGAACATCTATGGCTGTTGTCTTCTTTCACAGAATTGGAGGGAGGGGGTGTGTGACAAGATAAGTCACTGGTGACTATCTCAAGCAATAGAGGGGAGGGTGGAGGAGATAAGCACAAATTATTCTTTAGCCTCTTACCAACTAAATTCACCAAACTTTAAAGTTCAAATCCAGGTTTTACTTGATTTTGAGTAAGTTTTCTCCTCTTAAAAAAAAAAAAAAAAAAAAAACCCCAGGGTGGGGGCAATGAATTGGCTTCGACCAACCAGAAACGATTTATAATCTACAAAAAAAGAAATGTAAAAAAAAAGAAGAAAGAAATGTCCCTGCTATCTTAATGAACACTATCACACACCTATGCTACTTATTACAAATTATTAAATATGCAGAATCAAGAAAAAACCTGAACAGCACGAAGTCGCAATAATTCAATTCCAGAGTCACAAAAGGGAAAAACAAACAAACAAACAAACAAACCACCAGGTACACCACTATCTAGTACCTGGATTCAAAGTCCTCAGTAAGAAAGCTCCCTTTCACTTTTTAAAAAGGCGCTTGCAGATCAACGCTAAGCAAGCTGAACACTTCTTTCCTTTACCATGAAGATGAATAGGCTCATCCCTCTTTAAATACAAGTTGTACAAGAGTGCACATGGACTTCTAAACACTTATACTAGGGCTTCTCCCGCCCCCAAACCAGGGAAAGGTGGGGAAAACCCACACCTCTCCGCTCTTTTTGAGACGTGAAACGTCCCTCCCCTCCCGTGGGCCCTCCCCGGCGCGCCCCCCCAGCCGGCGTAGGCCCGAGGCCCCGTAGCAAGCAGTGTCCACCAGGAGCAGGCAGCACAAAGACAGGAATGGGAGATTAGCGGGAGGGAGGGAGGCCGGGATTGGGGCTCAGCAGGAGCTTCAGGCTTTTTAAAATTCAAACTGCTCCCTGACCAATACAAATCACGGACAAGCTACAGACTACTACACGGATTTATAGCATTAAAAACATGCCCCGTACGTGACAGCTATATTAACTTCACTCTTTTTAACATTTATCTCGACGTTGGCAGGAAGTGTGGAGTCATTTGTTGGATGCAAGACCCCTCCCAAAAAGTCCAAAGTAAGCCCTCGAAAAGTTACTGGGCCGACGACAACGGCGAGAATCATGTTAATAAAGGCACGCAACAACTCGGCACCCACAGAACACCCACTAGTAAAAACCGGGGGCTGTTGGGCGGCGTTCGCTTGATTTTAACCCCTGGACGTTTCCTTTCGGCCAAGGAGACACAGTATCAAAAGCTTTGCAGCCAGGTATGTGGATTTTTCTAGGCAATTTGTCTGAATGAGTGACTTTCAGGCTGGTGTATTCTTCCTCCACCAACCTACACCCTCCTAAATCAAACCCCGACGCCTCCAGAAACAACCTCTAACACTTCTCTTCCTTCGCGAACTCCAAGTCGTACCGTGGAGGTAGAACTGATTTCCTCTCGCTCTCTCCAGCATTTACAGATCCATTTGACCTATTAAAATGACACCTCTCTCATTACACAGTCAAACAGCATGGGCACAAACAGCCAATGACAACCCTGGGACCTCACGAAGATCTGTCCTGACATGAAAGGATGGCACCTTCTACATTTTTCCCCTCCCAGGGATTTGACGCCGAACTTCATTTCTCTCCTTTTAAAGCAGTGGGGTCTTCACTGGGCCCTCGGCCCGCCTCCCAGAATCTCTCTCAACGTCTTGCTCGGCTTCTGCACGTTTCGGCCAGGAAGTACCTGGGCGCTTGGTGGACAACCCTTTAAAGTCGCCTTTATATAACGCACAGAACGCACGAAGCGACGGTGGCAAACCTGTCAAGTACTTTCTACTCGCGTTGGAATTAAAAATGTAAAAAGTCCATGTGTAACACACACTGTCAAACAACAGCAGCAAAGCTCTTGGGGGCGGTGTTGGGGGGGGGGAGGCGGCGCAGAGGCAGGGTCTCCCACACGCAGCGTTGCTCTATTCAATATTCATGGTGACGATCTAATTCGTTCCCAAAGAAAAGGCGTTGGGATTAACTTTCCTCCGACGTCCAAACAAGTTTCTACCAGGAGAGGGAATTACCACGGGCTCCCTCCCGGGCTGAGTATTTACATTTGTCTCCCTAACAGAAACTACTTCCTCCCTTCCTGGGGTCACAGGGGGAAGGAGGGGGGTTGTTTGTTTCACCGGGACGCTCCCCACTCCCGGACCGAGAAAGTTGTAAATATGGGGACGATCGGGGCGCCTCCGCGGCTAGTTGTATTGTTTCCGCCTCCTCGCTCGCTCCGGCTCCTCTCCCGGGCGAGGCCTGTCACCGAGCAGCCGGCGCTCCGCTCCGCCCGGAGCTCCCCTAATCCCCGAGCTCAAGTAGATTCCGCTGGCCCGCGGCCTGCACTCTCCGCCGGGCCTACGCCTCCCCGGCCGCCCGGCAGGAGCCCAGTCCCCGCCGCCTGAGCCGGCGCGGCGAGGGGACAAAACCGCCGCCACCCGAGGCGGCTGCCACCCGAGAGGAGCGAACTCTCGACTCGCCCGGGGAAGAGCCCTGGGGCCGCCGAGGAAGCGGCGGGGAGGGGAGCGGGGAGGAGAGCCGCTGAGGACCTGGCGCCGCCGCCGACGCCGCCGCCGAGAGAAAGAGCAGGAATTTACCTGGGCGAATCGGCGTCTGAATCCAAGCGGAGGCCGAGGCCGCGGTGGCGAGAGACTATAATCCGGGCCGGGAGGGGGGGTGGCTACGGCTCCTCTTCCGTCTCCTCAGTGCGGGGAACATGTAGAGCCGGGGGGAGACCAGCCGAGAAGACAAATCGCTGCTGCTGCTGCTTCCTCCTCCTCCTCCTTCTCCCACATAGAAACACTCACAAACACCCGACCCGGGGCCCGCGCTACCGGGGGGGCATCGCCGCCGGCCCGGGAACCAATCCTCCAGTCGGCGGGGGCGTCCCTCCCTGCGGCTTCGTGGTGTCGGGTGAGTCGGTACCGACGGAGGGC
>NW_022111373.1:114506062-114531694 GCF_000313985.2 Echinops telfairi
ACACGCAGTCCCGTCCTCGTTCCGCGTTTGTCTAGCTCTTTAAGTGTACTTGTGTAAATGGAAAGGAGATTCCTCTTCCGGTAAAAAAAAAAAATACAGTAGGTGAGCGGGTCCCACGCCAACGGTATATTATTTGAACGACGAGCTAAACTATTGCATATACATTAGATCTGTGTGTATATCTATACACCACGGCGCCCAAAGTAAAGGAGGAAACTTGATACAAGTTCATCGGGTTGCCTCGGGCGGTGGAGGGGAGAAAAAGAAAGAAGCCCGCCCCTGGGGATCTAAGTAGGATCTTGTCACAACTGCTAGAGACCCTGCAATGGCTTCCCATCTCGATCGCTGGGAGCCCGAGCCTGGGGGCGCGCGGACGCCTGCGGCTGCCTCCCGCGCGCCACCGCTAGTGCGACCTCTGCAGGGCTTGCCGCCCCATCTTCCTTACTTTGCTCAAAGTCACCTCGGGGAGGGTCCGGGACCTCTCTTTTTAAAACTTTTTAAATTAAAAAAATGTCTCTTTAATTTAGAAAATTCCCTGTATCCCTTATTTTAAACTGCCAGACATTCTATACATCTTCCTGATTTATCGCATTTATTATCTGGATGGAATGGAGGCTCCAAGAGGGCCAGAAGTGTCCTTTTTCTCCACAGATGTTAGTCCAGGGCCTAGAATAATGCCTGCTCAATGATAAGTGCTTAATAGTTAATAAATCGTTGTTATATAAGGACCTTTCAACTGCTCCTTCCGTTAATAATCTTACTTTAGGTACAGAGAAATTTATGAAAGATTGTGAGAGAAACAAAATCTTGGGGCAAAATGCAAGTTTATTAGAGTTCTGGAAAAAGAGACTATGGGGTGTTATTTGAAACCCTTCCAGAGAACCAACGCCCACAAGCTAATGAAGGTTGTTATTAGGTGTTTGGAAAGGGGCGTGCTAGAGGAGAGTGAGTGAGTTGGGCACCTCACCATAATATGAGCCAGCTACCTTGCTCTCTTCCAGAGTCACAAACAGCATTTTTAATCTTGGGTGCCCTGTTTCTTGAAAATACCTGCTATTGCCACTAAATTAAAATACTGTCAGAATTTGGTGGGCTGCGTGCAAATTCAGCACGATGGGGAAAGTTCATTCAGCAGATATTTATTGGGCACAGAATGTGTGTGAGGCACAGCAATTCCAAAGGTATGTGTTTCTGAGGCTGGGCGGCCTTACATAAAGGACCACATATGGCTGCTTTGGTTAGTACTCCATTATGCTGTCAAGCAAAGCAAATGCTAGTGAGATTTATTTTTAGTTTCCTTCTGAAGAAAAGGTTCAATGAAAGCCGAGGCCAGCCCTATTCTGGATGTTTTAATTCATCTTTTAGTTTGCTCATTTATGGACCTTATGATAGCTTTGGGTCCACCAGTAAATACACGAATAAATGATTTTGAAAGCTGGAGGATTTTTATTTCCTGAAAAATTTTATTTCTATTTCCATTGACTCCGAGGCGATGGGAACAGAGTGGCTGGAAAAATAGGCCTTTTAAATTAAAATAATTAAATACTCCAATAAAGGAGAAGCAATGCAATAAGCCTTTGGCTATGAGACGATTACTGATTTTCATATTTCATATATGGAGTTTTGGGGAACAGAAAAAAAAGTCTTGATGGGTATTTTATAACTATGGGTATAGTTAATTAAACATTCTTTAGTAAATCCAATAATCCTTTCATTATTTCACCCATTCATCTTAAAGCTTTAAGTAAATGCAGGTGTTTTTCACCCACCTTGAAAATACCAGTATTTTTAATTAGCTTAAAGAGACATAACCATCTGCCTATACACCTTAAATGTTACTGGTAACATAGTAATATTGCCTGCCCAGGTAACTATGATGACAAAGGCAGCTTATACTGGGAAGGCTGTTGGAAAGTTGTGGTGTGATTGTAGCATTGAATTTAAAAAGCTGAGAGATTTTATTTTGCAGTCTCTTCCCTCAAATGCTTTTTGAGTTACTTAATCCTAAGCTTTATTGCTGAGCACCTTTTGTACAGTAGTGAATGAAAACATACAAGCTTGTGCTTTTGAGAGTTTCAATATATATCCAGAAACGCCAAGAAAAGAAAAACCCCTCTACAACCCCGTAGAATGGAACTGCTCTTTAAAGGAGCAGAGAACCTCACCTTTCTCCCAAGGGGAAGGTTAGAACTGGTGGGTTGGAACTGCCGGCCAGGGCTCCTAAGCCTGTATGCAGTTTATACCAAAAATTTCCCTCGGATCATAGCATTTAAGTTTTGATGGATATCACAAATGATTTCTATGTTAATTAAATCAACCAGTGTTTTGCTTGCTTCAATTTAAGTATCCAAGTTGAGATCTAGGGGATTTACTAACAGTGTTTTCTTGATTTCTTTGTCTTGTTTCTTGTTAATTTGTTTGCTTAATAATTTTTCTCCAACACCAGCCATTTGTTTCAGTCTGACATTTTAAAATTCTTTATGTCCACAATTAGCTGCCTGTGGGGGTAGCCCAGGAACCGCTACTCTGACCTTGCCTTGAGGACTGAGTCATACTACTTGTCTTACAAACCAGGAATCTCTCTGGATACTCTTGTGTGTATGGTTTATCAATTAATTGCAGATTTAATAAAGAATTTTGAAATGAATTTTAAATATTAACTATGTATTGAATGTAACCAGCAGGAATTAGTGCAACTGACAAATTTTGAATTGTTATTTTTTTGACAGCTATCTGCATGATTCATATTTTACTGTAAAAACAATAATGAAAATTTTTACAAAATGATTTTTCTCACTATGCCTGCCAGTCTCCCGTTAGAAATACACTGATCACCTATACATAGGAATACATTGTTGAAAAGAGAAAAGCCAACAGATAGTATTCATGCTATATATATTATTTCAGAATTCTTAGAATATTCTATGTATGGCTCTAACACTGGGCTCAGACAGTCGTGAGGGTGGCACAGGACCGGGCAGCATTTTGTTCTGTTGTACTGTTGTATGTGGAGTTGCTATGAGTAGGACCCGCTTCATCGGCATCTAACAACTACAACGTTTTATATTTAGAATAATTGCTTTTAGGATAAAAAATTACAGATGTGGATGTCAGGGATTACTACTACCAAAATCCTAAATTACTTGTAAATATGTTTCTATTGCTTGTTTTCAAAGAAAAATCGTAATTATGCTGTGATTACATATATTTTCAATATTCAATTCAATATATTTTATCCATTACTATGGTTATGGGAGTGGTGCTTGCCCTGCATGCCATGCTTTATCTTGGTCCTTTATATTCTGGTCCTTTACAAACCAATTTCATCCCTTCGTTAACCCTTCTGAGCTGTTAACTGTGGAGTCTCTAAATTGGCAGATGTTACTACCTGTGCCCTTCGCTTACAATCCTCTGGCTTTCCTGTGCTGTTGTTTATCTTTTTTCTTTCTAAATCAAAGCAACTAACACTGTACATTGCAAAGGAGGGGTTCTCAAAAACTGCCTTTTGGATGTCTGATTTCAATATAAAATTATTTAGGTTCATATCTCTTCCTGGAGATGGAGTCTTAAAGGAAATTACCCATGTAGTTGAGTAAACTGTAGAGTTAAACTATGGATGTATTTTTAAATGGGATTCACCTTAAATACATCAGTTAAAATGATTTTATCAATGAGTATAAAGTCCATTTAAAATTTAACACCTTAACTTATAGGAATGAAAGAAAAGCTATAATGCTGTGTTGAGTTTGAACTTGAGTTCAAACATAGTCAATACATCAGTGTTTTAAAACGGACTCATGTGCCATTATAGGCCATGGAATTAGTTTTTCTTCTTTTTTTAGTACAGAAGGAATAAAAGCTAAGTAAGTATGAAATGGTAGAAGTATTTTTTAATGTGTGTATATGTAAATGTGGGGGTTACTTTGTAGTTACAGGCAAGCATAGTTGTTTTAATTTACAATCTAGGTTTTAATTTATCCCCCTTAGAAAATGGGAAATTGGATTATTAGCAAGGTCTGGCTGCCTACAACAGTAATTCTAGTGAAAGCAGTAGGATATTTTAGAGGGAATTTGATAGTGTTTTCAGAAAGGTGATCTTAAATAAAGGGAATGAAATAAACATGTTGTTGGTAGAAATGATAAATATGGTGAGTTGTGAGAAGGAATTATTTTCCTAGTGGTGTTGAATTTTGTGGGTTTAGTTTTGTGATTTTATTGATTTGTAACATTTTCTAATTGAAAACATAAATCAGAAAAGGCCCAATATGCAAAATAATTATGATGTAGAAAGATAATGCTTGTGTTGACTACCCCCCTCCCCACATCAATCTCAAAACAAAGGTTTATTAACTAAGCTTAGGAGTGCAAAGCAAACTGTCATCCTGTGTTCAGTAATTATAAAAACAAGTTATTTCTTGGAAATGAGAGAAAACTCTGCTTCTGAAATATGATGCAAAATAATTTTAAGTAAGGCTTTTCTCAGTTGCCAAAGTAATCATATCCTAATGTAAATAGTTAACTTTCTTTGATCACCCAGTTCACTCTATTTAATTGATGTGTTTGAATAAATATAATTTTAAAATGTGTACGAAATTGAATGCAATAAAAAGGTAAGGGACAATGCTGTTTATGTGGAGTTTAAAAGTATTTAACCAAAAGAATAATATCTCTAAGAATTACTCTATGTTGAAGTGTTTTAATAAAAATGAGATATTTTCGAAAATATAAAGTTTAATTACCAATATCCCTTACATGTAAGTTTTCATCAGTATTGTTTGTTGAGACATCTATTCAAGACAGCATTAAAAGGTTTGTTTTCCAAATAAGGTACATCATCAGGTGATGACAGCTCCCTTTTTGTGGTAGATATTTAAGTTCTAGGGACTGTTACTAAACTGTTAGCTAAACTAGTCAGAATTTACTAGAGAATTAAGGATCTAACTCATTGAACCAAATCATATTCATTCTGAAATACTTTGTCAATGCCCACCCAGCATTACCTTCTGAAGTAAGAAATAAAGAATTATATTACTAACCAGCAGAGGGAGATAAATTGTCTAGAAAGTTAACAGTACAAAGGAAGACCACATGACTTCCTGTTTTGAGTTTAACTGTTGTGACCAGCTGTTCTCTTGAACTCAGTCTATCAGAAAGCTAACTGAGGAAATGCTACCAACATATCAAATATAGAGTGGGTGACAATTTTAACTTGAAATTACCTTTCAGTAAGCAAATTGGAAGAAGAAAAAAGTCTTACACACTTTTGCTCAAATTAAGGACAGCCCAGAGGAGAATATGTGGCTAATGAGAATTTTTAAAGAAGATGTTGAATATTGTAAAATACACATATTAATAAACTTTTTCCTACTGTGGGCTTTGAATCCATCTGAATAAAGAAATGGTCAATTTACCGTTAAGCAGAGAAAATTAAGATAGAAGTATGAAAGTGGAAATGGCTCAGTGTTATTACCTAATGTAGAGAATCAGAAGAAAAGTATCTTGAAACCGTGATGAATTACTAGCTATATGTAACAGTGAACCATTTTCTTGAAATGTACATTTTTACTTTAAAAAGTAAATTAGGTTCTGAGTGCACATTTTAAAAGTATAAAAGTGGCATAAGTAGTAAACTTAAGTGTATATGTGCTTTAACAATCTAAGGAACAGTATAGCTTTTACTAGAAAATTGTTACAGTCAAATATAGTAAGAGAAATGGCATTTTTCTACTAGCCTTTATAAACAAAATACCAGAAGGAATACCTGTTTGATGAGAAATGCTCAACTGCATTTGTGATAACTGCACTGTCAGCTTATTTAATATATAGGAACCTTACAATCCTGGTGTAGTATGAGTGCATATTGATTGAATAGATGTGATGTTTATTGCATGAAGCAAACATTTAAGGATTGGGTGTTAGCACACACACAACACCTCACTTCTGTCAGTTGATTCTGACTTGTGATCCTGTAGAATAGAGTAGAACTGCCCCTGTGGGTTTCAGAGGATGTAAATCTCTACAGGGGCAGAAAGCCTCATCTTCTTCCCAAGGAATGAATGGCTGGTGGGTTGGAACTGCTGACCTTGCAGTTAGCAGCCCCACCGCATAATATACTACACCACTAGAGCTCCTATGGATATGAACTAGCAGCAACAGAATAAAAGAAATGGAAAGCTCCAGGCAGTTTTAAATAAACTAAATTATGCTAGTTTAACTACCTCCTTAGGAGATCTGTGTAAACAAATTGTCCAAAGCATAGAAGGACAATGAATTGCGAGACATTTGGCTGTGCATATGTTCATTCAGAGCCCTGGTAGTATATAAGTTACATATTGGACTACTAATCACAAGGTCAGCAGTTCAAACCCACCAGCCATTCCTTGGGAGAAAGCTGAGGCTTTCAGCTCCTGTAGAGATTTACATGCTCTGAAGCCCACGGGCAGTTCTACTCCATCTTAAAGGATCACCACAAGTCAGAATTGACTCTGGCAGTGCGCTTGGTTCTTTTTTTCAAAGTACATTTACTCCTGTTTATTCGTTATAAATATATATATCCTGAGTGCTTGCTATCTCCATGGCACACAGAACATGTCTTCATTAGGCAATTGACAAAATTTGTGTTGAAAGATTTATTGATGTTATGTGAACAGCCATACAAATGCAATCTGTAAATCACTAAATCCCAGAAAATAGTCCTTAGAGATTGAATATTTTGAAGGCAGAGTGTAAACCACTTGAAGGTCAGTTCTTTATATATTATACTGGTTATTGCATATATTGGCATCTGGTGTTGTCAGTTAATGATATGCAAGTTAGATCCAGAAGGTATTTATACTCACCACAGTTAGCCAATCTCATAAAGATATTTTATGACACCATTATATAAAGGGAAAAATAAAAATGGTTTTCACATCAAAGGATAAGACTTTAAAGACTACAATGAGGTGTGGGTGGGCAGGGAGAGCGGCAGAGAAGAAACAGGGAAGAAGGAAGGAAAGGTGGGAAATGAAAAAGAAAATAGAACCATATATACAGGGGGGTTAATGGGACACTGTCACTGTTTTGATGAGGAACAGTGAAACTGCATATACTAGGTTTTTGTCTTTGTAGGTGTTATATTCCACAAACAAAAAAAACAGGTCACAGCCTTTAAAAAAAGGGGCCCCCAGGCTCTTTACCCATAAAACCTATCCATTGGTTTGAGTGTCCATGAAAGGAAGAAAGGTAAAAGTGAAGCTGATTTAAATTATTTAGTGACACAAATTAGTTTCAAAAACAATCCATCTGATATCAGTGAATTGGACTATTAAAATTAAATAGCATGACCTTTTAAAATTTAAATTTTTTAAATGTTTCCATCTATGGAAAAATACCGATAGTGACCTTTTAAAGATTACATTCTAAAGTGCAATAGCTTACCACAAATTATTTTCTTACTGATAGCCATAATAATGAATTAACTCATACCAAAGTTCAATAAAAACTATCACTCATTGGTATTTCAGGCCTTAAACTAATGTATGTATATATGCTTTATCTTTTATTTAATAATCCAAAACTGACTTAACAGTCTACTCAATACCAAACTAAGGAAGTGTAGAAAATAACTCACCATGCGTAGTGCCAAGACTAAGGAATAATGACAGATAGGAATAGCAAGCAATACAAAAATTTCAGTGAACAGTAAAGAATTTTTCTCAACAAAATTTTGGTCAGGAATGTATGCCAACACACAAATTCTGTTTTAACATTGCCCTTTAGTCATTTGAAATGCTTTCCGTTTCTCTGAGAAAAACACAAAACCCCACATTTTTTAACTAATCATGTTTCTGATTTATCTACTTTTTCTGCCTAAGTGTTCCGTTGAGGATTCTGCGCAACTTCTACAGAATCACACTGATACGGGTCTTGGTATCGCTGGCATGAACACTGATTACCTTTGTCCAGTACATTCTATATTTCGTCATGATCATATCCAGGCACACTTTGCAACTTTTGCTTGTTATAAAAGGAAGTAGCAGATATCCTACCCTGGCGGCAGAATAGTTAACACGTTGGGCTGTGATGCCCAAAGTCAGCCGTTTTAAACCACCAGCTGCTGCTCTGGAGAAAGGCTTGGCTTCCTACGCTTCTCATAAAGAGTTATAGTCTCAGAAACTCGCAAGGAGCAGTTCTACCCTATCCTTTAGGGCAGCAGTTCTCAACCGTGTGGGTCGTGACCCTTTTGGGGGGTCTTAGGAACTGAGGCATCCCTCTTCTAACCTTCTCCAGGTGGGTCCGCCCACATGCAGATACGCCCAAATAACAAGTACCCAACATGAAGACTGTTACCCATGCTACACCATGCTTCAAAATAAAATTTCATTTATTTGTCAGAAATATTTCACAATATAGAATTACATATTGTTTTTGTGATTCATTACTATACTTGAATTATTTTCAATTTGTAACAATGAAAATACATCCTGCATATCGGATATTTTACATGACAATTTATAACTAGCAAAATGACAGTTAAGAAGTAGCAACAAAAATTTTATGGTTGGGGGTTACCACAACATGAAGAACTGTATTAAAGGGTCGTGGCATTAGGAGGTTGAGAACCACTGCTTTTTAGGGTCTCTGTAAGTCATCAACTTGGTGACTGCGTTTGATTTTTTAGAGTTTATAAAATCAAAACCCTGTGGCTCTTGAATCAGTTAATACTCAAACTATAGGACAGATTAGTATCTTATCCTATAAGGTTTCCAGGGCTGTAATCTTGACAGACTTTGCATTGGGTAAATCTGCTGCACAAGAACTCTTTTAAAGTGCGAAAAGCAAGGGTGCTACTTTGAGGACTGAGGTGAACCTGGACCAAGCTGTAGTATTTTCAATTGCCTTCGATGCATGTGAAAGTTGGACATTGAATAAGGAAGATCAAAGAATCAATGTATTTGAATTATGGTCCTGGCAAGGAATATTCAAAATACGAGAGTACCAAAAGCACAAACAATTAAGTCTTGGAATATGTAGAGCCAGAATTTCTGCTACTCAGAAGCAAGGATGGCAAGACTTTGTCATGCTTTGGACATGCTGTCAGGAGAGACCAAACCCTAGAGAAGACATCATGCTTGGTAAAGTAGAGGGTGTGTTGGATGGGCTGACGAAAAACAAATCCAGAGACAGTCATATATGTGTAAGAAAGAGCTTTATATTAAAGAGCAATTTTATACTGAGAAAACATCCTAGCCCAGTCCAGATCAAGTCCATAAATCTAATATTAGCCCATATGTCCAATACTAGTCCATAAATGCTTCTTCAGACTCGAACGTTGCCACTCGCAATGATGCTGATCACAGGAGGGTCACAGGCTGGTGGGTGAAAACTTGTGGATCCAATGGCAGAGGAATCATCACAGGGCTGTCTCCATGGCTCCTCCAGCTCTGTCTGTTCAACAGGATGGTGAAGCAGGGGAAGGGTGTGGCCCACCTCCAGGGAGAAAGAGGAAGTTCCCAGAATCCTCATGAGAAGGCCACACCCACAAACTGGTGTCATCAGGCTGTGATCTGATTGACAAGCTGCCCTATTTCTCTGAAAATAAAATGGTGTCATATTAATTTTTGCTCCCAAAGATGCGCTAGGTCTTATTTTCAGAGGATGTCTTATTTTTCCATGAAGAATACGGTACACATTGTTTTATTAAAAGAGACCGCATTTCCTTGCTGCGCTGCGGCTAACAGCTGTGTGGTGGCGCCGGCCGCTATGGTCCAGAGTCCAAAGTTATGGTGGCTTTGGGGGGGCTTATTTTCAGGGAGGTCTTATTTTCGGGAGATGCCTTATATTTCAGTGAGAGACAAAACTGTAAGTAGGTCTTATTTTGGGGGGATGTCTTACTTTCGGGGAAACAGGGTAGACTCCACCCCTGTACTTATTTATCAAGTTGACATGAAATTATGTAACTACCATAGAGGGATAGTGAAAAAGAGGAAGACCTTTGACAAGATGAATTGCCACAATGAGCTCAAGCAAGAATTTTGAGGATGGTGCAGGATCAGGCAATGTTTCCTTCTGTTGTGCATAGAGTTGCTATGAGTCAGAAACCACTCAACCCACCAACAACAATTTTGACAATAGCAAGCTGTCCCTTCCCCCGTAAAAGAGCTATAGTAATAATACTAAAAGTGAGCCCTACTGGGACAGTGGTTAAAGTGCCAGACTGGTAACCAAAAGGTTTGTGGCTCGAATCCACCACCAGCTCTGTGGAAAAATGATGAACAGTCTGCTTCCATGGAGAGTTACAGCCTTGGGAACTCCAATGTGCAGTTCTACTTTGTACTTTTATAGGTTGCTATGACTCAGAATTGACTCGTAGGCGTTTTAATTTTGTAATATTATTACTTAAGAGTTGGTGCTCTGTGTGAACTTGTAACTCACTCAGCACCTGAACAAAAATTGGAAGTTCAGATAACTTTTCTATATTTTCAGGAATATTAGTTTTATTCTAAGAGTTTCCAAAGAATATATGTTCTTTAATGGAATTTTGAATATCCAAACCAGATCTTCTTTCTCATACATGTAACTCACAGCCCAGATGAAAAGTTAGATCAAATATCAGTCTAAGTAAAAATGTTTTACTACAAAATCACAGAAACCTGCATTCAACAAAATTATCAAAATGTATATTTTGAAAGTGATGGCAACATGTACAAATGTGCTTGACACAATGGGTGGATGTATGGATTGTGATAAGAGCTGTGAGAATCCCCAATAGAATAATTTATTTAAAAATATATATATCAAAATGTGAAGCTATTGTTTTTCAATATAGTTATTATCTAGGTCAATACATTTTTAATTAAAATAGATTTATTGGCATATAATACAAATTAATAGTTCAGTCATATTAAGAAGAATTGTACAATCATCACCTCAATCAATTTCAGATTATTTTCTTCTTTCCACATGAGGACACTACAAAGGAATTTCTGGCTTCCACTGTCATCCATAGCCTTCTACAATGGTGTTCGGAATATAAGCTCTGATATTATTTCTTCCTCCAGATTTGGGTTTTATTATTTACAACCCTTGGACCATCCATAGCCTTCTACAATGGTGTTCGGAATATAAGCTCTGATATTATTCCCTCCTCCAGATTTGGGTTTTATTATTTACAATCCTTGGATCACAGAGCCTGGTGTACTTCTTTCAGTGGACTTAGTTGAATCCTCACTTAGATGGCTTCTTATATATTATTTAATTTAATTATTTTATTTGGAGCTCTTACAGATATCATAATATTCTGTAGTTCAATCATATCAAGAAGTATTGTACAATTGCTACCACAATCGTTTTCAAAACATTTTCTTCTTGAACTCCTTGATATCAGCTCCCCTTTATTTCCTCCTTTCACTACCCTACTCAACCCCCCAGGAACCCTTATTTAAAATTTTTTTCCCCTATAATAGTTTTCCCCCCCCATATCTTATGCAATCCATCAAATGGGGTTATACAATCATCAATGCTATCAGCTATCTATACCCCCACCCTCAGCCCACTTCAGGGAACCATTACTCCTGTTATTGTGTTTGAAGGGTTATCTATCTTGACTTTCATGTACTGAATGATATTAAATATACAAATGAACATATGCAAATCTAACATTATTAATGAGTAAAGCAAATAAAAGCCATAGTAGTAAGTGGAGGAACTATTAAAGAACTAAAGGATAGTTATGTGTTTCATTAGTGCCATACCGCACCCTGGATTTACCATCCCTTCCATGTGGCCCTTCTGAGAGGGACTGTCCAATTATCTTGCAGGTGGGTTTTGAGTCCTCGTCCCTTCACATAGATTTGGTTGCTTATTTTTTAATTTCTGATACTTCTTCATATTGACACCTCATGATCACACTGACTGGTGTGCATCTTCCATGTGGGCTTTGTTGTTTCCCTGCTAGATGGCATCTTGTTTGATTACAAGCCCTTAAGACCCCAAACGCTATATCTTTTAATAGCTGGGCACCATCAGCTTTTTTCACCACATTTGCTTACGCATCCATTTTGTCTTCAGAGATCCAGTCAGGAAGGTTTTTAGAATGCAATGCAATATTAGAACAATACCACAGTATTCAAACAAACTGTTCTTGTACTGAGGCAAGATTTAAGTAGATGTCCAGAGACCATCTGCTTCCTTGTTGCATTTGCCATGTATATATACATATACAAGCAGATACACACCACAAATACACATATATACACACACATTTTTTTCTTTTTTCTTCCTGCCCCACTATCATGTTTACCCATCATTCCTCTCCGATACAGCTGGATTGCTCAAACACGACCAGAAAAGCTATACCCTCCTTGCCATCAATTTTAGAACACTTACTATTCCCCTGTACCTGTCATTGTTGGCTCCCCACTCATCTCCCTCCTCCCCTCCCAGGCACCCCAGGAACTGGCAGACTAGTCGCTGTCTCTGTAAGATTGCCTATCCTGCCTATCTTGTATAGATAAACCCTAAAAAAACAACAACAACCATACAGATAGTCACAAGACTAACAGGGATACTGACAGAGCAGATCAATTTGTCTGTTAAATAGGACACGTTATAAACCATCAATCCAGTCTTCTTTTCTTCCAGAGGTACATATCCCAGGTCCCGCTTGTGTACCAACTCATACACCCTTTTAGTGTTCAGGATTCATGTCCGAAAGGCAAGTATCCTAAAAGTTCTCATTGCTATTCCTGCAGTCAGGGATGGAGCAATCAGTCCTCCTCCAGTTACACCTTTAGACATTCAGTTTGGCCCCCTTGTGAGTAATCCCCAACCAGTTCAGAAGTCTATGATTGGGATACTTCAGGCACTTAGTGGATTTGCTCCCATCACTGGTCTGGTGCACTCCCCTCGTGAGTAGCCCCCATGTGTGCGGGTCAGACCGGAGGCTTCTTGTTTTAAGACAAGTCTTTAAGACCCCAGACATTAGTGAACCTGCCTAGTGCCCATGAACCTTATTTGTGCATCTTGAAAAGTATTTCAACAGAGGAGGCCTCAGGTGGAGTCAATTTCTTGAGATGGAAAGAGGTTAAGGAGATCAATCTGTTGATCTTCATACAACATTGCTCTAAAATCACCTTAAATCAACAGACACTCCTACAAGTGATTAGTGAACCTTACTGGAAAATCAAGTTGAGACATGCAGCACATATACCTAATGCAAATCATCTTTTGATCTCTTGGATGCTGCTTCCAAGCATTGATTGTGGATCCAAGCAAGATAAAATCCTTGACAACTTCAACCTTTTCACTGTTTTTCATAATGTTACTTATTGGTCCAGTTGTGAGTATATTGGTTTTCTTTACTTTGAGTTGTAACCTATACTGAAGGATGCAATCTTTGATCTTCAGTAGCAAGTGCTTCACGTCCTCCTTGCTTTCAGCAAGTAAGGTTATGCCATCTGCATATCACAGGTTGTTTATAAGCCTTCTTCCAATCCTGATGCCACATCCTTTTTCATATAATCCAGATTCTCTGATGACTTGCTCAGCATACAGATTTAGTAAATTTTGTGTGAGGATATAATCCTATTGCACACTGAGATAGTTTATTGTGCCAGCCTGGGCGATAAACACAAATGGGATTAACTGAAGGGCAGAGAGATAAATGGCTTGGTGAGTCTCGCCTTTCTTGTCTCACTCTGTGATCATCGGACCAGTGTGCGGCTGCCTTGCTTGTCCTGTGCCTCAATTTAAAGGCACTACCTGTGGGACGTCTAGCCTGTGGACTGTGTCGCTGTAAGTTGAGGTCCCTTTAAGAGCTCGCTGGAGCTGGGAACTGGCAGTTGGTGACCTGGCTGCCAGTTGGTGACCTGCCTTCTGATTGGCTGCTGTGCTGACATAGCCTAGCTCTCTCTATAAATAGAGGAAGATCTGGCAGCAGATTGGCCTGGAAGGACTGCGAGTCTCTAACATCTTTCTCATGGCAGTGAGTTGAATTGAGCCATTTGTAGTGCTTTATAATTTAACTGTTTCTTTCTTGTATTATATATTTAACTGTATATGATTTAACAGTTCATTCCTTGTTATATATCTAATTATCTTTATAAATAAATATATTAAATTATCAGCAATTTGGTTTTATCTCTCTAGAGAACCCTGTCTAACACACACACCTTTCCTGATTTGAAACCATGCAGTATTCTCTTGTTCTGCTCACACCACTGCCTCTTAATGCATGTATAAGTTCAGTATGAGCACAATCAAATGTTCTGGAATTCCCATTCTTTTCAAGGTTATCCATAGTTTGTTATGATCCACACAGTCAAATGCTTTGGCACAGTCAATAAGAGAGTCTAGTATCCTCTGCTTTCAGGTAAGATCTGTCTGACATAACAATGATATCCCTTGTTTCACTTCCTCTTTTGAATCTGCCCTTAACCTCTGGCAACTCCCTGTCAATGTGCTGCTCCAACCGTTGTTGGATGATCTTCAGCAAAATTTTACTTGAATTCGATATTAATGGTATTGTTCTATAATTCGAGCATTCTGTTGGGCCACCTTTCTTTGGAATGCATTTAAATATGGATCTCTTCCTGTCAGTTGACCAAGTATCTGTCTTCCAAGTTTCCACAAGTGAGTGCTTCCAGTGCTTCATAAACTTGTTGAAATATTTCAATTGGTATTCCAGCAATTCCTGGAGCCTTGTTTTTAGCTAATGCTTTCAGTGCAGCTTGAAACTTCCTTAGCACTATTGTTTCATGCTCATATGCTACCTCCTAAAATGGTGGAATGTCGACTAGTTCTTTTTGATACAGTGACTGTGCAATCTTTCCATCTTCTTTTTTTTTTTTAAACATTTTATTAGGGGCTCATACAACTGTTATCCCAATCCATACACACATCAATTGTGTAAAGCGCATTTGTACATCGTTTCTCAAAACATTTTCTCTCCATTTAAACCCCCGACATTAGGTCCTCATTTTCCCCTCCCTCCCCGCTCCCCCCTCCCTTATGAGCCCTTGATAGTTTATAAATGGGTATTTTGTCATATCTTGCCCTGTCCGACATCTCCCTTCACCCACTTTTCGGTTGTCTGTCCCCCAGGGAGGAGGTCACACACAGTTCCTTGTAATCGGTTCCCTCTTTCCTACCCATTCTCCCTTTACCCTCCCTGTTTCGCCACTCACACCACTGGTCCTGTAGGGCTCATCCACCCTGGATTCCCTTTATTTTCAGTTCCTATCTGTACCAGTGTACCTCCTCTGGTCCAGCCAGTCTTGCAAGGTTGAATTCGAGTCATGGTAGTGGGAGCGGGGAGGAAACATTTAGGAACTAGAGGAAAGTTGTATTTCTCATCGTTGTTACATCACACCCTGACTGGCTCATCTCCTCCCCGAGACCCCTCTGCAAGGAGATCTCCAGTGGCCTACTAATGGGCTTTGGATCTCCACTCCGCTTTTCCATCTTCTTTTGATGCTTCCTGTATCATTAATTAGTTTGTCCATAGAATATTTCAAGATTGCAACTGAAGGCTTAACTTTTTTTCTTGAATTCCTTCAGTTTCAGATGTGCTGGACATATTCTTCACTTTTAGTTTTCTAATTTTATGTCTTTGCACATTTCATTATAATATTTGGCTTTGTCTTTTAAATCTTCCCTTTGAAATTTTCTATTAAGCTCTTGACTTCATTTCTTCCATTAGCTCTACGATTAAGAGCAAGTTTCAGAGTTTCCTCTGAATTCCACTTTGATTTTTCCTTTCTTTGCTGTCTTTTTCGTGACTTTTTGCTTTCTTCATGTATGTTGTTCTTGATGTCCTCCCACAGCTCATCTGGTTTTCTGTCATTAGTGTTCAATGCATCAAATCTGTTCTTGAGATGTTCTCAAAAATCAACTATGATAGACTCCAGGTCATATTTTGGTTCTGGTGGACTAATTTTAATTCTCTTTAGCTTCAACCTGAACTTACATATGAGCAAATGATAGTCAGTTCCACAGTTGTCCCCTGGACTGGTTTTAGCCATTGACAGTGATTTTTTCCATTATTTCTTCCCATATATGTAGACAATTTCATTTCTGTGTATTCTATCTGGAGAAGATGATGTATATAGTCACTTTTTTGTGTATGTTGAAAAAATATATTTGCTATGAAGTCATTGGTCTTGCAGAATTTTATCATAAATTCAGTCTCCATGTTCATTTCTCTCACCAAGATGATATTTTCCAAATACTAATCCGTCCTCTTTGTTTCCAACTTTTGCATTCCATTCACTAATAATTACCATTGCATCCTTTTGCATATCTGTTCAACTTCATTTTCTGCATCACTAGCTTTAGTGATAAATTTGAATACTACTTGTATTGTTTGGATTTACTTGTATTTGGATATTATCCTATTACAGACAGCATTGTACTACAAGATAGATCTTGCAATGTCCTTTTTTACAACAAATTTAGAATCATTCCTCTTGAATCTATCATTCCTAGCATAGTAAATCTTATGATGTTCTGATCCAAAATGACCATTTCAACTCAAACGCCCAACAGTGGAAGAATGGAGAAAGAACTATGGTACACGTACTATACACACAATGGAATACTATGCATCCCTAAATAACAGTGATGAAAGCATGAAATACCGCATGACATGGAAGGACCTGAAGGACACAGAGTGTATCAGGCCACTACTATAAGGATAAACACCAATTAAACAAACCTTAGAGACCAATTCCCAAAGGAGTAGAAAATCTACCTGCTGACCACAAACGATACATCACCCATCAAAGTGGTGACCTCACATTAGCTGAGGTCACTCTTTCCAGAAGGGGGAAAAGGGAGGATCCCATTCACTTGAGGCTATACAACATTGAGACAAGGCTACAACAAAGGAACAGGCTCTCCACGGGAATGATAGGAGATTCTTACTGGAAAATCAAGCTAAGACCAGAGGAGGGGAGCATCTACATGGCAGAGGAGACACTTATATTTCTGTTGGTGGCTATGGTAGATAAATAGGGAGGAGCAACCTCACATTGAGAAGGCATGCTGAACAATAATTGTAGGGAACCTAAGGGGAGAATAAAATTGGCTCTATATTTTTGGATAGACACTTTGATTAACTTTCTTCCCAATCCTCATTGAAATGTGCCATGGATTAAACACTAGGAGGACCTTAGACACTGGCCTCATAGGGAAAATGACATACCCCAAGGGCCACATTAGAAACACTGGATGTGGAAGCCTGACTGAACAAACTGGTCCCTACCTCAAAACTACCTGTAGCTCTTGGAATTCATCCTGAAATTCCCTGCTGGGAGAGGAAGCAAAGATGGCCATCTCAAATGGCAGTTGTTGGACCTTGCCTGGGACCCCTGGCTTAGTAGATGTCCAATGAAAGGGGACCAGAATCACCATATATTTAGTTCCTCAATGCTCCTCTTGCATCAGTATGACCAGTATTAATCCGATAGGCAAGGATCTGCCCTTGTATAAGAAATGTTACAGTATAATCTCCCCTAGCACCAATCCAATGCTCACTGTTAACAGAGCTTAATCAATTAACAGATCATTCTGTACAAAGCAACATCTCATTGAATTGCAGCTTGAAGTTGGAGTATACGCTCATAAACTCTTCATATCAACAGTACCTTAAATTATATGCCATTGGATAAATTATTGATGGAATCAATGCAATTATCTTACACCCCAGGGAAATGATTGACAATATCTTTCTTTTTTTGTTTGTTTTTCTGGAGTTTTGTTGTTGGTGGTTTTGTTTCTTTTATATATATATATATCATATCATTCCATAGCTCAATCACATCAAGTAAAACTGTACAATTGCTACCACAATCAGTTTCCAAACATTCTTTTTCTACATAGACTCCTTAGCTTCATCTCCCCTTCACCACCAGCCCCCTCCACCACTGTACTCCCCTCCCCCTGAAACCCTTATACTACTTGCTGTCTCTGTAGGTCCATCAACTTTGGGTTCTGTTTTTGTATTTGCCATAATATGACCGCCAAAGTAACCAGAGCAGTTCACAACCCATGGACAAGCAAATGGATTCTGGGCTCCCACTTGATTTTAGCCCCAATCCAAGAACAGTACATTCTTATAACATGTCTCTGCTTAATTCTTGTTCTCATTAAAAGATCACTGAAGATAAGGGTGCTGGAGCAACATGTGATGAAGAAAGCATGTGGTACCTGGATATCTTAAAGGCTTGTACTCAACCAAAAACCATTTTAGTGAAGCATCAACCAAGTCCACATTGAAGATGTACTCCAGCCTGTGTGATTCAGAGATGACAATAACAAAATCCAAATATGATGAAGGGAAAGTATCAGAGCTTAAATTGTGAACACCCAATTTGTAGAAGATCAAGGAAGTACAGTGGGGACCCAAAATCCATCTGCAGAGTATCTAGGCAGATCCTCTCTGGCCACAGGTGAGGAACTTGAACAACTTTATCAGACAGAAACTATTGTAAACTTGATTATGGTGGATCAAATCACAATATAACATGATGCTTGGTTTTGGTAGTTACATAAACTGGTATTGGTTTGAGAGCATTATGAGTGAAGGGGTGGAGACTGGCCTGTCAAGATATAACCAATGAGGCCTCTGTGTGGGCAAAGGATTCTCCTGAGGATTCTGGGAACTCCTCTAGTTCCTACTTGGAGGCGGGAGACTGACTCTCTCTCTCTCTCTCTCCTCACTCCCTTGTAGACTCTACTGACAAGGCTTACTTCCTGCAAGACATCCATGAGGAGAAGCCATATGGACCTACCCTGATGCAGCCCTGGGAGCTGGAGAAGCAACATGGAAACCCCTGCTAGCACTGAGATGCTCATGCCACTGGATCCACAAGACTTCCCAACCAATGGACTGTGATCTTCTGTGTATGGTGTCATTGCATGTGTTTCATGAGTCTGAAGAGGACTTTATAGATTGGTATCAGACATATGGACTAATATTGGACTTGATCTGGACTGGACTGGGATGTTTTCTCAATATTCAATTGCTCTTATATATAAACCTCTGCCTTATACACATATGAGTGTCTATGAATTTGTTTCTCTAGTCTACCTGGACTAACACACTTGGCAAGTTAACTTCCCTCTTGACCCACACTGAATTTGCTCAAAGAAATATTTCTCGCTTGTTCCATGACAGAAATTTCTTCTCTGGCATTTTAAATATTGCTGCTGGCCTATTCATTCTTACTCTTTTTTTAATCTCTATATTATTGTTATTTATTATTTTTGTTTTTCACTGTTTCTGTTAGGTTTCCCAGTTTATAAAGCACAGAAAGAATGGATTCATAGAGACAATAACTGATGCAATGGTCAGGGGTTGGGGATAAGGGGGGTCAGTGGAATTGGGGAGCAAACAATGAATGCTGGAGGGGGGAAGGAGCACTAGAACTGATTGTGATGATGTATATAAAACTTTTTTAAAATAGACTTAAATATTGAAGTGTATGACATGTACATTTATATCAAGAAAACTACTAAAAAAATAAAATACGGTAGATGTTTGCAGCTGTTTCTTCTCATTTTGAGTTATGTCCCATCAGCAAATGAAGGTTCAAAGGGTTTACATCTACAGTCTTTACTCCATCCATATCATTATGGTCAACTCTACTTTGAGAAAGCAGCTCCTCCTCATTCATATTTTGAGTGCCTTCTGACCTGAGGGCTCATCTTCTGGCATATCTCTGACAGTGATCTTCTTCTACTCATGAGGTTCTCAGGATCTGACAATGCTTCAATCCTATTTGTGCTGACTTGATATTCTCTATATCACTTCTCTGCTTGATCTCTCTTAGTTCTAATATCTTTTGTGATGGCTACATAGATGCTCACAGACAAAACAAATGATTAAAAGGTTTAGTAAGGAAACTAACAAGTAGTAAAGCCAGGGATAAAAGCTCAGGGTAATTATTTACTGGGACATGTTCCAAAATTTCAGGTCTGCTAATAAATGCCCAAAGGGGCATACCATTGTGTTGTGAATCTCAATGGGAAGACATTCAGCTCAAGTTCTCTGAGTCAGCAAGCCAGCTCCCTGAATTAAGTGCTCAGACGCATACCACTTCAGTAAGGCTCAGTTCTGTGCTCTGCTTCCATGAATCAGCAAGTCCAATTTCCCCAATTAAGTGCCCAGAGGCACCCCACTCCACAAACCAGCCTCCTGCACAAAAACCCACATTTTAATTTGCTCCTTTGTTCCATGCTCTGGCTCTTGGTTCTGCTGCTGCTACTCTGATCAAATAGCTGTCACCTGGATCCAGGAGATTCACTGCACAGGGATCTTCAGTCCAGAAGATGAGCTCCACTCTTGACTCTTGCTGGTAATGAGATTCCTGCTCCTGTTTCTCAGGGTGCTCATTTGATGCAACTCTAAGGAATCCTGTTTGCACTTACTCAGATGAATCCTATCAATATCAACCCCCCACCTTCTTACCAAACCCATGCAGGGAAAGGGTGGTTTGGTGGGCGTTAGAGACTTCGGCCAGAAGAGCCACATTAAATAATTCTCTGCCCCTGCAATAAGGTTTTCAGTGGTTAATTCCTCGGAAGTGGATAGTCTATTCCCTCTTTGTAGTCTGTTATTAGTTGACTCTTTACTGGAACCTGTTCACTTGGGTGACCCTGCTGGTATTTGAAACACCAGTGACATGGCTTCCAGCATCACAGCAATACACAAGCAACCGCAGCATGACAAACTGACAGACAAGTGGTGGAAAATACACATAGGTGACAGAAATGGAAAAACCAACCCCATGCAAATGGTGGTGCCAACACAGGGTAGTCTGATTATAGATAATTTTTACCTAGAAATTTTCTGTTTTCTCTTCATATGGATCTAATCCAGTGGTTCTCAACCTGTGGGTCGCAACCCCTTTGGGGGGGGGGGATCTAAATGACCCTTTCACAGGGGGTTGCGAGATTCATAATAGTCGCAAAATTACAGTTAGGAAGTAGCAACGAAAATAATTTTATGGATGGGGGGTCACCACAACATGAAGAACTGTATTAAAGGGTCGTGGCATTAGGAAGGTTGAGAACCACTGCTCTAATGCTTTTAAAATTTCAATTAAAGCAAAAAGAACCTTTGACAATTGCATTAAGAAAGGTTGGGGTGTGAAGAATGCTTGAGAAAGGTGGTTTAATTAGAAGGCTAGTAAAATTGTTCCAATGAGAAAGTAAGAGATGAGGGCTGGGCTGGGGGTGAGAGTGGGTGGAGGAGCGGGCGGTAGGAAGTCAAGTATCCCTGAGAAGTCAATTGAGGTTTAGCTGACCAGATGGAGACTGGGGCTATTAAGTGAGCTAGAGATAGAGAAAGTCAAGGCTTAGATTCAATAGGAACAAGAGTGAATCTGCTTTGGCATAATTTCACATTCAGATGTCTGTTGGATTTCCAGTTAAAGATGTTGAATAGGCAGCTGAAAATATGTGTGGTTACTCAGGTGGTGGAGCTAAAGATATAAAGTCAGCTGCACAAGTCAATCTGTACATGGGCTCTCCTTGAAGTGACACAGCTGGAGCCAGGAAGAGTTGATAAAATGAGAAAAAGCCAAGGAATTATATGGACCACTAATGAAAAAGAAAACCACCAGAGTGTGCTATGGTTGAACAAGCCATCCCTTTTTTCTCCAAATACTTGAAAATAACCCTTTTACGGTTAAGATGCATTTAGCACAGTATTAGAATAGATGCTGGTCTCTTAAATCAATATGTCATTTTTATATTATTATAGAAATTACTCAATTATTTGAAAATTCACTTAGAAATTGGAGAATAGGGAAACAGAAGTTGATTCCCTAAGAGATTATTAGGAAATGTTAGTGGCATATTAACTTACCAGCCAGGTCTGCAAACTTTAGTTGATGTTCTCAGACTTCCCTAGTAGTTCCTGTCAAGTTCAAGATGCCCTTCTAAATCCAATCCACCAAACCAAAACCAAATTCTCTGCCATCGAGTTGATTCCAATTCATCTCAACCCTGTATGACAAAGCAGAACTGTCCCTTTGCATTTCCTAGACTTTTAAATATTTATGGGGAAGAGAGCCTCGTTTTACTCCTGAACAGTGACTCGTGAGGGGTGGGTTTTGAACACCAACCTTGTGGTTAGCAGCTAAATGTGTAGTCCACTATGTCACTGAGCGTCCTTTATTATCATTTTATTATTATTAATCATTTTATTGAGAACTCTTACAGATATCATACCATTCCATAGCCCAGCCTTCTTTTAATCCATGCCACATTACTACCTAACAAGGCCTGCTGTTTTGCTTATATTACTCTTTCATAATCCTTGTTTCTTTTACTCCACCCCCTCATAACATCTATCCACTCACCATTGATTTCCACTGTCCCATACATTTTGATTTCCTTAAATCAGCCAATGTCACAGTTCTAGTTGTTCCTGTCACTGAGCAGTGAATGGATGGAAGTGAAGATTACACCAAACTAGCGTGGTCTAGAAGTATCTAGAAGATTTCTGTAGCAATCAGAAAGCCATATGCCTGACATTTTAAATTAAAACAATATCCTATTAACTATTCAATAATATTTAATTTTATAGTATTACAAAGAGTGCCCATGATCAAATAGCTTAATCACTTTTATTCCTAGAACAGTGTTAGTTTTTGATCAATTTTGAAAAATCAGTGAGTATTCTAAGGGGATTCAGGAAGTTCATGGGAAAATGGAGTTAAAAGATCACGGATTGTAAATCAATAATCCGAAGTCGAAAGAGAGAATAGTATCAGTGTCTAAATTGTGAGAATCCGGTTTGCAGAGGCTATGGATGACAGTGGGAGCCTAAGATACATTGTGGAATCTACATAGGAAATAAGCTCCCGTGTGTGATTTCCCTCTATCTATAATAGAGGGATGGGAGGAAAGTGGTTACTAAATAGAGTGCTTTGGAAAGATGATTATAGATCAAAATTATAAACCTGGCTTGAATGATTAAAAGCTTGTCAGTTGATCCCCCCTATGATGCATGTTAGGCCTGATCTGGTTTTCAACATTTTCTTTTGTTTGTTTGTTTGTTCATATTGTGGGTTATCTCAGAGGTGTTATGTCATTGGAGATCACCCTCTTGAATTTTTGTTATATATTTTTCTGTTTTTTGGTATATGAAACCCAGGATTGATGAACCTCTAGGGACAGCAAGTAGAATAAGGGTTTCTGGGGGGTACAGTGGTAGTGTATGGGGGCAGGGGTTAAAAGGGAGCTGATGTCAAGGAGTTCAGGAAGGAAAATAATATTCTGAAACTGATTGTGGTAGCAATTGTACAATACTGCTTCATGTGATTAACTATGGAATGATATGATAATCTGTATTAACTCCCAATAAAATGATTTTGGGGAAAAAATTCCACAACGTATCTTGGGAAAAACATAAACAGGTCATGGTTGTTTTCCATGAACTTTTTGAAGCTCTCCTGTGCTTGTATACAACAGACAAATTTTGCTTTAGAATCAAGGCTGTACAGAGACAACCCATTGCACAGTCTATTTCAACTTACAGAGACCTGTACCACAGAACAGAACTGCCCCAAAGTGTTTCCACGGCTGCAAACTTTCCATAGAAGCAAATGGGTACGGTTTTTCTCCTTTGGAATACATAGTGGGTTTGAATCATCAATCTTTTGGTTAGTAGCTGAGTGTTTACCTAGTGTGCCACCGGGGCTCCTCTGGACATGAACAAAACTTAAAAAACAACTCACTGCCATCAAATCAATTCTAACTCACAGGATGGGGTAGAACTGCTCCTGTGAGTTTCCAAGACGGTAACTGTTTATGGGAGTAGAAAGCCTCTTCTTGCTCTGTACACAGACAGGACCCGTCTAAGTTCTTCTTCGACATTTACATTACTTGAATATAAGTAACTTTCAAATTTATTCTCATAGTTGCAGGAAAGAGATTATATGCTAAGAGATTCAAGAGAGTCAAATTTTGTATAAATTTGTCCAAGAACCAGAAATTTCAAAACAGTAATGATGTAAGGTTATATTCATTTTCAAAATCCCTGGGATGGATGCTATGGCTTCTTAGTGGACAGTTTGCTTTCAGCTCAATCAGTTTCTCTTGAAGCAGAGGCATGCTGATAAGAGGCTTAGAAAACGCAAATACATTGCTTTAAAGTCAGCTGTAAAAACTTTCAAGCATAATTCATGCTAATGAAAATTTGTGAATTCCTTTTGAAATCCTGATTTTATTTCTGCCAAATGATTCTGAATTTCTTCAAATTCTGTCATTCCATTTAGCACAGGGCAGTTCTGCTATGGTATATGAATATACTCTCCAAGTAGCATCTGCCCACTTCCCAGGTTCTGGTTTGAATCATAATAATGACAGTTCCTTCACCGATTCATCATTCCTCTGTTCTCTCTCTGTTTGTAGCATAAAGCAGAAAATGTAATTAGGTTACCTAATGTGAGCTCACACAAAGTTAAGTCTTTCTAGTTCCCAGAAATTTAAATCTGAGGAAGTATCATTGTAACTCTCTTCAACAAGATTCTGCAGTATAGCCGTTTTATTGCATTAGAACAAATTAATTCTTTTGCATTCAAAATAACACAATAACTCTAACAAGAAATATGTGGAAGCTATACAAAAAGTTTAAGACTTTATACTGAGACATATAAAAGAAATCTGGAAGAATTGTTGCAAATTAACTTTTAGGGCATTTTAAAAAACAGACTTTGAAAAAAGTATTTAAAATTCATATGGTAGAATAGGTAGACATAGCCAGTGACGATTTTAAATGGAAGAGTGATGGGTGGAGGGTACTTGTCTCTTGAAATATTAAAACACAGTATAAAATGAAATACTTGCAACATAATTGTCATAGGGATTTACAGATAGTTAGAACAAATTCCAGTAGGTTATAAACCAAAGAAGAGGGACAGACTATTTAGCAGGTGATGTTGGAAAATGCCTTTTTGGAAATACAGATTCATTCATATTAGAAATCTAGAAGTCTTGACACGTACGTACGCACTGCCCCCATTAAGTCTTGTTAATTTTGTCTTCCAAATATCTTTTGAGTCTGTCCACTTTTCTGTCTCCAGTGATGCCAACTTAGTTATTGGGAGCCAGAATGACTACCATTATTTCACACCTATTATTATGTTACTGCATTAGCTTACTTGCTAGTGTCTGATGTTCTCAAATGCACTCTCCAATTCTTTCTCCTGCTGCCAGGGTAATTTAAAAAACAAACAAAACACCTAAACTTGATTGTCTAAGCCTCCGGCTTAAAATATATCAATGGCATTGGGCCACTACTCAAGTACTCCCTCAATGCTAGAACGCTTTGTTCTAACAACCTGGCATTCTGTGATGCTCACCTTCCCAACATGATTGTTGAAGTCAAAAAGGGTGCATAAGCAAATGTGATGAAGAAAGCTGATGGTGCTCGGCTATCAAAAGATATAGCATCTGGGGTCTTAAAGACTTGAAGATAAATAAGCAGCCATCTAGCTGAGAAGCAACAAAGCCCACATGGAAGAAGCACACCATCCTATGTGATCATGAGGTGTCAATAGGGTCAGGTATCAGGCATCAAACAATCTTATCAATGTGAATGAGGGGGAGTGCACAGTGGAGACCCAAAGCCCATCTGTA
>NW_022111373.1:114532021-114535081 GCF_000313985.2 Echinops telfairi
GTGGAGAGAGGGGGAAGGGAAAGAGTATAAGAGAGGACGGGAGAGGAGAGGGGAGCGACCACTGAGAGGCCAGAGAGAGAGGCCAGAGAGAGAGACCTCTCTATTGCCGACCCACGCCTATATACCTTTGGGCATGTTCAAGCCCCCTAATTACAGGTAAAGACATACGTCACAGGAAGGGGTTACACTGTAGGTCATACAGCAATGAGAGGGGGTGGTCTAGGGATATACATGCAATAGGAAGAGGAGGGATTGGGGTATACATCTGACAAGATGGGCGGATCTGAGATTTAGGATGGCAACTTAACTTTGACCTGTTCCCTGGGTCTCCATAGGAACCATTATCAGTAGGGTGTAAACTCCTCCTACAAGAGCCTGTCCATTGTCCACAGCAGCAGGGAGCAGTCTGACCTCCCCCCACAAATGCTTCCTTCCCCCAACCCACTATCATGATCCAAATTCTACCTTACAAAAGACCATAGCATGTACACGGGTACGGATAAGGGCTGGAAACACAGGGAATCCAGCACAGATAAACTCCTCAGGACCAATAATGAGAGTAGCAATATTAGGAGGGTAGGGGGAAGGTGGGGGCAGAAAGAGGGAGTCGAGTGCAAGATAATTGGACAGTGCCTCAAAGAAGAGCCACACAGGAATGACATATCCAGGGTTCCTCTCCTCACTATCATGGCCTTAGTTTTACCTCACCAATCTTGGTAGACCTGTGTAGGTTCATTTGTGTAATTAAGATCATTCAATGCATGGATTTTTAATTTATACTGACCATAATTGCGAATCTAAGAACAATTAGTTCTTATGATGTGGCCCCACTTGATACTTGAAAATATGGATTTTACAGCAAAATATGGTGAAGAAATCAGATGGTACCTGGTTATTAGAAAGAATCATGTCTGGAGCCTTAAAGGCTTAAAACAACCATATAAATTAGGTGTCAGCTAAATCCACGCAGAAGTAGCACACCAGCCTGTGTGATCCATGACTGGAGGAGGGAACTATATTAGAGCTTAAATTCTGCCCAGTTTACAGAAGGCTATGGATAACAGTGAAAGCCCCAAATCCCTTAGCAGCATCCCTGTGTGGATTAAGGCTCCGGAGAATTCCTTCTGCTCAATGACCAGGGGTGCGAATAGTCTTGCTATCAGAGTGCATTGGGAAGTGGATTAAGGGTGACATAGGTTTAAATTTTACACTTTATCATTTGTTCTCTCTTTTGACCCTCTTATAATTTGTTCCAGTTTTTATTATTTTCTGCTTCCTCTTTGGTTGAGGTTTTTCTGTGTTTTATTTTTTTATTGTTGTTGGGGGGGCAGTTTGTATGTTTTCCTTTATATGAAATTCAGGATTGGTAAATCTATAAGGACAGTAAATGGATAGATACTTTTTTAAGGCTATGGCACGATGGGTTGGTGGGAAATAGAGAGCTAATAATAATGAGCATAAAAATGAAGAAAATGTTCTAAATTGATTGTGGTGATGATTGTACCGCTCTCTTTAATATGCTTATACTATTGAAATGTATGGTATGTGAATTACCTGTCAATAAAACTGTAAAACAAAAATCGAACTTGTAATAAATCTGAGGTGTTTCCGGCAGCCCTTGCCCATGCTGCATTACATGACTTCGCTGCAGCCGTGGCTCTGAATGCACTGCATGCTCTCATGGTCACTGCAGTCAGGACTTCTGTCCCAAACCCTTAGCTTTCTGGTTAACATGTTAATTCTTATTTTCACTTGCATGTCCAATCACTTGCTTCTATAAAGTCAATTCTGACACAAACTTCTTAAACTTTTCCCACTCTTGATCCAGTCTCACCCGAGAAATCTTTATGGAGCGGGTATATAACTATATAAAATAAGCATACACTTGATTTTTCTAATATGCACAAATAGAAACTTGGAGAAACTTTATCAGGTGTGGGGATGATTGCTAATGGTGTGGGATAATGATGAAAGGAACATAAATTTGTACCAGTCTGAGTTTATTGACATGGGCCCACTAAGCACACATTCTTCATTCAGTGTTTCAACTTAAGGAGTTAGGAAAGGGTCTGATTATTTGGTCGGTTCACTGAAGCACGGCTAGTGCAGGGGCCTACAATCAATCAAACTGAAGTACCAGACCTGCCTTGGAACACTGCAGAAGAAAATATTCAAAGGCTTAGGGAAATTGGCATATTAGATAGATTTATCAGGTTAGACTCACAGATCCCTATATTAAGTCCCAGAGGACATGTCTTTCACCAGAATGGTGAGGAACAGATTTGTGACGGGAACTCAGAAAGGAGTCCCTGGAAGACTCTGTGATTGCTATGTCATGTAAGTCAGATTTGATAGTGAAAACAGTCCGAACAAGACACCTAATTACAATGGGCCCAGTAGGACCTCATGGTGGTAAGGGGCCAAGTGGCAGTACTTCATCCACAAAGATAGGTAAATATGGTTTCTGTAATGGACAACAGAGTCAAAGTGGTAATCACAATAGTCTTACTTGTATGGACTTTTGGTGTTTGTGGTAGTTGCATAATCTGGTGTCAATCCGAGAGGATTATGAGTGAAGGGGTAGTGTCTGGCCTGTCACTCACGATAGAACCAATGAGACCTCTGTGTGGGCTTGGCCTTCTCCTGAGAATTCTGGGAACTCCTATTTTTCCTCCTTGGAGGTGGGAGACATCTTCTCACTTTACTCACTCCCTTGGAGACTCTCTACTGACAAGGCTGACTCCCTGAAAGACATCCCTGAGGAGAAGCCACATGGACCTACCCTGATGTTGCCCTGGGAACTGGAGAAGCCACGTGGAGACCCCTGCCAGTGCTGAAATGTTTACAACGCCACTGGATCCAAAGACGTTCTACCCACTGGCCTGTGACCATCCTGCATTCGGCATCATTGCATGTGTTTCATGAGTCTGAAGAGGACTTTATAGATTGGTATTGAACATTTGGGCTAATATTGGATTTATGGGCTTGGACTGGACTGGTGTGGGATGTTTTATTTTTATTTTTAAGTTTTAATTATTTTCCCCCTATTTATTTTTAAAT
>NW_022111373.1:114537589-114539598 GCF_000313985.2 Echinops telfairi
GTTGTTAATGGATTCTTAGCTCAGATCCATCTCACAGTGGGTCCAGTGATTCCCTGAAACCATACTGTAGTGATTTCTGCAGTTACAGACAGTGTAATTGGAACAGACATTGCCAGCAAATGGCAACACCCCCACATTGGATACCTGACATGTGGAATAAGGACTATTATGGCAAGAAAAGCAAGGTGGGAGTCATTAGAATTATCTCTACCAAGGAAAACAATAAAGCAAAAGCAATACTACAATACTACAGGGATTACAGAGATTAATACTACTAAGGACCAAGGTAGTGGTTCCTACCATATTCCCATCTAACTTGCCTATTTGGCCTGTGCAAAAAAAAAAAAAAAGATCTTTAAGAATGACAGAGGATTTTCATTATCATAAACTTAATTAGGTAGTGACTCCAATTGCAGCTGTTTTTCCAGACATGCCTTAAGTAAATTAAATCATTGCTTAAACAAATTAATATATCTCTTGGTTGGTACCTAGTAGGCTGTTATTGGTCTGACCAATGCCTTTTTCTCAATCACCAGAAATGGTTTGCCTTTAGCTGACAAGTCCAACAATACACCTTCACTGTCCTATCTCAAGGCTTATCAACTCTCCAGCACTATGTCCTAATTTAGTCTGGAGCATTGATCATCTTTTCTTTCTGCAAGATGTCACACTGGTTCATTACACTGATGACATTATTTTGACGAGACCTATTAAGGAAGAAGTATCAACGACTCTAGATTTATTAGACATCTTTGTGCTCTCAAAACTCACTGCCATCAAGTCAATTCTGACACACAGTGACCCTATAGAACAGAGTAGAACTGCTCCTATGGGTAACTGTAAATAGTCACATGAGCAGAAAGTCTCATCTTTCTCCTGTGGAGCACCTGGTGGGTTTGAACAGCTGATCTTGTGGTTAGCAGAACAACATGTAACCCACTATGCTCCTTTCTCTGTGTGCTTGGCAGAAAGGGGAATTGACTCAACAAAAATTCGGGAGCCTTCCACCTTGGTGGAATTTCTAGAGATGTAGTGGTTTGGGGCATGTCAAGATATTCCTACTAAAATGAAGGATATGTTATTACATCAGTTCCATCCCACAACTAAAAGGAGGCACAACACCAAGCAAACCTCTTTGGATTTTGTAGTGCTGAAAAACAAAGAAAAAGGATTGAAATCATCAATGACTTCATTTTACTCGAATTCTCACTCAATGCTCATAGAAGCAATAGATTTGTTATTGCACATGACAAATCTACTGTAAAATCCTCTTTAAAGTGTGAAAGAGCAAACATGTGACTTTGACGTCTACAGGAGCCCTGATCCAAGCATGGTATTTTCAATTGCTTCATACGCATGTGGAAGCTGAACGTTGAAATAGGAAAACCAAAGAAGAATAGATGACTCTATTAGTTGCTGCTACAGTCGCTGTAACTTGAGGTTCCTTCAAGACCTGCTTCGCCATACTACTGGAAGGTACATCTCTTGAGCAGAGGCCTGTCGGACCCTGTCATCTGGCTCATTCGTGGTGACCTGCTTGCTGTTTGCTGCCTGTGGCCGCATAGCCTGAATTGCTCCACGGAGGCCTGCCCTGCGGCCCTCAAGACCTGAAGGACTGCCGGTGTACTAACTGTCTCATGGGAGTGAGTTGCACTGAGCCATTTGTACTGCTTCATAGAGTACTTAACTATTTATTTCTTATGTTATCTATATATCTATCTATATAAATATATATACAAAATTATTAGTGTCTTGGTTTTGTTTCTCTAGGGAACCCTGTCTAACACAGTAGACTGGAGAAACAAATCCAGGGAGACTCATATGTGTATAAGAAAGAGCTTTATATAAAAGAATAATTGCATATTAAAAAAGATGTCTTAGCCCTATAATCCCTGAATTTTTAATTTCAGGAAAAAAATTTTTGTTTTTATTCTTTACTTTCATAGTTATCTATATATTTAATATATACATTTAATTAAATGTTACAAAAATGTCACGCTCGGTGTTAG
>NW_022111373.1:114540039-114541853 GCF_000313985.2 Echinops telfairi
AGTCTCAAATTGACAACAGATTATGTAATTACCACAATATGGTAGTCCCAGGCCACAGTTCATTGGGCACCTTCAAAGCAAGTAATCAGAACCAAATCTCCAATTCTATCACCTTTGGATAGTAGTCATCTGCTTCTTCTCACACTAGGGCATTTCAGTCCAAGGGATATGTCAATTCCTTAAATTTGCTATAGATGAGTTTGAGGTAATCCCAGTTCACTTAATGGGGTTTCCACAAAGAATCCTTCTGGTGTGATCTATTAAGGATGTTGTGTGCCTCCATAGAACAGAGTCTAAAGACCCAGTAGTCAATAGCAACTGGCCTGATCACCAAGGGCTAGATAGAAACTAGGTCAGAAGTGTCCAAGTAGAGACACAGTACAGGGCCTATTCTCCCCTTGGGCTCTATATAAGCATTGTTACATGTTTTCACCGGATGGGAGATTCCTCCTCTTGTTTACCCACCAACAGAAAACAAACCTCCCTGAATCTTGACTTTACAGGAAGATTTACTTATCACTCTTACAGAAATATCTGTTGATTTGGAGTGACTTTGGAACAATGTTATATGGCAGCAATTGAACAGTCTTCTCTCCTTCCATCTTGAAAATATAACCCTAGCTGAAGGGAGGTGTTCTCTAAGTGATTTTTAAGGTGCACAGATAAAGGGGGTGACATATGGTTCATGGGCACTAGGCAGGCTCTCTACCTCATTGTTTGGGAGACCAAATTAGACAATTATATGACCTGAGATAAGAAGCCTGCCTTTGTCTTGGTGTTTATCCATATAATAGTGGACTCATACAATATTTGCCCTTTGGTGATTGATATACTTCACTCGGGTACATTCTTGTCATGAGGTATTTCATGGTTTCATCGCTGGTTTTTAGGGATGCATAGTATTCCATTCTCTATACGTACCATAGTTTATCTATTCTTCTACTCATGGGCCTTTGGGCTATTTCCAGTTTCTTGCTATTGTGAGCTGTGCTGCAATGAATATGGGAAAGCATATGTCTGTTTGTGGTCTGTCTTTTACTTCTTTGGACTATACGCCCGACAGAGGTATTGCTGGGTTGTATGGCATTTCTATTCCCAATTACTTTGTTGTTTTTGTTGTTAGGTGTCATTGACTTGATTCTGACAGAATCAACAGAACTAAACACTGCCTGGCCCTGTATCATCCTCACAGTTGTTCTTAGGATTGAGCCCAGTGTTGCAGTCACTGTGTCAATCCATCTTGTTAAAGGCCTTCTTTTTCTTTGCTGCCCCTCGGCTTTGCCAAATATGATGTCTTTCCCCAGGGATTGATCTCTCCTGACAATATGATCAAAGTACATGACAATAAGTTTCACCATCCTTACCTCTAAAAAACATTCTGGCTGTACTTCCAAGGCAGAACTGTTTGTTCTCTTGTCAATCCATAGTACTTTAAATATTCTTTACCAACACCATATTTCAAATGCATTGATTTTTCATTGGTCTTTTTTATTCAATGTCCAACTTTCACATGCATCTGAGGCAATTGAAAATATCATGGCTTGGGTCAGGCATGTCTTCACCTCAAAGTAGCATCCTTGCTTTTCAATGCTTTGAAGAGGTCTTGTACAGCAGATTTACCTAATGAAATGCATTGCTGATCTTTTGACTGCTGCTTCCATGAGCATTGGTTGTGGAATCAAGCAAGGGTCGGGGTTGAGCCCAACCCATCAGTTGAGTTTCAGCCTGATGATACCTCCTTGAGGGTGTGACCTTTTGTTTCAGAGAGAGATGGAGCAGAGCCAATTTCTTTTTGGCTCTTTGCCTTCTGAGGG
>NW_022111373.1:114542724-114551428 GCF_000313985.2 Echinops telfairi
GAAGCATCTCAGTGCTGGTGTGGGTCACCATGGGGCTTCTCCAGTTACAGAGCTCTGGTTCCATCAGAGGTCTCCATATGGCTTGTCAGCACAAGACAAGCAGAGTGTGTATCTGGCCTCCAGTGAGCTATTTATCTCCTTTGTGCCTCCAAATGAGGTCATCAAGCTGCGACCCGATTGATGGGCTAGACTCCACCCCTTTGCAAGTTCACAGGAGATTATGTAACTAAAACAATGTAACGAACAATTCCCTAAAACAATGGCTTTCAAAATTAGTTCTGTATAACCCCACATCTGGAGCAGGTACCTCTGAGATCATGATAGAAATGCCTAAGACTGTAAGAAATCCTCAAAATATATCTCCTACTTCCTTGCTAATTATGAACAGATTTTTGCGTTGCTATTATTAGTTGTCATTGAGTCAGCATAGATTCATGGTGATCACATGTATAACATAATAAAACACTGTCCTATCTTGGACCGTATTTATGATTGGCAATTGGACAATGTTCTGTTGTGATCCATAGGGTTTTCATTGACTGAGCTTTGGGAGTAGATCACCAGGTCTTTCTTCCTAGTCTCTCAACCTGGAAGCTCCACTGAAACCTGTAATGGTATTTGGAATACTAGTGGCATAGCTTTCATCATCAGAGCAATGTGCCTGCCAACACAGTAAGACAAACTGAAAGGTGCTGGCATGTATAAATCTAGGTGTTTTCCATGAATACATTTTAAGAAAGCGAACCATATTTCCTTTAGAATCAAAAATCCACCCATAAATTTTTTTCAGTTTCAATTAGATTTTATATTGAGGATCTACAAAATACAGACAGCTTAACTAGTTACCAGGGAATTAAAAATAAGCATGAGACCTTATCTCTCCTCAAGAAACCATAGTAAAGGACAGGCAGGGAGCCACTGTACAATGTTAGATGCACATACAAGTGCTAGATAGGAATACAGACAATGTTTTCAGAACACCTGCAATGTGTCAGGGGCTAGAGTGAAGAGCACCATGTATGTACACGCATAGAGTATGATGTGACTGTACAATACACACCTGTTTGTGATGACTATGCAGCAAAACCCCAACAGTGACTAGGTCTCTAGTCTCATAAAGTCTACATTTTGGGTGGGTGGGGGTGGGGGAAGATAAGGAGACCAGTGATACATAAGTGAAACGCAAGGCGATTTTAAAAAGTGATAATTATTATGAAGCAAGTAACAGCAGTGAGATAGAGAATGTTGGCAAGGGTAATAGCACAGAGAATGATTAGAGAAAGTGTTGTGGGAGAGGTAACATTTGAGCTGAAACATGAGTGATATAAAGGAGTCAACTCTACAAAAATTTGAAGGATGAGTAGTTTGGATAGAGGAAAAAGTACGAGCAAAGGTGCTGCCTGGGCATGACCATGCCCTTTATTTGGCATGCCAGTTACACAGAGAACAAGGACAGAATGATGCATGGTGAGGTCATCAAGGTAGGCAGGGACTAGATCATGTAATTTATGTTAAGAAGTCCTTCTGTATTCGGCGTTGGAAATATCATCATAGATAAGACTACACTCAGTGCCACATGTTTTCATTGTAAACTGTATACATACCTTAACCATATTTTGCTTAAACTTCTCTAGAGACAGTGTTCTCCTTTTGAAAAACTGACCAGGAGTACGCATGGCAGTGCAAATAAAACACAGATGGGAAAGCAGCCGTGAGACAGTCTTAGCATTCCAGATAATGCCAGAGACGTTAAAAAAACCTTGTTAATCCGTGGGTCCTGCTACTCCTAGAACTTCTCATTTTAATGTTTTGCTTCGCTGTTTTCAATTATTTTTCTTGCAGAAAAGTATACCAATCAGACCTGTATATGTCTGGATTCCAACCCATAAAGTGCTTATCAGACCCTGCCAAAACAGGACAATCTTAGGTTGTCATTGTCCATGGCCAGCAGGATTAAGTTACAGAAGAAAGAGACCTTCTCCCATATTCCATATTATTAAATGCACGGATAAAGGGTCCAGCAGTTACACTAGGGTTCTCGGGTATTGCCAGCATCTCCAACACCTTCTCCATTCCCACCTAGCTTAACGTGACCCCTCGCCTTCTCTAGATATCTCACGGAATGGGGGTGTGTGTGGAGTGGAGATCCAAAGCCCATCTGTAGACAATTGGACATCTCTTTACAGAAGGGTCACAAGGAAGAGACGAGCCAGTCAGGGTGCAGTATAGCACTGATCAAACATACAACCTTCCTCTAGTTCTTTAATGCTTCCTCCCCTCCACTATCATGACCTCAATGTACACTGGTACAGATAAGAGCCCAAAACACAGGGAATCCAGGATAGATAAACCCCTCAGGACTAACAATGAGAATAGAAATACCAGGAGGATAAGGGGAAGTTGAGGGGAGAAAGGGGAAATCGATCACAAGGATCAACATATAACCCCCTCTTACGGGGCCAAAAAACAGAAAAGTGGGTGAAGGGTGACAGAGGATGATGTAAGATATGAAAATAATAATCTATAACTTATCAAGGGTTCATGAGGAAGAGCGGGTGGGGGATGGAAGGGGAAAATAAGGGGGTGATATCAAGGGCTGAAGTAGAAAGAAAATGCTTTGAAAATGATGATGGCAACATATGTACAAATGTGCTTGACACAATGGATGAATACACAATGAGTGGATTGTGATAAGAGATGTAAGAGCTCCCAATAAAAGTATTTAATTTAAAAAAAAGACATCTCACAGAAGCCTTACCCCCCCCACCCCCTTCACCATTCTGCTGGTTGGGAAGAAGTGTGGCCTCCTTTTAGACATAATAATTTATTTCTGCCCCCAAAGTTTATTAATGTGAGATTCCTTTGTTTGCTCCCTCTCTGACTTTCTTCACCTTCTCTTGTGGCTGTTCTTCCCTGTCTCTTCTTCTGTCTCTCTTCCAATGTCCCCTCACCCTGCCCTCTTTCTCTCATTCCAGTCTAAACATCCAAGCAGGTCGGTAACTCGTAATAGACCCTGTTAATTGAAATTTCCCCTCCTCCGCAAAAAAGTCTGGAATTTATTTAAAAGAAGTGTTGAGTCTTTAATCAAAATACTCTTTACTAACACATAGTGGAGTTAAGTTCCATACTAGGGGGAAGATTTGTTGTCATTAGGTGTCATTGAGCTGATTCCGACCCATAAGGACCCTATGCATGAATGAAACACTGCCTGGGCCTGGGCCATCCTCACAATTGTTCCTATGCCAGAACCTATAGTTGCAACCACTGTGTCAATACATCTTGTTAAAGGTCTTCCTTTGGTTTGGGGGGTTGTTGGTTTTTTTTTTGCTGCCCATTCACGTTACTGAGCACAATGTCCTTCTTCAGGGACTGGTCTCTCCTGACAACATGTCCAAACTATGTGAGATGAAGTCTCACCATCCTTGTCTCTAAGGCACATTCTGACTGTACTTTTTCCAAGACAGATTTGTTTATCCATTTGGCAGCCCATGGTACTTTCCGTATTCTTCATCTGCACCACAATTCAAAACCATAGATTCTTCATTGGTCTTCTGTATTCAGTGCCCAACTTTTTCATGCATATGAGGTAACTGAAGTAAGGGTGAAGATTTACTTGACTAAAATTTCTAGCTGAAGGGTGAGTATAAGTTATTGCACACTGAATAAATCTGGTTAGAGGTCTTGAAGGCCAAGAACAAGCTGTAGACAGCTGCTATCCAAGCTCATACCATGAAAGCCTTGGGAATAGTTAGATCTACTAGTGATTTGATAATGCGGAAGATTAATGGAAAAGGAATATAATTATACTTAAGTACTTGCATCTCTTTTCATCTTACTTTCAATGGCTTATTTTAAAAAAATAAAAGAGCATTCTTATTTTCTCTAATTGCCTATCAATTTAGAAAACATAATTAGGTACAGTTATTACTAGAATCCTCTATTTCTCTATTTTTCTTTTCTGTGCATGCAGATTATGTGTGCTCTCCCTTACCTCCCACACCCTTCCTCCTTCCTCATCACACCATCAAACAGTACAGAAGAGTGTGATCTGCATGTTTTGTCATCAGGAGTGCTGGAATATTGTTCTCTGGCATTTTCCTCTTGCCCTAACATCTTAATTTCTAGACTAATAGAAATATACTACTAGGTCTTGTTAACCTGTTAATGGCCCTAATAAGTCGCATAATCATGAACATCATCTGTGAGTTCTTTGTGGCCATGTGCTGTAGAATTGATCCTTTTTTTTAACTGTCAAGTCAGATTTATCATTTTAATCTACTATAATCAACTTCTCCAATAATCTGTGTCTGATAACTAGGATATTCCTGTTCCTAAATTATGGTTAGAGGGAAATTACCAGAAGCTTATGCCCTGTGTAGATCCTGCAAATATATTTTGGACTTCCACTGTGATCCACAGCCTTTTGCATACCAGAATCTCACAATTTAAGTTCTGATACTATTCCCTCTTTTGAATTTGGATTATATAAATTACAATCTTTGGATCACAGATGTTGGTGTGCTTCTTCCAGGTGGGCTTAGTTGATGTCTTACTTTTTTGCTCTTCTATCTGATAGCAGGGCACCAACTAATGTCTTCACCACCCTTTTCTATAGCACCCAAATTTTCCATGTTTCCTTCATGAGGGAGAAAGTATTGAGCAGGGCCATGTTACAAGAACTAATTGTTTTTAGATTGGAGGTCGGATTACGTGTGAGCCCAAAATCTATTCCTGAATCTATGTTTTTTATCTGCCTTGGGTTCACCTTAGAGACAAACGTGTTGATTTATGGTAGAGAATCTTATTAATCAGCTTCCTGGACCATAAAGACCTTTTGTTTATAGTGGCATTGATTAGCTCATGGTAATAATTTTAAAACACTATTGGGAGAAAGAGATTGAACAACTACGTATCTCAATACCTGGATTATGTGCTTGTACAGGATAAATCCTTATGTGACTAAATGCTATTTGCACAAACAGTGGGAGTTGTCAAAGCTGTCAAAGTTGTCAAAGTAATATTCAATGTCAGTCACAGGTCTTTGAGAATAATACATAACTTACTAAAGCAAATAGGGCATGACTTCCACCCTCTTTTACTGAGTTATTTCTCCCTTGCTAACATAAATTCACTGCCCCCAAGTTTATCTAATCTTTTGAATGATTGTTGTCAATTGGACAACTGCAGATAGTTCTTGAATGAGCACAACGCTTAAGGAAGATATTCTTTATTAGTTAAGTGTAAGTATTGCTTAGTTTTAAAAAGACTTCAGGGGACATTCTTGGTTAAGATTTCAAGATGATCTCATAGCAATATTCTTTATGGAAGTCCAAGGATAGCTAAAATGGTTTGCTCTTGGCTACTGACCAACAGGTTGGGGAGTCAAATGCTGGTAACATGGTGAAAAGAAAGGCCTGGTGACCTGTTTCCGTTGGTTTACGGTCAAGAAAAGCCAGTGGAGTGCAGCTCGATTCTGAAGCACCTGGACTGCTATGAGTCACAATGGACTCAATGGTAACAGATTTGTCTTTGTTGTTTGTTGCTTGGTTTAATTCTTTATAATTTCACAGCAATAACATTACAACAGAAATGAGAATAGAGGATGGCATCAGGAAGAAAAAAGTATCGAGGAGAAAAATAATTCTCTTCCATGGGGACTTACTTATTAGAGTGCTTGAGGTTAGACTAGTCAAGGTATTGTTTTTTAGTTTTCAGAAAATGAGCTCAGAAGGTTTTCTGCAGCAAGTAACAGATGATCAAACGGTTATTTGTATAATTTATGAACACATTTAATTATCTCACAAAACAAGAAGCCTGCTCAAGACACATTCACCCTACCCCCTAACCCCCTTCCTTTTCTATCCTCAGAACGTTGTCCTATTATAGGCCAATTGCTTCATGGTCCCAGATGGCTGCATCTTCACACATTCAAGGAAGAAAAAGGATGTTCTTGTACCTTGAGCAAATCCTTCTCAAAAGTACAACTAGCATACTTCTCATCTCTCACGGGTCAGACTGGTCAGGACTGGGTCATAAGCCACGTAGGAGAATGAGATTATATTCTTGCTTTAGATCAGTTATAAAGCATTACTTGGCTTGGAAAGACCCTGAGTAGATCAGATGGTTAAGTGCTTGACTACCAATCAAGAGGTTGTTTTGAACAAAAGGTTGCTTTGACACATCCAGAGGCATGTTGGAATTCAGGTCAGGCAATCTGCTTCCAAACAATCACAGCCTTGGAAACCCTAAGAGTAGATCTACACTGCACACACACGATCACCGTGAGTTGAAACAATTGACGGCAACCAACAACAATGCCTTCCCTGGAAGGTAGCCACCTTCTCTTAACAAACTGCTGCTAGGAAAAACTCAAACTACATACCCATTGCCCTTAGTAGATTCCAACTCATAAGGAGCCCTGTAGGACAGACTAAAACTGGCCCCTAGAGTTTCCTGGGCTGTAAATCTGTGTAGAAGCAGACTACCTGCCACATCTTTCTTCTACAGAGCAGCTGGTGAGCTGAGCACTTTAATCATTGTACCCACAGGGCTACTTGAAAAAAAACAACAAACCAACCAAAACACAAAACAAACCCAAGGTTCATTAAAGCACTATTGAAACTACAGAAAATTAGGGATATTACAAGAGATAAGCAACCAATCAGACCTGCCTGCGTGTTAAAATCATCTTTTAGATTTTCAGTCATGATAGACGCCGAGTGATGAGTGAGAGTGAGGCACTAAGGTGAGAGGGAGTGGACATAGTCAGACTTACCTTGGAGGGTGATGGTTAAAGGGGTGGGTATGGGATCTATGGGGAAGGAATAGATGACCTGGAGAAACAGTTGGCTTTCTTGTTTAATATTTTGGGTACTCAAGCCATGACCGAAGCTGCGTTGGTAAGAACTAGAAGTGTTTGTAAAGTTTCCACTGTCAAAAGAATATTAATTTTAAAAAGTGACAGCAAGCTTGTAACTTCTATAAGTGGTTATTTCCAGAAACTGTAAGATTCTTTATTGCAATAATTTAGTATCTTCCTACCTTCTACTTAAATATATAACAAAACAAATTTTAGTTTCTTAGAGCTCACTCAAATGAAAGACTACAGTAAGCGCTTCATCATGTTTGATTTTATCTTCAGTGATGGAGATCCCACAATAAGATATTTAGAAGTGTTAGAAAAAGAAATGTCACTCGCATCTGTAATCATTTATTTTGTGCCTTGTGTTGTTCCCAAACTACCTGAGGTGGCATAAAAGTACACACACAATGCAAACAAGTGGTAAAAACTGAAAACTCCAGACTGACCCCTAAGGAGGACAAACGTTCCAATGTTAGGATAAATATGATTGAAAATGAATTTAACCATTTATGAACTAATGCTAATATTTCTAGGATTCTTAATTTACTCAAGGCGATGGAAAGTGATAATCTCTGTTACTTTTTCCCCTCATGGGGAGGAAAGGATGGTAATTGGGAACGTTTTACTTTCAATCTGTTGCCACCTAGTCTACTCCCATTCAAGGAAATTCTGTGTGTGTTACGGTAGAACTGTATTCCATTGAATTTTCAATAGCTGATTCTTTGGAAGTAGATGACCAGGCTCTCTTCCAATACGCCTCGGGTGGACTTGAACCTCCAACCTTTTGGTTAGCAGCTAAGCACATGAATATTTTACATTATCCCTGGGACTCCATGTACTTATGAGGGTTGTTCAAAACAAAGGAATGGGAGCATTCAATTTCCTTTGGTGTACCCAGTTCAAGGTGTTTTGGAACTTCAAAAAATTTCTCTGCTTACAAAAATAATAACACAAAGGGATTTCCTTCCTTAGTCACATAATTCAAAACACCATACTTGAAGATTAATTTCATGTCAACACACTAAATGGTTGCTTACATTTTGATTTCAGACATAGAATTCGCATTAAGCAACTATTGACATTTTAAACATTTCAGTGTACTTTGGATATTCACTAAGTGAAGAAATAGGTATTGGTTCATCTGACATCATAATATCTTTATAGATAAAGATATGAGGCAGTTAAATTTTATTTAAGTAATTTGAGATTGCTTCTATTTAAAAAATAATTAGGCCAATGCAATATTCTTCAATGGTAATCATGGTTTCAACAATATCATCTTTTCTTAAAACATAATGGAAACAATCATGTTGCCTTTCAAAATTCAAACTGCACACTTTGGAAAAGAAATCCTAGAAGGTAGTCCAAAAGAAGAAATTCATTTCAATTATGCTTACCAATTAAGCAGTTGGAAATCAGTAAAGATTTTAATCAATTTTTTCCTGAAAAATTTGAAAAACATTTCATCTGTATTAATAACTTTAAAAAATTAACCTCAACCAGTTTGAAATTGAACATCAAATTTCTCATACTGAATTTTATATTGGAAAACAAGCTCAACTTAATTATAGTCTTTTTTTTCTTATAGCAACTGTAAATGTATGTCTATTTCTATCTGGCTGTCTACTTATATATCTATCTAATTTATCTGTTTATAAATCATATGGCTCTTTTCATGATAATTTAAAACATGATTTTTAAAGAAAGAAAAGTAAACTAGCTCAAATAACTTGATTTAGATCTTTTAAAAAAATCGTTTTATTAGGGGATCATACAACTCTTATCACAATCCATACATACATCAATTGTGTAAAGCACATTTGTACATTCATTGCCCTCATC
>NW_022111373.1:114564480-114574169 GCF_000313985.2 Echinops telfairi
TTCTGAATTCCAGCTGTGTTAAAGTTCCCTCTAAGCAACTCTCCTGGGCTGGATTCTGTGGTGTCCCTCTGGTATGTGTCACTCCGTCGCCATCTTCCCGGAACTCCGATTTAGATCTTATGTATTCAAGAATATTTGAATTGTTTATTAAAGCATATAAATAAAATAATAATAAAAAGTTAACCTAGTTAAAAAAGAGCATTGAGTTTGGAGAAATGAAAGTTAGATGAAGCAGGGATTGTTGAGAGTTCAAAGTTAATGGTACATAGAGTGGAGTGTGCCATATACTTAAATTTTTTTTTACTTGACCTGCATCATATTTATCATTTCATTTAGTAATGCCATTGAATATACCTATTTTATAGAAGGTTCTATACTTGAAAAGAGGGGAGAAAAGTACGTTTTACACAAAGTGAGCTAGGTCTAATGGAGGCAGATTTGGGATTCATGAGGGTAGATTGAGCAGAACGGATGCTACTCTGTCTGTGAGCACTAGGAAACTACTCAGATCATCTGAGGCATTGTCTATTGCTACCTTCTGTTACTAAGATTGCCCATGTCATGATCATGGCTAATGGTTTTGTGTCCATATCTAGGAACTCAGAGAGCAAAGGACTGTGGAAATAATACACTTTCCTTGGATGAAAGAAAGCTTGACAGATATGGTATTTACAAAATTTCATGTCAACTGGCTAAAAGAATGAAGGGGTAGGATCAAGCCTGTCTGTCAGGTGACAGCCTGAAGATGTGTCCTTGGGGGCATGGCCCAATCATGAGAACTCCCTCTCCTCTCTCCCTCTGCTCCATATTCCTGTTGACAGGTCACATGGAACCATGCTGATGGCAGACAGAAACCTGGACATGCATTCACCACCATTGGATCCACAGGACTTTCCACCCACCAGCCTGTGATCTTCCTGCATTTGGCATCATTGCATGTGCTGCAAGAGTCTAAGATGAATTCATGGGCTAATATCAGACTTATGGGCTAATATCGAACTTAAGGACTTGATCTGGACTGGGCTGGTATGTTTTATTGATGCATAATTACTTCTTGATATAAAGCTCTGTCTTACACATATACGCATGTCTCTGGGTTTGTTTCTCCAGTCTACCTATACTAACACAACAGATAACTTACTTCTTAAGCCCTTGACTAAGGACTAGGGGTAGACAGGTAAAGGAGAAAGAGCAGTGACTAATTACTGGAGCATATTTAGAGAGGGATGGGGCCTCTCAGAGAGAGAAGAGGAAAATTAGGCCCTGAAAATAAATTAGGAATTGAACCAGGGGAAACCAATGTTCGAGGAACCAAGGGTAGTAAAACTTGTTAAGGAACTCGTGGCCAATAATATCAAACTGTGAAGGGTGGATGAAAGAGGGCATTCATATTTACCATTAAAAGATCACTGATAAAAAGGTCATCAGGGATGGAAACCATATTGCAGTGGATTTAAAGGTGAATGGGAAGTGGCAAAAAGTGGAAGCAGCTGAACTGCTATAGCTCTTTATAGATGCTCCCATCCAACTTTATCATTTTGTTTTGGTAAGGATTGTTTTGAGAAATATGATTGCAGAAGTATATTTGATTAGATGAGTAAACTAATCAAGAGGAACCAAGAGGAACCGTTACTTTTGATAAATAAGATTGTGTTATAGAAGCATAATTGGATATACACAATTTATTTGTGCTGAAAAAGAAGTGTGTTTTATTTGTCTTCACCAGAAAGTCTTGAATTTTCAATATTTTGAATGAATGGACAAAATAATATCAAAATCATTAAAAGTTTTTATTCAGATACTTACAGCTAATAACTCCTATATTTGGGTGCTTTTCTTTCATTTACTTATGTGACAAATATTTCTGGAGGACTTGCAGAATGGGCAGAGGACTGAAGCCAAATCACCTTATTTTGCACCTCAACATAAAAAAATACAAATTCTCACAAACAAATCAATAGGAAACCTTATGATGAATGGAAGAATTATTGAAATTCTCAAGGGTTTCATTTTATTTGAGTCCACAATCAACACTCACAGAAGCATCAGTCAAAAAATCAACTAACAACACACTGCAGGCTCTTGGCCCTTGGTTTACTGTGGGGATTCCGGCCTGCCCAGACTCCTTTCTGAAGTATAATACCAAAGGGACATCACATTATGCAGTATCTGATTGGAAAATTTTAAATTAGTCTTTTGCTTTCGTTTTACTTTTGCCATTATTGAATCTTAATATATGGAATTTAAAATCTCTTCCATATGTACATCCATTATTACCATTTTTCCAGATTGATGTTTTTCCCCATCATTTCTTCAAGGGAAATTAAATTAGTTGGAGAGAAAATTGTTTTTAATCAAAGAACATATTGCATTGGACAAATCTGATCTGGACAACACCTCTTTAAAGTGTTAAAGAGCAAAGGTTCCTGACCCAAACAAAGGTATATTTAATATTGCTGTTGCTAGGTGCCAGCTTCAGCTTGTAATGAACCCATGTACAACAGAACAAAACTGCGTGGTCCTCCATCAGAACCACCGTTGTTGTCGTGTCTGAGCCTCCTTCCTGCTGCAGCCACAGTTTCAGTCTATCTTGTTGAGGATCTTATTCTTTTTTGCTGACCCTCTGCTTTGCCAAGAATGATGTCCTTTCCCAGAGACTGGGATTTCCTGAGCACATACCCAAAATATGTGAGAAAAGTCTTACCATCTTACCTCCAAGGAACATTCTGGATGGGCTTCTTTACAAGGCAGATAGATGTGTGTATTTTTAATGTAGGTCACAGTACTTTCAATATTCTTTGCCAAACATCATGATTCAAATGCATCAATTCTTCGATGGTCTTCCTTATTCGCTGTCTAATTTATCACATGCACATTAGGTGATTGAAAATACCATGGCTTGGGCCAGGTGCACCTTAGTTCTCAAGTGACCACTCCTTTTCAACAGTTTAAAGAGGTTTTGTACAGCAGATGTGCCCAATCATTATTATATCATTTGAGTCCCAATTTACTGAAGGGAGAGCCACCACCCTTCCTTGTTTCCTTGGGGGGTGTGATCTGCAGACTAGCTATCATCTTTGGAAACTGTGTTAAAACAGCAACTAACTGGTTTTAAGATGTTCCCTTAATGGGCAAAAAAGAAGCTACATATTTAACTGAGAAAAGCAGGAGACTGGAGTCATAAAACTAGCTAATACTAGACCTGGTCTGCCTAAGATGTGCCAAAGTAACTAACATGCCCTCTATCTAACTTTTTGACATCAACAGGAATAAAACCATACCTCTATCAAAGCCCTGAAAGTGAGTATGGTGCTATCTTTGTGACACCTACTTCCTGTCCTCTGCTTCCCGGCTGCCTATGCATGGAAGACTAGCGCTGAACTGCCCAGTGATGAGCACCACTCAGATGCCAGTTACCGACCTATGAAAACTGTGGGAGAGTAGCCATCTTGAACTGTGCTGAGTATTTTGGGAAACGTTCACTCTCTTGCTCTGAATCCTGCATCTGTCTTGCCTCTACCTGAACTCCAGGTCTTTTCTTTATTTTTTTAAGGGTAAAATTAATATTTAATTGCCTTTTACAATCAGATGGTAGTTGGGTATATAGTCTTCATACTTGGTTCTTTTTTTGTAAATAAAAAAAGTTTTACACAGCTGATAGCTGGTTATGTTTTCAGGAAGCATAATTAATATAACTGGCTAATAGTAGCTTCAAGTTTTTCCTTATCAGCACCAGAAAATGTGCCCACATTTTGTCTCTGTTCATAAAACTGAAATGTTAGAATGCATTTGACTTCACACTCTGAAGGAACATCTTGACAGTCATCCACAGCAACTTCAAGGAAGACCACATTGCTGTACTCTTCATGGAAGGGATGATGCAAAAGCTTGATCCTTTTGGAGGACTCACGCCATGTGGCTGAGAAGTCAATGACTACGAGCTTCTCTCCAGCACTGTTCAAGGCTGCCTGAAAAATCGATCTACTTCACCATTTTGACCGCTGGGATTTGATGAGAGACCAGGGCCCCAGAAGGAACAGAGTTGGGCACTGGACAGAGCTTGTATCCCTGATCTCCAATTCTTGAGAGACTTGAGCCAGCAGCTTATCACCTAACCCGATTCACCAGCTTCCATAGCTTTGTGAGTCAGTAGCCTGATTTGAAATGTTTGAGGAGAATCCTCAAGACAAACATCTGAACTTCAGATTTTGAACTTTCCGATCTTCACGACTGCATGAGTCATCTCTTTGATGGTTCATGAATTCTGTGAGATGTTCCAGAAAGTACCAGAATCCTGGATTGTGAGGGAAAATACTGAGGAGAGGGGTGGCCAGGAATCAAAGCTAGTTTTCCCACATGGAAGGTGAAAAGTCAACCACTTAACCACCAATGCCTCTGAATTATGATAACACCAACTTTTTGTTGATTAGATTACAAGTATGATCAAGATCGTTTTACTCAGAGTAAAGTAGATTATTAAAGAAGCTTTATAGACTCCTGTCTGTAGAAATAACTTTTGTCACTAGAAATCAACTCAGTTAAGTTTGAACTTAATCATGAATTCTCATACACAGTACTTGGCTGTTTTCCTTACAAACAACAAATAAAGGATATGTCCCTTGAGTTAAAGTTTTGTTGTTGTTAGGTGCTGTCAAATTTATTACAATGCAGAGTGACCTCATGCACAACACTGACTGGTCCTTTTCCATCCTCACAGTTTTTGCTTTGTTTGAACCCATTATTGCAACCATTGTGCCACTACACCTCCTTGAGAGTCATCCTCTTTTTCACTGACCCTCTGCTATATGAAGCATGATCTCCTCCAGGGACTGGTCCCTTCTGATAACTTGTCCAAAGTGTGTGAGATAAAGTATTGCTGTTCTTGCATCTAAGGAGCATTCCAAAAGTTAGAGTAATACTAATAAACTGCTACTATTTATTGAAGGTTGATAAATTTATTGAATGCTAGACTCTGGGTTTTGTGCTTTGATGCACCTTTCCCTTTATACCCTTTAAACAATCCTCCTTTGAGGAAGATAACACCCCCAAACCAAACCCCTTCTGTTGAGTCCATTTTGACTAAAAGCAATGTCATATTTGTTTTCTGAGACTGTAAATATATTTATGTACATATATATTTTAATAATTTTATTGGAGGCTCTTACAGCTCTTTTAACAATCCACAAATCATGTATCAAGCACATTTGTACATATGTTGCCATCATTCCTTTCAAAACATTTTCTTTCTACTTGAGCCCTTGGTATCAGTTCATTTTTTCCTCCCTTCCCCACTTTCCTACCCTCATGAACCTTTGATAATTTATAAATTATTATTGCTTTCATATCTTACACCATCTGCTCCTCCCTTCACCCATATTTCTGCTGTTTGTCCCCCTGGGTGGGGGGTTTATATGTTGATCATTGCAATTGGTTCCTCCTTTCTCTCCCCACCATCACTCACCCTGCTGGTATCACTACTCCCATTATTGTCCCTGAGAGGTTTATTCTTCCTGGATTTCGTGTACGGAGAGCTCTTATCTGTATCAGTGTACATGCTCTGGTCTAGTCGAACTTTTAAGGTAGAACTGGGGGTATGACAGTGGAGGCAGAGGAAGCCTAAAGAACTAGAGGAATGTTGTATGTTTCGTCGGTGCTATACAGCACCCTGGTTGGCTTGGCCCTTCCTTATGACCCTTCTGTGGGGGGATGTCCAATTGTCTATAGATGGACTTTGGGTCTCCACTCTGTCCCCACCCCCATTCCCATCAATATGATTGTTTGTTTGGGGTCTTCTGTTGCCTGATACCTGATCCTGTCAGCCCCTCTGTGGGCTTTGTTGCTTCTAAGCTTGATGGCTGCTTGTTTATCTTCAAGCCTTTAAGACCCCAGACTCTTTATCTTCTGATAGCTGGCATCTTCTGATCGGCTTTCTTCACCACATTGGTTTATGCAGCCATTTTGTCTTCAGCGATCGTTTCAGGAAGGTGAGCATCACAGAATGCTAGGTTATTAGAACAAAGCATTATTATGTTGAGGAGGTACTTGAGTAGAGGCCCATTGTCTGAGACTGTAACTCTTTACAGGAACAGACATCTTCATCTTTCTCCCACCTAGCGGCTGATGGATTTGAACTGCCAACCTTGTTGTAGGCAGCCCAAAACCTAGCTCACAGCAAAAGTCCCCTTATTCTACATATAGAAAACTGAGGGAAAATACAAAAGAAAATATTTTATGTATAATATGGTCCATTGTCTTACACGTTCAGAATGTCTTACTTTACTAGAATAACACATAATTTCTGGTTTGAATAGCTAAAAATTAGTACTTATGCAGTAGTTTAAACTAAATAAATCACATGCGCTTGAGAATGAATGCTGTCTTATGAAAGAACATGTCAATGGTACAGTGCCTTTATTGTGTGTGGGGTTTTTGCATAATGCTCAAGGCCCTGGACAATGACAGGGCAATTTATCTAACAGACAACTGGTACCATGAGGGGACATGAGGCTGGGAGGGAACGTTTGAGAAAAGAGCCATAAGAGCCAACTGATTGTCAGATGTAGTATATATTTTTATTAACTGTTTTAGCTTTTTTTTTTTTTTTTACTTTCAATCTTTTTTTCTTTTGGCTTTAAACTATTAAAATTTTCATTTAAAACTTTTAAACCAATAGAAAAGTGGCAAAACTAGTATAATGAACAATCATAAACTATTCATTTACATTCAACAATTCATCATATTTGCATTCTCTCTTCTTTGCTCTACATTTTTCTATTACTGAATGATTTTAAAAGCAGGGCTTACGCCATCAAAAGATAAGTGTCTGGGGTCTTAAAGGCTCAAAGGTAAACAGGCAGCCATCTAGCTGAGAAGCAACAAAGTCCATATGGAAGAAGCACACCATCCTGTGTGATCTTGAGGTGTCGATGGAATCTGGTATCAGACATCAAAGACACAGAACAAAACATCATATCGATGTGAATGAGGGGGAGTGCAGAGTGCAGAACCAAAGCCCATCTGTAGACAATTGGACATCCACTTACAGAAGGGTCACAAGGAAGAGATGAGTCAGTCAGGGTGCAGGATAGCAACAATGAAACATACAACTTTCCTCTAGTTCTTTAATGCTTCCTCTCCCCCCACTACCATGGCCCCAATTCTACTTTATAAATCTGGCTAGACCGGAGCATGTACACAGGTACAGATAAGAGCTAGAAACACAGGGAACCCAAGACAGATAAATCCCTCAGGACCAATAATGAGAGTAGTGATGTCAACAGAATAAGGGGCAGGTGGGGGAGAAAGGGGAAACCGATTGCATTGATCTACATATAACCCTCTCCCAGGCCACAGACAACAGAAAAGTGGGTGAAGGGAGATATTGGTAAGTGTAAGACATGAAAAAAAAATTTATAAATTATCATGGGTTCATGAGGGAGGAAGGGTGGGGGAGGAAAAAAATGAGAAGTTGATACTAAGGGGTCAAGTAGAAAGAAAATGTTTCAAAAATGATGGCAATATATGTACAAATGAGCTTGACACATGGATGTATGTATGTGATAAGAGTTGTATGAGCCCCCAATAAAATGATTAAAATAATAATAAAAGCAGGGCTTAGTATTGGTTCATTTTGTTTTGATAACCCTGCTAAAAATTTGCATTTCTGTTCCAGATATACTAAATCAAAATTTACATTTTAAGAGTTCCTCCAGGTGATTCCTATAGATCCCCAGGTAATTCTTTTTCATTTATGGTTTTATTTAGCACAAATAAAACTCGCAAATGGGCCATCTGCTCATTTTCTTTGCTGCACAGCCTGGTGTTGGGATTGGTGACTATGATGGCCAGCTGGGCTGCTCTTTCTACAATGGCTTTGCGATTCTTGGAGGAAACGTGGTGAGCAATCTCTGCCCAGTAAGACTTGTTGCACATCACCAGCACTTCCAACTCCTTGACGTTGTGGACCAGGAACTTGCGGAAACCACTGGGCAGCATGTGCTTGGTCTTCTTGTTGCTCCCGTAACCAATGTTGGGCATCAAGATCTGGCCCTTGCATCTTCTCCTCACCCTGTTGTCAGTGACTCTGGGCTTGCACCAGTTGCGCTTAATCTTGACATAGTGGTCAGATTGGTGCCGGATGAACTTCTTGGTCCTCTTTTTTACAATCTTAGGCTCCACCAAGGGTCTGAGGGCAGCCACGATGCCGGTGGGAGATGGCTGCCTCCTCCATAGGCAGCGCCGAAGAAGAGAGGTCCCCAGGTAATTCTTAGTGTACATAAGAATCGTATAGATCTTTAAATTGTTCAAAAGTAGTTTCTGATTCCATAAGGCTGAGTAGAAATGCAAATTATCTGGGGTGGAATGAACCTCTTTGAAGCCCTGTTAAAAAGTTAGTTGTAATATTATCATTTGTTTTCTTTTTTTATCCATTTTAAATTTGTTCTAGTTTCTATTATCTTTTGCTTTCTCTTGGATTGAGACTTTCCTGTGTTTTATTTTTTTGTTTTAGAGTTTTGGTATGACTGTCTTATATGAAACCCAGGATAAGTAAATCCATAGATATTGTAACAAGATTAATAGTTCCTGAGGGTATCGCAGGGGAAGTTGGAGGGTAATTGGGAGCTAATAATGAGTACAAGAATGAAAAAAATGTTCTAAACTTCATCGTGGTTATGACCGCACAACTTTAAAAAATATATTCCAGCAATATTGTTTTTAAAAAGTTTGCTACAGACATCTTGATACTTCAGCATGCATCTTTATAGAACAAGGAAAAATAATTATAGGAAAATTTTCTACAAAACTGTAAGCCAATATCACACTTCAGAAATTAAACAATATATTATTATCATGTAATATACAATCTATTTTCAAATTCTTTCAATTACATCCTACATAGATCTGTTGGTTTTTTTGTTTGTTTTTTGTTTGGTGAATCCAGTAACCAATCACAGATTCTCCATTGCAGTTAGTTTCCAGTCTCTTTCACAACACTTCCCCCACCTTTTTGTTTTGCATGACATGTTAGGTCAGCTCATTCCCCAGACTGTTCTTCAACTTGCATAAGCATGAAAGGATTCACATTAAATGTTTTGGCAATAATGTAAAATGTGAAATGTAATTATGTGAAAGTGAGTGTTAATAGGTATTAGATTTTCTTAGTACATAAACATCTCTCTTATATTAAACCTATTTTATGTGGTTTAAATATTATATTCCTTGTTTGTAATGTCATTTTACTTAAAACAGTTAAATATGAGAGTAAATCATATACTGTACTAGTCAGCATAAGAAACACTTTGTAACTTAGCAGGATATAAAATTTACAATTACGAATGATAAAATGTAGAATTTACTGTCACTGAATTTTACACATAAAAATGATTGAAATAGTACATGGTTTATTTATTTATTTAATAATTTTATTGGTGCTCTTACAGATATTATAACAATCCATAATTCAATTAGATCAAGCATAATTGTACAATTGCTGCCACCATCTTTTTCTAATAATTTTCTTTCTTCTTGAACTATTTGTTATCAGCTCCCTTTTATTTCCTACCTCCCAAGAATCCTTATTATTATATTATTATTTTTGCTGTATCTTACACTATCCAATGTATCCATTCACCTGAAATTCTGTTATTCATTCCCCTCTAGTGGTGTGTTTTACAGTCATAATTGCTATT
>NW_022111373.1:114574944-114577106 GCF_000313985.2 Echinops telfairi
ATGTGTGAATGTAATTTGTTTGAAATATTTTGTGCATTTGCTGTGTAGAAAGCTAACAAATACCATGTTTTATTTATTTATTTTATCTAGGTGATAATGAAGTTCTAGTAGTAAAATGAACCCTCTTCAGGAAGTGTTAATATGACTTTGTTGGAAAGTAGAATAAAACAAACAAGGTTTTGGTGAGAATTGCCAAAATTGTTAGCTATAAAAATAGGAGAGAAAATCTGAAATAGATTGAATACTTGTTTGCAATATTTATTCACAAATTACTAATGAAAGCTTCATGATAATGATCACTACTGATTATGCGCCAAATTCTTTACATGTATTTCCTGTAATCAACCCAATAAGTTTAGATTGTTGTTATTGTTATGTGCTATCGAATTGATGCCAACGCTTAGTGACACAAGGACCAGGCAGTACTGCTGAAACTCTATTGTAACACGCATGATGGTCCTTTCTGATAACATGTCCAACATACATGAGATGGAGTCTAGCCATCCTTGCTTCTAAGGAACATTTTGGCTGTACTTACATTAGACTAGTTGTACTTCTATCAATATTCTTCACTAAAACCATATTAGAGGGCTCAAGCCTTCTTGTAATTGTTGTTAGGAGCCACTGAATTAGTTGCAAGTCATAGTGATCCCATGAACAACAGAACAAAACACTGGCAGTCCTCCTCCATCTTCACAATTGTATTAGCTCATTGTTGTAGCCACTGTGGCAACCCATCTCTTCAAGGTCTTCCTCCCTAGCCCCTTCTATTTTACTAAGCATGAGGTCCTTTTCCACGGACTGTCTCTCCTGATAACATGTCCAAAGTAGGCGAGACAAAAATCTCACTGTCCTCCCTTCTGAGAAGCATTTTGGCTATACTTCTTCCGAGACAAATTTGGTTGTTCTTTTAGCAGTTCCTGGCAAGTGCCACAATTCAAATGCATTGATTCATCTTCAGGCTTCCTTATTCAATGTCCAATGTCACACGCTATGAGGTGATTGGAAATACCATGACTTGTGTCATGCACACCTGAGTCCTCAAAGTAACATCCGTACTCTTCAATACTCTGAAGTGGGCTTGTGCAGCAGATTTTCCCAATGTAATGTGTCTCTTCATCTCTTGACTGCTGCTTTCATGAACATTGATTGTGGATTCAAGCAAGATAAAATCCTTAATGACTTCAATCTAATTGTCCATTTATCATAATGTTGCCTATTGATCCAGTTGTGAGAATTTTTGTTTTCTTTACAATGAATTGTAATCTATACTGGAGGCTGCAATGATTGATCTTCATAAGCAAGGGCTTCAAGTCCCCCTCACTTTCAGCAAGCAAGGTTGTTTTCAAATCTTTATTGAAGGGTTGTTAAGCCGTCCTCCAATGCTGATGCCCAGTTCTCCTTTACATAGGACTGCTTCTTAGACCATTTGCTCAGCATACAGATTGACTAAGTATGGTAAAAGGATACAACCTTAACACAGCTTTTCTGATTTTAAACCAGGCAGTATTTCTTGGTTCTATCTGAATGACTGCCTCTTGACCCATGTATATCCATGAGCACAATAAAGTGTCCTGGATTTCCCATTCTTCTCAATGCTATCCATATTTGCTTCTGATTCACACAGTTGAAAACTTTGAATAATCAATAAAACACAAGTAAATATATTTTCGGTATTCTCTAAGCCAAGCTTTATCTGACGTCAGCAATGATATCCTTTGTTCCACATCATCTTCTGAATCTAGCTTGGATTTCTGGCAGCCAATTTTACTTGCACAAGCAAAATTTTACCTGCATGCGACATCAATGATATTGTTTTTTAATTTGAACATTATGTTGGGTCATCTTTTTTTGGAATGGGTACAAATATGGGTCTCTTCAGTCAGTTGGCCAAATTGTTTTTCCCAAATTTTCTGGCATAGATGGTGGAGTGCTTCCTGTCTTTCACTGCTCTTTGAAACATTTCATTGGGTATTCCATCAATTCCTTGAGGCTTCTTTATGGCTAATGCCTTCAGTGTGTTTGGATTTCTTCCTTTGGTATCATTAGTTCTTGATCGTATGCTATCTCTTGTAATGGTTGAATATCGACTAGTTATTTTTGATAGAGTGACTGTATTCTTTCCATTTTCTTTTGATGTTTCTTGCAGCTTTCAATATTTT
>NW_022111373.1:114578564-114597601 GCF_000313985.2 Echinops telfairi
GTACATATGTTGCCATCATCATTCTCAAAGCACTTGCTTTCTACTTGAGCCGTTGGCATCAGCTCCTCATGAAATGCCCCTTTTAATGATCACCGCATCTCCATTCTGCTTGAATTTGTCATTCTCAGAATAATATATGATTTTGTGATTCAAAATGGCCAATACCAGTCAATTTCAATTAATTAGTGCCTAGAATGTTGTTTTGTATGTGGTACATTTCACTTTTTAACGACTTCCAAATTTCCTAGATGCATAGTATGTGTATTCCAAGTTCCAATATTAATAAATGATTACAGCTTTCCCCCCTCACTTTCCCCTCAATTTGAGTTGCACCCCATCAGCAAATAAAAGTCCCCAAAGCTTTACTTTATTTACATCATTACTCCACTTTGAGAAGATAGCTCTTCCTCAGTCATATTTCGAGTGCCTTCCAACCTAAGGAACTCAACCTCCAGCACGACATCTGACCTCAGTCTTTCTCAGATCTTCCTTACTCATGATCCATCTTCGGCAGATGAGGAAATTGAGAAGACCATCGTTTGAGTTAGGTGTACTTTAGTCTTCAAGGTGACGTCTTTGCCTTTTAAAAAAAAATCGTTTTATTAGGGGCTCATAGAACTCTTATCACAATCCATACAGACATCAACTCATTTTCCTTTTTCCCTTCCCCCTCCTTCCCCCCTCCCCCGTCCTTCACGAACTCTTAATAATTTATAAATTATTATTTTATCTTATCTTACACTTCCTGGCATCTCCCTTCACCCACCCTTCTGTTGCCCATCCCCCAGAGAGAAGCTTATATGTAGATCCTTGTAATCGATTCCCCCTTTCTACACCCCCCTTCCCTCCCGGTATCGCCACTCTCACTGATGGTCCTCAGGGGATCATCTGTCCTAGATTCCCTGTGTTTCCAGTTCCCATCTGTACTGCTGTGCATTCTCTGGTCTAACCAGGTTTGCAAGGTAGAATTGAGATCATGATAGTTAGGGGGAGGAAGTGTTTAAGAACTAGAGGAGGATTGTGAGTTTCATTATTGCTACCCTGAACCCTAAGTGACCCATCTCCTCCCCACTGCCCCTTTGCAAGGGATGTCCAGTTGTGTGCAAATGGGCATTGGGTCCCCATCACGCGCTACCCTCATTCACGATTATATGATTCCCCCACCCCCACCTTTGGTGCTTGAAACCTGGTCCCATCGGCGCTTCATGATCACACATGTTGGTGTGCTGCTTCCATGTGGGCTTTGTTGCTTCTGGGCTAGATGGCAGCTTGTTTACTTTCAAGCCTTTAAGTCCCCAGATGCTATATGTCTCGATAGCCGGGCACCATCTGTCTTCTTCACCACATTTCCTTATGCACACATTCATCTTCAGCATTTATGTGGGGAAGGTGATCACACCATGATGGTTTTTGTTCTTTGGTGTCTGCTACCTGATCCCTTCAACACCTCATGTTCCCACAGGCTTGTATGCTTCTTTTCTGTGGGCTTTGTTGCTTCCGAGCTAGATGGCCACTTGTTTGCCTTCAAGCCTGGTTTTGATAGCCAGGCAAGGAGTAAGTAGGAGGCAAAGGGCATACATAGAAGCCTAAATACAGACATGTACATATGTAAAGATAGTTAAGATTATGGGGGAAATGGACGTCTTTGCCTTTTAACACTTTCAAAAGATCTTTTGAAGAGATCTGCCCAATGCATTATATAATTTGATTTGACTGCTGTTTCCATGGGTATTGATTGTGGATCTAAGTAAAATGAAATCCTTGACAACTTCTTTCTTTTCTCCATTTATGGTGATGTTGTTCATTGATCTGGTTTTGATCATTTGTTTTCTCTTTATGTTAGGAGTAATCCATACTGAAAGCTATTGTTTTGAGTGATCATAAAGTGCTTCAAATTCTCTTCCCTTTATCCAGCAAGCATCTGTGTACTACAGGTGGTTACTGAGCCTTCATCCAGTATTGCCACCAGGTTCTTTTTCATATAGCCTAAGTTAGGGGATTATTTATTCAGTGCACAGCTTGAATAAGTATGGTGAAACAACCTTGACCCAAACTGTTCCTGAATTTAAACTATGTAGCGTCCCCCTGTTTTATTCCAATGTTTGCCTTTGGTCTATATACGTGTTCTTGGTGAACATAATGGAATGTTGTAGAATTCCCATTCTTCTTAATATTATAAATCATTATGATCCACACAACTGAATACCTTTGCATAGTCAGTGAAACATATGTAAACATTTTTCTGGTAGCCTCTGTGTAATAGGTTTTTTTTGGTAGCAACATGGCACCTGTAAGAAGATATGGGTGGAGTTTAGCCTTTCAATCAGGTCGCAGCCTGATGACCTCTCTTGTAGGTGCAACCAACAGATCAGGTCGCAGCCTGATGACCTCTCTTGTAGGTGCAACCAACAGATGTGGCCTGTCTCTCTGTCTCTGTCTCTATGTTGGTTGGGACCAGTATGCTCTTAATCCAGCTGCCCTGACTCACTGTGTGTGCTGTGCTACCAGTGTGGGCTGTACAGAGCTCAGTGTCACTTTGCTGAGCCAACAATGGACATCTGTGTGTCATGCTGTGCCATGCTGCGGCACCACTCCACCTTGCTGTCTGCTGCTTGTGGGCCAACTCCACTCATCTTGCCACCACTCCAGGCTCCACACTTCCACCCAGCTACCTCACTTCACTAAACCGTGAGGCTCCACCACCACCTGCTTCTCCAAGCTGCACTACTGGCCTCTGCTACACCTCACCACCTCATAGTCTTACTGTCTGCTTCCTTGGCCTTGGTCTAGGGCCCTCGTGAGTTGGAAAGAACTTTAGAATATTCAGTGACCCACGAAAGTGAGTCAGATTGAGCTTTCTGAACTGCTCTCTGGACTAATTTGCTGTTATATTCTTTTTTGCTATATAAATGTACCCATTATATACATATTATCAGAAGTGCCCTGATTTTGCTTCTCTAGAGAACTCTGCCTAATATACTCTGCTGTGAAGCAAGATCCCTATATCAGCAATAATATCTTCCATTCCACATCCTCTTCTAAATCTAGCTTGAATTTCTGGCAGTTCCCTATTAATGTACTGCTGCAATTATTTTTGAATTATCTTCAGCAAAACTTTACATGCATGTGATATTAATGATATTGTCTGATAACTTTCACATTCTTCTGCATCATCTTTCTTTGGAATGTGGATCTCTTCTTGTTGGTTGGGCAGGATTTGTCTGAGTATACATGTATGTGAACTATTCTTATGAAAGAAGAGGAGACTAAACATAAGTTTGTGTCTTCATAGAAATAGTTTTTGTTTTCCCCGGTTGAGTCTTTCATACTCCTAGGGCTGTCTTGTTTTTCAATAAAAATATTAAGTTAGTACAATTAAAAGTTGTGTCAACAATAGTTCAGGTGGTTTAGAAAAGAGGCTGATTTCTGCATTCTCTTCCTTAATAAATGTTATGTTTGCTTTGAATAAATTACTTTGATACATTTTAAATTTTATGTTATATTCTTCTATGTAAAAAGGGATGGATAAGACTTAAGAAGACAATTTTCACTTCCCTAAATATTGTCAAATTCTTGAAAGTAATGATTAACTATAACATTCCTTTAGTCTATTGCATATTACAAAATCAAACTAGGATTAAATTCACAAAGTAATAATTTAAGGTAGGAAATCCAAACAGTGAACTCTCTTAGTCATGTTTCATTGTCCAAAGACTCTCAGAAGAATGCCTTTCAAATAGCAGTAACTGCTAGTTTAAATCTTTATCTAGCATTTGATTTTAATTTCTGCATGATCTTCAGTACAACTTTTCTTTGGTTTGATGTGTTACAGTAACTAGATTTGTAGGATGAAAAGAAATGAAGGATGTGGATAAGGTTGGCTTGATGTGGCCACTAGGAGGGGATTTCTCCAAAGATCTGACTAAGCCATCAGATGATGACAGGCCTGGGAAGAAAAGCACGGATGGGCATCAGCATACGCCTGAGGGAATCACAGAGAAAACCAGGGAAGAGTGTGTAATTCAAGTGCCATGACTCAACTCACTAATTTAATCTGATGATTTAAAACCATGATAAGAGGCAGACCCAATGTGGTGTCTAATTCAAAACAAAGTGTGGTGATCTGCCTTGTTTTCAGCTTGTTGTGATCTGATGAAAACACTTTTCCACAAGCAAGACTGATGAGCAGATGGTGCTAATAAGACCGATTAAGTGCTAAGCTTCTGGAAATGTTTTTGTTGAGTGACATCTTCAGACTGGTTTCTGCTAACATACATCTTAAGCCATGTGTTTCTGAGGTGCAATGATAGCAATATTTAGGGTCACTGGAATACTTTAGTATTTTAAAAATACAAACTCAAACAAGGCAAATAATAACCCTTTGTCCCAGTTCCCAAGACAATATGTGCAGTTAAGTTATGGCACTCTAGGGGGCTCAATCTAACAGACCACGGGTTCCCCGTAACTGATGTATGAAGACGTTTTCTCAAATTTACAACCAAGAGGAGGCTGTCTGCTCCTAGAAAGAATTACAGTCTCAGAAACTCTAAAGAGAAGTACTTCTCTGTCCTCCAGGGTCACTAGGAGTTGGAACTGACTCCATGGTAGTAAGTATGGGCATAGTTGGGACATTACTGATCGTGCTATTTAGTTGATCTTTATCATACATATTTTATTTGGATTTCAGGTAAGCAGTTTAACTGATCATAATGGATTTCTACATTGGTTCATATATGATCCTTTGTTTTTTTTAAAAAGAGCTGTCGCATTTTTCACGACTATTTGTTTTCCCAACAAATTTCTTCTGTTGTATCACCAGGGATAGATGGTTCCTTTTCATGAGAAGGACAAGAGCCTTGGTGTTACATGCTTAAACCTGGCCTCACTAACCAGCCAGCCATTCAAGCTCACCAGGAGCTCTGTGGAAGAAAGATGAAGCAGTCTACCTCCATAAAGACTGGCAGCCTTGGAACTGTTAGCGAATAGTTCTACTCTGCCCTAGAGGGTTGCATTGAATCAGAATCAGCTCCATGGAAGTCAGATTGGGTTTCGTTTTTACCTTTAAAATAAGATAATTTGCCATTACCTTAGTTATATATATATATTCTAATAAGTCTATCACAAATATATGCATACATAATGTGTGGTAGTGAATTACTTGATGTGGCTCTTCTAGCTGTACACAAAGCACTTTTTTCCTTATACTGACCTGGAAGTTGGTATACCAGCAAGTCACAGCAGCTCTCTCTCTGCCAGCTCAGCAACTGGCCAGTGCCAGGACTTAATGTCCTCCCAACCTCCCCCGGATTAGAAGCACCCCATTCACCTCTCACTTCCATTTCTACTGCTTATTTACTCCCTTGGGCCAACCCATAACGACCGGATGCAAACAGAACAAAACACCGCAGGGTCCTGTGCCATCCTCACAATTATTCCTGTGCCTGAGCCCATTCATGCAGCCACTGTGTCACTCCATCTCATCGAGGGCCTTCCTCTTTTTTGCCACCCTTTCACATGACCAAACATGATGTCCTTCTGCAGTGACTAGTCTCTCCTGACAATATGTCCAAAACATGTAAGATGAAGTCTTGGCATTCTTGCCTCAAAGGAGCATTCTGGCCTTACTTCTTCCGATGCTAACCTGTTTGTCTTTTTAGCAGTCCATGGTACTTTCAAAATTCTTCTCCAGTACCACAATTAAAATGCATCTATTTTCCTCTGGACTCTCTTAATCAATGTCCAACTTTCACATGCATATGATGCAATGGAGAATACCATGGCTTAGGTCAGGCGTGACCTAGTCCTCAAAATACATCCTTGCTCTTCAATACTCCAAAGAGATCTAGTGCACAGAATTATCCAATGCAATGTCTTTTGATCTCTTTACTGCTGCTTCCATGAGCATTGATTGTGGACCCAAGTAAGACAAAATTCTTGACAGCTTCAACCTTTTCTTGTCGTGATTTTACCTATTGGTCCAGTTGTGAGAACTTTGATCTTCTTTACCTTGAGTTGCAATCCATAAGACTATAATCCTTGATCTTCATCAGAAAGTGCTTCAAATCTTCCTCACTTTAAAGTAAGCAAAGTTATGTCATCTTCATACCGCAGGTTATTAATAAGACTTCCTTCAATTCTTATGCCACACTCTTCGTATGATCCAGCTTCTCTGATGGCTTGCTTAGCATATAGATTGAACAAATATGTTGAGAGGATACAATCCTGATGTACACCTTTCCTGATTTTAAATCATGCAGTATTCCTTTGTTGTTTGCACAACTGCCTCTTGACCCATGTACAAGTTACGAATGAGCACACTGAAGAGTTTCAAAATTCCCATTCTTCTCGAAGTTTTCCAAAGTTTTATTATGGTCTACAGCCAAACACCTTTGCATAGTCAATAAAACATATGTAAACATCTTTCTGGTAGTCTCTGCTTTGACCCAATATCCCCAAGATCCATTAGATGTTAGCAATGATATACCAGGTTCAACATTTTCCTTATTAAGCTTCCTTATTAGACCTCTATAATTGTGGGTATTATCTGTGAATTCTGTGTGGACGTTGCAGTGGATTAGAGAGCCCAGTAACATACATGGAAGGGACAGTTTCTGCTATCCTGTTTCCCCGGAAGTAAGACATCCCCCCAAAATAAGACCTACTTACAGTTTTGCCTCTCGCTGAAATATAAGGCATCCCCCCCAAAATAATACCTCCCCCAAAATAAGGGTTTGGATTGTTATGATGATGTTCCAGAAGATGATGACATGACTGTCATTGAATAAATGAGTAAATGCACCATAGATTGTTGTACATGGAAATAATGGTAGTAACAAGAAATTCTTGATACTGAAAATTCACAGTTTGTCTGGTTATGCTGGTTTGTGATGACAACTACTACCGTACCATATACAGGTAATAAATTTCTTTTTTTTTGTTCAACAATAAATGTGTACTGTATTATTTTTCATGGAAAAATAAGACATCCCCTGAAAATAAGACCTAGTGCATCTTTGGGAGCAAACAATATAAGACACTGTCTTATTTTCATAGAAATAATCTGTAGGCAGGTGTGGTATTAGATTCTCCTTGCCCTTGTGTAGCCAGAGGTGGTCAGACATGACCTCCATGCCATTTCCTCACCTTGGTTCTTCTCATATGAACCTCTGCAGGGTCACCTTCAGGAAAGACTGGGCATGCTACTCCAGTACACAGTTACAGTCTCAAAAACCCAGCGGGTTGCTATGAGTCCGCATTGACCCCATGGCAGTGAGTTTGGTTTTGGCATGGCCACCATTCAGGAGGGTGGCTGTGTTCCAAAGGCAAACATCTCAAGAGAGAATTTAGCAGATGTTGATGGCCTTTTATGAGCTAACCTTAGAAAATACATAGCACCACGTCCACTGTATTCTATTAGTCATGATTGTCAGAAAGACTCACCCAATTTCAGAGGGTGGGACCACAGGTTCCACCTCTGAGTGGGTTGTGAAAATCTAAAAGACAGGAAATATTATTTCAGCCATTTAAAAATTATGTATATATTCTGAGATTCATTTGTCTTTATTTTTTAGGGTTGGGAAAATTTGCAGCCACTTCCTTTTGTCTCATATAGAATATATGGAGAATATATGAAGAAAAAATTCAATCCATACATCTCTTAATGTTGTTTATATTTTTCATCTCTTCATTTCCCTCTGCTGTGCTCTGGGTTGACTTGCAAGTATTTTTTCTTTAGAAAAATTTCAGTGCCTAGGTTTGTCATTTTGTAACATTTTTAATCAACTCTTTCCTTTTAAAAAAACAGTTTATTTCCATACAATTCATGTACCATACAATTCAATGGTTTGAGTATATTAAAACGTTGTGCAATGATCACTTTAATCAATATTAAAAATTGTCTTCATTTTTGTACGGATTGTTATTTCCTTCCTTTTAAAAAAATCTTTCAATTATTAACATTTAAAAATGGTTTCAGTTTCATAATTATTTTTCCCTCATATTAGTGCCATTCCTTCCCTTATCTCTTTGAAAATATTAAGCATGCTTATTTCAAAGCACTTTTCTGATTGTAACATTATTTCAATTTCCTTGGGAATGAATTCTTCTATTTGTTGAATTTTTTTTGTTTTGTTTTAGAATGTCTTTTCTTTCTGTTTTTCTGAGTAGTATTCCTTTGAATAGATATGTCATAATATGTTTATCCAATAACTAGAGCATGGATTCTTTTTTTAAAATCATTTTATTGGGGGCTCATACAGCTCTTTTCAAAATACATACATATATCCATTGTGTCAAGCACATTTGTATGTTTGATGCCATCATCATTTCCAAAACATTTTCTTTCTACTTGAGCCCTTAGTATCAGCTTCTCATTTTTCCCCTCCTTCCCCCCTCCCTCCATCATGAACCCTTGATAATTTATAATTTTTTTTTTTCATGTTTTACACTGACGGATGTTTCCCTTCACCCCCAGGGAGGGGGTTGTATGTAGATCATTGTGATGGGTTGCCCCTTTCTCACTTCCACCTTCCCCTTGTCCTGTTGGTATCACTACTCTCATTATTGGCCCTGAGGGGTTTATCTGTCCTGGATTCCCTGTGTTCCCAGCTCTTATCTGTACCCGTGGACATACTCTGGTCTATCCTGCACCCTGGCTGGCTCATCTCTTCTATGTGACCCTTTTGTTGTTGGTTGTTCTTTCACGGTAATAGGTTTCCTTATGTGCTTTTCTTACTACAGACTCATCCTCACTGAGAATACCACTTCCACATTCCCCCTTTCTGTGTTAAACCTTTTCTACCAGTTCTGGGGTTGACTCCATGTCCCTCCTGAGCTTTCCAGTTTAGAATATGATTTCGTAATGATAAATCAGGGTTCGCTTGCCTCAGAGCACCTGAACTAGCAAACCTTTTCCATGGTCCCTAGATTTGTAGCTCTGTCTTTTTAATTCTTGTCAGTGTCCTGATAAGCAGTAGTACCGTTTACAGTTTGTTTTCAAGAGTAGGGGAATCTTGACTAAGCCCTATATTTCATAAAATGATTCTGCCTCCTACACTCAGAAATAAATAGGACACTTTTCATTCTTGTTCACAGTACTATTTGAATTCTTGGCAGTCACTACTTATGTTCAGTTTTAGAACTCAGTTTTCCTGAAACTGAATTCCTGATTATTTCTATTACATCTTGGTCTATGGAGACATTTTATTTCCTTAATCTTTGTTTAGTGGTGGTGGTGGGGTACAATTACCACTTGAAGATAGTCCACTGGTTTCTCTACACAATTTTAAAATATTGAATTTACATCTATTAAGTTTAAAGGATTGCCCTTTACTCTTGGATATATATCTTTGTATATTATTTTAGTGTTAAAATATCTTTTATTACAAAGAAGCAGTAGTAGTTACATTTCCAAAAACCTTCTGTGTTAATTAAGAAATTAAAAATCTTGTGTTGAGTCCGAGAATGGTTCTGAAAGGTTATTATAAAAGTTATATAATATTGAAAATCTGGGACCCCACTGACTGTGCATTCACAAGTGTCTTGGAAACAAGGTTTATCATATGACTACTGTATTTGTACCAAAATCTGTCCTAGGTGCTGAAGATGATACAATATAAAAGGTAAGATGTAGCAGTGATGAAATATACAATTTTCCTCTAGTTCCTAAATGCTTCCTCCTCCCCACTATCATGATCCCAATTCTACCTTACATATCCAGCTGGATCGGAGGATGTACATTGGCACAGATAGGAACTGGAATCACAGGGAATCCAGGACAGATGAACCCCTCAGGACCAGTGGTGAGAGTGGCGATATCTGGAAGGTGGAGGGAAGGTGAGGAAAAAAGGGAGAACAGATGACAAGGTCTACATATAACCTCCTGCCTGGGGAACAGACAGCAGAGAAATGGATGAGGGAGACGTTGGATGGTGTAAGATATGATAAAATAATAATAATTTATAAATTATCAAGGGTTCAGGGGGAGGTGAGAGCGGGGAGGGAGGGGAAAAAATGAGCTGATACCAAGGGCTTAAGTAGAAAGTAGGTGTTTTGAGAATGACGATAGCAACATATGTACGAATGTGCTGGACACAAATGATGTATGTACGGATTCTGAAAAGAGTTGTATGAGCCCTCAATAAAATAATAATAAATAAAGATAACATGTGGTTCTTCTCTTTCTTGGATTTAAGGTCCTCTTGTAAGCTTTCCTTTTGATATAGACCTCAGATTACTCTTGTATCTATACTGTGGTACTCAAGGCCCTATATATCCAATCACACTCAATATTGTGCCATGACTGCTTTTTTTTTTTTCCTAAACCATTTTATTAGGAGCTAATCCAGACAATTTACCATTCCAGGGTTCAATCACATCAAGTAGTATTGCACAATTGCTACCAAAACCATTTTCAAAACAATCTTCCTTCATGAACTCCTTGATATCAGGATCCCCTCCTCTCCCCTACCCTGCCCTACACCCCACCTCCCCTATGATGCCCCTCAAGAACCCTTATTCTGGTGAATCTGTAGATCCACCCATTTTGGGTTTCAGGTACTGAAAAACATAGAAAAACACATAACAAAGATTCAGGAAAGTTAACAACAATGACAAAATACAAGAGAGATAAACCTCAATATGAAAAAACCCCAGAAAATATTAAAAACTAGGTCCAGTACAAAGTGTATCAGAGGGGAGACCAAGTAACAAAGTTTTAACTGTTCAGGTCAGAATTATCATTTTTATCTACTATGGTTGTCTCTCCAATACTCTGTTTAATAACCAGGTTATTTCTATCCCTCAATTATGGTTAGAGGGAAATCACCAGAGGCTTATTCCCTGTGTAGATCTTACCAATGTATTTTGGACATCTACTGTCAACTATAGCCTTCTGTACACCAGAATCTCACAATTTACGCTGATACTATTCCCTCCTTTAGATTATATAATTTTCAACATGTGGATCACCGACGTTGTTGTGCTTCTTCCATTGTAGACTAATTTGAAGTCTCACTTAGATGGCTGCTTGTTTGGAAACAAGCCTTTAAGACTCGAGACTCTATTCTATCTGATAGCCCGTGGTAGTGTTACATAATTTCATGTCATCTTGAAGATATATATAAAAGTATGGGGTGGTATTCAACCTGTCAGTCAGGTCACAGCCTGATGGTGTCTCCTTGTGGCTGTAACCTTCTCCTAAGGAGGGCCCTGGGAAGCTCCCCTTCTCGCTCTGCCTTCACCTTCCTGCTGGCTGATTCTGAGTGCTGCCAGAGCCACCGCCATTGGATCCACACAACTTTGCACCCACCAGCCTGTGATCTTCCTGCATTTTGCATCATTGCATGTGGCTGTGTGAGTCTGAAGAGGAACTGATGAACTGGTTTACTATGCTGGAAATGACACAGACAAGAGGAATGGCATTGAATTCCTGTCAAGATCATATTGATGGGGACAACAAAAACAATAGCAGCAAACATTTGTTCAGTATTTGCAATATGTCAATCATGTTTCTAGGAACTTTGCATGTACCAACTCATTTGACCTTCCCAATATCCCTACAGGACAAGTGCTGTAAGACGTATTTCACAACTGAAGCTTGCCCAAAGCCACATAATGAGGAAGAAGAGTTGATGAAATTTCCACCATGCAGTCCATATCCAGAGTCTGAACTTTCAGCTGCTTTGTGAATATTGCTCCTGTGAAATAGAGGAGCCAAATCCAACAATCATCATGGTGCCTTTGGGTATTAACATTATTTATATGATTCAGTTCTCCATGAGAGATGTCTTTAAATAAGGAAGTTTTCTGATAGGAGTTTGAAAAATAATAAATAAAAAAAGATCTATATTGGAGTACAATGCTGCCTGGGATTGGATTATATTTATCTGCCTTCAAGGAAATCCAATCAATGTAATGATCAATTGATTTTCTTCTTCTAGTGCAGAACTTGTACATGGATCAAGAGGCAGTTATGTGAACAAAACAAAGGAATACTGCATGGTTTAAAATCAGAAGAGGTGTGTGTTGTATATTTTACCACATTGATTCAATCTGTCTGCTGAGCAAACCATCAGAGAAGCTGGCTTATATGAAGAAGAATGTGGCATCAGGACTGGAGGAAGGCTTATTAACAAGTTTTGATATGCAGATGATACAACCGTACTTGCTGAAAGTGAGGAGAACATGAAGCACTTGCTGATGAAGATCAAAGATGGTAGCCTTCAGAATGGATTAAAACTCAATGTCGACCAAAATCATCACAACTGGATTAATAGGTAACATCATGATATGTGGAGAAAAGATCAGAGTTGTCAAGGATTGCATCTTGCTTGGATCCACAGTCAGTGCTCATGGAAGCAACTGTCAAGAGATCAAAAGATGCATTTCATTGGGTAAATCTGCTGCAGAAGACCTCTTAAAAAACAAAAACAAAAAACTCTGAAAAATCAAACTAACTGCCTTCAAGTCAATGCTAATAGTGATCCTACATGACAGGGTCGAACTGCTCATGTGATGAAGTGCTTCCAGTGCTCAATTGGTATTCCATCAGTTTGTGAGGCCTTGTTTTTGGCGAATGCTTTCAATGCAAGTTGAACTTCTTCTTTCAGCACCACTGGTTCTTGTTCACATGTTACCTCCTGAAATGGTGGAATGTTAACTAGTTCTTTTTGGTTCAGTGACTCTGTGTATTCTTTCCATCTTATTTTGATGGAATATTGAGTGATGATCATTCAATATTTTGCCCATGGAATCTTTCAAGATTTCAACTTGAGGCTTGAATTTTTTTTCTTTTTAAACATTTTATTGGGGGCTCATATAATTCTTATCACCATCCATCCATCCATCCATCCATCCATCCATCCATCCATCCATCCATCCATGTGTCAAGCACATTTGTACATTTGTTGCCCTCCTCATTCTCAAAACATTTGCTTTCTACTTGAGCCCTTGGTATCAGCTCATTTTCTCCCTTTCCTTCCCACTCCCCCTCCCTCATGAACCTTAGACAATTGATAAATTATTATTATTTTTTCATATCTTACACTATCTGACGTCTCGCTTCACTCACTTTTCTGTTGTCCATCCCCCAGGGAGGAGGTTATATGTAGATCCTTGTAATCGGTTCCCCCTTTCTACCCCACCTTCCCTCCACCCTCCAGGTTATTGCCACTCTCACTACTGGTCCTGAAGGGGTCATCTGTCCTGGATTCCCTGTGTTTCCAGTTCCTATCTGTACCAATGTACATCCTCTGGTCTAGCCAAATTTGTAAGGTAGAATTGGGATCATGATGGTGGGGAGGAAGCATTTAAGAAGTAGAGGAAAGTTGTATGTTTCATCCTTGCTACACTGCAACCTGACTGGCTTGTCTCCTCCCCATGACCCCCTTCAGTAAGGGGGTGTCCAGTTGCCTACATATGGGCTTTGAGTCTCCACTCTGCACTCACCCTCATTTACAATGATATGACTTTTTGTTCTTTGATGCCTGATACCTGATCCCTCCGACACTTCGTGGTCACACAGCCTGGTTTGCTTCTTCCATGTGGGCTTTGTTGCTTCTGAGCTAGATGGGTGCTTGTTTATCTTCGGAGACTTGAATTTTTTCTTGAGTTCTTTCAGTTTAAGATACGCTGAGCATGTCCTTCCTTTTTTGTTTTCTACCGCTAGGTCTTTGTACATTTCATTATAATGTTTTACTTTGTCTAAGCTGTCCTTTGAAGTTTTCTATTTAGCTCGTTTACTTCTATCATTTCTTCTAATTGCCTTAGCTACTCTGTTTAGGAGCAAGTTTTAGAGTTTCTTCTGACACCCACTTAGATATTTTCTTTCTTTCCTGCCCTTTTAATGACCTTTGGCTTTCTTCACCTCTGTTATTTTTGGTTTCACACCACAGCTCATCAGGTCTTCTGTCACTGGTCTTCAATTAGTCAAATTGTTTTTGAAATTCAGGGTGGATAGACTCAAGGTTGTATTTGGGCTCTCTGGACTTGTTTTAATTTTCTTTGGCTTTAATCTGAACTTACATATGAGCAATTGAAGGTCTGTTCCCCAGTCAGCCTTGGCTTGGTTTTAGCAGCTCATGTTGAGCTTCTCCATTACCTCTTTCCAAAGATGTATTAATTTGTTATCTGTGTATTCTATCTGAAGAAGTCTGTGTGTTGTTGAAAAGGGTATTTGTGTTGTTGAAAAAGGTATTTTTGATGAAGTTCTTGGTCTTATATGTGATCTCTGGCTTCATTTCTATTACTCATATTTTCCAACTACTGTCCCCTCTTCTTTTTTTCCAAGTTTTACACTTTAATCACCAATCATTATCAATGTGTCTTGATTGCATGTTTAACCAATTTTAGACTAAAGATGTTGATAAAAGTCATCAATTTTTTCATCACTAGTTTTGGTGATTGGCGCATACATTTGAATAATAGTTGTATTGTATTGAATAAAAGTTGTATTTCCTTGAATTCTGATAGATATAATCCTATTACAGACAGCATTGTGCTTCAAGATAGATCTTGAAATATCCTTTTTGACAATGCATTTCCAGCATAGTAAACCATATGATTTTCTGGTTCAAAATGGTAATAGCAATCTATTTCAACTCACTAATGCCTATGATGTCAATTTTATGCGTTGCGTATAATTTTTACAACTTTTAGTTTTCCTAGATTCATTCCCAGTCTTTGTACATTCAAAGTCTGATTATTAATTGATGTTTGAAGCTGTTTCTTCTCATTTTGAGTCGAGCTCTAACAACAAATGACGGCTTCATTCCCACTGGCTTTCCTCCATTCACGTCATTATGGTCAGCTCTACTTTGGGAAGGTAGCCCTTCCTCGGTCATATTTTGAGTGACTTCTGACCTGAGTGGCTCATTTTCTGGCACTATCTCCTACAACGTTCTGCTTCTTTTCATGAGGTTTTCAGTATTCAACAGTTTTTTGATTCTGTTCATAAGGTTTCTAGTGGTTAATTCCTCAGAAGTAGACCGCCTATTCCTTCATTGTAGTGTGTTCTGAGTCTGGAAGCTCTGCTGAAATCTGGTCACTTTGGGTGACCCTGCTGGCACTTGAAATACCAGTGGCATAGCTTCCAGCATCCCAGCAACACACACGCCACGCAATATGACAAACTGACAGACAAGTGATGGTTAATAACATTAGATATGGAAAAGATTTCTTAAATAGGACACCAGAAGGAGAAACACAAAAGAAATAGACAAGTTTCTAACAGACATTCTAATTGTCTAATAGACAAATTTCAAAATAGATTATTATCAAAATATGAAAGTTCTCTTCTTTAAAAGACAGTTACAAAAATGAAAACACAAGTCACAGACTACTAGAAAATAACTGCAAAATACTTTGGCTGGTGCAAATGGTTAAGAGCTTGATGCAAAGAGTTAAGCGCTTAGCTACTAATTGAAAGGTTTTTGGTGGTTCAAATCCACTCAGAGATGCCTTAGAAACACTGTCTTAGCTTGTGTTTCCAGAAAAAGCACTTTTTGAAACCCCTAGGAGGCACAATTACACTCTAACATATGCAAAATTAGATATAAGCTCACGAAGATCAACTGACAGCACTAACAATGACAACCCATACCTTTAACTAAAATTAACAAAAACAAACAAGAAGACAACACAAATGACTCATTTTATTATTTCTTAATTTTTGATAAGAACTACATTTTTATATATTTATTTCTTGCATTTGAAATATTCTTTGATATAAAATATTCTTTGATATCCTTGCCTGAGATTCTTTGCCATAATACTTAACGACCTCACAACTACAACCAACCACTTCATGGGGTTTTCCCTTTCTGTCATTTTACAGAGGCCTAGCCTGGTGGTGTAGTATATTGTACAGTGGGCTGCTACCCACAACAGCAGCAGTTCAAACCCACCAACTGTTCTCTGGAAGACAAATGAGACTTTCTGCTTCTGCAGAGATTACAGCCTCAGAAACCAAAAACTCAGTTCTACTCTGTCCTACAGGGCTGCTATGACTCGTAATTAACACAATGGCAGTAAGTTTTGGTTTACTTACTCTCCTAGTTAATTGTCACAGATCTTTGATGTTAACAAATACACAAAGATAGGTTTGGCCCTTATCTAAGGCTTTGACAGGTTTTCAAATTCCACGTGCTAGGCCATTGTGAATGAAGGTGGGCTTCATCACCTCTTATAAAACTGCTTGAGTATCTATTACACCTTCATCAGAAATGCCTTCTTCAACCAAGCCAGTGGGTTACAGATGGAGCTATATTATGAATGCTAAAATCTCCACCTTTGCACAACTGGACCAACCCCAAAAGAACCCAAAAAGAAAACAACCCTCACTGTTATTTAGCTGATGCCGATTCATAGTGATCCTATAGGACAGAGTAGAACTGCCCTTGTGAGTTTCTGAGACTGTAACTGTTTACAGGAGTAGAAAGCCTTTTGGTTTTTCCCCAAAAAGTGTCTGGTGCTTTTAAACTGCCAACCTTGAGGATCGAAGCCCAACGTGTAACCACTATGCCACCACAGTACAGGGAAAGAGCTCATTTTAATTCTTAAATGGAAAACTAAAATTTTAAATAAAAGAAAAATAGTAATTTAAAAGACACATCACCATATGCCAGTGTTATTTTTATTTTTATTTTTTAGCATTTTATTAGGGGCTCATACAACTGTTATCCCAATCCATACACACATCAATTGTGTAAAGCGCATTTGTACATCGTTTCTCAAAACATTTTCTCTCCATTTAAACCCCCGACATTAGGTCCTCATTTTTCCCCTCCCTCCCCGCTCCCCCCTCCCGCATGAGCCCTTGATAGTTTATAAATGGGTATTTTGTCATATCTTGCCCTGTCCGACGTCTCCCCTCACCCACTTTTCGGTTGTATGTCCCCCAGGGAGGAGGTCACACACAGTTCCATGTAATCGGTTCCCTCTTTCCTACCCATTCTCCCTTTACCCTCCCTGTTTTGCCACTCACACCACTGGTCCTATAGGGCTCATCCGTCCTGGATTCCCTGTATTTTCAGTTCCTATCTGTACCAGTGTACCTCCTCTGGTCTAGCCAGTCTTGCAAGATAGAATTTGAGTCATGGTAGTGGGAGCGGGTAGGAAACCTTTAGGAACTAGAGGAAGGTTGTATTTCTCATCATTGTTACATCGCACAGTGACTGGCTCATCTCCTCCCCGAGACCCCTCTGCAAGGGGATCTCCAGTGGCCTACTAATGGGCTTTGGATCTCCACTCCGCACTCCTCCCATCATTCACTATGGTAAGATTTTTTGTTCTGATGATGCCTTACACCTGATCCCTTCGACACCTCGTGGTTGCATAGGCTGGTGTGCTTCTTCCATGTGGGCTTTGTTGCTTCTGAGCTTGATGGCCGCTTGATTACCTTCAAGCCTTTAAGACCCCAGACGCTATACTTTTTGATAGCCGGGCACCATCAGCTTTGCCAGTGTTATTTTTAATGCAAGTCATTAGATATTAGATATTGATGGTCTACATGTAACCAAACATTTTTTTATTTTTACATTTATATTGGCACCTCACATACATATCATACAATTCAATAGTTCAATCATTCAATCATATTATGAAGAATTGTACAATAATTACCACAATCAATTTTAGAATATTTTTTCCTTCCATGGTTAAATTGCCTTTAAAATGAGTTGTGTAACATATGAAAGACCATTAGTATTATTCGCCACATTGAAATGAAAAAGTATAAGAACCACATGATAATATTGCTATATGTGGAAAAAAGCATTCAACAACATCCAACACCAATTCATGTTTAAGACACTCAAGAAGATAGGAATGGAAGGAAAATTCCTCAATATAATACAAGCTGTATATGAAAAACCAACAGCCAATGTGGTAGTCAATGGAGAAAAGATGAGATCAATTCTTCTGAAAAAGGGGACTAGACAAGGATGTCCCTTGTCCCCACTTCTATTTAACATCATATTGGAGGTCCTAGCTAGCAATATAAGGCAAATAAAGGACATCAAAGGTATTTGTCTTGGGAAGGAAGAAGTGAAACTATCATTATTCACAGATTATATGATTTTATATATGGAAAATCCTAAAAGTTCCATGAGAGGAGTACTGGAATATGGCAGTGTAGCAGGTTACAAGATCAACAAACAGAAGTCTATCACACTACTATACACATTGGACAAGGCCACAGAAGAGGGGATCAAAAAAGGGGTACCTTTCACAATAGCCAAACACAAATTGAAATATCTAGGGATATACCTGACAAAAAACAAATGAACTGTATGAGGAAAACTACAAAACACTATTAAAAGAAACCAAGGGTGACCTCAAAAACTAGAAGGACATCCCATGCTCATGGATTGATAGACTCAATATTGTAAAGATGTCAATTCTACCCAATGCACTATATAAGTTCAATGCTCTCCTGATCCAAATTCCAGCATCTTTCTTCAAAGAATTGGAAAAACAGATTACCAACTTCATATGGAGAGGAAAGAAACCGAGAATTAGCAGAGAACTCCTCAAGAAGAAGGACAAAGTTGAAGGGCTTGCTTTACCTGACTTTAGCACCTACTATACAGCCACAGGGGTCAAAACAGCGTGGTATTGGTATAATGATAGATATTCAGACCAGTGGAAAAGGATTGAAAACCCAGAAATAAAATTATCAGCATACAGACAACTGATCTTTGATAAGGGCCCCAAAAATTTAATTCGTGGTGCTGGAAAAAATGGATACGTAGCTGCAGAAAAATGAAGCAAGATCCTTACCTCACTCCATACACAAGAATAAACTCAAGGTGGATCACAGACCTTGAGGTAAAACCCCAAACTATTAGGTCCATTAATGAGGGAATTGGGACAAACCTGAGAATCTTGGCACAGGGAATATACAGGCTATCGGAAATCGGGAGGGACACAAACACAGAGGAGTCACAAATTGACCAGTGGGATATACTAAAGATAAAACACTTGTGTACAGTGAACCCTCGTTTATCGCGGTTAATCGGTTCTAGACCCTACCGTGATAA
>NW_022111373.1:114598088-114603936 GCF_000313985.2 Echinops telfairi
CAATCAGTGGCAGTAATGACAGAGCATGCGCTGTTACGCAAAAACCGCGATAGAGTGAAGCCACGGAAGTCGAAGCGCGAAGTGGCGAGGGTTAACTGTACATCGAAAGAATTTGCCAAGAGAGTAATAAGAGAGACCACAGAATGGGAAAACATCTTTAGCAATGACACTTTGGACAAAGGCCTTATTACTAAAATCTACAATACTCTGCTAACTTACAATAAGAAAAAAACCAATTGCCCACTCAGGAGGTGGGCAAAGAACCTGAGCAGGAGTTTTTCAAGGGCAGAAATCCAAATGACCAATAAATATATAAGAAAATGTTCCAGATCTCTAGCCATAAGAGAAATGCAAATGAAAACAACTATGAGATACTACTTAACACCTTCAAAGACAACCCAATTCAAGAAATCAGAAATTAACAAGTGTTGAAGGGGATGTGGAGAGATAGGAACTCCTGTCCATTGCTGGTGGACCTGTAGGTATGTACAGCCATTATGGAAATTGATTTGGAGATATCTAAAACAATTGAAAATTAAGCTACCATATGATCCAGCAATCCCCCTATTAGGCATATACCCAGAAGAGACAAGAAACAAACCACGGTCAGACATCTGTGCCCCAATGTTCATCGCAACACTGTTCACATTTGCAAGGCGGTGGAAACAGCCCAAATTTCCATCAACAGATGAATGGATTAAAAAACTCTTGTACATACATACAATGGAGTATTATGCATCCCTAAAAAGCAGTGATGACAGCATGAAGCACATTGCCGCATGGGAAGAACTGGAGGAAATTATGCTAAGTGAAGTAAGCCTAGCACAAAAGGACAAATACTACATGAGTCCATTTAGGTAAGCTCAAAAAATTCAAAAGGGGCATAGGGAAGAAGCTACGGTATACATACATCCCTGGGGTGAGGTCCAGGTAATATGGCAGGGGCCAGACTAAACTCAGGGATACTTATGGGATACATATGGTAGCCTACTAAAAAGGAGGTGGGAGGAAAAAAGACATGGGTAGCCGGGGGAACAGGACACTAACCCACTCAGGGGGAGGGTGTTGATTGTGTCTCCACAGGGAAAGAGGGACCAGACTTCAACCTGGTGCTCCAAGACAAGAATGCAACACACTGACATGAAGCAGGGAACCGATAGGGAGGCCTGAGGAGGCCGGCCCCATTACCAACTAAGTGGACAGCACCACCCTCCCCCACAGAAGAATTCACTTCAGAGGACAGCACTGAAGCTACAGGTCAAGGAGGACTTGTCTGGTCAGAGCACATGGGAGCCAACGATGGGGGAAGGGGGGGAAAAAAGTGAAGCACAACCTGGCTCATCAAGCCCTGAGGACAATGTTTGCTCAGAGCAGCAATGCACAGGGATGACTACAGGGCCGGCCCCACCATGGGACACAGCGTTCCTCATTGACCCATTTCACCACTGGGGACAGGACTAGAGACACATGGCAGGAATTGTGCCCACCCTGAGCCCACTGCACCAAAGGCAGCCACTGTGAGCGTGCAGCAGAGCAACAGGGGGAGCAGAGCAATGAAGTCCCCAGGGATAGATGTGGGGTCAGGGCATGGCACCCCATCAGACTTGACTGGAAAGCACTCATAAAGAACAACAAATAGACCCTGAACTATTTATAGGGTTTTGTTGCTGTTGCTCTTGCTATTATTTTATTTTCTATTGTTGCTTTATTGTACTCGATCTTGTGATGGTGCATATTGTCATCACTGCATGTCTACCCGGAAGGGATAGGCAGGATAAACAAGCCAGAAGAGAGAACAATAGGATGACAGTCCCGGGGGACATGGAGAGGGGGAGATGGGTGAAAGGGAGTGGGTGTTAACAAACCCAGGGACAAGGGAACAACAAGTGATCCAAAATCAGTGGCGAGGAGGGTGTAGGAGGTCTGCCAGGCCTGGATCAAGAACAGTGTAACCGAGAAGAATTCCTGAAACCCAAATGAAGGCTGAACATGATAGTGGGACAAGAGGTAAGTACAAAGAAATAGAGGAAAGAACTAGGAGGCAAAGGACAGTTATAGAGATTTAAATATAGGCATATACAGATGTAAATATATTTATATACGATGAGGGGGACATAGATCTACGTACATATATTTATAGGTTTTGTATTCAGGAAACAGATGGACAGTGGGCCCCTACTCAAGCACTCCCTCAACACAAAAACACTTTATTCTAACAATTCGGCAGTCTGAGATGCTCACCTTCCTAGCACGATCGCTGAAGACAACAGGTGCACAAGCAAATGTGGTGAAGAAAGCTGATGGTGCCTGGCTGTCAAAAGATATAGCATCTGGGGTCTTAAAGTCTTGAAGATAAACAGGCAGCCATCTAGCTGAGAAACAACAAAGCCCATATGGAAAAAGAAACACACCAGCCTATCCCGACATGATCGCTGAAGACAAAGCAGGTGCATAATAAGCAGATATGGTGAAGAAAGCTGATGGTACCCAGCTATCAAAGATATAGTACACGCTCACTGATTCGGCTTTCCTCCTGCGTCATTGTGTGAGTTTAGTGAGATGGAAGAGGACTTTGTAGATCAGTGTCCGATATATGGTCTAATGTCGGACTTACAGCCTGGACTGGACTGGGTTGGGATGCTTTCTTAATGTACACGTACCCTTTATATAAAACTCTCTCTTATAAAATATGAGTGTCTATGAATTTTATTTCTCTAGTCTACCCAGACTAACACATTCCCAAACTTATGTAACCTACTACTCTTTAAAATAAGAAAAATTCAAAACAGAAAAAAGAAGGAAAAATTCAGTGCATACTGGCTAATGAAATCTTTTGTGCTACAGCTCATAATCCAGGAAAAATGGTAGACATCTAATTTTGCAGCCCCCTCAGGTCATTCCGGTGCCTTCAAGAGGGTGGTATTACCCACGTGGACAAACACTGTATAAGATCATAAAGAATCCAAATGGTCTCAGTGGCAGTGGGTTTGGTAGTTTTGCTTTTTAGGGATTTGGAAGCATTTGACTTAATTTTCATAGGATCAAAGCCTATCATTTTTAATATAAGTATTTTTCATTGTATGTAATATGTAATAAAGTTATATGATTTTAGAAGCTATTAAAATTGGCACCACTAGATTTGGGGATAAATAACTGATTTTAGGTTAGCATATGGCTCAACTGTGGAAGCAGAAGTTTTCAGGTTTTGTAGCTTCAAGCATTCAGCACCTTCTGGCATTTGTCAGTAGGTTTTACTTTTAAGCTATTGCCTAGAACAATCTTTTGAAACACTTTAATTTTACACTCTCTGTATTTTACGTGGAACTAAAAGTCAAAAGAAAAGATAGTATAATCACAGACAAAAGAAAGAATGGTAGCGATTTGAAAGCAAAATTGCACAGGCAAGGCAGCAGGATAAAAAGAGTGATTTATTTGAGCTATAATTGTGTAAGAAGTAAGTGTTACATTAGTGAAATATTAACCACATCAGCATATTAAAATGGTTTATATGATCCCGGGGGAAATAATAATCAATATAGCAGACACTATATTACTCGTTCTAAAATAATACAGGAACAGGAACTTTCATGCACTGCAAAAACGATGGGTATGCCACTGTGACTATTTCAGTTAGTTACTAAAAATAAAAACATGCTTTTTATATTATTTATCAATTCTCCCAGTTTATCTAGTTACAGATCCTCTGCACCAATTTATGAGTGCACTTGGATATTTTCTACCATTACAAATTATATGGCAGAGTTTTATCTTTGGAATTTCCCATGGAATTATATAAAAGAAACATAAATGTCATCATGCATCAGCAGCTAATTTATCATTTTCTTTTTCTTCTCAATCTCTTAGGGGATTCCCAGGAAATATAATGATGCATTTAGACTCAGAATTTACTACATTGTATGTGAACACAGACTTGAAACAACTACTCATGAAGATGCCTTGGTGGACTTCCTGTGCCCTGAAAGATACTAAACTGGCCAAACACATATTTGACCAGTACATACCATATTTTGTATCTCTCACTTACTACCTGAATTAGTAAGCAATAGAATACACTGCTCAGTCAATAATATGATTGTCTCTACATTAATTGTACAATTACTCACCTTTATAATATAAGGAGTGTGTTCACATCAGGAGATAAAACAAGATAATCGGACCCTCTTTGTCTATGTTCTAGAAAACTGGATTAGTATACCCCTCAAAGATGGAATAAAAATGGGAAACTTCTGTAAATTGCCTCTCTGCTTTTTGTCTCTGTGCCTGTGGGTAGCAACTGTTATCCTAAAAGTTTTCTTAGTCTGCCCCCCAATCCACCTCTTTACTTGGGGTTACACTGGCCAGAGCTCAACACATGAGCCCTCTAAACTGCCAAGAGCAATCTCTAAGTGCCCAAGAAGGACAGGAGAACTGCTCCTGTAAAGCACCAATCATTTCCACCACACAGGTGCTTCCCTTCCTCTGGAGCTCTTTCTTTCTCTGGAAGCTACATGTTGAGATAGTGGTGTCACAGGTGGTGCAGTTTAGACACACAATTTGTTTTAGAAACAAAACCTCTTCATGGTAAGCTCCTGAGACTTGGAGTTAAAGTGGGACTGCAGCATAATTTAGGCTATCCTAATGTCATGCGCACTTGGGAAGGAGACAGAAGAATAAAATGATTACTTGCTCCTGAGGCGGAGAATTGAAGGGAGAATGTATTTTGTGCCCTAAGTTCTCCTTCAAACTCTACCCCTCAGCCTCCCTCTTCGTTGGTCCAAAAGAGCCCCGATGGTACAATGGCTAAGTGTTGGGTGATTAATAGATGATTGACAGTTTTAACCGACCCAGTGGCACCATAATCTCAGCCACCAAGCCATTTATACTCATAGGACCCTTTAAGACAGAGTAGAACTGCTGCCTAGGGTTGCTGAGACTCTAAATCTTTACAGCAGTAAAATTTTAGAAAACAAATCCTGGGTAAAGATGGAAGGAGGAGGTGGATAATGTGGGAATGGATGGGAATAAAGTAGTCATGACATTGGAGAATATATTCTGGGGTGTCAGAGAATGTACCCTGGAAAAATAAGTGAGGCAACAAAAACAAATCCTCGCTGCCATCGAGTCAATGCCGACTCACAGTGATCCTACAGTTCAGGGTAGAACTGTCCCTGTGAGTTTCTGAGACTGTAACTCTTTACAGGAGTAGGAAATCTCATCTTTCTCCTTTGGTGCGACGGGTGGTTCCAAACTGCTGACTTTGCTGTTAGCAGCCCAATGCGTAACCACTACCCCAACAGGGCTCCTTCATTGATGGGAATCCTGAAAAAGGTTTTCCCTAGTTCTAAGATATGCTGAAAGGCAGCTCTACTCTGACATACAGGGTTGCTGAGTCAGAATACTTCTTAGAGGCAAGGATGGCAAGACTTTGTCTCATGTACTTTGGACATGCTTTCAGGAGATACCAGTTCATGGCGAAGGACATCATGCTGGGTAAAGTAGAGGAGTCGCTAAAATGAGGAAGGCCCACAACATGATGGATGGATACAGTGGTTACAACAATGGGCTCACACATAAGAACAACTGTGAAGATGGCATAGGCCAGGCAGTTTAGTTCCGATGTACATTAGGTTGCTATGAACCGAACAGACCAGATGTCATCTAGCAGCAGCAACAAAACTACACTGGAGCAAAGGCTGTGGAAGACAAATTACAGTCAAGGTTGTTATTTAGCACCTCTGGTGTGTTTAGATCAGCGGTTCTCAACCTGTTATGAAAGGGCAACATGCCTGGTAGGGCATGATCAAGGGGAATGTAACAAAGAGGAAGTGCTGAAATCCTGGTAGGGACT
>NW_022111373.1:114605320-114631520 GCF_000313985.2 Echinops telfairi
GCAATGAATGTACAAATGCGCTTTACACAATTGATGTGTGTATGGATTGTGATAAGAGTTGTATGAGTCCCTAATAAAATGATTTTTTTTAAAAAAGAAAGGGCAACATGCAAGTATATCTTAACCAACTTTTTTCCCCAACAGTTTTATAGGCAAGTAATTTACATATCATATAATTCAATAGTTCAATCATTCAGTCATATCAAGGAGAATTGTACAATCACCACCACATCAAATTTTTTAGAACATTCCCCCTCCTATGGCTAAATCACCTCCACGATGAGTTATGCAATCACTATCCATTCTAGTGCCCCGTCTCTCCTCCCGTCTTCACTATTTACCCCTGAGATCCCCTTACCCTCCCCATCATCTACCCCTGTATTCCCTATAATCCCTTGTATCAGTTATTCTCATTATGCAACCACTCCTCCTGTGCTTCACAGCTGGGAGACCCAACAGAAACCAATGAAAAACAAAATCATGCTAAGGTGGTGTGGTAGTTACATAATCTGGTGTTAACTTGCGAAGGGTGGAGTCTACTCTGTCAATCAGGTTGCAGCTTGATGACCTCATTTGGAGGCACGACAGCGATAAATAGTTCACTGGAGGCTGGATACACAAAGATTCTCTGCTTCCTTTTCCTGGTGACAAGACACATAGAGATACTCTAGAGCCCTGGAGCTGGAGGAGCCACGTGGAGACCCCTACCAGGCCAGAGATGCTTCCACTGCCACTGGATCCACAATACTTTGGACCCACTGGCCTGTGATATTCCTGCATGCAGCATCATTGCATGCATTGCATGAGTCTGAAGAGGAACTTATAGACTGGTATCGGACATATGAGCTAATACCAGACTTATGAACTTGATCTGGACTGGGCTTGGATGTTTTCTTAATAGACAATTACTCTTTATATAAAGCTCTTTCTTATGAACACATAGGCGTTTCTATGAATTTGTTTCTCTAGTCAACCCGGACTAACACAGGTGGTAAGAATAAAAACTTAATAGTCAACAGGCAAAGATACAAATAATGCATAAGAAGGGACCCCCCCCCCAATAACATTAATAAAGCCAGGGAAGAAATTTCTGTCATGGAACCAGTAAGAAATACTTGCATCCAGAACATATTCAGGTCTGTATGATGGTCAGCTGGCCAGTGTCAAGGTCGATCCAGCATAATCAAGATTACAATTGTCTTTGTCTTAGTAAGGCTGTCCGAAACTCGTGCCTGTGGCTAGAGTGAACCTGCCAGTGGCTCAGCCTAACTAGGTATGCTGCAGATGGATTTTGGACTCCCTCCATCCCCCATAGCCCTCCACAAATTGGGAGTTCATAATTTTTCCTCTGATGCTTTTCTCCTCACTGTATTCATGTTTTGTAATTTTTACCTCTGGATCACACAAGCTGGTGGACTTCTTCCATGTGGACTTAGTTGACTCCTTTTTTAGATCATTGCTTGTTTGAATACAATCCTTTAAGACCCCAGATGCTATTCTGGTTGGTAGCTGGGCACCATCTGCTTTCTTCACCACACTTTGCTGTAGCACCCTTGTCTTCAGTGATCATTTCATGAAGCTTAGTATGTAGCAGGGCCATGATGTAAGAACTGATTGTTCTTAAGTTGGAGCTAAGATGCAGTGCAAGCCCAGAACCCATTCCTGGATCTATGCCTTTTTTTTTTTCATTTGCTGTAACTTGCTGTAACCAATACATATTTAACCAACTTTTTGATCACAGTTATAGATCTTTTTATATCTTCAACTATAGAATTTGAACTTCCATTGAATTAGACATCTAGCCCATGTGCGAAAGCCAGGAATTTCTCCCCACATCCAATATTGGATGATCCTAAGATAACTAAAAGTGGCTACTGTATTACAAATAGCTTGACTGCTAATCTGAAATGCTTATTCAATAGAAGGTATGGCATATTATTATTTTTACATGGCATCTGGCATCAGAAACAATCAATAGTCATTATTATGAACAAAGCTCATTTCAGACTTCTTGTTCTGTTTCTTTGTTTCCTTTACAGAATTACACTTCTATAAAAAGCTCATTTATTAAAGCAACTTTTAGGAACCTTGATTTTAATAAATTATGAATAATTTAACTCCCTATTAAATACTGTTTGAATAATGTAAGTAAAATGAATAGCAGAAGCTTTCTAGAAAATGGAATGTTTTCTGCATCTTGGTGTAGTGGATTGTGCATTGCGCTGCTAACCGCCAGGCAGCACTTGGAAACCACCTGCCCCTTTATGGGAGAAAAATGATGCTGTCTATTCTCATCAAGGTTTATAGTCTCAGGAATTCATAAGGGCAGTTCTACCCTGTCCTATGGGGTTGTTCTGATTCAAAATTGACTCGATGGCAGTGAGTCAGAGGTTTTTTTTAATAAACATGTTTTTAAGTGAAAAGAAGTTTAAAAATGTGGTTTCTATATGGCTCATTAACTTGGCTAGAGGAGATGTTGTACTGATATCTGTTGCTTGGTATTGCAGGGCTATCAGGAGTTGTTTTAAGTTCTGTCACTCTGGCAAGGTTATTGTCATTACATTGTATTCTTTCAACTCTAGCATGGGGACTGACTTCTCTTTCAGGAGTCCTGGAGTACCAGTGGAAAGGTTGGTGGTTCAAACCCAGCTTGGAAGACAGGTGATCTATTTCCATAAGGTCACAGCTTTGAAAATCCTATGGAGAAGTTCTACTCTGCCCAATGGGGTCACCATGAGGCAGAATCAAATCCACAGCTACTAGCAAACTGCTTCTTTCCACTAGAAGTACGTAAGAGTCTTCATGGCTTTGTTCTGCAGACCTCAGGTCATCTAGGCTTTCTTTCTCAGTGCTGGGTGCCTGGTGTATCCTCTCTCTGATCTGCCCTCCCCACAGCATCCATAGCCAAGTCGCTTTAAATTGGCCAAGGCAAAGCCAGTGAGGTTTTGCCTTCTCCACACCATCCTTTGCCTGTGCACCTTCCTTGTTCACGTCAGCCCTAAGCATCACTTGTACTAATGCTCAGTATTTTTGATCTCCTTCTTTTCCTGATACCAAGTTGAACCGCACCTCATATCAATTGGTTCATGCTTAATTTATGTCTTTTGAATGTCGCCAACCTTGTTAACTTGACTGACTTTTTATTTTTATTTTTTTATACACAACCCTGGCCGAGTTTCATTCCAAAACAACAGACAAGTGTCTTCTCATGACTGGAGTGCTGGTTACCTGTCTAGGGAAAAGCCTTTTCTTATTTCTTGAGTTCCCACCTTCTTAGTTCACTCCCCACTCCTTTCCAACCATTAGTGGTGTATTCAGGATTCTGTAGTCTCCACGGTACCTGCTGGCTCCCTGCTCTCCTTCTTGGGCCACCAGCATTGCTGCTTAGCTGCCCCTGGAGAGTCTGAAGCACCAAAAATAACAATAGGACTCTGACTATTTTTGACTACATATCTAACTGCTAACTGATAGCATCCTCTAGACCTTCAGGTTCTGACATCCATCAATGCCTAAAGTTCCAGCGTAACTAGGAGACACCATCAAAAAGTAGGAAAGCAAGCCATCAACACTCATCAAACTCTTCTGCAGTAAATATAAAGAAGAGTGACACCTGCCCATACATTCCCACGTTAGTTTTAAGACTCTACAATGTTCCAGGAGATCAATTCGCACATGCACAAAGGTTTAGATTAAAAAGCAATGGTTTTATGTCATCTTAAAGTTTACATAAAAATAAAATGCAAAAATCTCCTGGGAGGAAAATGCTTTGGTACACTAAGTTTTATACTGTAAGGAGCCCTGGGGGCAGAGTGGGTTACTCTGTGTTTTGCTAACCATAAAGTCAGCACCACCAGCTGTTTTTCAGGATAAAGACGAAGTTTTCTACTCCTGTAAAGATTTCCCAGAAACCCACCTAGGCAGTTCTACTTTTTTAATAGGGTAACTATGAGTTGCAAACTTGGTAGCAGTGAGTTTTGAGTTAGTTTTATATTATAACTAAAAACAAAACTTTTTGGAAATTACTGTCTCAAATTTGTGTTCAATGAAAGTGGCATCTATAAATGATCAGCATGCAGCATGCCTGAGACACTGTGGGGAAATATTGTTGGAGGGTGATTTTGCCATAGCAGGCCCTGGGAGCCAGCTGAATGGATCTCCAGTGGTGAAGACCTTGGGCCAGGATCAAGAACGAGAATTACTAAGATGCAGTGATGTTAATATTAGTTCCTCTTAGGAGACCACAAATCCAGGTGTGTTGGATGTGGTCAGTAAGTACTGGGTTCCTGTGAATCTTGTGCAGAAGTAGAAAAGTTGAATAACCTCACTTGTTATACTCATTTGTGACCCTATAAGGCAGAATGGAAACTTCTAGGGTTTCCAAAGAGGTAGTATGGATGGAAGAAGATTGTCACAACTTCTTCTCCTGCAGAGTCTTTATTGGGTTCAAACTGCTCAGCTTTTAGTTGGCAACTGAATGCTTAATCATTGTGTCCTGGGCTTCTGAGCATTAGAGGCTGCTAATGAGATATGTCTTTGTGATAAAGCACCCATTGACTTAGTTTTCCAAATGGTTAGGGCTAAGTTGACCAGTAACTGACCAGATAAAGATGTTTGACCTGTGAGCTGGTACTCTATGAGCCGACCGCTGACTTGATGAATGGCATGCTCTAGATTTGATTTTGCCTATGGGTGCAGACATGCATGGTTTCAACTGGAATGAAGATTCATAACATCAAAGAACATGCCTGTCTAGAGCAGTGGTTCTCAACCTGTGGATTGCGACCCCTTTGGGGGTTAAATGACCCTTTCACAGGGGTCACCCGATTCATAACAGTAGCAAAATTACAGTTAGAAAGTAGCAACGAAAATAATTTTATGGTTGGGGGTCACCACAACATGAGGAACTGTTTCAAAGGGTCGCAGCATTAGAGATCCACTGGTCTAGACTGCAGGCGTCCTCAAACTACAGCCCGCGGGCCACATGCGGTCCGCCGAGGACATTTATTGGGCCCGCCAGGTGTTTTTGCTCCGTTTGTGTTTTAACATCAAAAAAAGATATGTGCAGTGTGCATAGGAATTTGTTCATAGTTTTTTTTTTTAACTATAGTATGGCCCTCCAATGGGTCTGAGGGACAGTGAACTGGCCCCCTGTTTTAAAAGTTTGAGGACCCCTGGGAGAGCATCAAGTTCATCTAAATGGGCAATTTAGAAGTTGAGTACCCAAAATGGAGGGAGATAAAAGCATGAAGAGCCTGACTTACAAACTCGTTTGGGTTGCGGGGTTGATAGGATTATATGATTCACGTGTAGGTATTCACAAAACTGAAACGTAGGCACAGAGTACGTTTAGCTTGTCTTGTGGAATATAAGGTTTAGATGGGGCTGGTGCATTTTCAGTTGTGTGTATTTTAGTTGTGTCCTGTTAGGCTCTAACATGAATTTATTACTGCCTTTGTTTAGTGACTATGTGTGGTTAAAGAGTTATGTACATGTATCAAACTGACAAGGAGTAGTGTGTGGCAGTTAGGTTTTATGTCAACTTGAACTTGTGTGGAACTGAAAGGGTAGAGTTCAACTGGTCCATCCGGTAGTAGGTTGGTGATACCTACTTGAGGGTGTCATCTTTTCTATTAGAGAGACAGTGAGAACTTCTCCACTCTCTGGCCCTTGGCCTTCCGCCATCGGCAGTCCTATGTGGGCTGCTGATCTGGAAACTGTCGGTGCCTTGCCAGTTCTCTACCAACCTTGGATCCATGCAACTCTCTGTGCACTGGCCTATGATCTCCCTGTATCCCACTATACCTTTCGGTATCCTAGACCACAGCTACATGAGATGAGTCTGTAGAGTGCCTGGCTAGCATTGGACCCAAGAACTTGGGTTGGACTAGGCTGGGATACTTTCTTGATAAAAAGCTACTTCTTGATATAAGTTCTTTCTTATACATATCTGAGTGTTTCTGGCTTTGTTTCTCTAGACAACCCAGCCTAACACAATAGCTTTGCCCCAGACCTGAATATAGACTTAACTATAGAAAAAAATTTCTAAACACATACTTACATACAAGAATATTCTTAAAATGCCCACAATATTTCCACATAAAGAACAGTTATTTAATGACTAATTTCTATTTTAAAAGTTCTGGATTAGCTTTAATTCATGAATTCCATCAACTTTTAGAGTTCTAGAAATCTTTATTTAGTCTGAAGGGCTTCAAGTTCAGGATATCAGTGCTTTTTACTACACTTGATCTTAGCCAAAAGGGTGAGAAGCAATCTTAGTGCTTTTTATATGTTCAAATTTTTGTTGTTGTTAAATATTTTAGTAGATATTTAAGTTCACCCATAAGTGACAAAACTTGATATGGCCATGATTAAGCCATATATATATATATATATATATATATATAAACTTGGCCTTAAGCCATATATATTACTATGGCTTAATCATGGCCATATCAAGTTCTTTCTTATACATATCTGAGTGTCTCTGGCTTTGTTTCTCTAGACAATCCAGCCTAACACAATAGCTTTTATAGACTTTTAAGTATATAGACTTAATTATAGAAAAAATTTCTAAACACATACATACAAGAATATTCTTAAAATATAAATATATATATATATTTTTTTTTGAAAGACTTGAGTGGAAAATTTATAAACCAATGCAAAACCTAAGTTAATTAAAAATTAAAAGTTGGAAGAGATGTGAGACAAAAATTTTAGAACATAATACAGAAAAACTCTTAGCTCACTGCTATTTTTATACGAAGTATTATCTTGTGGGTGAGAGACATGAAGACTTAAAACTATAAATCATAAGCCATGTGATATATATAGGATCTGGTCTTCAGTAAACACGTCTTCCAAGTTTGGGCTAAAGCCAAATATTAGCAGATTCAGATGCTAAGGGGAGTCTCCATATGTTAACTAACCTCTGGTCTCCCAAACTTTTTCAGGTGCAACTGGAAGGATAACCCTTGATCGTCAATAAAACAAACTCACAGCTATTGAGTTGATTTCATAGCGACCTTATAGGACAGGATAGAACTACTTCTGTGAGTTTCTGAGACTCTAACTTTTTGTTATAAAGTAAATATTTTATTTTATTTTTATATAATTTTATTGGGGACTCATACAGCTCTTATCACAATCCATACATCCATCCATTGTGTCAAGCACATTTGTACATTTTTTGCCATCATCATTCTCAAAACATTTTCTTTCTACTTTAGCCCTTGGTATCAGCTCCTCATTTTTTCCCTCTCCCACCCCACCCACCCCCTCATGAACCCTTGATAATTTATAAATTATTATTATTTTGTCATGTCTTAAAATGTCTGATGTCTCCCGTCACCCACTTTTCTGTTGTCCATCCCCCAAGGAGGGGGTTATATGTAGATCCTTGTGATCGGTTCCCCCTTTCTAACCCACCCTCCTCATATTGTTACTCTCATTATTGGTCCCGAGGGGTTTATCTGCCCTGGACTCCCTGTGTTTCCAGTTCCTATCTGTACCTGTGTACATCCTCTGGTCTAGCCGGATTTGTAAGGTAGAATTGGGATCATGATAGTGGGGGGGAGGAAGCATTAAAGAACTAGAGGAAAATTGTATGTTTCATCTTTGATCAGGTATCAGGCATCAAAGAACAAAAAAATCATATCATTGTGAATGAAGTGGAGTACAGAGTGGAGACCCAAAACCCATCTGTAGGCAACTGGACACCTCCTTACTGAAGGGTCGTGGGGAGGAGATGAGCCAGTCAGGGTGCAGTGTAGCAAGGAAACTATAACTTTTTAAGGGAGCAGAAAGCCCGTCTTTTCCCCATGGAGTAGCTGGTAATTTTGAACTGTTCACTTTGCAGTAAGCAGCCCCATGGACAACCACTACCCCACCAGGGCTCCTAGAGCTCCAGTAACGAGCTAGGAAGTTAACAGATTTCCTAGTTTTGGGGTTTTTCCATTCATGAACTGTTGATTCTGAGATCATTTTAGATTTACAGAAAAGATTAGAAGGTAGTACAGAGGTTTTTATTTCTTTCACCCAGCTTCCTCTTCATGTTCACATCTTGCACAACCATGTTATAATAGTGGAAACTAAAAATTAACATTGGTACAATACTCTTAATTGCCCTGACCTTACTTATATTTTGCTAGTTCTTCCACTAATGTCATTCTTCAATTCCAAGATTCAATATTAGATTGCACATAGTATTTAGTTGTCATGTCTTTTTAGTCTTAACGTTTAAAAGTTACTCATCACTTATTTTGCTGAATGGCCCTCAACTGAGTTTGTTTGATGATTTATTAGAATATTGAGATAGGCAGTTTGGGGGGCAAGACTACCACCAGATGTGGTGCGTCCTTCTCTGCACATGATGTTTTTGTTAGTTGCCGTTGAAGCTTCTCCAACTAATGGCAACTCAACTGTATGTACAACGGGAACACGATATTGCTCCGCCCTGTCCTGTCTTCACAACTGTTGTGATGCTACAGTCCATTGTTGAGGCCACTGTGTATTTTCATTGCTTCCCAGCATTATATTCAATAATGTTCCGTTGGGATCCATAGGGTTTTCTTTAGCTAAAGTTTGGAAGTACATTGCCAGGCCTTTCTTCCTCACCAGCCGTTTCCTATTTCAGGAATAAACCCTCCAGAATCGATCTCATGTCATATACGTTCAGAACCATTTCATTGTTCTAAAGGGCTCTTATAATAACCATTTGAGTATGAAAAAGGAATATACTACTTAGCACACCTGAACAAAGATGTCTTTTCTATACATAAAAAGCTATGTGACCTTCCAATTACAACCAACTTTTGTCTTAGTTTTAGCAAATAACTTAGATATCTGGATCCTAAGGATTTCCTTAGAGATTTTGATTCGAAAACTTCATTTGCTTCTTATAATGAAAAAACAGTTCAATTCACAAGCATGCACATGTTATAAAATCAAAATCAAGCTCTTCAGGAAGGAAAGCATAGCCCAGTGCTTTAGTCACCACTCAGCCATCTGAAGGTGTTGGAGAAGCCCAGCAACATCGACTTTGACACACAACACTAACTCTTGGAAAAGCGCAGTGAGCAAGGGGAAGACCTTTTACATTTAAAGATGGATTAACACAGTGACTCTAGCAACCGAGGAGATGACGCAGGTCTGGGCAGGTTTCCTTTGGTTATTCGTAGGGTCGCTAGGAATGGAAACCCCCACTCCGCTGCGCTGGACTGTGCATAACATCATGAGAGCACATACAGTGCCTTTGAGGCTTTTGCCTCTGTCTTGAGCACCTTAAGACACTTCCAAAGACAGAGCTTAGGAATCAGTCCTCTTATGCACTAGGGATGCAACCTTTTAGTCCCTAGTAGGTGGCTTAGGAATCAGTCGGTTTACGAGACAGGGCAGCGACCTTTCAGTCTCTAAGCTTCTCACAGTGAGTAGGCCAGGATTTTTCACCATTGTTAACAGTTATAAGCCAAATCATCTTTTAATCAATTTATTCCAACGGGCATTCCCCCATATCAATAGCAAGTCAAGAAAAACCGGCACGACTTATCAGCAAGAGCGAGGGAGAGTCTGTGGTTCCATTCCGACATCTCCCTTCACCCACTTTTCTGTTGTCCACCCCCTAGGAAGGAGGTTATATATAGATCCCTGTAATCGGTTCCCGCTTTCTACCCCATCCTCCCTCCACCCTCCTGGTATAGCCACTCTCACCACTGGTCCTGAAGGGATCATCCGCCCTGGATTCCCTGTGTTTCCAGTTCTTATCTGTACCAGTATATATCCTCTGGTCTAGCCAGATTTGTAAGGTAGAATTGGGTTCATGATAGTGGGGGTGGTGGGGGTGGTGATGGGGGAGAAGCACTAGAACTAGAGGAAAGTTGTATGTTTCATCGTTGCTACACTGCATCTTGACTGGCTCGTCTCATTCCCATGACGGTCCATAAGGGGATGTCCAATTGCCTACCAATGGGCTTTGGGTCTCCACTCCGCACTCCCCTTCATTCACAATGATATGATTTTTCGTTCTTGGCTACTTGATGCCTGATCCCTTCGACACCTCATGATCGCACAGGCTGGTGTGCTTCTTCCATGTGGGCTTTGTTGCTTCTGAGCTAGATAGCCACTTATTTACCTTCAATCCTTTAAGACTCCAGATGCTATGTCTTTTGATAGCTGGGCACCATAAGCTTTCTTCACCACTTTTGCTTATGCACCCATTTATCTTCAGTGATCATATTGGGGAGGTGAGCACACAATGATATGATTTTTTTTGTTCTTCGATGTCTGATAACTGATCCCTTTGGCACCTCGTGATCACACAGGCTGGTGCGCTTCTTCCATGTGGGCTTTGTTGCTTCTGAGGTAGATGGCCGCTTATTTACCTTCAAGCCTTTAAGACCCCAGGCACTATATCTTTTAATAGCCAGGCACCATCCTCTGTCTTCACATCTGCTTATGCACCCCTTTTGTTTTCAGTGATTGCATAGGTGGGGGGTGAGCATCACAGAATGCCAATTTGTTAGAACAAAGTATTCTTGTATTGAGGGAAGTTATGAACTGAGGCCCAAGACCTATCTGCAGCATCAGTGTATTGCCTTATAAATATATGTACAAAGGCCAATACCACTATTGTTATAGATTAGTGTATTTACATAGGTGCACACCTCTGTTAATATCTCTATACCTTTGCTTCCTAGAGCTTGCCTCTGTTTCCTTTTGCATCCTCCTTCCCCTCCAACACTTTCCCCCTTCTTTCACCTCTTAGTGCTTCCTCTCCACTAGCTTGGTGTTGCTCTAATACTCACAGGATCTCTACCCTCTCCTAGATGCCAGTTCCACTTCCCTAGTTGTTCCCCTGTCCATGATACCATCTGCTCACCACACCCTTCTCCCCACCTCCTTCTTCCCCCTCTACCTTCCAGAGCCATCGGCCCCATTGCCTTCTCCCAGAGATTCCCTCCCATGTCCAACCCATATAATTAGGCAAACAATCAATGTCCTAGTCCGAACAATAAGAAAACATATGGTTGAAGAAAGGAAAGGAAAGAGAAAAAGATGAGAGAAAGAAGAAAAAAAAGACCTACATAGGTCCAGGTCTGTTTGCTGGCCCCCATGAGACCCTTCCCCCTGGTCCTGAATGAGATCTGGGGGCTGCCCCTCCTAGCCCAAAGTCCATTCTTGGGACTCCTCAGGGGCTCTGTGGCTCGGATTTACTCCAATTGCTGATCTGTTATGCTCCATTCCCACACTGTCTCCCCGCCGTGTGTCCCCATCATGTCTCCTGTCTCCATATGCTCCAGTTAGGGGACAACATGTCTTGAGCTGTTGGTAGTCCCACAGTCCTCTCTGTGCCTTAGCAGCTCTATGCAGGGGCCTCATCCTGTGGGTGTGGTGTGCCTATGTGGAGTCTCTAGGCCGACTGCCCCTTTCTCTTTTTCCTTCTTGGTTTGCTTCTGTCTGGGTATGGTAGGTCGGTTCCTTTCCCCCACCAGAAGGTCTAGTGTTGTTCTCTGTGGCTCACACTTCCAGAGTGGGGTCCAGGTTGGTTCTGGTTGGGGTCAGCCCTCTAGTCCAGTCTTTTCATACATTCCTCCACGTGTTATGTTGCCCTCCTGGTTTGGTGTGCCATGGTGGGGTCTGTATGCACGTTCCAATTCTTTGGTGACACAACCAACACTCTACTCCTGGGTGGGTTAGTGTCCTGTTCTCCCCATGTCATCACCTCAGTTTCTCCCCACCCCCATTCTTCCTCCTCCTTCCCCCTTTGCCCTTCGTTATGTTGGATTCACATGTACCTCCGTGGGTTTGGTCTGACCTCCCCGACTGCCTGTGCTTCCACCTGTATATTGTGAGATAAGTGTCTTTTCTTCTATTCCTGCCGTACTGATTATACTGACCTCAGGGGATTCATGTTATACCATTTTATTGATTAAAGATCAATTCTACCTTACAAATCTGGCTAGACCAGAGCATGTACACTGGTACAGATAAGAGCTGGAAACACAAGGAATCCAGGACAGATAGACCCATCAGGAACAGAAATGGAGCATAACAGATTTATAATTTAATTAATTGTTTATTTCTTATGTTTATCTATCTATCTATCTATCTATCTATCTATCTATCTATCTATCTATCTATCTATCTATCTATCTATCATCTGTTTATTTCTTATGTTATGCATCTATCTACCAGGAGGATAAGGGGAAGGTGGGAGGAGAAAGGGGAACTGATTACAATGATCTACATATAACCCCCTCCCAAGGGGATGGACAACAGAAAAGTGGGTGAAGGGAGACATTGGTCAGGGTAAGACGTGAAAAAATATAATAATTTATAAATTATCAAGGGTTCATGAGGTAGGGAGTGTGGGGAGGGAGGGGGAAAAATGAGGCGCTGATACCAAGGGCTCAATTAGAAAGAGAATGTTTTGAAAATGATAATGGCAACAAATGTACAAATGTGCTTGACACAATGGATGTATGTATGGATTGTGATAAGAGCTGTATGAGCTCTGAATGAAATTATTTTTAAAGAAAGATCATTTTATTGGCGCTCTCACAGCTCTTATCACAATCCATGCACCAATTGTATCAAGCATATTTGTACATATGCTGCCATCATCATTTTCTAAACATTTATTTTCCATTTGAACCTTTTGGATTAGATCCTCTTTTTGCCCCTCCCTCCCCACCTGATAAATTATAAATTATTTTCATATTTTACACTGACCACCGTCTCCCTCTCCCCACATTTCTGTTGTTCATTCCGTTGGGGAGAGGGGTTATGTGTCAATCATTTTGATCGGTTTCCCCCTTCTTCTCCTCTTACCCCTACATTCCCCCTACCCTACTGGTGTTGCTATTCTCATTTCTGTTCCTGAGGGGTTTATCTGACCTGGATTCCACGTGTTATGAGCTCTTATCTGTACCAGTGCACCTGCTCCTGTCTAGCCCAAAGTGAAATGCAAGAATGGGGTTATAATTGGGGGTGGGTGGGAGAGGAAGCTTCAAGGAAGCAGAGAAATATTGTGTGTCTCATAGGTGCTATACTGTGCCCTGGTTGACTCATCCCTTCCTTATGACCCTTCTGTGAGGGGATGTCCTATTGCCTACAGATGGGTTTTGGGTCTCTTTTCTGAGCCCCATCATTCTCAACAATATATTTTTGGTTATTTGTTTAGGGTCTTCTGATGCCTGTTACCTGATCCCACTGACACCTCTTAATCGCACAGGCTGGTGTGCTTCCATCTTGGTCTTTTTATAGGAGTTGAGAAAATCAGGTGACATCATAGGCAGGGAACATGTTGATAGATTTGTAGCCAATTCTTGGTTATCTATGTGGGGATCTTCTTCCTGTGAGATTGTCAGAGTCTCCTAAGTGAGGCCCGGGAAAGAGAGGAAAGCCCTCCATTTGGTGTAGTCCCCATAAAGGTTGGCTTCTATTAAGGAATTCACAGACTTTGGATGTGTTATCAGGGGAAACCAGTCCCTGGAGAAGGGCTTCCTGCTTCGTAAATCAGAGGGTCAGCAAAAAAGATGCTTGATGAGATGGGTTGACATGGAGCCTAGCAACCATTGTGCGAATGGTGCAATGTTGTACACAGGGTTGCTATGAGTTGGAACTGTTTTGATGGCACCTAACCACAACCAACACTTAAAGACTACAGAAAAATACCGTTATACCACAGGAATGTCAAATGTTAATAGGAGAAACAATGAACTGGGGGAAGAGGGTAAATGGCAACTCACAGTACTTTCTGGAAATTCCTTCTGTACTTTGAAAACGGTTCTACAAGGTAAAGTCTACAAAATGTAAGTGTACTCGCTGCTCTTGAGTAGATCCTGATTCATGGTAACCCTGGATAGTTCAGAGTAGAACTGTGCTCTGTAGGGTTTTCAACGGTTGATGCTTTTTTGTTTGTTTGGGGGATATGGGGGGGAAATAGTTTACTAGGTCTTTCTTCAGAGGCAACTCTGAGAAACATTTTGCTTAGTAGCTAAACGTGGTAACTGCGTCACCCAGAAATGCCATTAGAATGTCTATTTTCATCTATACATTTACTTATTTAAGGTAAGGCCAGGCCAAACTCATTGCCATCAAGTGGACTCTAACTTAGAGCAAGCACCCTATAGAATAGAATAGAAGTGCCCTTGTGAATGTCTGAGGTTGTAAATCTTCACAGGAGCAGACAAACTCATCTTTCTCCCTCTGAGAAGTTGGTGGGTTTTGATCACAGACTTTGCAGTTAGTAGTCCACTGTGTAACCCATTATTCTACCCGGACTCTTCTTACACCTAGAGGACAATATACTGTCTTCCTACTTTGATGATTTCCTGTATAATTTGAATTTTCTTTGTAGAGAGGAATTCAATGTGTTTGCTTTTGATTTAGTTGATGTGTTGGGGGATTTGGGTGAAAGTTTACAGAGAAAATTGGTTTTCCATTTAACAATTCGCACACATTTAGATTCATGACATTGACTGTAGTACCCACAATGTTAACAGCCCTCTTCCTGCTTCCTCTCTGGTTATGGTTGTCATTTACCCACCCCCCCTCCACTTTTAAAACTCTTCCTGCCTTCTGAGCTTTGTCTTGGCCAAATGCTGCCCTGTCCATCTCATGATAGATAATTCTAAGGAGTGCTATCTCCCTAGTATTATTATTTATTGGATAGGGCTGACTACTGTTTGGCTAAAAGTTCAGCTTCAAGGGTGAGTTCAGTTCCAAGCCTGATGGTTGTCTAAGGGCCATAACCTTGGAGGTTCCCCCAGTCTCTACTAGGCCATTAATCCTCATCCTTTCTATGATGTTGAATTTGAGTCCACATTTTTTCTCTCTATCCAGGACCTCCTATTGTGACCTCTTTCAAACTAGTCACCAATAGTATCTAGGTGAGAGAAATTAAATCTATTAATGGTTTTACTTCCTTTTCTGTCCCCCACCTAGCATACTGACTGGTTTCTAGTAGGTATACAAATATGTTTTGAGGAAATACATACGTTCATTTAATGTGAGAACATTCCAATCCACTTTACAGCCATCCTTCATTGAACTTGTGAGGTAGTTAGTTTATTGTGCCAACCTGGCCAATAAACACACGTGGGATTAATGGAAGGGCGGAGAGACAAATGGCTCGGCGAGCCTCGCCCTTCTTGTCTCTTGCTCTTTGATCATCAGACCAGTGTGCGGCTGCCTTGGTTGTTCTGTGCCTCCATTTGCAAGCTACACTACCTGTGGGACACCTAACATGTGGACTGCATCGCTGTAATTTGAGGTTCCTTCAAGACTTGCTTCACCACACCATTGGAATTTACATCTCTTGAGCTGGGGACTGTCGGACCCTGTCATCTGGCCGACTGTTGGTGACCTGCCTTGCTGTTTGCTGCCTGTGCCCAGATAGCCTGATTGCTCTACAGAGGACTACCCAGCAGCCTTCAAGATTTGAAGGACTGCCAGTGTCTCACAACTGTCTCACGGGAGTGAGTTGCGCTGAGCCATTTGTACTGCTTTATAATTTAATTAATTGTTTATTTCTTATGTTATGTATCTATCTATCTGTATAAATATATATAAAATTATTAGAATTCTGGTTTTGTTTCTCTAGAGAACCCTGTGTAACACAACTTGTTAAATAAAAAAATAGATTAAAATTTTTTTTCTGAGGAACTCTAAGTGTGATTACTCACTGTCATGAAGTTGATTCCAGCCACGGGGTTTTTGAGGCTGAGCATCTTTATGGGGCAGCTAACCTCATCTTTCTCCTGTGCGTGACTGGTGCATTTGAACTGCCCAACTTGCAGTTGGCAGTGCAGTACTTCAACAGCACCTTCTTGTAGCCAACAACAGGACGGTAAATAGATTCATTAGCTAATGTGATTGGAGACATTTTGGTCACAGTGATTCTTGGAGACTAGACTATTTCCAAGCTCCTCTCAGGTTAGGGTCAAGTGAGTCATTTACATATCTTACTGAGAAGGCTAGATTTGAGAAGCTATTTGGGAAGAACATCATGGGTGTAGTTAGAATATTTTCCCTGAATATTGATAGCATTCGTAATATGATTATGAGATTCCTCAGATTTTTAATCTGTGTTATGACAATTGCCTTTTGTCAAAAAGCAAAGGGCTCTTTTTTATTTTTAGTGTGTGCTTGTGTTACACAACACACCTGACCATTACTATCACAGCTAAACAGTCAGGAATAAGTCATTACTCATATTCTCTTGAGTGTTCCTTCTTTTGGTTCATAGGTGGTTTACATCAAAACAAACAACCCCCTGTATTCTCCAGAATTCACAGGTGTGTATCTTCATATGCTGTTTTAATATGCCTCCTTTGAAAATGGGTATTATTATTTACTTAGGCCCAAAGGGTGTCCAGTTGCTGAAAATGCTGCAATGTCCCACAGAAACTCAGGCAACTTTGAGAACGTGTTTCACGTGGAGGCTGTCCAGGCCCAAATCTGAAGGTCAGGCAAAGATGTTCGAACCAAATGCAAGATCCAGAGCCAGATGCTAAAAATGTTTGAAAGTCACAGCAGGTCTTCCTCTACCAGAACTAGAACACCAGGCCTTTTTTCAGTGGTCTTGGTAGACTCAGAGGGAACTCAGTCACTCACACACCCTAATGGAGAGGGTAGAACTGCCCCTGTGAGTTTCCAAGACTGTCACTCTTTATGGAAGTAGAACGCCTTGTTTCTTCTGAGGGGTGGCTGGTAGTTTTGAGCTGCTGAGCTTGGCGATAGCAGCCTAAGGTGTAACCAGCACATCAACAGTCCCTAGGAAAGGATACCTTCATGCTTGGTAAAATAAGGGTCAAGAGAAAATCGGAAGATGCTCATCGAGATAGACTGATAGGGTGGCTACAACAATGAGCTCAAACGGAGCAATTATGAGGATGCTCAGCACCAGGCAGTGTTTCATTCGCTTGTACATGGGACCGAGTTCCAGGCTTGGAGACCCACAGGGACTGTCAGAATCCATTCGAGGACAGTGAGTTTGTTTTTTGTTGGTGACTGGGGTGCAAAATACAACACCTTTACTGTCAGTTTGTTTTTGTTTTTGAATGTAAAGGCACGTGTAACACAACATTTGCCAAGTCAATATGTTTAATGCATACCATTAGTGGCCCAAATTAGATTAACTCTGCAACTGCCCCCAGTATCCCTTGCCAGACTCTCCACCTATAAACAAGATAGCCAATACTTCCTGAACAATCTTCTGTCTTAGCTAGTCTGCTATGCCCCATTCCAGTGGATTCCTAGAAATTTGACAGAAGCCGCACGCCGCAGGCTCCTGGGTTTAGCTGGCACGTGGGTCTTACTATGGTGTTCCGGTTCTTTTAACCATTCATTTATGTGCTTTTTTACAAGCTCTGTTTATTTTTGTTGCTAGACAAAGATTCTCTGCACAGATCTCTCTCGTACCCAGCTGCTCTTCCTCTTTCCCCACTGTAGAATACACACTGGTGGGTTCATCAGTTCTGCCATCTACACGCTCACCTCCCACCTGAACTGTCCCCAGTGAATTGAATCAAAGAGAGGAGATACTGGAATTTGAATTCACAGAGTGCTAGAACAGGCAGCCTTTTCAAGCTCCGTTAAGCCAGATGTGAAATAAATTTGTCTCTAGGCATGAGGGGTGTAGCTTATCTTTGTTGTGTAGATTGGGGAATTTGCAGGTGGGTCTGACTCCTGGATTCTTCTATTTCGGAGCCAGATGTGCTCACAAATACAACCGGCTCACATTGACTGCCTGTAGGGTGGCATGAATAAATTCCTCCCTCATTAAAAGCTGAGAATCGCAATATTCAAAGCAGTAGGCTCTTTCTTCCTTTCACAAGCAAATAGTAGGAAACGAGAGTCTTTACCCTTCCATGTAAGATTTTTAGGAGCGCTATAAGCAGCCACAGCTATTCTACTTTTATCTACTTGCTTCCAACCCTGGTGTTATACATTGAAGTGTGTCTTACCCCAGCCTCCACCCCCTATCCCCGCCCAAAATATGCGCTGTAAATCACAACCCCTCTACTTGTAGATGTCATCTAGCTGTGAATAATGTTTCCTTTTCTGGGTTCATAATGAGGCCTTATCACTAAAGTGTGTTATGAACTATCCGTTTTCGAGATATGAAAGAGTAGCCTAGGCACAGAAGGCAGACTGATGTGCTACCTGAAGGACGCAGGCCAGTGGACAGTCCAGGCTCTCCAAGGATGGCCAGCAGAAGAAGCTGAGACAGGCATGTCCGCCCAGAGGAGCCTTCTTCTTATTTACTCTGCCTTCCTAATTGTGAGAAAGTAGATGTCTGTTTCTTAAAGTCCCCCGTCTGGTCTCTCACCATCCCTGTCATCCCACCAGCTCTGTCACTTTTGAACAAGGTTCACGCTTCGAGACAATTGGAATATATGGTATCAAGTAACTGTAGATTATACTAATTTAGTAATATTAGTAATCTAATAAAATGAGTTCTGGTGGTGTAGTGGTTACACATAGGGCTGCTAACCTCAAGGTCAACAGTTAGAAACCACTAGCCGCTCTACGGGAGAAAGAAGAGGTTTTTTTTACCACTGTCAAGAATTACAGTCTTAAAAGCGCACAGGGTCAGTTCTACCCTGTCCTATAGGGCCCCTCTGAGTTGGGATCAACTCTATGGCAGCGAGCGTCAGAGCAAGAAAAGAGAAATAAAAGGAACATGCCAACAAGAAAACCAAGGATTTGTCATTAATTCATTTAGCCAGTCAGAGAATTAAAATCTTAGAAACAATTGCCCTTGCTTTATTATAAATAAAAGTCTAAAGGTCTCAGCAAGCTATAGAGACAGGGATCTGCAAGGAAGAGAATGCCTCTTCCTTTGTGCTAATTGCTACTGAACTGTGATGGTTAGGGCTTATGTCAGTTAGACACTCCTGCATGAGGGTAGGGGTGAAGCTCATTCTATCAATTGGATCACAGCCTGATGACACCTTCTTGGGGGGTGGCCTTTTATATATATATATAAAAGAAGGAGCAGAGTCTAATTCTCCTGTTTCTGTTGCCTTCTCCTGGGACGAGTTCCTGAATCTCCTGTTGTGTTGCCTGCCCATCCCAGTAGCTGTCAGCAGACTACGAATTGTAGATTCATTTAGCTGACTTCAGATCCACTTACCCCTCTGTACATCTGCCAACCTCTGTAACCCCTGCCTCTACTTAGTCATCTGCTTCTGGTTTATCAGTTTCCATGAGTCTGAAGAAGCCTGACTTGAACCAGGCTGGACTTACTTTCTTCTACAACTGGGTAAGCCATTTCTTGATACAAATCACTTTCCGTGTGCGAACACATGCACGTGTCACTGGCTTTACTTTTCTCAGGAACCTAGCCTAACACATTAGCATAGCAGATATCTACTGGCATCCTTAAGAACATTCTTAATGTAGCTAGTAGCAATCGGGAGAAGTTGGTTCATTACCAACTTGAAAAATTAAAAAAAAAATTGCCTTTTATTTTAGCTAGGTAGTCAGGAAATTTGGTGGACAGCTACTTGGCCAACTGACTGGAGGAGATCCATATTTGTACCCAGTGGACAGATTGGGTTGATCTGTTAGCAGTCCGTGATACTTGCAATAGTCTTCTCCAGCACCACAATTCAAATGCATTTCAAATGCATTGCTCCTTCTTTGGTCTTCCTTATTCAATGTCCACCTTTCACACGCATAGGAGGCCATTGACAATACCATGACTTGAGTCAGGCTCAGCAGCTTCATCCTCAAAGTAACATCCTTACTTTTCAAAACTTTAAAGCGGTCTTGGGCAGCATATTTACCTAATGCAACACGTCTTTTGATCTCTTGACTGCTGCTTCCATGAGTATTGATGTAGATCCAAGAAAACAAAATCCTTGATGACTTCAGCCTCTTCTCCATTTGTCATGAGGTCACCTATTGGTCTTGCTGCAAGGATTTTTGTTTTCTTTAAATTTGTTATACTCCATACTGAAGGCTACAAATCTTGATCTTCATCAGCAAATGCTTCAAGTCCTGCTCACGCTCAGCAAGGTTGTGTCTGGATATCTCAGGTTGTAAAGAAGTTTTCCTTCACTCAGCACCGTGGTTTCCAGGTCCTTCCATGCACGTCATGTGGTGTTTCATGCCTTCATCACTGGGGCATCAGGGATGCATAGTGTTCCATTGTGTATATGTACCATAGTTTCTTTACCCATTCTTCCACTGTTGGGCATTTGGTCTGTTTCGAGTTTCTTGCTATTGTGAACTATAATGCTATGAACATGGGACCTGCAGGTAGCATGGCATAACCTAGGGTCGACACCAGAAGGACTTAACCTAGAGGTCCAGATGAATGAACTGAGCCATGCCTCAAAGTTGCCTCTGCCCTTGGACTGAGGACAGGGGTACTCAAAAGGGAGCGGAAGCAGAGAGTAGTTGCCTCAGAGCTGTGGAAGTGGTGGTCTCTGGACCTTGCAGGGAATCCCCAGCTTGGTGCATGTCCAATGGAAAGGGGCCCAGAATCGCCATATATTTAGTACCTCAGTGCCTCCCTTACAGTGACATGACAGGTTTTGATCTTTTGGGCAGGGATATGCACTTTGAAGAATTGATCCAGGAAGTTTCCTCCTGGCACTAATCCCCATACTTGGGTAAACAGAGCTCAATCTAATGGGAGATTGGACTATGTAGGGTAACAACTCATGGGTTTCGGTTCAAGGTGGAACCGTACTTGTATAGACTCCTCATACAGACAGTGTCCAGAGTACTGTGTCACTGGAAACATTGATGATGTTATCAGTGCAATCACCTTATACCCCAGGGGGATGATTGACAATGTTTAACTTTTTGTTTCTATGGGTTTTAGTTTTCCTGCCTTTAGTTTATTTGGTTATGTTTGTTTGTTTATTGGAATACAAGTCTTTAAGGCCCCAGACACTATTCCAATTGTTGTTGGTATAGTTGTTTTTATGGGGTTTTGATTTTTGTTATAATCTGACCACCAAAGTAAAATTGAGTCATACATATCTCATAGACAAGCAAATGGATCCTAGGCTCCCACTTAACTCTAGCCCCAATCCAAGAACAGTTAGTTCTGATAACGGCCCTGCTTGATACTCACCTTTATGAAATGATCACTGAAGACAAAGATACTACAGCAAAGCGTGGTGAAGAAAGCAGATGGTGCCCGGCTATCAATAGTGTTTGGGGCCTTAAAGACTTGTATTCAAACAGCCATCTAAGTGAAGATTCAACCAAGTCCACAGGGAAGAAGCACACCAGCTTGTGTGATCCAAAGATGACAATAACAAAACTCAAATATGACAAAAGGAAAAGCATCAGAACTTAAATTGTGAACATCCAATTTGTGGAAGGCTGTGGAGGACAGTGGGAGCCCCAAGCCCATTTGCAGAGTATCTAGTCAGATTAAGCTGCTGGCAGAGCCCCGCTAGTCACAGGCAAGGGTGTGTAACAGCTTTACCATCAGATAGAGATCACTGTAATCTTGATTATTGATACTTGGTCAGTTGACCTCCCCCTTGACCTAACCTGAATTTGTTCTAGGTGCAAGGATTTCTTCCTTGTTCCATGACACAAGTTTCTTTCCTGGCTTTTAAAATATTGATGGTGGTCTTTTCTTTCTTAGTCATTATTTGTATTTTTATCTTCATACTATTATTATTTTATCCTTATCACTTTGTTTTTAATTGTTTCTGTTGGGCTTTCCAGTTTGGGAAGAACCGAAGGAGTAGATGCCTAGAGATAATAACTGATGTGAGGGTTTATAGGGGATGTAGGAGTGGGGAGTGGGAGATAGGGAGGGTGAGGGGATTTGGGGAGCAAACAATGTATATGTAGGAGGTGGGAGGAAGCACTAGAACTGATGTGATTACACAACTCATTTTAAAAGTGATTTAGCCATGAAAAAAGAAAAATGTTCTAAAATTGATCATGGTAATGATCGTACAATTCCTCTGGATATGATTGGATTGAACTATTGAATTGTATAAGATAGGGGTCATATATCAATAAAATTGTAAAAAAAAAAAAGATTGTAATTGTCAATGATTTCATATTGCTTGAATCCACAATCAATGCTCATGGAACCAGCAGCCAAGAGATCAAATGATATGTTCCACTAGGTAAATTGCTGCACAGGACCTCTTTAGAGTATTGAAAAGTAAGGATGTTACTCTGAGGACCAAGGTACACCTGACCCAAGCCATGAAATTTTCAGTTGCTTCATATACATGTGAAAGTTGGATTTTGAACAAAGAAGACTGAAGAAGAATCAATGCATTTGAATTATGGTGCTGGCTGAGAATATTGAAAATACCATGGACTGCCAAAAGAATAAACAAATCTATCTTGGAAGAAGTACAGTCATGATGCTCCTTAGAAACTAGAATGGCAAGGCTTTATCTCAGGTGCTTTGGGCATGTTATCAGGGGAGACCAGTTCTTGGAGAAGGACATCATGCTTAGTAAAGTGGAGGAGCACTGACAAAGAGACAAACCTTGACCAGATAGGCGGCTGCAATAATGCAAATGTAAGAAAAGTTGTGAGAATGTGTAGGACTGCACAGTGTTTTGTTCTGTTGTATACAGGGTCACTCATTTTTGGAGCCAGCTGGATGGCACCCAACAACAACAACGACAACAACATGAATAAAAGACCTTTGCCATTATGGGTAGAACTGAAAATCGAACCTGAAGCCTCACTGAATTTCTTTACTTACCCTCATTTTCTTGGCCAGTCTCCGTTTTCTCATTTGTGAGCAAATTTCAAATGAAAATCATTTCCAGCAAGTTCAAATTCAGACTTAAAAAATATTGGGGGCCATGAGCCTACAAGTACACCTATTCATTTCAAAGGAACCATCATTTATTGATAAACACATTTAGTAGAGAGAGATTTATCTGAGAACCATTGGAGAAGGTGCCAGGGTGGAATCATGGGGGGTGTCTCCCTATACATTATCACATATATGCCACAATGATCCAGTCTCCTGCAGTTCTTCAGCCTTTGTGGTTCATGTATCAGCTGAAGGCCCACAGACTGTTGTTGCTAGTTAGCAAAGAGCCAGGACATAACTAGTTTGTGTCTGAATGTAAATTAACTGCATCACTAAGCCCATTGTTTGGTTCAGCTGGATTGATTGATGAATGATAGATTTCTTCGGAAGAAATGTGTGCATTTATAGTTTGGGTCAATTTCTTTACCTTATTGTGAATTGGCACTTTGAGTATCACGGAGATAGCCAATTCTATTTGTTATAAGGAATCTCTGGGTGGTCCAACTCATGGCTGCTAACTGAAAAGTTGGAAGTTCAAATCAACCCAGAGATGCTCAGAAGAAAAGCCTGGTTGATCTGCTCCCAAAATGCCAGTCATTGAAAACCATATGGAACATAGTTCTACTCTGCCCCACATGGGGTAGACATGAGTTGGAAATAACTCAATGGCACCTGGGTTTAGTTGCTTATGAGGTATAATCAGGCAATTGTTGTGGAAGATGTCATATGACTGTCAATGTGTGCCCTCTGTAAGTCACCAGACTGTGAGACTAATTAGAATGCTATTTCTATTAGGCCCAGGCTGTAATGACTTTGAACTCTTAACTACCCACCCAGGAACTTGGCCATGCTTCTGAGAGTTCCTAGGAAATTGTCTCATATTTGTTCCAGACTCAAGTTCTTTTACTCTTGTCTTCTAGCCAGCTCATCCCCCACACTGCCTGTGTTTCTGATGTAACTCAATACCCACCTAATAGTAGCTTAAGCAGCAACCAGAGTTAACTTTCTCATCTGACAAAAAGACGAGAGACAAGCAGCTCTAGATTTGAAACTGGCTCAGCAGTTAGCTCAGGCTCTTTACAGCCTTCTGCTCTGCCATCCTCTGCCTGGAGCCTTTTGGTCCTTGTACAGGTCACCTCATGGCTTCCAGAGTGTTGCAAAAACGCTAGGCATCATGGTCCCAAGCAGAAAGGAATAAGCATGAAAAGGAAAAGGGGGGCTTTCATTTTTTTCATGTTTTTTGGTCATTGTGGTAAAATGGATGTAACAGAACATTTGTAATTTCAGCTACTGTTAGATGTGCCATTCAGTAACATTGTGTTCCCCTGTTGCGCAACCATCACCACTATCTGATTTCAAAATTTCTCATCACCTTGAACAAAAAATTCAGTGCTTTCTTTTATTCCGAGGGAAAATTCTCCCTGGGGAACAGCTGATGTCATCCCTCCTTCATCCCAGAGGACTTCTTGGTACATCTCATTGGTTAGAACTGGGCCCCATGAACTGCCCCAGCTGCAAGGGAGGCTGGGAAAGTGATTAACAGAACAGTCTTAGACAATGTGGATTCATCCCCTGAGGCCTCAACCATTGTTACCCCAAACTACATCCGGGTTCCGTTGGCAGAGAGAAGGAGCGGCTGTTGTAGTTTGTCAGCACCGTCTGAAAGAATGCTGCTTCCTCAGGGCTGTCTTCCTGGGCCGCCACCGCAATGCTGGGCTGCAAATCAACTACCCAGATCCCCGGTTGACAGTTTCTCCATCCAAAGAACTACTTGTTAGTCTCTTCTCAGTTTTGGCATCTCCACACAAATTCTACACATGTACCCTCCATGACAATGAGCCACCACTTCCCAGCAAAAGTTTCAACTGTATCCTGGGAACAAAACAATTCTGTCAAGGGAACATCAAGCTCCTGAGGTGTTACGGCCTCCCATCCAGGCATTATCTTTCCCCCCAATAGTTTTATTGGCACATAATTTGCATAGCATACAATTCAATTCAATCATATCAAGGAGAATTGTATAATCATCACCATATCAATTTTAGAGCATTCCCCCCATGGTTAGATCAGCTTTAAAATGAGTTGTACAATCACAATCCATTCTAGTGCTCCCTCGCCACTCCCACCTTCCGACTTTATTATTTACTCCTGAAATCCCCTTTCCCTCCCTATTACCCATGCCCAACCCTGTTTTCCATATATCCCCTCGTATCAGTTATTATTCTTATGCATCCAACTCCTCCTGTGCTTCACCATTGGGAGATCCACCAGAAAAAAATAAAAAACAAAATCACACTAAGGTGGTAAGGATAACATCACAATAGTATAAAGACAAAAATACAAATAATGCATAAGAAGAAAAGTCCCTCTTCAATCCTCAAAATGCCAGGGAAGAAAATTCTGTCATGGAACAAGTAAGAGATATTTGTACCCAGAAGAAATTCAGGTAGCATCTATAGAGTGGTCAACTGCCCAAGTATCAAGTTCAATCCAGCATAATCAAGATTACATTCGTCTCTGCCTGCTAGTAAGGCTGTTCAAGACTCTTGTCACACAGGCGTCATGTGCACCATAGCTTTGGGCCCTTGGAGTCAGTCTCAAACATTTCTTTTCTAGACTGTGGTCTCAATGTTATATTGATGATTGTGCCCACTGCTTTACAGAACAGAGAATAGAGAGTCCAATTCTATTCCTTGCATAACACCAAACTGGCAAGTGTTTGAAATTCTATGCTTATACCTTCCATACCCCAGACAAAAGTTTTGAAAGTCTTAGGTTCAAGTTTCATCCAGGTTTCATGCATTCCTTCTAGAAGTTACTGAAACCAAGAAGCTATTCCCAAGCAATCGGCCTAGAATGGTATCTCGATCCTGAACTTGTGGCAGAAGGCTTACTTCCTCTTCTTCCTTTTCCCTAATTAGTGATATTTATAATTAAATAAAGGAACTTTGTTGACATAATGGTTACACATTGGGTTGATAACTGCAGAGTGAGCAGTTCTAAGCTACCAGCTGTTCTGTGGGAGAAAAGTGAGGCTTTCTACTCCAGAAAAGAGTTATAGCCTTAGAAACTCCCAGTGGCAATCCTACCCTGTCCTGTAGAGTAACAGTGAGTTGGCATCTATTCAGTGGCATTGAGCTTAAATTTTAAAAATTAAATAATATAAAGGAACTTATGATACATATAAAAAACAATTGATAGACATTCTATGAAATGCAGAGAGAGAAATTGTGTGTGTGTGTGAGAGAGAGAGAGAGAGAGAGAGTCAACATAAACTGGATGGTACAGGAAGGCTTTAAACAAGAACTGTTTAAATTAGAACTATAGGATATGCAACTATATTTATATGAGGTTGGGGAAATAGATCTATGTGCCTATATTTATAGGTTTAGTATTAAGGTAGCAGAAGGACATTGGGCCTCCACT
>NW_022111373.1:114632848-114635159 GCF_000313985.2 Echinops telfairi
ACCAAGAAAAATAGATTTTTCTTCTTCTTTTTGAATTTGGACTGGCCCTGGAGATCTGTTTTGACAAATAGGATGTGACAGAAGTGACATAACTTCTAAGGCTAGATCAGGAAAGATCTGCTTCTGCTTTGCCAGATAAAGAAGGCTTTCTCTTGGGTCTTGACTACCATGCTATGAGGAAGCCCAAACAGCCGTGTGTAAATATTACATGGAGGAGAACAGAGGTGCCTGGCCAATAACCATATCTGAGTTCCTGGCCAATAACTATCAGCAAACCATATGAGTGAGGTAATTTCCCATCTTCCATCTAACTCCACATTCTGACTAACACTACACCGAGCAGGAAAAACATGCCATCAATCCACAGAATCCAGAGAAAGCATACATGGTTTTTGTTTGAAGTCATTGTGTGGTATTTTATGCAGCAATAGACACCAGAACACTTTGGCACAGATCGTTACTTAATCTTACAATATAAATAGAAATTTATGCAAGTCAGAGAAAGAATAATTCTGATCGGATTTATTTTGCTGAGTTATGCCTTCACAAATATAAATAAGATGGTAATTCAAAAACATAAAAGCATTTCCTATTTATGAGATGAGAAATAAACATGCGGTTAAATTAAAAAGTACTGTTATTAGGGTTCCAGTTTATACATGCACTGATGGAGTCCACACAAAACATGTTAAACCATGCTTCTGTGATCAATGATGCTTGCAGGCAAGTTATCTCAGTAATAAACTTGTCTTAGACTCGTTGTTAGGTACTAACCATCGAGTCAGTTCTGGCCCATAGTGACCTTATGTACAACAGAATTCAACACTGCCCGGTCCTGCGCCATCCTCATAATTGTTCCTATGCTCAGTAGGGTGCCTTAAAAATGGGAAACAACCAAAATAATAGTTTCCAAGGAGTTCTGCTGGTCCAGTTAAAATCAAGGCCAAGGGGTCAGCTCAGAAGGTTACCATGCTGTTTGATGGAGTTTCAAAGAGGCATTCATGATTGATTTTTCTCAAAGGCTTATTAGAACAGAGTTTAAAGAAAATTAAAAACTTCATCGGTGATAATAAGACCAGCAAATACAGAGAAGCTCTTTTTCCTTCTGACAGTGCATTCACTCGCGTGTTCGAGAGAAGCCAGGGCTGCTCTAAGAAAATGTCATTGGGAAACTGACCCCAACCACCCCGTGGCCCCAATCCTGGTCCTTTAGGTTTCTTTTGGTTCCCCAAACTCAGATGACATTTGAAAGGAACATGATTTGAGTACCTTCAGGATGCCCAAACTACCATTTGACATGGTGTACATTGGAGCACAGAATTCATCCCCACAGTTGTTATGTTGGATCCCATCGCTGCAGACAGAGCCACGCCATCTCTTTGAGAGAAAACGTTGCCCTCAGAAGGGTCTAGCTCTAAATCTAGATGAAGTTTATGCTGAAAATCAATTGCTTGACGTTTTCAAAATTCTGACTTATAGAGACCCAATAGGACAGAGTAGAACTGCCCATATGGGTTTCCAAGACTGTAAATCTTTTAAATTATTATTTAACAGTTTTACTGGGACATACTCTACATGTGATTCAATTTAATAGTGTAATCATATCAAGAAGAGGCGTACAATCATTATCATAATCAATTTTAGAACATTTTCTTCTTTATGTTCTCATTGTTATTTGGCTTCTCATTTCCCCCCAATATTCCCTAGCATATCTCCCAAAACTATTAATCTAGTTACTGTCTCTATATATTCACCCATCCTGGATTTCAGACACTGAAAAACATGCAAAAGCAAAAAACAAAGAAATACAAAAGCTCACAACAAAACAGTATAGAGAAAAATCACAATAGAAAAGAAGCAGAACTTGAGAGTAATTTGACCTTCATATTACTATAATTAATTTAAAAAGCATTGTTGAATAAAAGAATGAAGTCTCCAAAAAAATGAAGCAGCAGAAAATCTTAAAAGTTAGAACAACTTTAAAATGAGTTAAAAGGGAGATAAAATGGTCAGGTGTTAAATTTAATCTAGCTACATCTGGCATCCACCATTTGCCCATCAATTTGTTGTACAGTGGTGGTTTGCAGGTTGCTGCCATGTTGGAAGCTATGTCATTGGTATTTCAGATGCCAGCAGGGTCACCCAGGGTGAACAAGTTTCAGTGCAGCTTCCAGACTAAGAACAGAAAAGGAAGAAGGGTTTGGCTCCTCTCTTCAAAGGAAGGAACTGCAGAAAACTTTAGGCATAGCTTTAAAACATCAGATACTGAAGGCCTAAAGAATGGAAGTAGAAGTTTGTTGGAGATCGTGCC
>NW_022111373.1:114636017-114637778 GCF_000313985.2 Echinops telfairi
CACTGCAAAATCCATCATGAAGTACAGGGCTATCTGTGACAGGATTATATCTCTCCTCTTTCAAGGAAGTCCAAACAATACAACTATTATTCAAATTTATGCACCAACCACAAATGCTAGTGATGAAGGAAGTGATGAATTCTACCAATGACTTCATTCAGAAATTGATCAAACATGCAATCAAGATGCATTGATAATTATTGGAATGCAAAAGTTGGAAACAAAGAGGAAAGAATAGTAATTGGAAAATATGGTCTTGGTGATAGACATGAAGCTGGAGAGCGCATGAAAGAATTTTGCAAAACTAACGACTTGTTCACAGCAAATACCTTTTTTTCAACAGCACAAGAGGTGACTATACACATGGGCTTCTTCAGATGGAAAACACAGAAATCAAATTGACTACATCTGTGGGAAGACATGATGGAGAAGTTCAATATCAGCAGCTAAAACCAGGCCAGGGGTTAACTGAAACAGACCATCAACTGCTGATATTTAAGTCTAGGATAAAGCTGAAGAAAATTAAAACAAATCCATGAGAGCCAAAATATTACCTTGAATCTAACCCACCTGAATTTTAAGAACATCGGAAGAACAGATTTGCTGCATTGAACATAATGACAGAAAACCCAATGAGCTGTGGAAGGACAGCAAGACTATCATTCGTGAAGAAATCAAAAAGATATTAAAAAGAGATGAAACAAGGAAAAGATCAGAATCGATGTCAGAAGGGACTCTGAAACTTGCTCCTAATTGTGGATTAGCAAAAGCAAGTGGAAGAAAGGATGAAGTCAAAGAGTTGAATAGAAAACTTTAAAGGGTAGCTTGAGAAGACAAAACCAAATATTATAAAGAAATGTGCAAAAATCTGGAATTAGAAAAGTGAAAGGGGCAAACATGCTCAGCATATCTTAAACTGAACAACTGAAGAAAAAAATCCAAGCCTTGAGTTGCAATCTTGAAAGATTCTATGGAAAACAATGTTGAATGACATAAGAAGCATCAAGAAAAGATGGGAAGAATGCACACAGTCTCTATACTAAGGAGAACTTGTAGACAGTCCGCATTTCAGGAGGTAGCATATGAACAAGAACCAGTGGTGCTGAAGGAAGAAGTTCAAGTGGCACTGAAGGCATTAGCCAAAAACAAGGCTCCAGGAATTGATGGACAATCCATCGAAATGTTTCAGAAACATGGAGAAGCACTAGAAACACTCCTTTGTCTATGCCAGGAAATCTGGCCAACTGACTGGAAGAGATCCTATTTGTACCCATTCCAAAGAAAGGTGACTCAACAGAATCCTCAAACTACAGAACAATATAATGGATATCGCACGCAAGCACAATTTTGATGAAGCCCATCCGACAACAGTTGCAGCAGTCCATTAATAAGGAGCTAGATGTTCAGGCTGGATTCAGAAGAGGACTTGGAACAAGGGATATCATTCACGATGTTCATAAGGAGCTTAACAGAAAGCAGAGAATATCAGAAAGATGTTTTCTTGTGTTTCATTTACTATGCAAAAGTATTAGACTATGTTGATCATAACAAATTATGGATGACCTTGAGAAGAATAGAAATTCCAGAACACTTAATTGTGCTTTCTCAACTTGTACATGGATGAAGAAGCCATTATACCAACCGCATGGTTTAAAATTGGTAAAGTTGTGTGTCAGGGTTGTAGCCTCTCACCATATATGTTCAATCTGTATGCTGTGCAAATAATCATAGAAGCTGGCTTATATGAAGAAGACTGTGGCA
>NW_022111373.1:114639461-114641606 GCF_000313985.2 Echinops telfairi
CTTTGGGTTCTGATGCCATTCCCTCCTTCAGATTTGAATTCTATTATTTACAATCCTTGGGTCACACAGAATGGTGTGCTTCTTCCAGGTGGACTTAATTTATGCTTCACTTAGATGGCTGCTTGTTTGAAGACAGACCTTCAGACCCCAGATGGTATTCTTTCTGATAGCTTGGCACCTTCTAATTTCTTCACCACTCTTTGCTATAGCACCCATATGATTAGTGATCTCTTCATGAGCATGAGTATCAAGCAGGGTCATGTAATAAGAACTAATTGTTCTTAGATTGGGCCTAGAATTAAGTGCCCAAATCCATTCATATGTCCATGGCTTATATATGTCTCTGATTCATCTTAGAGATATCATTGTTATTTTATGGTAGAAAACATTATAACACATCACCCTGGGGCATAATTCTATTGATATTCATTAATTTAGCTGATGATAAGGAATTTAAAGCCAATTGCTTCACATTTTAGTGTTTTCTTGAATAAAGGTTTCTATGATTTTGTAGCAATAGTTTGGACTTACTCATATATATATATTTAAATCTAATTCTTTTTTGGGGGGGTTTGTGGTTCCCATTTAAAAAAATCTATTACAGAAAGCTGGCTGGAATAATCCTAAAGGAATTCTATTGATCATCAAACATCTATGGCTCTGGTTAGGTGAGAGACTTGCCCAAGGTCACCAAACTTTATAGTGGAAAAGCCAAAACTAGAGGCCAAGACTTTAAGACGAAAACCTCAAATTCTCTGCTTCTTTTTATTACATCCCTCTGCTTTTCAAAGATCTTCCTCATTGCTGTTTGTGCTGGTTATTGTTATGGGCTTCTTAGGAGTCATTTTCAATCTTAATTTCAAAAAACAAAACCAAACTCATTGCCATTGAGTCATTTCTGACTCATGGAGACCCTATAGGACTGGGTCGAATGATCCCTTTGAGTTTCTGAGACTCTTAGCACTTTATGGAAGTAGAAAGCCTCATCTTTCTCCTGTGGAGCACCTGATGGATCAACTCTGCTATCAGTGTTCCTAGCTGCTTTTACAACAACAACTTCTGAAGTAAAATCATTATGAATGAAACGTTTTGCAAGGTCAGCCTTCCTTCCTTTCATTGTTTGTACCAATGAAAGGACATCGTGACATAACTTGAATGCTCTGGATCTCTCTGTAAACCTCAATAGTGAGTGCATTAGGCCAGGTTGACTAAAGAAACCTATCCAGAGCTACTTATATGTGTGTAAGAGAGAGCTTTATATCAAAGAGCAATTGTATATGAAGTAAATAACCCAGTCCAATCCAGATCAAGTCCATGAGTCTGATATTAGACCATATGTCTGAAACAATTTCCTCTTTAGACTCACTCAGCACATGCAATGATGCCGGATGCAGGAAGATCACAGACCAGTGAGTGGAAAGTCTTGTGAATCCAATGCCGGTGGAAGTGTCTCAGTGCTGGCTCCTCCAGCTCTCTGAGTGTAGCTCCTCAACAGGAAGGTTAAGTGGAGAGAGTGTGGCCCATCTCCAGGGAGAAAGAGAGGAAGTTCCCAGAATCCTCATGAGAAGACCATGCCCACAAGGATGCATCATCAGGCTGTGACCTGATTGAAAGGCTAGACTCTACCCCATACTTATTTATCAAGTTGATGTGAAATTATGTAACTACCACAGTGAGGTTTCAGCACTTTCCGATATTTTCTCTACATATATTGTTTTAAACAAAACTTTCCAAATGCTCTTAACTGTTGATATTTTATTATTTCTCAATTCTTAAGCATTTATTCTTTTTCATTTAGAAGTAAGCAACACTTAAAAAGGAGTATTTTATGCAAGAGCCAACTTTCTACCATTCTATGAACATGTTCAAGAAAATGTATCAATTGGCATGTTGTAGTTGAGTGTCATTGAGCCACTTTTGACTCACAGTGACCCCATGCGCAACAAAACAAAGCACCGCTTTCTTGCACCATCCTCCCAATTGTTGCTGTTTGAGCCCATTGTTGCAATCACTGTGCCCTCCATCTCACTGAGGGTCTTCCTCTTTTTCTCCCTCCTGATCACATGTCCTAAATGAGAAGCATTTGAATTATTGATGCAATATACATAGTGATGCATATTCTCATCGTCTCATGGAAAGTAGTTT
>NW_022111373.1:114643706-114650084 GCF_000313985.2 Echinops telfairi
CCCACCCCATCTCCCACTTGTAGAATATTATCGTCCTCCTCACTCAAGTTAACACTTGCTTCCCCTTGCTTCTTTCCCCTCCTACCCTGGTAACCATCAAAATCTGTTTGTATGTTTGGGATAAAAGCACTTATCTTGATTCTTTTCCCCACTTATAACACCAGTCTCCCACAATATTTATACTTTGGTGATCGACTAACTTCATTCAGCAAAATGACCTCCAAATCCATCCATGTCATGAGATGTTTAACAGTCTCATCATTGTTCTTTAGTGATGCATAGAATTCCATTGTATGTACCAAAGTTTATTTTTCTATGCTTCCCCTGATGAGAATTTACTGTATTTTCATCGTTTTGCTATTGTGAGTAGTGGTCCGACGAGCATTGGATTACGTATATTTGAAACTAGCAAGGACAGTAACTTTCCTACATTGATGCGTGCTTGGGAAGCCCTTTAATGATACACTGAGACACTGAAAGGTTCATATCGTTTAAACTCTGGCGGCTTATATGTTACTGTGATGCTGGAAGTTATGTAATTGGTATTTCAAATACTAGCAGAGTTCCCTAAAGTGAAAAGGTTTCAGCAGAGCTTCCAGACTAAGGACAGACAATGAAGAAGGAATAGACTGTCCACTTCTGAGAACTTAACCAATGAAACCTTAAGAATAGCAGTGGAACATGGTCAGATACTGAAAACACCATGCACAGAAGCAGAACATTGTCAAATATAGTGCCAGAAGATGAGACCCTCATCTTGAAAGGTAATCAAAATGTGTCTGAGGAAGAACTGCCTTCTCACAGTTCAGTTGCACACCATCTACCACAACCACTATGCTGCACAAAGAGCCAACAGAAATAACCACAAAAAAAATCAAGATAAGCAGAAGTCAATAACTGGGGATTACCCCCAATCCAATGGAATACACAGAACAGGAAACTCTTGAACTTCCAGAAAGAGAATACAGGAGCATGATGTTTAAGAGCATACAAGAGATCTAGGAATCAATCTTGAAAACAAAGGAAGAAATGAGACAGCAGGAATAAAAAACATAGCCCATGAACCAAGCAACAGAATGAAAGAAAAGGAAACTCAAATCCATGAACTCGAAGAACAATCATGCGGACTTCAGCACAGGAGAAAAACAATCAAACCAAAAAATGAAAGGACCTGAAGAAAGCCTAAGGATGACGTGGACACCATGAAGAGAAATAATATACGTGTCATTGGGTTACCGGCACAGGAGAAACAAGTCCACAGACAAAGTATTGTGGTGGTGTTGTTGGGTGCTACTGAGTCAGCTCCAACCCATAGTGACCCTCTGCACAACAGACTGAAACTGCGCAGTCCTGTGCCATGCTCACCATGGTTCCTATGCCTGGGTCCATGGAGGCAGCCACGGTGTCAATCCATCTCCTTGATTACCTTCCTCTTTTTTGCCGTCCCTCCACTTTACCAAACATGATGTCCTTCCTTCTCCAGGGACTGGTCTCAGGAGCACTCTGGACTTACTTCTTCCAATATAGACCTGTTTGTCCTTTTAGCAGTCCAGGCTTCTTTCAATATTCTTCTCCAGCACCACAATTCAAATACATTGATTCTTCTTCTGTCTTCCTTATTCAATGCCCAGCTTTCACATGCATTTGATACAATAGAGAATATCATGGTTTGGATCAGGTGCACCTTAGTCCTCAAAGAAACATCATTGCTCCCGTGTGCTCTGATCAGACATGTCCCCCTCCCTGAGCTGCAGCTTCAGTGCTGTCCTCTGAAATAAGTTCTTCTGGGGAGAGGGGCAGCTGTCTGCATAGTTGGGATTGGGGCCGGCCCCTCAGACCTCTCCACTGGTTCCCTACTCCATGCCGGCATGTTGCATTCACATCTTGGAGCACCAGGTTGAAGTCTGGTCCCTCCTTCCCTGTGGAGATATGAACAATACCCTCCCCTTGGGTGGGTTACTGCCCTGTTCCCCAATTACCCATTCCTTTTTACATTTTTTTCCTTCCCACACCTCACTTTTAGTTGGCTACCATATGTATTCCTGGATTTGATCATTGTGAATGAGGGGGAGTGCAGAGTGGGGACCCAAAGCCCATCTGTAGGTAACTGGACCTCCCCTTATGGAAGGGTCGCAGGGAGGAGAGGAGCCAGTCAGGGTGCAGTGTAGATGAAGCATACAACTTTCCTCTAGTTCCTAAATGCTTCCTCCCTACCCACTATCATGATCCCAATTCTACCTTACAAATCCGGCTAGACCAGAGGATGTACACTGGTACAGATAGGAACTGGAAACACAGAGAATTCAGGGCAGATGATCCCTTCAGGACCAGTGGTGAGAGTGGCGATACCGGGAAGGTGGCGTACAGAGGGGGAACCGATGATAAGGATCTACATATAACCTCCTCCCTGGGGGATGGACAACAGAAAAGTGGGTGAAGGGAGACATTGGACAGAGTAAAACATGACAAAATAATAATTTATTTATAAATTACCACGGGTTCATGAGCGAGGTGGAGTGGGGAGGGAGGGGGAAAAATGAGGAGCTGATGCCGGGGGCTTACGTGGAGAGTAAATGTTTTGAGAATGATGAGTGTAATGAATTTACAAATGTGCTTTATACAATTGATGTATGTATGGGTTGTGATGAGTTGTATGAGTCCCCAATAAAATGATTAAAAACAAAAAGAGCATCATTGCTCGTCGATACTCTAAAGAGTATCCAGGACTTGTGCATCAGATTGACCTAATGCACCATGCCCATTGATCTCATGACTGCAGCTTCCATGAGTATTGATTGTGCATCCAAGTAAGCCAAAATCCTTGGCAACCTCAACCTTTTCTCCTCTTATCACAATGTTATTGGTCTAGTTGTGAGGATTTGGTCTTCCTTACATTGAGTTGTAATCCATACTGAAGGCTACAATCCTTGATCTTCATTAGCCTTCAATTCTTCCTCACTTTCAACAAGTATGGTTGTGTCATCTGCATATCACAGGTTGCACACACTCTTCTTCATATCATCCAGCTTCTGTGATGATTTGCTTGGCATCCAGATAGAACAAGTATGGTGAGTGGATGCAGCCCTGATGCACACCTTCATGACGAGACCACTGAAGATAAAGGTGCTACAGCAAAATGTGGAGGATAGTGTCTGGGGTCTTCAACAAGCCTCAAAGTGAGGCTTTAATTAAGTCCACATTGAAGAAGCAGACCCGTCTGTGTGATACAAAGATGATGATAGCAAAATCTAAACATGATGACGGGGAAAATATCAGAGGTTAAAGTGTGAACACAGTTTGTGGAAGGCTATGGAGGATAGTGGGAGCCCCCAAACCATCTGCAGAATATATAATCATATTAAGCCTCTGGCAGGTCCCCTCTGGACACAGGCAAGAGACTCAAACAGCTTTACTAACAGACAGATATGATTGTAAACTTGATTATGATAGATCAAATAACAGTATAATATGATACTGGCCAGTAGACCTAGCTCTTGACCCAACCTGAATTTACTCTAGGCTTAAATATTTTTCACTTGTTCCATAACAGATATTTCTTCTCTGGCTTAAAAAAAAATGTTGATGGTCTTTTATTTCTTACTCTTTATTTTTATCTTAATATTATTATTATTTACTTATTTGTTTCTTTTTTGTTTTGTTTTGTCTTGTTTCTGTTAGGTTCCCAATTTATGAAGTACAGAAGGAGTGGATGCAGAGGGTCAATAACTGACAAAACGGTTTATTGGGGACTGGTGTTGGAAACACTGAAGGGAATCGGGGAGCAAACAATGAATGTGGGAGGGAGGAAGGAGCACTAGAACTGATTGTGATGATGCATATACAACTCTTTTTAAAAGCGACTTAACTATGAAAGTGTATGATATGTGAATTTTATATCAAGCAAACTACTATAATGAGATGTCAACTAAGTCAACATGGAATAAGCTCACTAAACACGAGTGACCGAAGAATTGTAGATCATATAATCTGAACCTGAAAGGAGGAAATAGTATCAGAGCCTAAATTATGAGATTCTGGTTTGCAGGAGACAGTGGAAGCCCAAGATACATTTCTGAGATCTACACAGGAAATAAGTCTCTAGTGATTTACGTCTATCCCTAATAGAGCTGGTTACAGACAAAGAGCATGGGAGAGATGACTATAGGAGATCAAAATGATAAACCTTACTTTCTCGGCAAAACCTTGTCAGTTGCTATCTCTGATGCATGTTAAGCCTGACCTGATTTTCAACAGTTTCTGTGGTTTCTTTTTTTTGTTTTGATATTGGGTTTATCTCAGATGTATTTTGTCATTGGGAGTAACCCTCTTGAATTAAAAAAAGTGTGTGTGTGTGTTTGTGTGTGTTTTCGGTCTATGAAACCCAGGATGGATGAACCTAAAGGGACACCTAGTAGAATAAGGATTCCTGGGGGCTACAGTAAGGGAGAAGGGGTAAAGGGGAACTGATATCAAGGAGTTCAAGAAGGAAAAGAATGTTTTGAAACTGATTGTGGTAGCAATTTTATAATACTACTTGATGTGATTGAACCATGGAATGATATTATATCTGTATTGGCTCCTAATAAAATGGTTTTGGAATAAACAAATAAATAAATAAAGATAGTGAAAAAAAAAAAATCAAGAAAGCAAAGGTGACTAGTGGTTACCAAGGAGGAATAATGTTTGCTGAGGGGCGTTGCGTTTATGCTAAAGGTGGTGGAGTCATTTGGAGCAGGCTATCAATCACAGTTGCACAACCCCAAGCGTATGACCAGCGACACTCAGTGATAGGTAGAAGCTGTTGAAATGGACATGGTTTTGTTGTGGATCTTTTTAGTTTTTGCCACAAGGAATAAAATAATTACACTAATCACAATGAGTACAAGAAAGACGAACATGTTGATTGTAGTCATGATTGTACAACTCTTCTTGGTATGATTGAGCCATGGAACTGTATGGAAGTAGTGCCAATCAAACGGTTTTTAAGAAAAAGGTCAGCAGTTCAAACTCAGGAGGCACTCTATGAGAAAGACAAGGCTGCGTGCTCCAGTGAAGATGGACAGGGTCCGAACCCTTACGTAGGGTTAACAGGAGCCAGAGCTCATTTGATGGCAGAAGGTTTTCGTGGGTTTGCAGGATGGCCAAGGAATCGTCGTGGCACAGTAGTTAAAGCAATTATTTGCTGACTGAATGGTTGGAGGTTCAAACCCAGCAGCCACTCCTTGGGAAGATGTCCCAGGTTGTTTTCTTAATGACTGACAGCCTTTGGTACCTCTGGGGTGGTCCTACTCTGTCTGCCAGGGTCTCGATGGTGTTGATTCTGATTCAGTTCAATTCTTCTAAACCCAAGTGTCATCTCCCCATGGATCAACCAACCTCCTTTTCAATATTGCGCTTTTAAGGCTTTATCCATAAAATGTGTGTAAAACATTGCCTGGCAGAGTAGGGTGGCTATGTGTTGGCACCAGTGCAGTGGCAGTACTTTTTATTTTTCAGCAGAGAGAAAATGGTACAGGTGATGGAAGTTCTGGCATCAGTATGGCAGCGTACATGTGCCAAAGATGGCTGCAGCAGCCCCTGTTATCCCCAAGCTGCTCTTTAAGACGCGCTCCACACTCCTTCAGTTGACAAGTGTGACCTATCACTCTCTCTTCAGTCAGGGCAGAATTGTGATTACTTGTCACTAACAGAATGAGGCTGCAAGACTTCTAATAAGAAGACAATGTAATGCAACTTGCTTCCTCGCTGGAACACCCACACGTGTAGTCTCGGGTTGTCATGCCAATAGTCATGCCCTAAGGTCATCATGCTGTACGAAATTCCAAATAAGCCAAGGCAGAAGCACCCCAAGGAGAGGTCTTGAGATTGTCTATGGAAAGAGGTGCTTGGTAAGCACCTCCCTACTTTAGCTTTTGGTTTTTTTCAACTCCACTTCCAGCCACCGCCAACTTCGTGAGCGACTCTGCGTCAGTACCATCCACCTGAGCCTTTCTCGTTTCCCTGATCCACACACTCTGCAAGAGACAACATTGTTGCTGTTAATGAAAGTTCTTTAAAATCTGAAACCAGACCAGAACAATCGGTGCAAACTAGTGTAAAGATCCAGTTTTTCACTGTTTCTGAGCATTTGAGCAAGGATCCTCAAGGTTTCTAGAGTGACCTTCCCAAGGAACAGCTTCCCAGGCCCCCGGCTTTTGGCTAACAGACCCAGCTTTGTAACTCTTCTTTCGCTCACCCTGCTCACTCCCTTCCCACATGCTTTTACACCTCTTCACCTTCTCTCCACCGGCAACCTTCATTACCCACAGGGAAACAAACAAACCACCCTTTTTTAACAAAAACCATTTTATTGGGGGCTCATCCAGCTCTTATCACAAT
>NW_022111373.1:114651617-114652925 GCF_000313985.2 Echinops telfairi
CTGTCTCCCTTAACCCACATCCTGTTGTTCGTCCCCCTCAGGGTTGGGGTTGAGGTTACATTTGATCATTACGATCAGTTCCTCCTTTCTCTCCCTTCTCCCTCACCTCCTCCCTACCCTCATGGTATTGCTATTCCCATTACTGTTCCTGGGTGATGGGTGGGGGCCGTTATCTGTCCCAATTCTGTGTGCCGCGAGTTCTTATCTGCACCGATGTACATGCTCTGGTCTAGCTGGATATATAAGGTACATGCTCTGGTCTAGCTGGATATATAAGGTATACCTAGGGTTATTATAGTGTGGGAAGAAGGGGAGAAAACACTAAAGAACTAGAGGAATGTTGTATGTTTCATCGGTGCTATACTGCACCCTGGCTGCCTCATCCCTTCCTCGTAGCCCTTCTGTGAGAGGATGCCCAATTTTCTACAGATGAGCTTTGGGTCTGCATCCAATCTCCCTCGTTCGTAGCCAAAGATTTCTTACTGGGCTCTGTCAGGCCTCCTGCCCTGTCCCCCTCTTGGTCAGGGAATGCCTCTAGCATTTGCCTCTTTGGCAGTCTGAGAGACACTGGTCCTTTTAACTGGCGAGTTCTGACTTTCTTCCAGTTGTGTAGGCTCAGAAGGAGAGTGTGCTGGGGAGGGGCTAGTGATGAGGGTGGAGTAATTGTCATATTTGGGGGAACTGGATTCATGTTGATCCTTATTGCTCAGTTAAATACAAATAGCTAACTGCAATAAACCCATCGCAATGCACAATAGCATCGATTCCAACTCACAGTGACTCAACTGTGAATTGATCACAACTCAGTGACTCTCCAGGACAGAGAACAACTATTCCGCGGGTTTCCAAGGCTGTGAATCTTTAAAAGAGTAGACCGCTTCATCTTTCTCCCGAGGAACCACCATTTCTTAGCTGCCCAGTGCATAACCCACTGTGCCACCAGGGATCTTTCAACATACACCCAAAACAAAAACAAACAACCACACTCCACGCCATCGCAGCCGACTCTGACTCATGGCAACCCTACAGCACAGGGGAGACAAACTCTTTACAGGAGGAGAAAACCCCATCTTTCTCTTGAGGAGAGACTGGTGGTTTCGAACTGCTGACCTTGTGGTTAGCAGCCCAACACATTGCCATACACCACCAGTACTCCTTTCACCACACACCAGATGCTCCTTAAGAATTCTATTACATGTGCTCTATCAACTGAGATGCAGATAGGTTAAGGGACTTCACTAAGATGACAAAGCAAATCATTGGTGAGGCTAAGATTTGAATCCAGACACATTGATACCAGAATCACTA
>NW_022111373.1:114653508-114655448 GCF_000313985.2 Echinops telfairi
GGCTCTGAGTTCAATTTGGTAGTATTTGAGAAGAGGAGTCCCCAGAACCTGCACGGCGTAGATCAATATGGACATGCCATGGTAAGGTGTCCACACTTATTCTTTCTGGCATCCTTTGATTCTGGAACGTTTTTGGTGTAGGATGTTAGAGGTGGTTTGCTGCCACGTGCTACTAAACGGCACAGTGTGCTATCACTTTGAATAACCTAAATACCCAAAGGCCCTACCAGATAGTGAAAAAGTCTTAAGATACTATGTTAAAGTGGAAAAACCAAAGGACACAAAAATTAAGAATCAATATAATCTCACATATAATATAGAAAAATGATATGTTCATGTTTTTGTTTCAGAAATTGAATCACAGATATGCTATTTTCTTCTTTCTGGATTTATACATTTTCTAAAGGGAGCATGCACTTATATTCTCAGATAGTTAACCTTCCAGAAGTTAAAATGCAAGATATTTGGAAATCCTCAGCTTTTGTCCCATAACACTTCTTTGGGAGAGAGATACTTGAGATTTTGTGTATCCCTGGATGTGGTAGTTAGATGATTTTATATCAACTAGACACTTGTGGCTGGAGGTGGAGTTAAGCCTGTCAATCAGGTCCCAGCCTGCTGTTGTCTCCTTGTAGATGTGGCTTTCTTAAAAGAAGGACCCTAAGAACTTGCTTCCCTCTCAGCATTCTGCTTTCCTGCTGACTGGCCACCCTGCCTGAGAGCTGCTGGCGCCCTGCCATGTATATACTGACTGTGGATCCACAGGATTCTGCATCCACCGGCCTGTGATACTCCTGCATTTTGCATCATTGTATGTGGCTGCATGGGTTTGAGGAGGACTTTATGGACTAGGGTCAGACTTAGGGACTTGAGCTGGACTGGCTGGGCTGGGCTGCTTTCTTGACATTATTATTTCTTGATATAAAGTTCTTTCACTGGGTTTGTTTTACTAGTCAGTCTGGCCTAACACATGGGAATAATGTGCTTCCCCCAAAGGAAATTTCATCTCATTCTCTGTGGCCTTTCCTACCAACTTGACATTCGGATTGAAATGAAAAGAGGTTCTTAGAAAAGCACCCTTCTCTTTTACTTTGAGTTTGAAGATATCCCAGTATTTTCTAAATATCTATTTTCATAAGCAGTCTGATGCTGTTAAATTAATACATACGTAATTTTGAGATTCCCTCCCCCTGCCACCCCAGTGGACCTCACGGCCTACCCACAAAGCACTTACCATACTTATTTTTTATCCCATTACTTGAAATTGCCCATTTTAATTCATCTTTCGTATAATGCACTTGGAATAATTCCTCTTTCCTTTCTAACTATGGAGCATTTTCTTGGGCTCAGTAAAATTGCTGCAATTTTACACAATCTTTGATAACTCTCTTACTAGAAGAGTCATATAGTTAAGCTCCCAGCCTTGGCGTGAAGCTGTCATAAAGCTTTGTCTCCACTAGTTAAATGAGCAGACTGTAGTACACTTGATGGGATTCTTCAGACCCTGTGAGGGACTAAGTGGTGTTGTTGCCTCGTTGATGCCACTCAATGATTCATAGAGAGTGCGGGAGTGTGGGGGGTGTAGAGGGGTGGGGTGGGGGGAGAGTGAATTGGCAGCACGAGCCAATTGGGTCACAGGCACACAGCTGGGCTCTAAGAATGATTCTGTCTCTTTAAGATTACCTGTACCAGGGCTGTGCACTCCACTTGTTTCACTGCTTGTTTAACAAATAGATGCTTCTTTTCATCCACCTGACGGAGTAGATGACAGTGGTGTCGCCTGTTTTCCCCAGATCTCATTTGGGGACTGTCCCCGATTCTTTGCTTTAACAAAACTCTGGTTCTCTCCTAGGGAGGTTGATGTATCTGGGGGCTCTTTCTCCACCACTCACGAACCCATTCCATCTCCCAGCTGCTATGAATATTGGCTGCTCACAACT
>NW_022111373.1:114656098-114665581 GCF_000313985.2 Echinops telfairi
TACCAGATGGGTAGTTGTGGCTGGGCACAAGACATGAGGCTATTGGAACCGGGTTCTGCATGTTATCCTCACTCATTTACTGCTTGCTATCAAGCTGATTTCAATAGCGACCCTATAGAGCAGGGTAGAATTGCCTCTGTGGGTTTCCCAGACTGTAACTTTTAACAGGAGTAGAAAGCCTCATCTTTTTCCTAGCATGCTACCCTAGACCTACTTAATCTGCCAAGGGTTTAGCCATCTGTGTTTCTGATGCCCAGTAGAATAGGAGCCCAGGCCAGAAATACCTGGGATGATACCTCTTCCCTTCAGGGACTGACTGCAGCCAATGACTGATGATTCAAGGAGCACAATACTAGAGGAAAGACAACTTTGTGATGCCATTCAGACTTCAGAGCTCCTCATGGGATCAGGTTGAGGTTAAACTTGAACTAGACCGATACATATTTATTATTCAACATATTTGATTTTTGTTGTTTCTAAGAATATACACCCATGGAACAATCTCGACATGTACAATTCAGGTTGTGCTACCATTCTCACCTTCACTTTATGAGTTGTTCCTCTCTCATGAACATACACTCACAGTCTCCTAAGGTTTCAATGTAACCCGTGAGTAGCTGTTGTCAGTTTGATTCTCTATAGATAGTTTTTGAAGAGTACAATGCTCAAGACAGATATTCATTTAGAATGAAGCTAACTGATTGGTTGGAAAACCCTTAGTGGGTATTTTTGGTTTAAGGTTTAAAGATTATCTCAGGGCAACAGTGTGGGCGGTTCTTTGAGTCTCAATGTTTTAGAAGTCTAGATTCCACGAGAATTTGAAATTTGGTTCTTCCTTTTCCTCCCTTTGATCAGGATTCTTCTGTAGAATGTTTGATCAAAATGATGGAACCTGTATCTTGTTTGAACTTCTCTGCTCTGTTCTGCATCCTCAGTTTCTTATGCGGCTTCATGCCCCAAACTGCCTTACTAATTCTCTTGCACAAGAACCCTTGCCTTAAGCTCTGCTGATAAGGGACATAACTTAAAATGAAAGAAAAGAAAATTAAAGAAAAGAGTTATTGCCATTGAGTTGATTCTAACTCACAGTGACCCCACAGAACTGAGTAGAACTGCTCTTGTGGTTTTCTAAGGCTATGAATCTTCACGGGAGTAGACAGTCTCATCTTGCTCCTAGTTATAACCGAAGACAGTGCAATCTTCTTTCCTTACTGGGACTTCTATCCCATTTCTTCTTTTCTCCTCCTCCTCCTCCTTCTTCTTCTTTTCCTTCTTCATGAGGATCCCACCTCCTTGTCACTCATGATTCTGATTTTATGCTTTTCCCTTCACTAGTGATGATTGACAGGGTAATAGGTGATGTATGTGAGAGAAGAGAATGTCAAATTTTGTATTCAGATGCTTATTTCGTGAAGGTATGTGTATGTTGGATGTTTCAATGCTCCAGGTACCGTGATGTGTATTGAAGTTCTAATTGAGAACAAGAAAGAATTCCTTCCTTGGCGGAGTCTTCTTAGTGCTGGCATATGCAATCAAATAAGTAAGGAGCTGGTCACAATTCAGGATGATCATCAAAATGCTGCATAGACACACAAGATGGCAGAGGACACATGACTAGAGCAGGTAATCCAGAATTCATGGCTTAAGAAATATTTTCAAAGAACATGGCATCTATGGTGAATACGATGAGCTGCTGGGAGTTACCAAGGTAGGAGTTAGAAAAGAAGAAACAAACAAGACTCCAGCCAAGTCCTAGCGAAGAGAAAGCTTGATATTCTTGGGCTAGAAAAAGTCACCATAGGAAGGGACGTGAGCAAGGAAGCTGTATGTGAATTACATTGGAGGGGTTAGTAAAGTAGATTCTTGCCATTAGTACATACTTGCCAAGGCATCGCTCTTAAACCTTCCTAATGCTGCAACTCTTTATTAAAGAGTTCCTCATGTAGTGGTGACGCCCCAATCATAAAATTATTTTCATTGCTACTTCATAACTGTAATTTTGCTACTGTTATGGATTGGGCGACCCCTGTGAAAGAGTTGTTCAACCCCCAAAGGGGTTGCGACCCACAGGTTGAGAACCGCTGTCTTAAACATTATCAATTCTGATCCTTTAAGGCTCATGCTGTTGGGCTGCACCACCTTCTCTCTAAACCATTGTTACTGATACAGATGTGGTAAACTCACAGAGCCCAAAGGGATGTACTCAGGGAATAGCTTGTTTCTTTACTGTCTTTAAACACACTCAGTTATGTTTTCATGACCCTCGGCTGATGATAACTCAATCTCGCATAGCCTTTTTAGTCTCATGTGGGTAGCAGAACAATCTCGTTTTCAGGTATGGAAATATCCAGTTGAATCTAAGTCCATATTTCGATATTTCATTCCATTTGAAACCACCCTGAGTTTCAAAGTGAATGAGACTAACTGCTCAGAGGTCCTGTAGGGCATTACAGAAGGGCTGTGAGGTCTCATATTCTCTATCTTTTCTGCCTCTGGCTTTGTCATGGCAGCAGGGGAAAAGGGATTGGGACATCGGCAGCTGTCTCAGCCTCAGCACCACGGACAGTTAGGGATGCGTAATTCTTTGCTCTGTGTGGGAGTGTCCTCTTGATTTTAGGATGGTTAGCACCATCCCTGACCTCTACCCATTAGAAGCTAGTAGCAAGCCCCAACACATAGTTTTTATCAGCAAAAATGCCCCCAAATCTACTTCAGTATTTCCTCCATTTATCAATAAGTTACCTATTGGTCCTTTTGTGAATTTTAGTCTTCTTTACATTGAGTGGTAATTCATACTGAAGCCTGCAATCCTTAATTTTAATTAGAAAATGCTTCAAGTTCCCTCCATTTTCATCAAGCAAGGTTGTGTTATCTGCATATCACAAGTTGTTCATAAGCCTTTCTCTAATGCTGAAGCCACATTCTTCTTCATATAGCCCATCTTCTCCAGTTATTTGCTAAGCATACCGATTGAGTAAGTTTGGTGAGAGGATACAACCCTGATGAACAGCTTTTCTGATTTAAACCATGTAGTATTCTCTTGTTCTGCTCAAACAACTGCCTCTAGATTCATGTACAGGTTCTGCACGAGCACAATTAAGTGTTCTGGAATTCCCATTCTCCTCAAGGCTATCCATAAGTTGTCATGATTCACATATTTGAATGCTTTTTCATAATCAGTAAAACATAAGTAAACATCTTTCTGGTATCCTCTGCTTTCTGCCAAGATCCATCTAATGGCAACAGTATTCCTTGTTTAAGTCCTCTTCGGAATCCGGCCTGAATTTCTGGCAGTTCCCTGTCAATGTACTGATGAAACTGTTGTTGACTGATCTTCAGCAAAATTTTACCTGCAGGTGTTATCAGTGATATTGTTCTATAGTTTGCATGTTCTGTTTGTTCTTTGGGAAAGGTGAAAATATGGATTTCTTCCAGTTGGCCAGGCTGTCTTCCAAATTTGTTGGCATAGATGAGTGTTTCCAGTGCTTCATCAGCTTCTTAAAACATTTCAATTGGTATTGCATCAGTTCCAGGAGCCTTGTTTTGGGCCAATGCCTTCTGTTAAGCTTGAACTTCTTCCCTCAGTAACATTGGTTCTTGAGCATTGCTACCACTTGAAATGAGTGAATATAGAATCATTCTTTTTGGTTGTGTCACTCTGGGCATTCTTTCCATCTTTTGATGTTTGTTGCTTTGGTCAATGTTTTTCCCATAGAATCCTTCAAGACTACAACTTGAGGCTTGATGGTTTTCTTCCGTTCTTTAATTTTAAGATATGCCGAGTGTGTTTCTCTTCTTTGATTTTCCAACTCTAGGTCTTTGCGTACTTCATTATAAAACTTTTTCTTCTTGATCCTCCTTTGTGTTTTCTACTCAGCTCCTTGACTTCACCATTTCCTCCATTTTCCTGGGTTACTCTTGGGCTAAGAGAAAACTTCAGTCTCTTCTGACATCCACTTTGGTCTACCCACAGTTTAGTGGGGAGTTTAACATATAATAAGAAAAAGGGAAGTAGCAGAGACTCTGTGTAGGGCATTACAAGAACACCCAGGGCCATTCCTAGCCCAGTTGGGGGTGGGGAGTTTGTGGGGGAATCTGCTGACTGCTGTCTCAATAGATAAATAGTACTGGGTTAAAATGATGTATATCATTATCACTGTGAGAGATGAGTTCGGGTTAATGTGAGTTTATAGAGCTCTGTTACCTTGGGCTTGTTAGATGCTGTTGAGTCCATTTTTGACCCTACAGGACAGAGAAGAACTGCCTCATAAGGTTTTCTAGCCTGTAATTTTTACAGGCACAAACTGTCTGGCTTATATCCCATGGAAATAAGCTGCATGGGTTCAAACTACCAACCTTTTGATTAGTAGCTGATTACTTACCAGGGCTGATCCCAGGCACAATGGAAGGAAATGCTGCTCTGTTTGCATCATCCCCATGACAGGTTGTAGATAGTACTCTTGTGATCCACAGGGTTTTCATTGGCTGCTTCTCAGAAGCAGAGCACCATGCTTTTCTTGCTAGTCCCTCTTCGTCTGGAACTTGCTCAGCATTATAGCAACAAACATCCCTCCACTTACAGATACATGGTAGCTGCACATGAGGTGCACTGGCTGAAAACCAAAATTGGGTCATCCACAATAAAAAAAAAAAAAGCACATAGAAAGACCGGCAGAGTGCAGACCAGCTTAGTGTTCAGAAAGACAAGGTCAGCTTCTGATCACCAAACTAGTCTCCCTGCTCATTGTCATAATGCATCCTTTGCCTCCGATTGTAGAAGGAAGCGATTCCGACTCTGCGACTCCGAGCGCCTCCTGTTCCACTTGAGACCAGAGAGTACATTTCACTTGCAAAGTTTCCCACCAGCATTTCCAACATTCAGAAAAGAGGGAGGCATATGCTTTTGTGAGCAGCCGTATGAGGTCTCTCTGCTCCTTGGTCTCTCTGTCCAGAGGAAAGAGGAGTGACAAAAATGGAAAGACCCACGGCAACAATCCAATGGACGACAGACCCTGAAAACATCAATCTTCACTACCCCAAGACCAGAAGAACGACTGATGACTCTGAAATGGTCACATTAGAAAGTCCTGAATAGAACAGGAGAAAAATGTGGAACAAAACTCAAAATCAGCAGAGATCAGGTTCACTGCTTAGATAAAACTAGTCCAGCCCTAGACCCTTACACTTCCAGTCTGGAGCTGTTCTCAGCTCTGGGTTTGAGTAAACAGTCATTTAAGATCAAAAGAGCATTCATAATCATCATGGGAAGCAATATGGGGTAGCAGTTATGCATTGAGCTGCTAACCACAAGGTCCATAGTTCAAAACCACCAGCGGCTCTGTGGGAGAAGGTGAGTCTTTCTACTCCTATAAAGAGTTACAGTCTCAGAAACTCACATGGGCCGTTCTGCCCTGTCCTGTGGGGTCAATATAAATTGGAACTGACTTGATATCTGTGAACACAGCTGGGAATAGAAATTCCATTTGATACAGCAATAGCTCTGCCGGGCATATACCCTAAAGAGTAAGAGACCTAACAAGAGGAACGCGCATGTTCCTCACCTCAGTTCACAATATCACGAAATTGGAAGCATCCCAAATGTCCATCAGTCAAAGAATGTATAAAGAAACTTTGGCACATACACACAATGGGATATTAAGTATCACTAAAAAACAATGATGAAACTACTAAGGACCCCGTAACACGGAGAACATTATGCTGAGTGTAGTTAATCATAAAAGAGCACATCTTGTATGAGGCCAATATTAGGATTAAAACCAAGACAAACATTTCTTTGTCAAAGAGAAGAGACTCTGGAGTTTCCCAAGGGAAGGAGAGCAAGGATGGGGCAATGAAGCAACAGACCAGAAGACTGACAGTATGGACTTGGATGAAATGGAGGATGAAAGCCCACGGGACCGAGAAGAAAAATCAGGGGCACAGGGGTGAGATAGAATACTGGGATGGGAGTTGAGTGGTTTGAAGTGTGGAATATAGAGTCGATAGTCTGAAATATAACGTTCCCACCTAACCCACAATTTAAAATTAGTAATAAAAAAAGAAAGATCAAAAGGGCAACATTTCCCAAGGACAAAGTTCAGAGGGTGTGGTAGTTACATAATTTCGTGTCAACTTGAAGATATATGCACATGTAGGGTGGAATTTAGCCTGTCAATCAGGTCTCAGACTAATGATAACTCCTTGTGGGCATGGCCTTCTCAGAAAGAGGACTCTGGGAATCTTCCTCTCTCCTTTTGCCTTCACCTTCCTGCTGGCTGACCCTGGTTGGGGCCAGAGCTCTGGAGCTGTGTCCACTGCCATTGGATCCGCAAGACTTTGTACCCACCGGCCTCTGATCTTCCTGCATTCTGCATCATTGCATGTGGCTCCATGAGTCTGACGAGGGACTTTTTTACTAGTTTCAGACTTAGGGACTTGAGCTGGATGGGGCTGGTATGTCTTCCTGATATACGATTACTTCTTGATATAAAGCTCTCATATACACGAATGTCTCTGGATTTGTTTCTCTAATCAATTGGCCTATCAGGAATAAAGGATCAATAGAAACAGGAAACACAGGAGGAAGCGGGCTAAGATGATCATTTGAGGGGGTTGCAATGGATGAGTTGAATTAGAATGTGTATGAATTATTGAGTGTAAAATTATGATCTGTTCTAGAAACCTTCACCTAATTCACAATAAAAAGAGAACGAAAGAGAGGGAGGGAGGAAAACAAGGTCAGAAAGCCACTAACCACAGGCTCACGCATTAGCTCCCTCGGGTTCTACAATGGGAAGTGGATGACCTGGCCCTGCTGTTGTTGATTTCTGCTGCTTCTGAAGCTTTATGCCCAAGTCCCACTCATTCAGGTCAGGAGGCGAGCCTTCTTCTCTGTATCTACAATCACGCCCAACAGTGAGCAGCTCCCAGCAGGGGATCTGGTGAACTGCTGTCAGATCTTACCCGAAGGGAGGCATTTCCAGTCCTAGCCACCTCTGTGCTACAGATTAGAGCCATTGAATTAGGACAAGAAATGTTCTTAAAATGGAATCATAGAAAGTGTTTGGTTCAAGCAGCCACCTAGCTCAGAAGCAACAAAACCCACATGGAAGAAGCACACCAGCCTCTATGATAATGAAGTGCTGAAGGGATCAGGTATTAGTCATCAAAGAACAAAAAATCATATCATTGTGAATGAGGGGGAGTGCAGAGTGGGAACCCAAAGCCTATCTATCTGTAGGCAACTGGACATTCCCTTACAGAAAGGTCGCGGGGAAGAGTCAAGTCAGTCAGAGTGCAGTGTAGCAACGATGAAACATACAACTTTCCTCTAGTTCCTAAATGCTTCCTCCCCACCACTATCATGATCCCAATTCTATCTTACAAATATGGCTAGACCAGAGGATGTACTCTGGTACCGATAGGAACCGGAAACACAGGGAATCCAGGACGGATGATCCCCTCAGGACCTGTGGTGAGAGTGGCGATACTGGGAGGGTGGAGGAAGGGTGGGGTAGAAAGGGGGAACCGATTACAAGTATCTACATATAACCTCATGCCTGGGGGAGAGACAACAGAAAAGTGGGTGAAGGGAGACGTCAGACAGTGTAAGCTTTGACAAAATAATAATCTATAAATTATCAAGGTCTCATGAGGGATGGGGGAGCGGGGAGAGAGGGGGGAAAATGAGAAGCTTCCGCCAGGGGGGTAAGTGGAGAGCAAATGTTTTGAGAATGACGAGGATAACGATGTACAAATGTGCTTTACACAATTGATGTATGTATGAATTGTAATAAGAGTTGTATGCGCCATCAATAAAATTATTTTTAAAAAGTGTTTGGTTTAATTCTTAAAAGCAGTGAAATCACAAGAACTCGTGGAAGGTATTCAAGGGAAATTCCTGTAGTGCTGGTTTGTTCGTTCTTGGCAATCCCTTGCATTTGGAATGACCCCAAGATAAACCTTTAAGTCATTTTCTATTTGTAGATTTCTGTCAGAACTCATGTTTGGCTTCTCCAACTGGTGCTTTCTTTAGTTGGAAAAAATATCAGTAAGATATAACTAAAGAAAATAAACATTTGACCAGAGTTACTATAATGTGCGTGTGCCTGCAATGAAAAGATGGTTTTTAAAATAGTGTGCATTAAAACTTAAGTTTCCTAGAGGAACTTTTCCAAGATAACAAAGCATAATTTGCAGAGTTGTGAGCGGAGATAGGTTTGGCTGGAGTTCTTTTTCTGTTGTTGTTGCTTAATGTGGAATAATGCTATACACTTCAAGGCCACATTCGCATCACTTAGCTTAATTGTCAGTTAGATGAGTGGAAAATAGCATGTTACGAATTTCAATTTATTTTGCTTTGATATATTCACATTCATGCAAATAGAGGGGGGAAAAGAGGTCAGACTATGAGTTGACAACTTTTTCTTTTTATTATTCGTATTTTACTGTAATTGCTAACATTTAGTAAACAGTCCAACTAAATTACAAATAAAATACACAGAGGGCGTTTTTTTCCTAATAAAAAGAAATTATGAAGTCCAGTGTAATTATAGAGAATAAAAGTGACATACTTTTAAGATGAAGTGTGGTTAATTTGGCATTTTCTGTGAAGACGGACCATATGCGATGAAACCTTTGTAAATAGGTTTAAGGACATTGATTCTGTTTCGCTCAAAATTATTCTCTTAAATCTGGTGACCCGGCTTTGAATTACTCTTCTCAAACACCAATCAGCTCATATTATTTTCAACAAGGCTGCTTTTCCTAAAGCCATCAGGGAATCTGGTAGGTATTTTCCTTTCTTTCTTTCTTCTTCTTCTTCATATGTAAAAATTACCTTCATTCAATTTAAATGGCCCGCCTGGTTTTCCAAGAGGATTGGTAGTCCATAGATCTGTTATTAATAAAATAAACTCAGATGCTTGGGAACAGCTTTCCCTTTGAAAGTGAATTCCTCAAAGAAGCTGCGGGCTGTTTATCTAGACAGCTTCATTCTTGTTGGACCTTGAACCAGGACTTTCAATTAGACAAAATAAGCAACTGCCTCTCTGGTGTGGAGTATGTGTATGTGAGGTGAGCCTCTGCTTCATCATCTATAAAATAGAAGTGATTCGGGAACATCGTCCTCAAGGCCTGGTGGGCCAGGATGTGCTCCACTCTCTCCTCCTCCCCCTTCATTTGCTCCCGTGTGCTCTGATCAGATATGTCCCTTTCCCGGAGCTGCACATTCAATGCCGTCCTTTGAAATAAATTCTTCTGGGGTGAGGGGCAGGTGTCCATGTCTGGAAAACACTCCTAAAGGCCAACAAACAGTCCTTGAACTAACTACAAACTTTTCTTTCTAGTTGTGTTTTGTTTTCTTTGTCATTGCTTTGTTGTTGTTGATGTTTTGTTGTATATTGCTGCTTGGTTTTGCTCTGTCTTGGTTTTGTGCATGTTATTATCTCCACAGGTCTGTCTAAATAAGATAGGCTGGATGAA
>NW_022111373.1:114666993-114671259 GCF_000313985.2 Echinops telfairi
ATGAGGGCAATGAATGTACAAATGTGCTTTACACAATTGATGTATGTATGGATTGTGATAAGAGTTGTATGAGCCCCTAATAAAATGATAAAAAAATAGAAGTGATTCTACCTACTGCATTGGGTCTTTGAAGGAGGTTGAAATGAGGCCATTAAAAAAAAAAGCACTTCCCCATATTTTTAAGATGAAGTGGCAGAAAGTGGGAAGGGAGGGTGCCTTCTCTTGGAATATGTTTACTCACTGACTTGTTTTCTTGAACACGGGGATAATGATACTGGCCTACTTCACAAGGTTGATTTGAGGAACTACTAATTAGTGTTAGTAAAACACTTAGAAAACATTAAGTGCTATCTATGAAAATGTTAACAAATAACTTCCTGAGGCTCTTGAAAAGATTAATTAGTGTACGTTTGCTTGAAACCTTGTTCTTCTAATGAAAGGTGTTTCTTCTGTTGCCTTTTCTGTGTTTACTGTTACTCTGTGCCATACCGTAATTCGCTGGTTGGTAAGTGTCTGTGTGGCCTGGGTAACGTTTCTTTGTGATCCAATGAATCTCATATTGAAAAGCATTTTATCCACTGTCACCCAGCTAACTTGTAACTATCTCCAAGTCAGTCTTACTCTATTGTTGTTGGGTGCCGTCCAGTGGGTTCCAGCTTATAGTGGTCTAGTGTGCCACAGAACAAAACACTGCCCGGACATGCACTGTCCTCACAATTGTCCTGAGGTCTGAGCTCATCCATAAGTTGCAGTCGCTGAGTCCATCCATCTTTTTCCCTGCCCCTCTACTTTATCAAACATGATGTCCTTCTCCAGCGATGGGTCTCCTCACAACATATCCGCAATTCAGAAAATGAAGTCTCACCATCCTTGCCTTTAAAAGCGTATTCTGGCTGTACTTCTTCCAAGACAGATGTGTTTTTTCCTTTTGGCAGTCCACGGTACTTTCAGTGTTCTTCCCCAGCACCATAATCCAAACACATCGATTCTTCTGCGGTCTTCTTTATTCAATGCCCCACTTTCACATGTGTATGAGGCAATTGAAAACACCATGGCTGGGCCAGGGGCACCTTACTCTACAAAGTAACAGCCTTGCTTTTCAACACTTTAGAGAGGTCTTGTGAAGTGGATGTACACAATGCATTGCATTGTTTGATCTTTTCATTGCTGCTTCTATGAGCATTGATTGTGGATCCAAGTAAGATGAAATCCTTGACAATGTCAACCTCTGCTCTGGTTATCATGATGTTCCCTTTTAGTCCAGTTGTGAGGACTTTGGGCTTCTTTACATTGAGTTGCAATCCATATTGAAGACTGCAATCCTTGATCTTCATTAGCAAGTGCTGCAAGTCTTCCTCATTTCCAGTAAGCAAGATTACGTCATCTTCTTCATAGAATCCAGTTTCTCTTAGGATTTGCTCAGCATACACATTGAATAATATAACGAGAGGAAACAACCCTGAAGCACACCTTTCCTGATTTCACACCATGCAGCGTTCCTTTGTTCTGTTCAAACAACTGTCTCTTGATCCATGTAAGGCTCTGCATGAGCACAATAAAGTGACCTGGAATTCCCATTCTTCTCTGAGCTATCCATAGTTACTTATGATCCACACAGTTTAATACTTTTGCATTGTCAATAAAACACAAGTAAATATCTTTCTGGTGTTCTCTGCTTTCATCCAAGATCCATCTGACATCAGCAATAATATCCCTTATTCCTTGCCTTCTGAATTGGGCTGGAACCTCTGGCAGCTCCCTGTCAATATACTGCTGCAACCAACCAATATTGGATGGTCTTCAGCAAAATTTCACTTGCATATGATACTGCATTAGTCTAGGTACTTTAGAGAAAGAAATCCACAGAAACTCATGTATAAGAGAAAGTTTTATATAAAGGGTACATGCACATCAAGGAAACATCCTAACCTAGTGTTGCTAGAGCCCACAAGTCCAACATTAACACAATTAACTCATATGTCCAACACCAATTCACAGTCCTCCTCCATCTCACAAAACAGACACAATGATGTTGACTGCAGGAGGAAAGCCGAATCAGTGAATGTGTAAGCATCTCAGTGCTGGCAGGAGTTTCCACACGGCTGCTCCAGCACCCAGGGCTGCATCGGGGTAAGTCCATGCAGCTTCTCCTTGGGGATGTCTTGCAGGAAGTAAGCCTTGCCAGCTGAAGCAGGGAACTCTAAGGTAGCTGCACACTGGTCCAACCATCAGAAAGCAAGAGACCCAAGAACTAGAAAGGGGAAGCTCACAGAGCCATTTATCCCTCCGCCCTTCAATTAACCCATGTATGTATCAGCCAGGTTGGCACAATAAACTAACTACCTCAGATACCAATGATATTGTACCATCATTCACACATTCTACCACCTTTCTTTGGAATGGGAGAGGGTAACTGGGAGCTAGTCCTGCTGGGAACCACTGAAAGACTATGGAATGAATCTCAGAATGATCCAATCACACTATTACAGGGGAGAGGAGGCTAGTTATTACCAACTCTTTGCTCTATGGGCTGAGGTTTAACTGCCTGACACTTCCAGCCTGCCTTTCCTGTGGAGACCCTCAAGCAGAGAGATTTGGGGTCTTAAGCTAGCTAGGGACCAGTCTTTGGAAAAGGATATTATGCTGGGGAGAGAGGCACAAAATAGAGGAAGACCCTTGACAAGATGGACGGACACAGTGGCTTCAGCAAGGGGCTCAAAAATAAAAAAGAAGAATTGTGAGGATGATGCAGGACTGGGTGGTGTTTCTTTCTGCTGAACACAGGATCGCTATGAGTCAGAATCGACTTGGCCGCACCTAGCAGCAACAACCAGCACAGTGTCGATGGCTACCAGTCAGTAAGAAAGCAGTCAGTGAAGTTGTTGGTGGTCTTCATGGTAAACCGAGGGGCATTTTCTGCTAGGGTTTAGAAATTGTGGGGGAATCTGGTGTAAACTAGAGATTTTGATTCAGTATATCCAGGGTAGAATGACAAGTTCTCAGCAGGGGGGTCAAACTGGAATGAACTGGTTGGGCGGCCTGGGTAAAAACCGGGAGGCAGGCTCCTGGTGGTAGTTAGTTTTTGTGTCACTTGGCTGGACCAGGGTTCTCAGTTGTTTGGCTGTAATCCTCTAGGGTGGGATCTGACATTGAAAAAGTTACGATCCCTGACTCAGAGGGTACAATGGCCTGGGGCCCTTCATGCCTGCACCGGGGGGGTGGGTGGTGGGTGGGTGGGGGCTATGCTGTTACTTTGACCGGAAGGACTTAGCAGGGTTCTTCTGCTGCTATGCCAGCCCTCTGTGGACTCCCACAATCTATCATTTTCAAACAGGGGCTGCACACTTATGGTGAATAAGTGTAACATGAATGTTTAAAGTGCACTATTGGTCATTGGTAATATTTTGGGAAAGATAAATACTGAGTGGTGTGGCAGTTACAATCTACTGTCAACTTGAGTGAAGGGGTGGAGTCTAGCCTGTCAATCAGGTCATAGCCAATGAGGCCTCTGTGTGGGTATCCTTCTCCTGAGGATGCTGGGCACTCCTGTCTCACTCCCAGGAGGTGGGACACACACTCTTCCTGCAAGACAGTCCTGTTGACAAGCCACATGGAGCTACGCTGATGGAACCCGAGCCCTGGAGCTGGAGGAGCCATGTGGAGACTCATACCAGTGCTGCCGTGCTTCCACTGCCACTGGATCCACAAGACTTTCCACCCACTGGCATGCATTCGGCCATTGCATGTGCTGGGTGAGTCTGAAGAGGAATTTATAGACTGGTATTAGACATATGGGCTAATATATGACTTACAGACTTGATCTGGACAAGGCTGGAATGCTTTTTTAATATACAGCTACTCTTTATATAAAACTCTTTCTTAAACACATGTAACTACCACAAGTGTCTATGAATTTTTTTTTTTTTAGTCAACCCAGACTAACACAATTGGTTTAAAAGACAAAGTTCTTCTCTATTTTGGAGAGTATTTTGTAAAAGGATCCAACTATTAATTTAACAAATAGTTATCACCTAATCTGTGTGTGGAGTACTGGTGGTGCTTGTGGTAGTTACATAATCTGGTGCCAATTTGGGGCTTGAGAGGCTTAAGAGTGAAGGAGTGGAATCTAGTCTCTTAATCGGGTCATAGCTGATGAGGCCTCTGTGTGGGCATAGCCTTCTTCTGAGTATTCCGGGAAGTCCTGATTTTCCTCCTTGGAGGCAGGAGACGCTTTCTTTCTCTGCTTACTTCCTGCAAGACATCCCT
>NW_022111373.1:114674056-114681434 GCF_000313985.2 Echinops telfairi
TCCTGTGGCTGTTAGATTTCATGTCAATTTAAGTATGTACGAAAGTGCAGGGGTGGAATCCACCTGTCAATCGGGTCACAGCCCTATGATGTCTCCTTGGGGGTGTGGCCTTCCTACAAGAAAAAACTGGGATCCTCACCCTCTCTCTGAGACCTCCCCTTCCTGCTTTCTCAGATTCTGCCTCCAGGAGGGGCTCCAGGTGGGCTGCTTGACCCCGAGGACTGTCCACATCCTGTCATGATGCGTCCACTGGACGTGGTCCACTAGCCTCCGCACCCACGGGACTGTGATCTTCCTGCTTCACTTTTCTGTGCCACCAGTCTGAAGAGGGCCCTGGCTTGCATGGGATTTGTGAACTTGAGTTGGATTGGGCTGGGATATCTTTTTGATATAAGATTATTTCTTGAGATAAATTCTTTCTTATACATACATGCGTGTCACGGGATTTGTTTCTCTACTAACACAGATACTCAAGTCATTTCTGCCTTATCTCATAGAGTTAAATCACTCTGGGCTTTTGTAACGGAGCCCTGGCGGCATTGTGGGTTTGACAGTGGACTGCTAACCACAGAGTTTTGGGGCCCAAGATTTAGGTCTCAGGAACCCTAGAGAGGTTCCCTCTGAGTTGGAATCGACTGGTGGCCGTGGGTTTGCTTATTGTTTCTTTGGTTTGTGTTGCTGTTGGCTCTCATCTCGTCTCTGAGTCTTCCTTCATTGCACTGTCTAGCAGGCTTTGCCCGCTCTCCATTTATTTCCTCCTGGCGGTAATCAGCAGAGAGGTACCACTGAGCATCAAACAGGCACAAGTGTTTCGCTGAGGGCATGGTTACCAGTCTCTAAACGCCCTGCCTGGTCCCCAAGTTTTATGGTGCTGTGTCGAAGTGATGATGGTCCTCAGGACACATGCTGTTAAGTGCCTTGGAGTGGATTCTGACTCACAGCACCCCATTAACAAAGTTAAATTGTCCCACGGTGTCTCTTGGGTGTAACCTTTACCTGAAGAGCTCTGGAGGCATAGAGGTTACAGTGCGTGTGCTGCTAACCCAAAGGCAAGTTAACTGCTATGCAGCAGAAAAATGAGGTGAAGTCTAAGGTAAAGATGTACAGACTTGGAAACCCAATGGGTGGTTACCTTCTATTCCAGTGGGTGACTGTGAGTTGGGAAAGAACTCCACAGCAGTGTGCTGGAATCTGTGCAGTACTGCCAGGTCTTTCTCTTGTGGAGAGGCTCAAACTGAAACACAAACTCACTGCCATCAAGTCGGTTCTGTCTCATGGCAATCCTATAGGCCAGGGCAGAAATGCTCCTGTGGGTTTTTAAGACTGTAACTGTTTACAGGAGTTGAAAGCCTTTTGTCTTTTTCTGGTGGGATGGCTGGTGGGTTTGAACTTCTAACCTTGAGGTTGTCAGTTCAATGAGTAACCACTATGGGAAGTGGCTCAAATTCACTGCCATCAAGTCAGTGCTGACTCAAGGAGACCCTATACAACAAGGTGGAACTGTCCTTGTGAGTTTCTGAGACTGAAATGATGGGAGTAGAAAGCACTGTCTTTATCCCGAAGAAGAGCGGCTGGTGGTTTCGAACTGTGGACTTTGTGGTTAGCAGGCCAACATGTAACCACCACCCCACCAGGGTTCCTGACGCCGCTGCGTGTCTGGGTGGGTGCAAATTAACCAACTTTGCCTTTGGCAGCAGAGCATTTTCAGCCAAAAAACTCCCCCAAGGCCAACGAAAGAAAGAAAAGAAAAATGGAAAAACAAACCAAAAACTAAGCTCACAGCCTCCAGTCTGTGTTGAGCTTCTGAGCCTGTAAATCTTTATGATAGCAGACAGTCAGCCTCATCTTTCTCTCACATGGAGGGGATGAGTGGGTTTGAACCACACATCTTGGAGTTAGCAGGCCAGTGTGTAACTCACTATGCCACCAAGACGCCCTACGGGAAGGCTTAGCATGGTAGAGTTAGCCGTTAATACCCGGATCACCTGGGAACCCTGTCAAAGGGTAGATTCTGAGCCAGGAGCTGGGGGTGGGCCGCAGGCGATGCATATGGCAAACTTTAGTGTGAGACCCAGGCAGCTGGTCTGTGCACCACCCTCTGCAGGAGCAAGGTAATGAAAAGGTGGGGAGAGGGGGCAGAGGGCATCGAAGATCATCAGACTCTTAAACACATCAAGGAGTCAGAATGCCCTCGAGCCTGGGTGGGTCCTTTCCACTCACTATCCCCAACCCCTACCCCCCTTCCCAGGCTAGCCCGAGACCATGTGCCAGGTCCCTTCCCCTCCCCTCTCACCCAGCATCCCGTCCCGAGTTTGCTCGCCGCCGGCAGGTGAGCTCACGTGGGGCGTCTCTCTGGCGCTCCTGGGGGACCCGGCAGACCGGTTTTACCGCTCCTCGTCCCCTGGCTGCCGCCCTGGAGACCTCCCTCCATTGTACTCACCCGCCGCTTTTCTACCCGGGTGCGAGCGCGCGGCAGCTGGTGGAGGGCCGTTTCCAGAGCCGCGTGTGAAAGCGGCCCAGCCCCAGTGGCAAGCTCCAGCCTCGGAGACGCGGGAGGAAACGCTCCGGTCGGGGGCGTGCGGAGCCCCAGCGGCGCTCGGAGGCGCCGGGGAGGGAGAGGGGCCGCGGCGGCCGGAGCGCCGGGGCGTTTGGGGCCGAGTTCATGACTGCGCGTGGCCGGCTCGGCGGCGAAGGCAGCCTGGTGGAGCCGTTTCTAGTGGAACGTTCCACCGCGAAGGCAACGTCGGCCTGCCTCTCCTCCTGCGCAGGGATTCCCACGGGCAGGCGCTCCGGCGACAGGCAGCGGACTGCGCGCCCCGCGGCGCCGGGCGAGGCGGCCGTCTGTCTGTCCCAGCGGGCAGGGAGGCTGGGTGGCGAGCTTGACCGGGGCGCGCGGTTCCGGGAGCGAGCGAGCGGGCGCGCTCACTGTTGCATTTCCCTGGCTCTGTTCTAAGCACGTTCTCCTGCCCTGGCAGTGGGGGCCGAGGTTTATCCATGGATGATGGGCAGGGTGAGAAAGGGCAGTGGTCCCCGAGAAAGGAGGGGCGTGAGATGATGGAAGAGGTGTGTGCTCAGGGGCAACATGACCTGGCCCCAGAGCTTTCAAAAAGTTCAACTCCGTTTTCTTTTTGGCTCTCACCAACCGAACTTCATTCTCTCACAGTTTGAGACGCTGCAAGTCCGACTTCAGGGCTCTGCTCTGGGGACAGCTTCCTCTCTCTGATGACGCTTCTGGTCCTTGTTGCCTGCCTCATTGGAGGTCTCCATTACCCTTGGCATTTGCCTTCCTCCATGCCTGCTTGCGTCATCTGCTCCTTCCATGTTTTGTTCTTAAAATTAAAAGGAATTATGAATTGGGTGAAAGTTTTCAGAGCATCAGTGTTCCATTCATACACATCCTGTTTCCTCACATCCATTGCATGAATCTAGCAGGACCCATCCCACCTCTCTCCTGTGTTTCTTGTCTCCACTCCTGCTTTCTCAATCCTCTGAACTTTGCCTTTGGGTAAATGCTGCCCTCGTGATCCCAAACAGTCAATTATTCTATCATGTGCAAGCATCAATAGTATTGTTATCCTTCTCATAGACAATACTAACAATAGTATTGTTATCCTTCTCATAGACCAATTTTTTGACTGAAAAATTTAGCTACCAGGGGAGAATTCAGTTTCAGACCCAGTAAATGACCAATGATCATAGTCTCAGGGTTTCCACCAGTCTCTAACTGTACAGTTAGCTTGGCTTCCTTCATGATTTTGAGGCCTATTGCACATCATACTCCTGCTCTCTCCTGACCTTCTAATGTGGTCCCTCTCAAGGCAGTTGGTAGTGGTAGCCTGGCACCATCGGGTTCTCTCCTCAGGATTGAGGAGGTGGGGTGTGCGTGGTCCAGTAGGCAGCTGGAGTAATTGTTCCCATGTCCCTTCACTTTTCACCGCTCTCTTTCCCCTGGACAGGGAGAGACCAATAGTTGCCCCCTAGATGGCTACTCAATACCCTAATCTCTAGTCACCAAAGTAGGATGTGGAATGTGTGGACTCTGGGATGCCAATTGACCTTGGTAGTTCCACTTCCCCCACAAAGGGTTTGAAGTCTCCCCTGGATGTGAATTTGTAGAAATGACCCCCTTTTTCTGACCTCGGATGCTTATCTCACAAGGCTGTGAAGAGCGCTTCCCTGAGCCACTCTCTTCCCCAAAGACCCTCCCATGGTACTGATTATGTTCCTGGGCTTGTTCTAAACACCCAATTCTCATAACTTTATAAGAATTCCTTTTTAAGTTGCCATTTTTTAGGTGGGAAAGCTGAGTCCTAGAGATGTTTACTCACATGCCCAATGGTAGGCAGCCGAGGAGCAGTAGAGTCAGGTGAGCTGACTCCAAAATTCCCTATCTACCCATGATGCGAAAATGCACATTCCGTGGTAATTGTGTGTGTAAAGTACTTAGTATTATCTCCAGTAATATAGGCATGTAAATATCAAAAGAGAAATGGCACAGAGGATCAGGGTCCATGTGCTTGTGGGAGATCTGTCAAAGGCATTGGGGCTCGACATACCCCCGTATTGGTTTCCTGTTGCTGCTCTGACAAATGACCAGAAACCCAGTGGCTTGAAATCGCCCCAAGCCTTACCCAGATCTTCCTGGGTTAAAATCAAGGTGTCATCAGGGTCATGTTCCTTCCTAGAGACTCTAGGGGAGAGGTCATTCCCTTGCCTTACCCAGAGATCCACATTCCTTGGGTTGTGGCCTCTTCCACCATCTTTGAAGCGGAATCTTTTCCAGCTGAATCTTGTTGGATCTCTTTCATATCGCAGCAATCTGACTCTTCGGTCTCCGTTTTCTGATTTCAAAGATCCTGGTGATTATTACATTGGTACCATTTTCATCATCCAGGAGCGTCTTTATTTTAAAAATAGCTGGTTAGCCACCCTAAGCCCATCTGTAACCTTAACTCCCTTTTGCCATGTTGCATTGAAGCAGAGTCACAGGTACAAGCAGAATGTGGACCCAGGAGACCTGCTGCGAGATGTTTTCTGTAGCCCAGGTAAAATTGACCTCCGCCTTCAACCCGAGAAAAGGGTATGGAAGCAAGAGACACCACGGAGCCAGAGCAGAGGGTCTTGGTGCTATTTGAAAATCGGGGTGAGGGGAAAGCATACCTGGGAGGTTAGTGATCATCAAATTCAGAAACAAGCTCGATTTGAGTTGTACTGTGTTGTTGTCAGGTGGTCCAGGTGGCACGTTAATCGGTTGGAACCAGTTAACAAGAGCAAGGTCCTAGCTCGACAGTTAAGCTTGGAAGTTCTCAGCAGAGAGTTGGCGCTAAGAACACTCACCCTGCCCTTCGCTTGTTTCAGAGACTGCCCAGCGCATCCCTGGTGAAATCCTGGTAGTTTCACTTCTTTTGCTTATTCCATCTTCCCTTTTCACTCCTCCAGGGACCAGGGCCTTTAGACTGCCATTTCAGATGAGGGAGCTTCAAGTGACCAGTCTCCCCCCATCTAGATGTTCCGTGTGGTACTGAGTAGTTACCAGAAATACTGTTCCCGGTGAACTGAGAAATGAGATCAGCCTTCCCTGATAATCGAGTTTCTGGGTGTGGCTCAGCTAGGCTGGTGATTTGGATCCACCCAGGGGCACCTCAGAAGAAAAGCCTGGTAATCTGTCTTTGAAAGATCACCCCCAACCAAAAGCAAACTCACTGGCAGCGACTAGATTCCCACTCATAGTGACCTTATAGGGGGCAGGGTAGAACTGCCTTTGTGGGTTTCTGAGGCCAAAAGTAACTTTTTATAGTAGAAAGTCTTGTCTTTCTCTCATGTAGCTGCTGGTGCCTTTGAACCCCTGACCTTGCAGTTAGCAGTGCAACGTGAGCCACCGGAATACCCCAGCCAATGAGAAAGCCCCGGAGAAGAGTTCTGCTCTGAAAGCTGCCAGCTAAAGTGGACTTTCTGACCAGGGTTTGTTGTTGTTGCTACCGCCCCCCACTCCCCCCCAAATAACAGGATTCTGCATCCCATGAAGCCCCTCTGGTGTCCAAAGCAGGACCTGTGGAGAGGAGGGGTGGTCAGCACCGCCTTTCTGAGAGCCTGGTACACAGCTGCTGGGACGGTTCGGCCACCTGTTCCGAAGGCTGCCTTTGGCAACGGATTCCTGCATGTGCCTCCCTCGGAAAGCATGATCCGAGCAGAAAGAAATGTGTCCCTCTTCATTAGCGAGACAAAAACCCCAAACGGGATTTCATGGCACTTTTAATCCGTGCTTTAAAATAGATATGTTGCATTTTAAACGCATTTAGTCCTAGTTTTGCATCTTGGATTTTGTTTATTAAGACAGAAAATAAAGTCCCATGAGAGTAAAGTCGATCTCAAAGGAAACAGCTTATTTAAACGAAAGGCTAGAATCACGTCCTCTTAGAAATCCCCTCTGAACTCCGCTGGACAGATTCCAAGTCTTGTCTGCAGCAGATTTTGTGACAGTGAAATATTCAGACCAGGAATGTGTCCTTGGTGATTTCTGTGCTCGCGAGGGCTGGCCTTTATGATAGATTGAGGCAGTTATTATGAGAAAGAGGCCGCAGAACGCTCTCCGTCTTCACAGAGGACAGAATGAGAGCAAATTGGCTGAACACGCAGCCAAGAGTCCCATGCTAGAAATAGAGGTCGCGCCTGCTTGTTTAAGGGCCATTTTCAGCTAGGACCAGGCTGCTCTCTAGCTCCCTCCTCTGGGATCCTGCGAGTACTACCCCGAGGTTGTCGCTTTGATCCTTTTACAAGTAGTCTCAACTCGCCAAGGATTTGTTCCCTCTGACAATGCTGTCCCCGAAATTGGATCTACTGTCAATAGGATACCTCCTTTATTATCATTACTATTTCTAAGTTTCTAGCTTACCATGGGCCCTGTTTTAAAACAGTAAATCACAACCCGGCATCTGTGAACGAACTTCTGAGAATAGTATTCAGCAAATTGTGTGCAGCAACAGGCTGTGTAGTGCATTTTACGAAGGTTCAAGGTGTACCATCACGGCAGGCTTCTGTGTTATTTGTTGTAACTCGAATCCTTCGTGATCTGGGGAGTACCTGAAGTAGATTGTGAAGTCATTATTTGTTTATGTGCCTGTTCCTACCAATAGACTGTAAATTCTCAAAGGACATGACTCATGTCTCATTTACTTTTGTACCCCTGAGGCTGCAGTGGATGGTGAATGAATGGTTGACTCACTGGCTGGCTATGTCCCTTGAAAACACATTTTAGTGTCTTGGAGACAATGTGTGTGTGTGTGAGAGAGAGAGAGGAGGGGGGGAGTTTAAAAGAAGCAAAAGCAGGAGAAAGAAGAGGAGAAAGAGGCAATAATGAATAAATGATTCTTTTTTTTTT
>NW_022111373.1:114681690-114686512 GCF_000313985.2 Echinops telfairi
GAATAAATGATTCTTTGAAGTACTTTGTATTGGTCTGTACAAGATTCTGATATTTGGCAATAATGAGAGTAGCGATATCAGGAGGGTAAGGGGAAGGTGGGGAGGAAAGGGGGAACCGATCACAATGATCTATCTATAACCCCCTCCCAAGGGGATGGACAACACAAAAGTGGGTGAAAGGAGACATCAGTCAGTGTAAGACATGAAAAAATAATAACAATTTATAAATTATTAAGGGTTCATGAGGGAGGGAGGGAGAACAACGGGGAGCTGATACCCAGGGCTAAAGTAGAAAGAAAATATTTTGAAAATGATGATGGCAACAAATGTACAAATATGCTCAACACAATGCATGTATGGATGGATTGTGATCAGAGCTGTATCAGCCCCCAATAAAATGATGAAAAAAAAACTCCAAGGTGAAAGAAAAATAGATTTCGATATTTGGAAATCGAAGGAGTGTGTGGAGTCATGTTGTTAAAGACCCGAAGCATGTTGATGATTGTTGCTTTGTTAGATGCTGTAGAATAAGTTCCGACTCCTAGAGACTTGATGTACAATAGAAGGAAACACTGCCAGTTCTGCACCATCCTCACAAGTGTGGCTAGATTTGAGCCCACTGTTGCAGCTGCTCTACCAGTCAGTGCCATCAAAGGTCTTCCTCGTTTTCTCTGCCCCTGCGCCTTACCAAGCATGATGTCCTTCTCCAGGGACCGGTGTCACCTGGTAACATGTCCAAAGTAGGTGAGATGAAGTCTTGCTGTCTGCACTGCCAAGGAGCATTCTGGCTGTACTTCTTCCAAGAGAGACCTGTTTGATCTCCTGTCAGTCCATGGTATTTTTCTTGGACCACACCATAATGCAAATGTATCGATGTCCAAATGTCACACAGATATGAGGCCACTGAAAAGATGGTGACTTGGGTCAGGTGTACCTGAGTCTTCAAAGTGACATCCTTACTCTTTAATACTTTAAAGAGGTCTTATGGAGGAGATTTGCCCAGTACAATATGTCATTTGATCTCTTGACTGCTGCTTCCATGAGAATTGATTGTGGGTCCAAGCAAGAAGAAATCCTTGACATCTTCAGTCTTTTCTGTTTATCATATGTTATCTATTGGTTCAGTTATGAAGATATTTTTCTTTGCATTGAAGTGCAGTCCATACTGAAGGCTGAAATCCTTGCTCTTCATCAGCAAATGCGTTAAGTCCTCACTTTTGACAAGCAGGGTTGTGTCATAGGCATATCACAGGTTGTTAAACCTTCTTTCAACTCTGATACTGTGTTCTTCTTCATAAAGTGTAGCTTCTTGTATTAGCTGCCCAGCATACAGATCGAATAAGTATGGTGAAAGGATACAGCCCTGATGCACATCTTTCCTGATTTAAAACCCTGCAGTATTCCCTTGATCTGCCCAAAGAAGCTGCCTCTTGGTCTATGTCAAGGTTCCATACGAGTACAAGGCAGCGTTTTGGAATTCCCATTCTTCTAGTCTATTCAAGTTTGTTACGACACACAGTCAAATGTCTTTGCCTTGCCAATAAAACATAAGCAAGCATCTTTCTGCTTTGAGCCAAGTTCCACCTGACATCAACAATGTTGATCCTCGTTCTACCTGATCTTTTGAATCTGAGGATCCAGTGGCCTCTTCGGGGGAGATGACAGCCTATGAACGGCTCCATAAAGCCAGCAGAAAACAGAACCGAGTGCACCCCTTGCCAGAAAAGCAGGTGTTGGGTGGGGCCTAGAAGAGGCTGTGTCGCCCTCAGAGCCCTTTGTGTTCTTGTTGAGTGGGGGTGATCACATATGCTTGTGTTTTGTTTTGCATTGTTTCCCTGTTTACCTCCTCACTGGAGGCCTGCCAGCCTGCCGTTTAAGTGAATCGATATGCCATTATTTAATATGTTGGAAACCCCCCCCCAAACATTTAAATGCTTTCCTGTTAAACAAAACATTTCTCATAATTGCTCAAAACAATTCAGAAAAAATAAGCTTGTTCTAACCATCTTTAGATTTTCCCATGAGCTGGTTGTCTTTACTGACAATGTTGTACAGTGTAGCGGGTAGGGGCAAGGAGCCCTGGTGGCACTGTCAGAGAAGCATTGGGCTGCTAACAGCAAGACTGGGGGTTCAAATCCACCAGCTGCTCCTCGGAGAAGAATGAGGCTGTTTGCTCCCATAAAAATGTAAAGCTTCAGACACCCTCTCAAGGACCACTAGAACGCTCACTGCCATTGAGTTGATTCCAGCTCGTGCCCTAGAGGACAGAGTAGAATTGTCAGTGTGGGTTTCTAAGACTAAAATGTTTTATGGGAGTAGCAAGCCTCATCTTTCTCCAGTTTTCAGCCCAACCCATAACTTAGTATGCCACCAGGCCCCTTCAAGGGCCACTGTCTAAGCTACTATACGTTGTAATCAACCTGATGGCAGTGGTGGTGTGTTGCAAAGGGCGTTGATATAGTTTATTATGCCAGCGTTTCTGCCAGACCGCCTGCCTTCGAATCCTGACTCCAACACTTTGTACCTGCGAGACTTTGGAAAGCAACTTAATATTTCTATACTTGAATTCCCTTATCTGTAAGAAAGTGAGATAAAACTTGCTTTCTTATCGTGTGATTATGAGGATTGTCATTGTTCACTGCCGTCAAATCAGTTCGACTCATAGCGACCCTACGTCCAACGGAAGGCAGCACTGCCCATTCCTTCAGCACCCTCACAATTGTTGCTGGCACCTTCAATATTCTTTGCCAGCACCATAATTCAAATGCATCCATTCTACTTCTGCCTTCCTTATTCAGTGCCCAACTCTCACATGCATATGACGCAATTGCTGTTAGGGGCTGTCAACTCCTAGAGATGCTGACGGAGTAGAACTCTCCCCTAGGGTTTCCTAGGCTGTACTCTTTACAGGAGCAGATCACCACAGCCTTCTCCCTTGGAGCCACTGGGTGGGCAGGAAAGGCTCTTTGAAGCTCTCTTCATATGCAGCCCATCGCCATGCATGGAAATGATCACAGGGGAGGTTTGTTCAAGGGTAAAAGAAGGAAGCTACAACCTTGTTTGGCTGAAGTTCCCAAGGGTGTTGAGAAGCAGGATGGAATAATGTCTTGTTTATGAGCACCTGTTGCAAAAGCCTTCTGGGACAGCATGTAACACACAGCCCAGTAACCTTTTACAAACATGTAGGGGTGGAGAGCAGACGAGTAGAATTCCAGTATTTTCCACATGGAGAATGGCAAATTCTCCCTATCACTAGGTGGCTGTCTCGGAAAACCAAAAGGGGTGAATGTGATGGTCAGGTATTATGTCAACCAGACACTTCTGGGTAAGGGTAGGGGTGGAGCGCAACACCTCGATTACGTCGAAGCCTGATGACATCTCTTTGGTGTCATGAGCTTTTTAGTATAAGAGAAAGAGACCGAGTGGAGTCGAATCCTCTTTGGCCCTTTGCCTTCTGCCAGAGCTGGATCTGTGTCTTTGCTTCGCCTGCTGATCCCAGAAGCCATCAGCAGACTACCAAGGGTGGATTCATTGGGCCGACTTGGAACCTCTGCATCTACCAGCTGTCTCTGCTTCACCCAGCCTGCTTCTGGCTTCTCAGCTTCCATGAGTCATGGGAAGCCTGACTGGAACTGGACTGGACTGACCTATTTCTGCAACCGTGTAAGGCATTTCTCGATATAAATCTTTTTCTCTTGATGAACACATATAAGCATCACTGCCTTTGCCTTTCTAGAGAACCCCGCCTCACGCACTGAACTGTTGTAATGAACCCACTTTGGCTTTGAGCCCACAGGTGACTTCTCTCTAAGGGAAGCAGCTTTCACCAGGAGGTGTTGCTCATGGCGCAGCAGCTGCCACTGGAGTCTTCTCAGGGAGGCTGTGATCAGCCGGGCCTGGGCAGTCTGTGCTGTCTGGGAATGGGCAGGTGACTCCGGAGACAGCCGTGGAGGGACAAGCCTGGGCATATGGTCCTTGTTGGCACCATGTAATGCAGTAATTAAAAATGCCTTAAAATGAAGAAACTTCCCCAACTATAAAGGATATCACGGTAGCTGTCAAATTAGCATTTTCTGCCTCTTTTTTAACAATGCCATAATCTCATTAATCTACAGAAGGAATTAAATGCGTGGACTCCAACCAGTTGGCTGGACATATGTTGCTCACTGGATTGGCCATTTGGCTGGATCAGATTAAACCGAGGAAATTGCATTTTATTTTGGGCACCCAACTCAGATCTGAGCTTGCTCTATTACTTTTTGAGCTCCCACTTTAAAGGGATTGGTTGGTATGTGTCCAAAAATTTAGTAGCAATTTGAGTTAAAAGGGAAAAAAAGAAAGAAAGGAAGGAAGACATTCTAATAAAGTCATTCCATGGAAGAAAAGGACAGAGATTTGGAGCAGGAAGCGGCAGTGTTCACAAGGCTGGCGCCAGCGCTTTGAGAAAGCTGAAACATCAGCAGTGACAATGCTCCACAGCAGAACTGCCAAAGCTGCCATATCTTGCTCACTTCTGGGAGAAGTGGCTCAGCCTATTAAAATGTTGTTGTTAGGTGGCATCGAGGGGGTTCCAACCCATAGCAACCTATGTACAAAAGAATAGAACACAGCCCAGTCCTGGGCCCTCTCCATCCCCACGAGAACCTTCCTTTTCTTCACTGCCCCTTTACCGGACCTAACGTGATGTCTTCCTTCGGGGACCAGTCTCTCCTAACATGTCCAAAGTATGGAAGATGAAGTCTCGCCATCAGCATCATGCTATTAAATCTTTCAGCACACGGCTTTGCCTTGAAACTCTTCATTAACCACTTAGAAAAATGTA
>NW_022111373.1:114686841-114695252 GCF_000313985.2 Echinops telfairi
AGCCTTGCCAGCTGAAGCAGGGAACTGGCTAAGGCAGCTGTACCCTGGTCCGACCATCGGAAAGCAAGAGACCCAAGAACTGGAAAGGCAAGGCTCACTGAACCATTTATCCCTCCGCCCTTCAATGAACCCCACATGTGTTTATTGGCCAGGTTGGCACAACAAACTAACTACCTCACCTTCCAAATGGTTTTGACTGGAAGATGACTATAGCTTACCTGCGTGGATCTGCTGTGGTGGTGGGGGTTTGGGGCCATCGAGTTGATTCCAACTCATAGTGACCCTATAGGACAGAGAGGACAGAGTAGAACTGCCCTATAGGATTAGCAAGGCTGTACTCTTTGGGGGAGATCTCTGGATATTCTCTCCCATGGGGTTATTGGTAGATTCAAACGGCTGGCCTTTTGGTTAGCTGCCAAACCAATATGCCACCAGCGTTCCTTTGAATGGAGATAGTTTCTGGTATTTCCTGAGTACTTGGTAGGGACCCAGTGCATTGTACTGAGCAGTAAAAACGCTAAAATTCATTATCATCGAGTCTTTTCCAACCCAAAGTGACTAGAATTACCCCTGTAGGTTTCCAAGACTATAAATCTTTATGGGAGTAGAAAGCCTTATCTTTCTCCCAAGGAACAACTGGTGGTTTGGAACTGCTGACCTTGCAATTAGCAAGGTCAAGTACCCCACTACAGCATGAGGGCTCCTATGCATTGCCCCACTACAGGAATGCAAATTTCAATCTGACAGCACAGGCATTTCTGGCTAGAGCTAGCTCATAACTAATCTCAAACTGGGAGATATGGCATTTTCCAGAAATGTGCACCATATGCGGGAATTCAGAAGAGGAAGAGGCCAGATCTGGTGTGTTTGTTGAAGGCGTCAGAGAAACCTTTATGAAAGAAGTGATAATTGAAAAGATGGGTAGGATCTGAGGAGGCAGCGATGGGAGCAGAAGAGTCATTTGGAATCCCAGGAGCAAGAAGAGGATGACGTGGAAAGGAGAGCTCTGGGAAATGAGTATGGAAAGGTAGGTGTTAGAGACCATCTGATGGGCAAGTTTAAGTGGCAAATCAAGGGGTGTGGCAGGCACTGGGGGGGCCACCGGAAGTTTTTGAGCAACAGCTAGAGTCCTTCAGGATGACACTATAGCAGGAATGTGTGGGATCCCCAATTGTCTGTTATATTGTGGTGCCAACCGAGTTACTCTGATACCAGGAACTATGCCATCATTAGTTCAAATACCCACAGGCTGCCCATGAGGAGCTTCCAGACGAACTGCAAGAAGAAAGGCCCAGGGATCCACTTTAGACAAACAGCCAGGGGAAGCCTATGGATTGCTACAGGATGTTCTCTGTTCTAGTGGTGGGAGATTCGGCCCCTAGGCCGGGAGTCGCTTGGGATACACAATGGCTGTCACATTGGGCTCAAATGTGTTTGGTGCTGGCACAGGCCCGGGTGATGCTGCTTTGGTTGTTCATGGGGTCGCCGCGAGCTAAACAGACTCAGTAGCAACAACAACAGCAAGGATGACACAGAGCGGGGTGTGGATGCTGAGAAACACTGACTGGTGGGCCCTGCCAGCAGCCTAGGGGAGAGGCATGAGATCCTGTCTGAGGGCGGCCAGGGAGAAGTACAAGCAGGAGGTGGGGCTGGAGTTACTGTGGGCAAGACCAGAACACTGAGCAGGTGCTGGTGAAACCAGCGGGGGCCTCCATGTGATCACCTCCAGCAATAGCCGTCCGGCTGCGCCGCAAGCAGTCTAGTGATTCCAGCATTCTTTTATTTTTTAATATTTTTATTCCAGCATTCTTGTGGATCGTAGAAGCAGACTTGGTGGTGTAGTGATGTAAGGGCTGGCCTGCTAGCCATAAAACACACTGTCAGAATGGCTGGCAGAGTTTGAACTGCGACCTTGCGGTTGGCGGCCAACATGTAGCCTAGGGTGGCAGCAAGTGGGCTCCTTGCTACCAATCTCAGCCCCACCAGGTCCCCCAGGGAGAAGGATGCGGCAGGCTGCTTTTGTGCAGATTTACAGCTTGGGAAACCCTCCTGGGGTGGTTCAGCTCTGGGCTGGAACTGACTCGGTGGCAGGGGCTTGGGTTTGGTTTTGTTGCTGTAAATGGTTCCTCTCTCAGCGAAGCCTTTTCACAAAGCCACGCCTCCTTGAATTGTCTCAGCAAGTGTAAGTTAGGGTCCTGGGCAGGATTGGGGTGCAGGTGGGGGGAAGGTGGGGAGGAGACTCTGGTCTGTATTAAGCTGTCCAACACTGCACCCCAGAGGTGAGACCCTTTCTTGGGCTTGTTAGAGAGATGTGCAAAGCTGACACGGGGACCAGAATTCTATCACCTGCAACGCCACACACATTCTTCTGTGATAAGACTTCATGTTTTGTTTTGTTTTCCCACAACGTATTGACACAGTTCCTCCCCTATCCCCTGGTTTTACACACGCAAAATAAAAAAAAAAATCCTGCCAAAGAGGTGGAAGAGAGGGAAGATGTATTTATAAAAAAAATTTCAGCGAGAGTATGAACAGCGCTGCACATATCTCTATACGGAATGTCAGAATTAAATGTCAGACTGCTGGTTGGAAATTGGCACATGCTGGTCTGTGAGCAGGCAGAAATGGCAAGGGTTTAGGGAAGGAGTTTTCCCATTGGATAGCTGCTCTTGGACCTGTACCCTATATCCAGAAAGAAGTTGGTGAGTTTGAACTGCCCAGAGGGAGGAAGGTGTGGCAGTCTGCTTTCATGCAGTCTCACAGTCTTGAGAAAGACAGTCGCCATTTGATTTCACCTGTGCTTGTGCGGTAGAATTTTCTGAATGGCAGTGAGACTGCTGAGGCGTCTGGCATAGAAACGGTAAATCAGGCCATCTATTTAGGAAGACGTCTCGGCATTTAATTAAGTCACAGACTCTGGGGACGTAGCAGTCTGTGGAGTAATAAACCCATCGCATCGAACCACGAGCCTGTGGACTTTTGTCTCAATTGGCTACAATCATCATAAGAAAGCCTTGCTGGTGCTGTGGCTTAGTTGTTGGACAGCTAACCACTAGGTCAGCAGTTCAAACCCACCCGACTACTCCCTGGGAGGAGGGGAGGAGGAGACTGTCTGCCCCAGGCTTAAAGAAGATTTCAGAAACTCTATGTAGGGCCAGTCTGAGTTGGAATCCATTTGATGGCTGCTCGGCCTCCCACGACACTCTGCCTTTCAGAATGCATTGTAAGGGCCACACAGAGCTCACAGATGATGCTCATGATGATGAGATTTACCTTGGAAGTCAACGGGCTAGCAGGGAAGGGGGAATGTTTAAGATAGAATTGTTCAGTCGGTACATGTTACAAAGTACGTATAGGGCTGCTAATAAATGCCCAAAGGGGACGCCACTCTTCGGTACCCTTCAACCTGAAGGCATCCAGCTCCAGCCAGCCAGCCACAGGAAGTCCCCAGAGGCAGCTTAATCCACCAACCAGCCTCCTGCCTCAAAGCACTCCCCTTTGCTTGCTCTCTGGGCTGGGAAGCCCATTGCTCTTTTTCATGTTCTGGCTACTGATTCCACTGCTGCAGCTCCTCTGCTTCTCCTCAAATGTCACAGCTGGACCGGGATCTGGACCTGGACCAAGCTGGACCAACGACAACAACAACCTTGTCATCTAGTCAATTCTCATTCCTGGCGACCCTGTAGGACAGAGTAGCACTGCCCCCGTGGGTTTTGGAGACTGTCACTCTTTAAGGGAGTTGAAAGCCTCCTCTTTCTTCCGCAGAGCTGCTGGTGTTTCACGCGTTCTCCATGCTGACTGGCTTCCCATCGGAGCAGCCTGCACAGGCATGCTTGGCCATACAGGCAATCTCTGCCTCTTAGACAAGAACCCCATTTGGAGAATTGTGCAGCCGTGACGCAGGAAGCACCTCGGGATTCGAAGCCAGCTAGCCTGGGCCATCGTCCATTCTCAGGCGGTCGAGCCCCGGGAGCCCGCACAACGTTGTGATTGCAGCCTCGAAGGCTGGGATGAGACTGCTCAGGCCGAGAGCCTCATTCTCCAGATACGTTATTTCACCTCCCTGACCCTCAGCTGCCTTGTCTGTCAAATGGGGCTACTGATCCCCACCTCACACGCTCTTCTGAGGATGTGACCACAGGCAGGGGGCCTGACACAAATGTTAGCTGTTATCATCATCAGCAGCAGCAGCAGCATTGGCATGCTGGCTCGGCCAATGAGTCACTTTGTGATTTGGGGCAAGCTACTTTAACCTCTCCAAACCTCAGAATGTATCTTCATCTGGACAATGGGACTCATAATCAATGTTACCTCATAGGATTAGTATGAGGGCGAATTTATCTTATGTTCAGTGGGCATCCCGGAACCATAGCGAGTACCCAGTAAACAGGCCCCACTGCTGTGGGGTACGATGGCTAAGCACCGGACTGCTAGCTAACCGAAAGATTGCCGAAAGAACTTGACCAGCAAGTCCCCGGAAGAAAGACCTGCCCCCTGCTCCTATAAAGATCACAGCTTAGCGAACCCTAACGGGAGGGTCCTCTCGGTCACCAGGCACTGTGAGTTGAAATGGATTCCACAGCACTCAACAACATCGAAAGTGACTTAACCTCCCCGAGGCTCATTTTTTTTAACGTCTCACCTGTGCAACTGGAATAGCTCTACCTAACTCAAGAAGCTAGGAGGAAGACATGCTATCATGTCAATCAAAGACAGTGGACGTATTTGGGGGCGGTTCTCCTGGAAGCACATTTCCCCACAGAATCCATGTCTTTCCAGACTGGATTCTGTTCTAGGTCCTCCCAGGCAATGCCACCCCTGGCCGGATGTTGACCTGCGGACCTGTTGGGCTCACCGACCTGTGATTCTTATAGGCCCACAAATAAACATTTGACATGGATTCAACCCGGTCGCCATGTCAGGTCCAGCTTGCTGTAACCACCTTCTGTCTGCCTGCACCTGCTAGCTGCTGGAAACATCAGGAAACACAGCCTGGAGCTCAGAGGGTGCTGGTGGCAACACCTAGGGCATTCATGCTTCAGGACAGGGGCTGGCAACAGCCTCTTCCGGTGGTGGTGGCTGAGCGCTGGGCCTTTTGTGAACCCTCTCCCCCCAACAAAACAAAACAAAAACAAACTATAGAGAGCTACTAAGCAAGCGATTCGATGTGGGAAGACAAAGGCAGGCCAGGCACAGTCCCCGAGGGCAGGGAGCTCTGAGCACCGGGGGACTGGGCTGGACTCAGAGGGCAGGAAGCAACCAGGATGGCTTTTCTCACTGGCTCAGGATCCGAAGCCACTTCGGTTCAGTAGTTTCTCCAGACACACTGGCTTGCTCACAGATTATGCTGCTGGAGACCTGTCCCCGCGGCTTGTCCCTCTTCTGCCAGATGAGGCTGCCTGCTGCCCTCGCCCTTCTCACCTGTGCTGTGCAGTGACCTCTGCTGGACACTCAGCCTCCTGGAGGAGTCGTTTCTGACTCCCAGCGACCCTACTGGACAGGGCAGAACGGCTCCCCTGGGGGTTTCTGAGGCGGTTAATCGTTGTGGGAGCGGCTGGTCGGTTTGAACCAGCCACCTTGTGGTTCGCAGAGCTACTGCGAGGCGTCTTAGATTGAGTTTAATCTCTGCATATCATTATCCTTCAATCTGCCAAACGGATGATGCATTTTAATCATAATGATGATGATGACAAAAATACCTGCTTTGAAGTTTATTAACGGGGACCACGGTTTAGAAAGGAGGGAGTGAAAAAAGGATCCCCGGTTTAGGGCTTAGGTGGCTTCTCTTTTAGGAGCCCTGGTGGCACAGTGGTTCAGGCCTGAGACTGTACCCCATCTGCTTCTGTTTGCTATAGGGTCACCAGGGGTCAGAATCCACTCAATGGCAGTGGGGATTTTGGCTGTTAAGTTTTGTCAGAAGATGACAAAAAAAAAAAAAATCTGGAAACAGCTGCCATGGTTACACAACATGCTGAGTGAAATTCATGTCACTGCATTGTACATGTAAAATATTGTCGAAATGCAAATGGTTTGATATGGATATACTTACCATGTACACACAATTTTATGCTCCCTTCCTAAATACATACATTAAATTAAGGACATGGTTCTAGCCAATTTTTGAAAAGCAAACAAAAATCACCTCGCTTTTGTGGGACCCTTTTGATTTTCCAGAGAAAATGGTATTTATCTCATTTCCCACCCAGAAGCTTCTACATGCGTGTATTCATCATCTTCCAAAGCAATTACTCTGTACCTTCTACGTCATCCCCGGTGGCTCAAAGAAGCGTATTATACAATGCCTGGCTCCTGCACATCCCTAAGGGAAAGCAATGTGGAAAATAAAAACGACTCAAGCTTTGTACCTTGTCCCTGCTACTTACCACTCTGTCATCTTGGGCACATGATTACCCTCAGTTCCTCTCTCTGTCATACAGGGGTATATTATATGGAAATAGCAATCAAGACATCTAACTCAAATTGTACTGGGCTGAAGACCCAGAATGGAAGGTGTGCCTGATCCAAGCCATGGCATTTTCAATCACCTCCTATGTATTTTTGTATATTGCATAAGGATGTTGTACATTGAGTAAGGTAGACCAAAGAAGAATTCATGCATTTAAATGATCGTGCTGGCAAAGACTTTTGAAAGTCCCATGGACTGCCAAAAGAACACACAAATCTGTCTTGGAAGAAGTACAGCCAGAATGCTCCTTAGAGGCCAGGATGGCGAGGCGTCGTCTCACATAACAACGGGCTCAGACATAAGAACAACAGGGAGGGTGGAGCAGGACTGGGCAGTGTTCAGTTCTGTTGTGCGCAGGGTCGGTTTGGGTTGGAGCCAATTCGATGGCACCTAACAACAGCAGTGGAAGGCAAAGAGCCTTGACGATCCAGGAGTGAAGTTCTTGGAGGCTAATTGGAGGTTTGGGTGAAAAGATTTGGCAATTTGCTCTCATAAAGATTCTCTCTCTCACTGACATCAAGGCAGGCCTGACTCCTAAGGACCCCCGGTGGGTTTCAGAGACTGTAGCTGTTTACAGGAGTAGAAAGCCCAGTCTTTCTCCCATGGAACTACTGGTGGTTTTGAACTGCCTACCATGCGGTTCACATTCCAATGTGTAACGACTACACCATCCCATCAAGTTTACAAGCTGAGAAACCCCATTGGGCAGTTCTACTTTGTCCTTCAGGGTTGTTTTGAGTTGGCATCACCGTGATATGGAGTTGGCACGTGACATCAGGTGTGAGGTAGGGGGTGGGGGCAGTGGTCGTTCAGACTATATAGAAGCCTTGTCTTCCATGAGAGAGACGCAGGTTCAACTTCCAGTCAGTGTGCCTCTTGCTCAGTCACCCATCAATGGAGGCTTGCATGTTGCTCTGAGGCTGAACAGGTTTCAGCGAGCTTTCAGACTAACACTAGTAAGAAAAGCCGGGGCTGACCTACTTCTAAAGTCAGTCCATGAAAACTCGATGGATTACAATGGCCCAATTCCCAATGGACCGTGGGGATGTTTCGTTCTGTGATGCACAGTCTGGGCCAAGTCTACTGCAGTGATCCACCGAGTGCCGGAACTGTAGGAGCTTAAGCTGCTGCGCCTCACCTCAGCTCAGCAAGGTAAGTATCGCTGTTTCCATTTTACAGATGAGGAAACTGAGGCTTAGAGATTTTTCTCGAGGCCATAAAACTATTAGGAGGGCAGTCTGGAAATTCTAGTTTTGGCCCCATCTGTGAGAACTGTAGAAATGCAATATGTGGTGATTCCAAACCTGTTTTAGCCCCACCCTATTTAAGATTTTATTCATTTGTATATATTTTTGTGTGTGTGCAAGAAAACACCATCTAAGCATTCTATTCTGGAATAATGCCTTGATGTTGCTGTGGGGTCAGGTGTTAAACTGTTAACCAAAAGGTTGGCGGTTCAAACCCACCACTACTCTTGGAGGCAAACATATGGCCGTCTGCTGTCCTAAAGACTTACAGTCTTGGGCATCTATATAGGGTTGCTATGAGGGGGAATCCACCGTGGCAGTGGGTTTCATTTTAATGCTTGTGTGAATTCAGGCATCTTGATTTCAGTCAGTGCTAGTGTGAGATATTTATATTTGAAGGTTTGCTTTAATGAAAGGGAGCTTTTTGGTTAAGACCCCAACCAGACCCTCTGTTTTCAAGTCAGGGTTTCCGAACCTGACGTCTCTACAGAAACAAACTGCCTCCTCTCTCTCCCATGGAGCAGCTTGCAGGTTAGAGCTGCCAATCTTTGGAAAGCAGTGCCTAACCCGCTGCACTACCAGGGCATCTTATTTCTGTGACCGCCAGGTAAAATGCAGTAGGAATTTTGGACTCAGTTTTGCACAAGTGCCCTCTGGTGGCACATCTTGGGAATTATTCATTTCTTCGTTAGATAGTA
>NW_022111373.1:114695682-114700791 GCF_000313985.2 Echinops telfairi
GGCTGTGTGGTGGGAGAAAGATGAGGCTTTTTACTCCTTTAAAGAATTATAGTCTCAGAAACCCACAAAGGCAGTTCTGCCCCGTGCTCTAGGGTTGCTATGAGTAGGACTTAACTGGATGAAGGTGAGTTTGGTGTTTACTTACGGCCTTTCTTTCAGAGCCCTGGTGGTGCCGTTGGGTACGTCTCACTCTAACTCCCTGCTAGCCAGTCAATACAGCCACTGTCCAGACTGGAACGGTTTACAGGGTTAGAAAGCCCACTTGTTCTCTGCCAAGCGGCTGGTGGTTTTCCAACTGCTGACTATGTGTATCACGGCCTAACGCGCAACCGCTGCACCACCAGGGTGAGTTCTGGACTGCTAATTGCAAAGGTGGCGGCTCAGCTCAGCAGCCATTCCATTGCAGACTCACAGCAGCTGTTCAGTGTTCACGACTATTAAACTGTATGGACCCACCAGTCTCATCTTTTTCTTGTGGAGTGGCTCATGGGTTTGAACCATCAGCCTTGTGGTTATCAGCCTAGTCCACAGAGTCACAAAGGCTCCTTCCCTAGCTCCTTCTATATAGTGGGATGGCCTAAATATGTTCTTCCAAAGTTAAAAAAAATTTTTTTTAAAGCAGGTACTATAGGGCAGCATTGTGCTCAGTGTATTTATATCTATATCCTGTTTAACCTTGACCACAATCCTTTTGGTTATGATTATGTCCACATTTCATAGAATAAAGAGACTCAAAGAACTTACGTAACTTCCCACCTGGCTGGTCAGAGTCAGAACTGGAATTCAAGCTCAAGTTTCTAACCTCACAGCTTATAGCTTTGTCTTCTTACCCTGTGGCTTCTCATGGAGGGTTCCAAATGCTGGTCGTGTTCAGGTTCAGTTCAAATCCCCAACAGGGACAGTGAACTTGGTCAGGTGTTATGTTCCTGCAGGCGGGAGCAGCATCAAGGCAAATGTGCTTGTGCAAGTAAAAAGTCCTCCTGGACATATGGTGATGCAACTGAGACAGAGCCTTGGGAAACAGGGAGCTCTGGTGGTGTATGGTTGTACATTGGGCTGGGATCCCTAAGGTTCCCAGGTGGAAACCCCAGCCTTGGGAGAAAGACAGCTTTCTATTTCTGTAAACAGTTACAGTCTCCGAAACTCACAAGGGGCAGTTCTACTCTGTCTTATGAGTTGGCATTGACTCAATGGCAGTAAGTTTGAGTTTTGACCAGCTAAGGGGAACCTTGATGGTGTAGTGGATTACACACTTAACTGCTGACAACAAGGCCAGTGGTTCAAGCCCAATAGCTGTTCCATGGGAGAAAGAAGAGGCTGTCTACTCCAATAAAGATTTAAAGTACTAGAAACCCAAAGAGGCAGTTTTACTTTGTTCTAGAGCAGTGGTTCTCAACCTTCTTAATGCCATCACCCTTTAATACAGTTCCTTATGTTGTGGTGAAACCCCCCCCCCAACAATAAATTATTTTTGTTGCTACTTCATCACTGTCATTTTGCTAATATTATGAATTGGGTGACCCCTGTGAAAGGGTAATTTGATCCCCAAAGGGGTCGTGACCCACAGGCTGAGAACTGCTGGAATAGTGCTTTGTATAGGAACTCAAGGTAGAGAAAGGTGAGAAGAAGACCAATTCAGAAAGCACGATGTAGTTCCTGGAGGGAGAGTCGTCCAGAACTCAGGTTGGAGGTTGGTCCCATGGACAGAGGGATCCTACATCTTCAAGCAGACAGGTAGGAGGAGACCAGAGCAGCTGAGGGTCCCCAGAGGGCTGACAATATAAGGACCTGGTCTAAGCCACAGAGAGTCTGGGATAATGATCAAATTCAAATGGGAATGAGTCTCCAGAATGAAGTAGAAGTTCCCCCAATGTCTTGCTGGGACAGCAATTCCACATGACCTCCTATGGTCACCCCTAGTTCTTGAAAACTGAGCTGAGGGAGGGAGAGGGGGACAGGGATGGCTAAGGAGAACTGAGGTCTCCCCATCTGACCATCAGGACCACTGGTTCTTCTCGTTTGGAAGCCTGAGAATTATGGGCACGTAAAGGGCTCAAAGGCTTGTTCACTTGGGTGAGGGGGAAGCCAAATCAGTAAATCAAAATGGTGTTGGTGAAGAAACAAAAGCAAAGGAAATGTGGGGCATGCTGAGATAGCTAGCACATTCCTGATCCTCCAAGTGGTGGTTTTGAGCTGCTGACCTTAAGGTTAGCCACCCAATGTGTAACTCACCATGCCACCAGGACTCCTGGAGGAAGGAGGCAGTGGCAGTGTTTCATCTGGATCTGGTGGCCCTTGGTAGAGGGAAGGAGGTGGGAGAAGGGTTGCCTGAGGTCGATCCCTGCAGGCTCTATCAAATCAAAGGGCGTGGGACTTCAAATCCCACTTCAAATACAGGACGCCAAGGCGGCCTCCCGGCCCTCTTCCGGATCCGTGTCTGCACCATTGCCAGGCACTCTCTTACTAGTTTCTTTGAGGCCTGTTTCCTTGGGAATCTGGAGGGGGGTGGGGGTGGGTGGGGTGGTGTCAGGATCTGCTTCTAAGAGAACCAGGCTTCTCACATCTTCAAGTTTCCATCACTCAGGAAAGGAGTCTCATTGGTCCACCTTTAGGTCCCACGCCCTTTGATTGGTCAAAACCCAAACAAACAAACAACGCCCCCCCCAACTTCACTGCCATTGATTCATGCATACTCATACTTAGGGACCCTATAGGACAGGGTAGAACTGCCCCTGAGAGTTACTGAGACTGTAACTGTTGACGGGTGTATAAAGCCCTGTCTTTCTCCCGCAGTGTGGCTGGTGGTTCTGAACTGCTGACTTTGATTGGCAGTACCTCTTTTATCCTTCCTTAAATCTCTTCAGGAGCCCTGGTGGAGTAGTGGTTACTCATTGTGCTGCGATGTTCAAGGTCAGCTCTAGGCGGGGTTTTCTATTCCCACAAAGAGTTACAGTCTCAAAACCAATCCTGGCAGTTACAGCTCATCGTCCAGGGTCACTAAGCGTCGGAATTGACTCGATGGCACTGCGTGGAGTGGTGGACTTGCTCTCTCTTTCATGTGAGCTTCGGATCTGGGCAGATGGCGGAAAGTCAGCCAATTAGGCGCCAGGTTTGTTTTTTTTTAATTCCCAGTTTTTTATTGAGTGACAATTAGGAGTTGCAAAACAAGACATCATTCAGCACCACAATTCAAATGCATCAGTTCTTCTCGTCTGTCAGTGTGTTGTACTGCAGTGGCCTGAGTGGTTGATGCTGGAAAGGATGTCACGGGTCTTATCAGTATCAGCAGCGTCACTGGAGGTGAGCCGCTGTCAGTGGAGCTTTCTGACTATGAACAGAGTCTGGAGAAGGAGCAGGGTCTCCCTTCTGAGGACTTAGTCCTTGAAAGCCCTGTGAATTGCAGTGGAACAGGATCAGTTATAGGGTCTTGGCTCTAGCTAAACCCTTTCTCCATGAGAGCAGAGAATGGGCATGGTTCCCTAGGTTTATGGCTTTTAAGTGGACTTCTGATTTGTTTGGAAGCTGCTAGGGAGCCCCAGGTTAGTACCTATGTTCTCAAGAGGGCAGGTCCAGAGTACCGAGTGTACCAGACACCGGCTGCTGGGCCAGGAGTGAACCATTATCTGTAACAATAGCAACAATAGTGACCACTCTCCCTTCCCCACTGATGTCACTTCACAGATACCCTATAGATCCCAGGAGAACTTCTCTGTAGGGTTTCTAAACCGGTAAATCTTTCTAGGAGCAGACAACCTTGTCTTTCTCTCTAGGAGCAGCTAGGGGGTTGGTTAACCACCAACCTTGTGGTTAGCAGCACAAGGCTGAAACTATTTTGCTACTTGTGGTCGTTACATCATTTCATGTCAACTTGAAGATACATGAAAGTGTAGGGTGGAGTCTAGCCTGTAATCAGGTCAGAGCCTGCTGGTACCTCCTTGTGGGCCTGGCCTTCACATAAGGAAGGTCCTGGGAACCCCCTCCAATCTTCTGCCTTCACCTTCCTGCTGGCTGGCCCTTATGGTGGCCAGAGAGACCTGGAGATATGGCTACCACCATTGAATACACAAGACTTTGCACCCACCAGCCAGTGATCTTCCTGCATTCTGCATCATTGCTTGTGACTGTGTGAGTCTGAAGAGGGACTCATGGACTAGTACTGGACTTATGGACTTGAGTTGGATTGGGCTGGGCTGGTTTCCTGATATATAAAGCTTCTTGATATGAAGCTTATATGAGTGTCACTGGATGTGTCTCTCTAATCAACCCAGCCTAAAACACCTACTAAGGCTCCTCAACTAGCACATACTAAATGCTTATTACTAATTTAATCCTCACACCCATTATCATTGGTATTACTCTATTCTCCTTATCTAAGGAAGTGGACACTGAGACACAGAGAGGTAAAGTAACTTGCCCAAAGTCACAGAGTCCGTAAGTGGTGGAATAAAACTCAAGCTCAAGTAGTATGTCTCCAAAGTTCTTATGCTTAATATTTCCCTCTACTACCCTTTGTTTGTAATGGGGGGCTACAAATGGCTGTTAGATAAGGCCGTGGCACAATGATGATGACCCTCAGGAAGAGCCACTTGGAAGCAGAGAGAGAATGATTGGTGAACAAAAGAATCTGATAGCAGAATCTCTTGTAATAATTTGGTGTGCAAAATTGAAAGTCTGGGTCAGAGTGAAGGCACCAAACATGTCAAGCAATCGATGTGGGACATGAATGAAAGACTTTCTTGAACTAATGTGGAAACAGAGAGGGAAGCGCATGATCTGGTGTGCTCAGTCCCAAGACCATGGTGGGGTCATGGCCAGCAGGAGAGGTGACAAGAAGGGCCTCTGGTTTGTGTGTGGTCCTGAACTATTGAGTTGATAGGTTTCAAAGATGCAGAGTGGAAGCTCTCTCCACCTTACCACAAGAAAGAGGGTTGACGCTGTGGATTAGTTACACTCAAGGAGGGCAGGATGCCAGGGGAGAAGTGATGAGATCATATTATCAACAGAATCCATCCTGGGCTCCTGGTCTTCCCCAGACACATTTTCTCCAGTGTCTTCCCTCCCACAAGCTTGGAAGTCTTGTGGACTTTGGGTTGGTACCAGGGAAAAGAA
>NW_022111373.1:114706000-114707812 GCF_000313985.2 Echinops telfairi
GCACTTTTATTAACAAAATGTATACACTCGACCCCAGGGAGTCAGGGGAGCTGATTTTCATTCTGGAAAATTGTGGCAAGGGTTGCCGTGGACGGTGTGCTGGGATCTTGGCGCTATCTTGCAAGATCCAGCCCAGGAGCTGGAGTTCACATGTTTCTCACATCCCAGCCGAGCAATGACTTCTGAGCTGCGTTTCCAGACTGCAGGCTGCTGGAAAGAAGGTGTATCGGGGAGATTACCGAATTTTGGCTCTTTAGTCTATAACGTACAAATTTGGTATCTCCATGAACGCAATGCTTAAAAGCGAGATTAACCTTAAAGGATCCTTAACGCATAAATTACTTGGCGCATGAACGTTGGTGTTATGATTATAACACACAGTTCTGATGGGAGGCCAAATTTCTCGTTAAGTCCCAATGGAAATAAAAAAAAAAAAGTTAGGCTCACTCTTTCTGGCTTCAAGATATAAAGTGAATTGGAACCGAGATGGAGGACCTGCCGGGCAGTTGCTGAGGCCAGAGGCCGATGTGGCCAGTGGGTGCCAGGCACAGCGTGTTTGCAGTGACTTCTGCCCGGTCTTCTCTTTGGTCGGTTTCCTTGCTCATAGGTCATGAGTGAGCTCTTTGGATTGTAATTTTTATGATGTTTTCTTCTAGTCCCCACTTCTTTTCAAAGCCACATGTTGAGGGCGAAAAAATAACAGAATCACATGACACAGTGCCAGAACTGGGCTGAAGGTTCTAAAGTGGATGAGGCAGTGGGTCTGTCGTCCTATGGAAGTCTCTAGGGCCTGGCCGTGTAGCAACGATGACCTAGGAAGTCAAACTTTATCATGAGACACTCCTGGCCAACTAGTACTCTGTTTACACAAACAGACTAACAAACAAACCAACCCATCATGGGTAAGTTTGAGATGAAGCCCGGGAATTTATATTCTTAACAAGAATTCCAGGAAATTCTGAAATACCACATCGAGAGATTTAATTAATATCACCCCTGCCCTTCCCAAAACAAAATGAAAGGAAACAAAACAAAAACCAGTCAAACCAAACCAGTTGCCATCCAGGTGATTCCGCGTCCGGCACCGATCCCATGTGGTGCAGAGTAGAGCTGTGCCTCGTTGGGTTTCAAGACCGGACCCTTTAGAAGTCAATCGCCAGGCCTGTCTTCTGAGGTGCTTCTAAACGAGTTCACACCATCAATCTTTTGGTTAGTAGTCAAGAACATAATTATTGTTTCACCCAGAGGCTCCTGGTACCCAAGAAAGGTGATTATACTTATTAAACACCCTGCTTTTCCTTGTCTAGGAGTCCCTGGGTGTTGCAAACACGTTTGGCTGCCAACTGAGGGGTTGGAAGTTCAGCTTTACTCAGGGTGCCTCAGAAGAAAGGCCTGGTGACCAGCTCCGGAACAACCAGCCACTGAAAACCCTTTGGAGCCCAGTGCTGTTCTGACACACATAGGGTCATCATGGCTTGCTGTGATATAGTATAATGAATCGGGCCGATTGATGAGGGAAAGAGCCACTGGGGGGCGGGGGGCAGTTGAGAAGTAGTTTAAACTTTTGAATACAAAATTGAAGATCTGAAACATAAAACTCCCACCGGATTCATAATTTTAAAAAACTGTTAAAAAAGGTATTTGATCTCCAAAGTCGTGTACAAACTAGCCTCTCAACTAATGGCTCACCACTGAAGACTCTACAGTATGCTGATTCCAGTGAATAGATTCTAATGGAAACTTTAAGTTCTTCTAATGTTTTCCTTTATACTAAGCGAATATACAGTTGGAAAAATGTTTAAAAAAAAAAAA
>NW_022111373.1:114709096-114716102 GCF_000313985.2 Echinops telfairi
TTGTGCATCAGATTTGTCCAATGCAACCCGTTATTAGATTTGACTCTTTCTTCCATGAGCATTGATTGTGAAACCAAGGAAAATTAAAATCGTTGACAACTTCAATCTTTCTTCTGCTTATTATGGATTCAGTTGTGAGGATTCTGGTTTCTTTTCAGTGAGTTATTATCCATACTGAAGGCGACTGTCCTTGATTTTCATCAGGAAGTGCTTCAAGTCCTCTTCACTTTCAGTAAGCAAGTTTGTGTCACCTGCATATTGTACGTTGTTCATAAGCCTCTATAAGCCAAACAGAACAAGGGAATACCACATGCTTGAAAACCAGGAAAGCTATGTGTCTAAGTTGTAGCCTTTCACCATACTTAATTCAATCTGCATGCCAAGTAAATAATCTGAAAAACTATATATAGAAGAGGCATCGGAGTTGGAGGAAGTTTTATTAACCACCAATTCCTGTAAAGTGAATATAATAGGCCAATTGTAGGACAGACTGTGACCTAGGGCCAGAAAGGTCATAAACAAAAGAGACACATTCTACTCTAGTTGGATTGATTTAGCAGCAACTGGCTTGGCTTTCCATGTGCAGAAAAAATGCAGTTATGCCTCAGTAAACACAAGGGAGTGAGTGGCTGTGATGCTGCCTACTCTATGAGGCTTTCCATGCTCCTCAGCCCTTCTTCACAAGCTTGGGAGGTGCACGATGACAGTGGCCATCCTTTTCAGACCTGTGCAAAGGTCTCAATGACCACAGTAGTACTGTATGTATGGAGATCCCAGCTTTCCCTACTGTTGGGTCAGGCACAGGCCGGGGACATTAGGAACAGCTTGACCTGCCCTATTGAACTGAGACAGCTAGCTTCAAAGGGCTCCAGGACAATGAGCCATCTCCTCCGTCTCAGGCAGAATGATCAAGACACCACCCCACCTCAGAATTTCACGGATGGAGATGGCTTAAACCCCGGCAGCTGCAGCTCCTGCCCCCTCACTTCTTGTTTACCCTCCTCACCAGCTTAAAAACTTGCTCTTCACCACAGATTGGAACAACTTCACTGACCCCACTCTCGGGCCTGTGAATCTTGCCTGGGAACTCAGAATAAACTTCTCCTTCTTTCTGGCCTGGCCTCAGTTTATCTTTGTGGTGAGCCTAATATTTACCCTAATACCTGCCTCACACTTGTTGTTCTTAGCTGCCATCAAGTCCGTTTCACCCACAGCGACCCTTATGTACAATAGAGTGAAACACTGCACCATTCTCACAATTGTTCCTATGCCTAGCCCATTGTTGCAGCCACCGTGTCAATCCATCTCCTTGAGAGGCTTCTTAAATTTTGCTGCCCCTCTATTCTACCAAGCACTGGTCACTCCTGACAAAATGTCCAAAGTATGTATGATGAAGTCTTGCTGTCCTTGCCTCTAAGGAAGGCCTTACTTCTTTCAAGACAGATTGGTTTGCCTTCTTAGCAGTCCATGGGATTTTCACAATTATTTGTCAGCACCACAATTCAAACACATCCATTTTTCTCCAGTCTTCCTTTTCCGATGTCCGTCTTTTACATGTATATGAGACTATTGAAACTACCATGGCGTGGGTCAGGTATACTTTAGTCATCAAAGTATCATCCTTACTTTTCATACTCTGAAGAGACTTACCCAATGGAACACGTCTCTTGATTTGTTGATCTCTTGACTGCTGCTTCCATGAGCACTGATTGTGGATCCAAGCAAGACAAAATCTTGCTGTCAACCTTTTCTCCATTTATCATAATGTTACTACCTATTGGTCCAGTTGTGAGGATTGTGGTCTTCTTTACATTGAGTTGTAATTCCCACTGAAGTCTGCAGGCTTTGACCTTCATCAGCAAGTGCCTCAAGTCCTCACTTTCAGTCAGCAAGGTGGTGTCATCTGCATATCGAAGCTTGTCAATAAGCCTTCCTCCAATCCTGATGCAAATTCTTCTCCATATCATCCAGCTTCCTTGATTATTTGCTCAGCATACAGATTGATTAAGTGTGGTAAGAGAATACAACCCTGGCACACATCTTTCCTGATTTTAAACCACGCAATATTCACAACTTATTCTACGTTGATTTGTCAATTCATAAGAATAAATGGAGTTGAGCAATTAGACCATAACCACAATGTCAAGAAAAGCACAGAGGATGAAGTAAAGTAGCGGGGATTGAATTAATCTTGTAGGAGCCAGATAAAGAGTGACAATTCAAAGAGCTGAGCGTTATCATGGTATGCGGCTTTAGCAAATGTATCTTATTCTTTGTCTGGGATTTACATATTCAAGAGACAATGTGGTTCAGCATAGAGAGCACCAAAGGGAGTCATGTGGCTACAACAGTTTACATTATACCTGGAGGAAAAGGGGGTCTTGGCTCTCAAATTTATGAGGCGATTTGGCAAAAGTATTCCTTGTGCACCTATTGTGTGCTCAGCATTGAGCCCAGTACTGTGAGAGACTGGACTCAGGCCCTGTGTTGATTACCAGCTGAACATTTGTCTTGCATTTGCCAGAGCCCGGATGCTGCTGCTTTTAAATCTCTGGGTGGAGTTTAAAACACAAGCAACTTCCAGTGTTCTTGACTTCCCTTGTTGCTTAAGGGGACAACTCTGTTTCTCAAGCTGAAGAGATTAAAACATCCGTTAATTGCTGTAGATCACTGATTTCTAGTTCTAAAAGTGGGACAAAAGAGAAGGGCATTGACACACTGAACTGGGCACCTAACCCTGTGAGTAACATAGCATGTGCATGAATGAGAACATCAAGAAAATGCGAAAGCTATATGGACCTTGTCCAGTGAATCCCCTCTGACCATAGACCCGGGGTGGGACTGGCCTTGCTAGCAGGCAGAGTGCATTGGGAAGTGGGTTATTGCGGATGCAGTTAGGTTAAAATGTAACACCTTATCCTGTGATCTCACTTTTGACCCATTTTAGATTTGTTCTAATCTTTATTATTTTCTGTTTTCCTTTTGATTGAGATTTTCTTGGTTTTACTTTGTTATTGTCATTTTAAACATATTTTGGGGCATGTTTTTCTGTATTTGAAATGTAGGAAGCAGTCATTGAATTAATAGTTTCTTACAGGTTTGGTTTTGGGGAAATGGGGAGTTAATAGCAAAGAGTAGGGGAAAGAAGAACATGTTCTAAAATTGTGGTGATGATTGTACAACGCCTCTTTATATGGTTGAACTAGTGAATTGTATGATATGTGAATTATATGTCAATAAAAATGTTAAAATATATATGGGCTTTGGAATCTTTCAACCTGATTTGAAATTCTGGTTCTGTCACCTCTGTGCTCTCACTGAGCCACAGTTTCCTCATCTCTACCTACCTCATCGGGGGTAGGCATGTGCAGTTAATGATGTACACAGTTACATCACATAATAGGACTTAGGGGAAAACTCATACCCACCGCCATTGAGTGGTTTCCAACTGTTGGCACATCTACGAGAGTATCAGAGACCATACATTGGTACAGGAGCAAGACAGCTTCATCCTTCTCCTATGGAGTTGCTGCTGGGTTTGAACTACTTATCTTGTGATTAGCTGCCTAACCCACAGCATCATGGGCATACATTATGATAAGGCTTAGAATTATAGGAAACATTGAGGTTGTACAATTCTTCTTTTTAAAATCCTATCAGCATCTACCTAAGCTCAGCAAGAACTTCTTGACTTGAGCTCACTTCCCAAATACCAAGTGCACTGCTGTTGAGTCAATGCCAACTCTTCTTGACCCTGTAGACCAGGGGAGAACTGCCCCAGTGACTTTCTGAGACTGTGACTCTTTACAGGAGAAAGCCTCATCTTTCTCCAGTGGAGCAGCTGGTGTTTTTGAACTGCTGACCTTGTAGTTAGCAGCTCAATGCATAAGATGATAAACTTGGATGATGATAAACTCTTTTTCGAGAAACACAATTATCTTTCAGGGAGCTGTGGAGTCTCCCTACTCCCTCGCTGTATTGAGACCCTCACCAAGGAACGGGGCTTGGAAAGCAGCATCTTTAGCAAGAGACAGGGAGCACATTGCCAGTGCTTTGGGGTGTTGTACAGTTTTAGTGTCATTCCCATTGCAGTTTCATTCCAATTGCTTCATAGCCAGTAGCACTCAGCATAGTTGGCTATTCACAGACCTTGGCGAGACTGCATGATAGGTTCCAGACCACCATAATAAAGTTAATGTCAAAATAAAGTCGGTCACACAAAGGAGCCTTGGTGGTGTAGTGGTTACACATTGGGCTGTGGTCCACATAGTCGGCAGTTCAAAATCACAAACAGGTCTGCAGGAGAAAGACTAGGCTTTCTAACTCCCTTAAACAGTTCTAGTCTCCAAAACCCACTGGGGATCACTATGAGTCTGCATTGATTCCACGGCAGTAAGTTTGGTTACAGAGCACATGAAAATTATTTTGACTCCATATGTAGTTCAATTAAGTGAGCACTCTTGTTAGGTGGTTGTGTTAGTCTGGGCACATTAGAGAAACAAAGCCACAGAAACTCATATGTATAAGAGAGTTTTATATAAAGGGTAAGTGCACATCAAGAAAACATCCCAACCCAATGCTGCCCAAACCCACAAATCCAACAAATGGGACATATGCTCAACTCATAAGTCCGACACTAATCCAAAAAGTCCTCCTCCATCTCACAAAACACACGCAATGATGCCGACTGCAGGAGGAAAGCCGAATCAGTGAGTGTGTAATCATTTTAGCGCTGGCAGGGGTCTCCACATGGCTGCTCCAGCACCCAGGGCTGCATCAGGGTAGAGCCATGTGGCTTCTCTTTGAGGATGTCTCGCAGGAAATGAGCCTTGCAAGCTGAAGCAGGGAACTGGCTAAGGCAGCTGCACCCTGGTCCGACCATCAGAAAGCAAGAGACCCAAGAACTGGAAAGGTGAGGCTCACTGAGCCATTTATTTCTCCGCCTTTCAATTAACCCCACATGCATTTATCGGCCAGGTTGACACAATGACCTTTAACTATCTCAGTGCTGTGGAGTTACTTCTGACTCACAATGAGAACAAAATGAAACACTACCTGGTCTTGTCCATCCTCACAGTAGTTGCTATGTTTGAACCCATTGTTGCAGCCCCTGTATCAATCTATATCATAGAAGGCCTTTCTCTTTTTTACTTTCCTTCACTTTGCCAAGCATGAGGTCCTTTACCAGGGATTAGTCTTTCCTGATAATCTATCTAAAGGACATGAGATGAAGTCTCTCAATCCTTGCTTCCAAGGAGCACTCTGGCTGAACTTCTTCCAAGATAGATTTGTTTGCTTTTTGGACAGTCCATGGTATATGGAGCATTATAAAATATTGTGAGATATTGTGAGAATTACCAAGATGTGACAGAGACACGAAGTGAGAGCATGTGTTAGAAAAATGGCACTGATAGACTTGCTTTACAGAGTGCTGCCACCAACCACCGACATGTAAGAAACCCACCATTTGCTAAGTGCAATAAAATGAAGCACAATAGCAAGTATTTAAACTATATGCCAATGTTCTTCTTGAAGCTTTATTCTGGAAGTATTATTATGGATTAAATTGTGTTCTCCCCAAATATATGCTGGAAATCAAACTACTGTGCCAGTGGTTATAATCCAAATTAGGAATGAGTTAGGGTAGGGTGTATTTTGTGTCAATCTCTTACAAGAATTAAAAGAAGCAGAGATAGGGGAAGATAGAAGCCATCCCACACAAAGCCCATCAAATCACCCAGAAATAAGGACTTTCTCCCAGAGTCAGTAGTGGGAATGCTTTGTCCTAGAGCTGCCGCCCTGAATTCGGACTTCTCGTCTCCTAAGCCCTGAGAGAATGAATTTCTGTTTGTTGAAGCCCTCCACGTGTGGTAGTTGTCATAGCAGTACAGGTGATTAAGATACATCCGTAGACTGATGGGTCCACAAAGGTTATGCATGGTCCTTAGTCACCCTTCAGTTCTAGAACCAAACTCACTTCTGAGGCATGTGTGGCTACAAAGTGACTTTATCTGAGGTCCATCCTAGTTCTACTGAGTCAGATTCCTTTGGAAGGGTCAGAGAGATCTAGATCTTAACAATTTCACAGGGACCTAGCAGCACTGAGTTTGAAAACTAACTGCTTAGGAGATACGGTTTGAAAGGAAAGATATACCAGAAGTAAAGACACATGAGAATGGTCTCTGCATCTATGCTGTCACTGCTTCTCCTGCTCTCAGGCTGGAATGTGCAGTTGACTTCACAGGAACCTCAGTGTATCAGTGTCCTTCAGAATAGGATAGCCCATCTAGTAACCTACCAAGTGGACCTCTAGTACTTTGTTCTCTGTGTTATCCCACATTCAGAGTTTTCAAGAGAGACATTTTGATCAGACTTGGTTGTCATCATGCAATATGGACAATGCTCAAGTTGGATAGCATCTCGATCCATGTTATCCCCTTGGCAACAGGCTATGCTTATGAGGAGTACCCTCCAAAAAACCCTGAATTTTTTTCAAAGCTATGTATTTAAATTATTTTACAAAACAACCATATCAACTTCAAAGTAATCTCCATTACACTTAATACATTTGTCAAATCTGCAATTCCATTCTTGGAAACATTTTTCAGACTCATCTGGTTGGATAGCTGACAGCACTTCCCTTGGTTTTTTCTTCATCTTTTCTACATCCGTGAAATTGCTGTCCTTTCATGTCTGTCTACATTCATGGAAACAAAAAGAAGTCTCATGGAGAGAGGTCAGGTGAGTAAGGTTTGTGGGGCAAGAGAGGCATGCTGTTTTCTTTTGCCAAAAACTGGCACACTGAGATGGCTATGTGAGCAGGTGCATTGTCATGGCAAAACCAGTCCCCCTTCTGCCACCAATAAAGCCTTTTTTGTCACACACAGTTATGAAATCTTTTTAGAACCTTTAAATAGAAAGCTTGATTAACAGTCTGACCTGGTGGAATGAACTCCAAATGCACTATGAGTTGACATTTTCATCTGTTTGGGAATTTGATGGATGT
>NW_022111373.1:114716973-114725292 GCF_000313985.2 Echinops telfairi
ACCTCATGATCACACAGGCTGGTGTGCTTCTTATATGTGGGCTTTTTGTTTCTGAGTTAGATGTCCACTTGTTTATCTTCAAGCTTTTAAGACCCCAGATGCTGTATCTTTTGATAGCCAGGCACCATCAGCTTTCTTCACCACATTTGCTTATGCACCCATTTTGTCTTCAGCGATCGTTGTCAGGAAGGTGAGCATCACCGAATGCCAGGTTGCTAGAACAAAGTGTTCTTGTTCATGTACATATTTACATATGTACATGCTTATATTTAGACCTCTATAAAGGTCCTTCAAGCAAAAGTACTTTTATGAAAAAATTCACTGTGACCAGAGAGAACCTTCCCACGCAAAGACATTGGGTGCACTAACTCAGAGTGAGTTGCTAGATGCTCAACTAGTGGGAATAAGGCGTTCTATGAAAGCTCCACCCAGTGGAGCTTTTTTTCTGTTTTTAAAAAATCATTTTATTGGGAGCTCTTATAGAAATTATAACAACCCTTAATTCAATTAAATCAAGAATAATTGTAAAATGTGCTGCCACCATCAATTTCAAAACATTTTCTTTCTTCTTGAACTCTTTGAGATCAGTTCCTCTTTATCCCCTCCCTCCCCCACGCTACTCCCAAGAACCCTTATTATTATATTATATTTTATTTTATTTTTTGCCATATCTTACACCATCCAATCTATCTGTTCACCTACAATTCTGATATTCATTACCCTCAAGTGGGGTTATACAGTCATCATTGCTATCAGTTCCCCCTTCCCTGCTTCCCTGCCCCTCTCTTCCCATACCCTCAGGGAATCGTTAATCCCGTTATTATTTCTGAAGGGTTTAATCTATCTTGGATTTTATGCATTGGACAATCTTAATCATACAAATGCACATACACAGGCCTAATAAGATTAATGAGGTAAAACCAAGACCATAATAGTAAGGGGAGGAAATATTAAAGAACTAGAGGATAGTTATATGTTTCATCAGTGTTATACTGCACCTTGGTTACATCATCTCTTCCATGTGGCTCTCCTGTGAGGAACTGTCCAATTATCTTACAGGTGGGTTTTGGGTCTCCACTTTGCATATGCTCCTTCACTTCAATTTGAATGTTGTTTTTGAATTTCGGATACCTATTCCCATTGACACCTTATGATCATACAGACTGGTGTGCTTCTTCCATGTGGGCTTTGTTGCTTCCCTGCTAGATGGCTGCTTGTTTAACTTCAAGCCTTTGAAAACCCAGATATTATATCTTTTAATAGCCAGGCACCATCATTTTTCTTCACCACATTTGCTTATGCACCCATTTTGTCTTCAGTGATTATGTCGGGAAGGTGAGTATCATGCATTGCCACATTATTAGAATAAGGCATTCTTGTACTGAGCTAAGATTTACGTAGGAGTCCAAAGACAATCTGTTTCCTTGATGTTTATATACAGTATGTGTATGTATATGCATATATATGCACAAACATACATACATGTACACACATGCATATGTACACAGACAGATGCACCTATCTATCTATATCTATATATCTATCTATATATAATTTTTACCCTCTTGTTCTTTTCTCTTTTTTCTTCCCTCCTGCCCCAGCAGAGCTTTTTTCTGGGTTTTTTTTTGCGGGGGGGTACCCCCTTGTGGGTTCATCTTGCACATGTATGGTTGCCTGTAAGGAGCCCTGATGACATAGTGGGTTACAAGTTGGGCTGTTAACTGCAAGATTAGCAGTTTGAAACCACCAGATGCTCCTCAGGAGAAAGATGAGGCTTACTGCTCCCATAAAGATTTACATTTTTGGAAAATTAAAGGGGGAGTTATAATCTACCCTATGGATTGCTGAGTCAAAATTGGCTAGATTGCAGTGAGTGAGCTCAGTTTGGCATGGATAATCATGTTTGGTTCAAAGATCAACTGCTGTATTTTAATGAAGAAAAAACTACCATGACTATTTTTCATCAGTAGGGACTGTGGGAATCATCAACACCAAATGCTTAATGGTTTGTCAGGACTGGAAGGGAATAAATTATGCAGTCTGCCTCCAGATGTTATGTCCTGTGATAATAAGAGATAATATGTATTGTGTACTGCTGAATGGCAGAGATTTTTCTAAACACATCATTAACATGCATACATTTAATTAAAAATGTATGTTAAATGCTATTGTTAGCCTGATTTTACAGATAAAAACACTGAGGTGTCAAACTTGCCTAACCATTAGGAGATGGTAGGGGACGGATTTGAAGCTATGTAATTTAGCTCCAAAGCCATTGCTTTTTTTGGAGTATGTTGGGTCATGACAGGATCATGGTGTGTGTGTGTGTGTGTGTGTGTGTGTGTGTGTGTGTGTGTGTGTTGGGGGAAGACAATAATGAGAGGCAGAATACAAGTCACAGCTTAGGTCACAAAGGGAGGCATCTGCAGAAATCTCCATTGGTGCGTGTTGTAGGAAGGATTCTAGCAAGGGATCCTGGGAGGATTTTTCTCACTCACTCCTCTAACATCTTAAAAATTAGTAGAAACGCATCTACTGGTCCACGGTTCCTTGAAAAACCAAACCAAACAGTTGCTATCGAGTGGATTCCAACTCCCGGCAAAACTGTGCTCCCGGGAATTCTCATGGCTGAAGCGTTTAGACAACAGATCGCCATTTCTTCCTTCTGAGGTATCTCTAGGTGGATTTGAACCTCCAGCATTTTGATTAGTAGCTGAACACTTAACTGTTCATGGCACCCAGGTGTGCTTTTAGAAGGTAACGCCATCTTAAATGATCTCCTTTGGAGCTCAAAACCACCATCCTAACCCATGTGCTCATGACTTGGGAGACGAATCTTGAGAATTTCAGCAGGAAAGTTCAGATTTGAGTGTGTTTCAGGAAAGAAGGTGGAGGGGTTGTGCATTGCTGAGGAACATAAAGTTTGCAGTAGGCACAGAGGTCCATTTTATCCTGAAGACTAACAACTCGAAAGTTGAGACAATTACCACAGTAATTCCAGAGGAAAGGGTGCCATTGAATTATTACAATAATTACCTTCTTTTGCTTTTCATTTTTGTTCCTCAGAGAGATAATACTGCTCATGTCAAAGTATGCTATGTTGCTGGACCAGGACTGACCCTGAAGTCCGCACTTTTTGTGAATATGTGTTGCTCAGTGAAATAGCTATCATCAGCATCTTGGTGAGGACTCCTTAGTGTTTCCAAGTGGAACATTTTCCTCTTGTGTCAGTGGCTTCTCTCTTTCAATCTGTGATGTAGGAAGTGACAGGGGAGACTTGCTTTGACAAGAAAATGGCTAACTGGTGCCTCCCGTCATTTCTGACTCACAACCGCATCTTGTAGCTTTGGCATGAGTTTGCCTTTCCACCATCCCATTGTCATGGAGTTGATTTCAACTCGTCAGAGCCCTATACGATAGACTAGAATTGCCTCATTGTGTTCTCAAGGCTGCCATCTGCACAGAAGTAGACTGCCATGTCTTCTAGGTTCCAATGGCTAACCTTACTGTTCAAAGCAGGGTGCTTTAGCTACTGCTCCCCCAGAGCTCGGATTCTATTTCACAGTCCTGGTCAAAGTCGGGGGTGGAAGCTGAGGGCAGAATAAGCCAAATGGCCTTTGCTCTTTCAAGTTATGAACAGGCAAGTCTCTTGCTCAAGGTGTGAGTCTTGTACAGTCCTGAGTACACCGCGTGCCCTGGAGAGTCACACACCCCAATGAGAGTCGGATGAGAAGGAGGGGAGCCGTAGTTGTCTGGGTCATCTTTTGCACTGAGACACACTGACAAAGATTCTCTCTGTTTTGGGTAGAAGGATCCCTCTTGAGACCTCAAGAGTTTCAAGACAGCTGAATGCAAGATAGGAAAGAGGATATCTTGGGGAGAGAGAGTATTCATTCCCATGGAGTCTCCTCGGTAATATGAAGGCACATTGTTGACTTCAAGGCACAATGCCATAAAAGTGTTCCTTTCCTGAAGACAGTAACCTCTCTGTTTGCTGACATGAATGAGGAAAAAAGGGAGTGCTCTGCTTCCCTGTGTCCGCTTCCAGAAGATGAGTGTATTGTACCATATATTTCAAACTACAATGACACCAAACAGAATCTACTTTCACTAGGCTGATCCAGGAGACTCGAGGATCTCCTCAAGATAAACAGCAGCTACTTTCTGAGACAGGTGGATGGGGAAACCTTATAGCAGTGACCTCTAGAGGAAAGTCAGAAAACAGACAAATAAAAACATGTTTGAAATCCAGCTTTCAATCATTTGGAATTTATGGGTTATCTCTAACTGTGAAGAGGTTATACCACATATGTGGGACTACCTACATATTCATGCAAGGGAATAATTGGTTACAAACAGAGTTACATTTATGTAGGTTCTTTGTTAGAGTTTCGGAGTAGAACTCAATACCTGGGGTTTGTGATGGACTTGGTAGATCTGCATCCAATATCCATGTTGCCCATCTTTTAATATGCCTCTGCCCACTGGAGGCTAGAGAGCTGAGCATCATCTTCCCAGATTCCCCTGTCCTCAGGCTGTGGATAAGCATCCCTGGTGGTGCAGTGGGCTAAGTATTGGGCTACTACTAACAACAACCTCGGTGGTTCAAGCCTACCAACTGCTTGGGGAGAGAAATAGGAGTCTGTCTTCTCCCAATAAAGGATCCTGGTGGTGTAGTGGTTACACATTGGGCTGCTAACCAAAGAATTAGCAGTTCAAAAACACCAGCAACTCCATGGCTTTCTATTCCCATGAAGAGTTACAGTCTCAGAAACCCACAGGAGTTCTACCCTGTCCTACAGGGTCCCTATGAGTCAGTATAGACTCAATGGCAGCGAGTTTGGTTTTTTGGAGCTCCCATAAAGATTTACAGCTTCTGAAACCTTAAGGGGCAGTTCTGCCTTGTTCTCCAGGGTCACGATTACGGCCGTGGGTCGGGGCTCTGGCTCTGATCTAGGTCCAGCTAATTTGTCGCACTCGTGGAAGGTAGGGAAGGCAATATCCTTTGGAAACTTTGGCCCTGCAGGTGGTTCTTCTTTCAGTGGCAGCCTCAGCAGAAGCTTCTGAGTGTCAAAGAGGGAGATCCCAGAAACTTCGTTCTGCAGGTGGGATTGAAGCAGGTGTGATATGATTCAGCTTCTTGTCCATGAGCACTTTTACACTGTGACGGTTTTCTGACTAGTTTGTGATTTCAGAAAAGCCAAGAGCTCCCTTTGTGATCCAGTTCTAGCCTGTGATTTGGGGAGTAATTCCTAAAATCTTAACCTAAATCTGATTCCTTGCCTCTCCCTTAGCTTAAGTGAGCTTTTTAAGGCCTTGTAATAAATCCCACCGTGCTTAAACTTGCTAGAATGGCTTATGTTCTTTGAAACTCTTGAATGCATAGTTGGAGTAGACATTTCAACAACTGGAGAATTACCACACTGGCTTTGTGAAGTAAAAGTCATTATATATGAAGGGCAAATAAAAGCTATCATGATCTCTTTCTATCAAAAATCGTAAAGCCCAAACACTACCAAGACACCGCGGAAATCATAGACATTAGTGCCATCATGGGAGGTTTTAAAAAATATAGGATTGGTGATGCGTTCAGATGGTGACTCCAATTGTATCCTGTTCCTATATCAAGGAGCCCCAGTAGAGCTGTGGGTTAGGCATTAGGTTGCTAACTGAAAAGGTTGACAGTTCAAACCCATCAGTTGCTGCAAGGGAGACAGGTATATAAGGCTGTCTGCTCTCATAAAGATCTATAATCTCAGAAACCCTATGGTATAGTGGGTTCTGTGCTGGGCTGATAATGACAAGCGCAGCAATTTGGAATCATCAGCTTCTCTGTGTGAGAAAGATGCGGCTTTCTACCCCTATAAAAATCTACAGTCTTGGAAATCTATAGGGGCACTCTACCTCTTCCTACAGGGTCTTTATGAGTTAGCATTGATTCTATGGTAGTGAATTGAGTTGAGCTGTTGAGATGAGTCAAAATTAACTTGGTGGCAGTAGAGTTGGCTTTAGTTATGGTTCCATATGTCAGCTTTTATTGGAAAAAAATATAGTTTCTGGCTCTTTTGGTATGGTGGTATCAATTTGGCAAATACTTTTCATCTGCTCCAGTTAGTAGAGAGTATCAGAAGCAGTTGTCTTACCTTACAGAGAAGGTAAGGTAAGCACAATGCAGGCTCTTAGGTTCTCTCATATTTTAGTTTATAGGAACATTGAGTATCACACTATTTTATGGAACATCACAATGGTACACTGTACTAATAACTTCATTCATTCTGCTGGGCCAAGTTAAATGGAATAGCATGTAAAATACATACACGACTGATACCATGACAACAATCATGAAAATTCAACAGTCTGCCACCTTGGAAGTCTATAGAAAGCTAATGGTTTGGAGAATTCTGGGATGTCTCATTGAAACGGAAATACAATGCTACATTTTCCCAAAGAAGGAGGCTCGGTGGGTCCTTTTGGGTTTTTGAAGACGATAGCACAATAGGGGCTTATATCTCACACTCTATGCAAAATGAACTCAAGATGGATCAGAAACCTAAACATACAATTTAGAACTCTAAAGATCATCAATGAAAAAATAGGGACAAACAGGCTTCCTAATACATGGCGTAAATAGCCTAACAAGCATAATAAAAAACACAACATAGGTGGCTGGACGGCCAAAAAGTCGTCACTTAGATGAATCGTAAGATGTCTCCAAAAGAGTAAAAAGAGCACACAGACTGGGAGAACGTTCTGGCAGTGATGTGTTGGACAAGGGACTAATTTCTAAACTTTATAGAAAGTTTCAACACCTCAATAAGAAAAAGACAGATAACACAAAATATGGGCAGAGACATGAACAGACACTAATCCAAAGAAGACATTCAGGCTGTCAACAAGCATGTGAAGGAAGGTTGGTGATCATTAGTCATTTAAGAAATGTAAATCAAAACAATGAGATACCACCTCACCTAGCATTAATAAGAAAGTTCAAAAGCAAACCCAAAAAAGCCCAGACCTCTCAAAAAAAAAAAAAAGGTTAACAACAAATGCGGGCAAAGATGTGGAGAGACTGGTGGGACTGTACAATGGTGCCACAGCTGTGGAAAGCAGTATAGTGCCTCCTCAAACAGTGGGGACGAGAAATACCACACGACCTGCAAGGTCTCTACTTGGTACATAGCCTAGAGAAAGAAGAGCCATAAAATGAACAGAGATATACACAGCTGTGTTCATCACACACGATTCAGAACAGCACAGTGATGGAGACCACCTAAATGCCCAGTAGAGAAAGAATAGATAAAAACACGTTGGTACATACACACGAGGGAATGTGGTGCAATGTCAAAAAATAATGATGAGTATATGAAATACCTCACAACATGGATGGACGTGGAGGACATTATATGCAACCACTATTAAACAAGTCAAGAATAGGTTTTCACACACACAAAACACGGTTTTGAGGGTTACCAAGGATGGGAGAGAAAAACAGGGAAGGAAAGTCGCAGCTTAGAGGACAGACAGATTTTAACTTGGGTGAAGGGAAAGGCAATACATGCTAAGAGGGGGGTGAAGAAAAATGAGGGAGGCAGAGGAAGACCTTGGGAGGTTTGTAAGCATGAAGGACAAGAGGTAAATTGGGTCAATATGTAGGCTGACAGAGGATATTTGCATGTATGTGTTTACTTTTACTTCAAATACACCCATGAAGGTGGTAGAGGTACAGAAGACAGAGTTATGAAAATGTCTTAGACAAAACCACCCATCTTGTTGGAAGGAGTCACTGGGCCTGGGGGATTAGGACCATCGTCTTAGAGGATACCGTAGTCTTAGAGTTCAATGGCATGTTTCACCAAGATAACATTTTACATCCTAATTTGGTGAGCGGGGATTTAATTTTTGTGGTGGGGTTTTAGATTGGTGATAGGGGCTTTAAAAGTTCACGAGCAGCCAAGTAAGGTGCAATGATTGGTCTCTTACTGTCCAGAAGGAAGGGAAGTGATGAAAAGCGAGGGACACATGGAAGCAGTTAGTCCAAGGGACCATGCAAACATCAGTCTGCACAACCCTGAGACCAGAAGACCTAGATGGTGCTGGCCTCCCACTACCAACTGCTCTGAAAAGGATCGCATTAGCAGGTCCTGGAGAAAGTGGGAGAGACATGTGGGACAGAACTCAAAATCCACAAAGAAACTGGACGGACTGGCAAACTAGAGACTAATGGGACACTCCTCACTTATGGCCCTTACTCTTCAGGTCTGGAACTAAACGCACTCATGCATTAGAATAATCAACTATTTAAGATCTAAAAAGTGCAGC
>NW_022111373.1:114725961-114732748 GCF_000313985.2 Echinops telfairi
GGCTAATATCAGACGTATGGCCTTGGACTGGACTGGGTTGGGATGTTTTCTGAATGTACAATTGCTCTTGTATATAAACCTCTTCCTTATACACACACATGTGTGTCCATAGACTTGTTTCTCTAGTCTACCCAGACTAACACAGAATCCCACGAGGCAGTTCTATTCTTTCTTATGTTAGGTGCTGTTGATTTGGTTCCTACTCACAGCCATGCTATGCACAACAGAAAGAAATGCCACCCAGCCCTGCACCATCCCCACAATTGTTCTTATGTTTGAGCTCATTGTTGCAGCCACTGTGTCAGTCCGTCGTGTCAAGGGTCTTCCTCTTTTTCACTGCCCCTCCACTTTACCATGCATGATGCCCTTCTTCAGGGATTAGTCTCTCCTGACATCATGTCCAAAGCACACGAGACAGACTCTTACCATCTTTACTACTAAGGAGCATTCTAGCTGTCCTTCCTCTAAGACAGATTTGTTCATTCTTTTGGGAGTGTATGGTATACTTTCAATATTCTTCGCCAGCATCATCATTCAAATGCACTGATTATTCTTCTTCGGTCTTTCTCATTCAGTGTTCAGCTTTCACAGGTTATGATACAATGGCGAATACCATGGCTTGAGTCAGGTGTAAATTGGCGCACAAAGCGACATCCTTGTTTTTCAATACTTTAAAGAGGTCTTGTTCATCAGATCTACCCAATGCAATGTGCCCTGTGGAGAGATGGGAGGCAGAGAGCCCCGGGCTGTTGTCGTTGCTAGGTGCCACTGAGTTGGTTCCAACCCATAGCAGCCCTATGCACAACAGAAGGAAGCACGGCGCGGTTCTGTGCCATCCTCACAGTTGTTCCTGTGCCTGAGTTGCAGCCACTGTGTCGATCCATTCTATAGAGGACCTTTCTCTTTTTTGCTGCCCCTCCACTTTACCAAGCATGATGTCCTTCTCCAGGGACTGGTCTCTCCTGACAATATGTCCAAAGCACGTGAGACAAAGTCTTCCCATCCTTGCCTGTAGGGAGCACTCTGGCCGAATTTCTTCCAAGCAGTTTGGTTTGTCTTTTAAACAGCCCGTGGTACTTTCAGTAGTCTTCTCCTGAGCCACAATTCAAATGCACTGGTTCTCCTTTGGTCTTCCTTATTCAATGACCAAGTTTCACATGCATGTGAGGCGATGGAAAATATCATGGCTTGGGTCAGTCACACCTTAGTCCTCAAAGTAACACCCTTGTTTTTCAATACTTTAAAGAGGTCTTTTACAGCAGATTTACTAATGTAATGCATAATTGGATCTCTTGACTACTGCATCTGTGATGATTGATGGTGGATCGAAGCAAGACAATCCTAGACAACTTCAACCCAGGCAGAGAGAGGAAAAGAGGCTCGTGGGGGAATCACTGAGAGTGGTAGGGCTGTCTGGAGGGTCAGATGTTCGAAACCACTAGCAGCTCTGTGAGAGAAACACTGGGATTTCTACTTCCATAAACAGTTGCAGTTTTGGAAACCCACAGAGCCATTGCTTTGAGTCAGCATTGACTTGGTGGTAGTGAGTTTGTTTGCTTTTTGAGGATGATTTGAAATCTTAAGCTAGCAAGCACTGGATCCCTAGGCTGATTTTAAACTCTAAAGTCAGAAAACATATGATTCCTTTTGCTGATCCAATTCCCTTCTTGCTTCCTTGTCCATGCCTGTGCAAGACCCAGCCGTGGACAGAGCATGACCAGGTTCAAGATTGGACTTGAAGAATGTGATGGGACCCAGGAATGGTCCCTTCATAACCTGGAGACACAGGCCACGTATCCCACATCCACTGGTATTTCAGGGTCGTTCAAAGTGAACAGGTTTCCGCAGAACTTCCAGACAAAGAACAGGCTATGAAGAAGCTGAACTTACATATGAGCCATTGATGGTCTGTGCCACAGTTGACCCCTGGCATCACTGTAGCTGTTGATACTGAGCTTCTCTTCCCACAGATGGAGTCAAGTGGATTCCTATGTTTTTCATCTGGAGAAGTTCATGTGAATAATCGCTGCTTGTGTTATTGAACAAAAGTATTTCTGATGGGGTTGTTCATCTTGCAAAATGCTATCATGTGATCTCCAGCGTCATTTCAATCAAGAAGACTGTATTTTCCAACAACCATTCCTTCCTCTTTGTTTTCAACTTTTGCATTCCAATTGCCAATAATTATCCAGGTAGCTTGAGTGCAGGTTTGATTAATTTCAGACTGAGGAAGTTGAGAAAATTCTCCAATTTTTGCATTGCTATTTTTAGTGGCTGGTGCATAACTTTGAACTATAGTTGTATTGACTGGGTTTATATTATCCTATTACTGACAGCATTGTACAATAAGATTGATCTTGAAATGTCCTTTTGGAGGATGAATGGATTGTCATTCCTTTTGAATCTGTCATTCCAAGCATAGTAAACCTTATGATTTTCTGATTCAGAATGGCCAGTACCTGTCAATTTCAGACCATGAATGCATTCTATTTCATTTTTGACTTCCAATTTTACTAGATTTATACTTTATACATTCCAAATAGATACGTCAGCTGATTTGTCTCATTTTGAGTCGTGCCCATCAACAAATGAAGGTTCCGAAAGTTTTACTCCATTCACATCGTCATGGTCCACTTTAATTTGAGCTCTGGTGGTGTAGTGGTTACCCGCTGGGTTGTGATCCACATGGTCTGCAGTTCGAAACCACCAGGACCTCCAAGGGAGAAAGACTGGGCTTTCTATTTCCTCGTGTAAACAGTTACAGTCTGGGAAAGCTGCAGGGGGTCCCTATGAGTCAGCATTGACTTGATGGCAATGAGGTTTTTTTTCAGTATGTTGAGGAGGCAGCTCTTCCTCAGTCATGTGTTGAGTGCCTTCCCACCTGAGGGGCTCATCTTCGGCGCTCTCTCTGACAATGTTCTGCTACTAGTCGTGAGGTTTTCGGTGCTAATTCCTAGGAAGTGTACAGCCTATTTCTTCTTCCTTGTCTGTAAGCTCTGCAGAAACTTTTTACGTTTGCCGACCCTGCTGTTATTTAAAGAATGGTGACATCGCTTCCAGCATAACAGCAACACCTAAGTCACCACCACATGACAGACAGACAGACAAGTGGTTCTAATGTAACTAATGCATATCTATCTATGTCTCTATCTAGCTCTGTTTGAATGGAATAGTTACACTATTATTGTTTGGAAGTTTACATATGGGAGGGGAAGGCATTTGTGAATTATGAATAGCAATTGAAATCATCTATGATGTGACTGATGCTTAATATCTGTTCCATCCTCCCGGGGAACTTTCCTGAACTACAAAAGGTAGAAGGCAAATGTGATGTCTTCCAGATGCTCTTGCGTCTAAGAACGTGGGTGTCTTTTACGTTCAACCAATCAAACTGCTGGGGGAGCTCTGGAAGGCAGAGCGGCTGCTGCTCTTGCTTTCTCCTAGAAAGCACTCTATGTATGTATGTATGTACACACACACACACACACACATTCTTGAAGCAGGATCAGCCTAGATAGCAGTGTTGAATAAGTAACTTGGGACTCACTCTGTCCTGCGAACAGTTAAGCACTAGACTGCTAAACAAAAGATTCGTTGTTTGAATCCACTCAGAGGAGCCTCAGAAGAAAGACCTGGTGACCTACTTCTGAAAAACCAGCTCCTGAAGCCCCATTGGAGCATAGCTCTGCTCTGCCAGGCGTGGGTTCTGCAAGTGTATTGTTTGGAATTAAGTTGATGAGTACTAAGAGGCAGACTATGGGGAGACCGTCTGCTGGTGATTGTCATGAAGGCATGGTGTGATGGCTTTCCTACACTTGAAGCTTCCTGAACTTGACATTGAAGTAGGATTCTGGAGTCAGCTGTTGTTTGCTCATAAACGCCTGCAAGCGCTCATTTCTGCATGATGGCTTTGATGGCTTTGGGAGCTGTCCTGAAAGCTTGCTTGGAGGCGAGCTCCTTGGTTCGCTCACTGTTTCAAGAAGCCACTTAATGCCCTGTAATAAATAATTTTCTTGATGCTCCTTTGCCACTCGTCTGATGTCAAAGCTATCTTCTGGATCAAGGAGGTTCACTATTTTGGGATCTCGGGTGCAAAGGACATATTCCACTCCTGGCTCATGCTGGTGGTGAAACTCCTCCTTCCTGCTTTTCAGAAGGCTGCTGTCAAACCCAGGAGAATGTTACTCACTGTGAAGCCCGTTCATAGTTACTCACAGGTGAATCCTACCAGTGTCCTCTCCCACCTTCTTACCCTACTTTTACAGGAAAAGGTTGTTTGGTGGGAGTTACACCAAACACATTAAATAATCCACTGCCTCTGCAAGAGGGCATGTCCCAGGGATGACTTGTGAATCAGAAGAGGCAATTGGAGTGGCCCTAGTCAACATGATGGGTAGCCTAGTTGATTGGTACTTTGGTAAGAAGCAGGGTTAACCAGAATAGATTGCTAAGAACTTGGCTAATAATATGATTTTATGTTGCATTGCCACTTTTCACCTATTTGTAAACTTATTTTTGGATGATATCACACTTCTTTGCAATCATCTGGGTTCCTGGCTGTAGAGAAGTGGAGAACACAAGGCTGTAAGCCTTCTAGTTCCTTGACCCTATGGTGAGGAACTGGGAGGAGCCTACCATTAATGGTTCAAACAGTCGTTTCTATTAGCTAAGTGTGTGTAGCCAGTCAGGGTGCAATAGCACCAATGAAACATACAACTTTCCTTTAGTTCTTTAATGCTTCCTTCTACACCGCCACTATCATGACCTCAATTCTACCTTACAAATCTGGCTAGACCAGAGCATGTACACGGGTACTGATAAGAGCTGGAAACACAGGGAATCCAGGACAGATAAACCCCTCAGGACCAATATTGAGAGTAACCATACCAGGAGGGTAAGGGGAAGGTGGGGGGAGAAAGGAGAACCGATCACAAGGATCTTCAAATAACCCCCTCCCAGTGGGGATGGACAACAGAAAAGTGGGCGAAGATGGACATCTGCCAGTATAAGACATAACAAAATAGTAATAATTTATAAATTATCAAGGGTTCAGAAGGGAGGGTGGGGAGGGAGGAGAAAAATGAGAAGCTGATACTAAGGGCTCAAGTAGAAAGAAAATGTTTTTGAAAATGATGATGGCAACAAATGTACAAATGTGTTTGACATAATGAATGGATTGCGATAAGAGTTGTACGAGCCCCCAATAACATGATTTAAAAAAAAAAATTCACTATTAACCATCCTAGATTGAATATTTTTCTTTGGGCAGATGTCTTCCACGATGTATTGCTTCTATCTAGAAATCCCCTGCTGAAGGCTACTTCCTCTTGCTCCTCTGGGTACGTTGTGTAGCTAATGCGTCCAGACAGATTCAGAGAAGTTGTTGCTCTTGGAATTTTATACAACCTTCCTGGATGACTCGCAACAGCTGCTTTGTGCCTTTTCTGTGCCAACAGCATGGAGACCAAGCTCCAGGGTACAGAACGCCAGCCACCTAGCATTTATTTGCTACCCCATTAAAGTAGACACTGTTCTTTTCAAGGACATTCCCAGCTTTGTCCTCAGTAACCTGTGGGCGTTCACTTGGCCACCTGCTTACCTGATCTCAAGAGCATCTGGATCTACCCTTCACTAGAACAGCACGTAATCTCACCTGTCAACTTGGCTAGGTCAAACACTAGCCTAAATGTTGCCTGAGGTGTTTTTTAGGTGGGGCTAATCTTTACTATTCCCAACTCACTGCCACCGAGTCAATTCTGACTCACAGTGATGCTGTAATAGAGGGTAGAACTGCCCCTATAGGTTTCAGAAACTGTAACTCTTCCTGGGAGTAGAAAGCCTCATCTTTCTGCTGCAGAGTGGCTGGGGATTTCAAACTGGCGACCTTGTGATTAGCAGCCCAACCATAACCACTAGGACTCCTTTGCATTTATAATTAGTTGACATTAAGAACAGGAGGAGCCCTAGTGACACAATGGTTGAATTGATTCCAACTCTTAACGACCTTAAAGGACAGAACTGCCCTTGTGGGTTTAGGAGATTGTAAATCAGTGGTTCTCAACCTGTGGGTCGCGACTCCTTTGGGGGCTGAATGACCCTTTCACAGGGGTCGCCTAAGACCATCGGAAAACACAGATTTCTGTCAGTCTTAGGGACCGAGACACTGCTCCTCTATCTGTTTCCAAGTGGGTCCGCCCACATGCAGTTCCGCCCACATAGGAGTACCCGGCGTGAAGACTGTTGCCCTTGCTCCACCATGCTTCAAGACTAAATTTCATTGATTTGTCATTAGAAATAAACATTTCACATTATAGAATTACATATTGTTTTTGTGATTAATCACTATGCTTTAATTATGTTCCATTTGTAACAATGAAAATATATCCTGCATATCCGATATTTACCTGACGATTCATAACAGTAGCAAAATTACAGTGATGAAGCAGCAACAAAAATAATCTTATGGCTGGGGGTCACCACAACATGAGGACCTGTATGAAAGGGTGGCGGCATGAGGAGGGTGGAGAGCCACTGCCGTACATCTTTACATGGGCAGAAAGCCTGTGTTGGCGGTTGTGAATTGCTGACCGTGCAGTTAGGAGCCTGCCGCATCACACTGTCCTGTATAGTCACGGAGCAGGAAATGATTCCATGACTCAGGGTGACCCCATGCACAGTTGGTGTGTGTGTGTGTGTGTGTGTGTGTGTCTGTGTGTATCTCCTACTGGCTCTATATTTATATGGAGGTCTTTGATAGCACCAACATCTTAGATTATTATACTATCCA
>NW_022111373.1:114733118-114735449 GCF_000313985.2 Echinops telfairi
AAGTTTGACGGCCGGTGGAGGATACAAATAAGTGGGATAGTAACTGAGGTCTCTCCAGGGAACACGGGCTGTTTCTTCTCCTTCATCATGGGAAAGGCAAGGAGGATGGAGGGGTGTCGCTTATCTGTGTGGGAGAAAGAAGTTTGACTAGATCAGACCCTGTCCCAGGTCTGAGACAGACTATCCACAGAACCAGAACCCACCGGGTTTCATCTCAGGGCTGAGTCGATAGAGCAAAATCATACCGTGGCCCTTTCTTGTGAAGAAAAGGAAGAGAAAAGCTAGCGAGCACTTGTTCCAATCTTAAAAAAAATGTCTCTTCCGATATATATGTATTTAATATATAATAATAAAACAATATATAATATATAATAATATATATGTAAAACTTGTAAATCAAGCGGTAGCCTCTAACAATTGGATAAAAATGGTCATTTTGGATTGTGTGGTTGGGGTAGAAATTATGCTAGGGAAAAAACGTGTAAAATATTCTTCCTTGAGTGGTCCGTGGATACAAGAAATGTCCCTACCTCACCTGACATGATTTAATGGCAAAGAGAAACATGACACCATCATAGTTCACTGTCCGATATACATACATGACATCAACTGGAAGGGGCCATTAAAAGCCCTTGAGGGTGTAGGCATGCGCCTCCTAGAGGATTGTTGGATACGTGCTCAGAGCCTTTCAAGGGCTTAAAGACCCTTGCTGGTTCCCCCTATTGCCGCCCTCAGGGTTGTAGAGACAGCACTGCAGGCAGAACAAGAACTGCAAGAACCACAGCCACAGCTCAAATCCAGTGGGCCACCACTAGCTCAGAGGCATTTTGCCATGTGTTACACATTGGGCTGTTCACTGCAAAGTCTGCAGGTTCAAACCACCAGCTGCTCCTCAGAGCTTCCTACTCCCATAAAGAGTTATAGGCCCAGCGACTCTCCTGGGGCAGTTCTACCCTCTCCCGCACAGGCTCGCTCTGAGCTGGCATCTACCCAATGGCAGCGAGTTTAGTTTTACGGCATTTGACAACTTCCAATGTGTGCAACTTGCCGTGGTTTCTTCTTGCAATTCTAAATAAATATTTACTCCCCTACCTAAAAAACAAACAAACAAACAAACAAACAAAAAAAATATTCTTCCTTTTCTTGATCTCTGCCCTCGCCCTCCCCTTCCCTTTTGCCTGGAGTGGAATGGTTTCCAATGGCCCGCGGTTGCACTTAAAATAGCCACCGCTGCTATTTATCGAGCCCTTACAGGCGGAATCACCCTGGATACATCACCTTACTCCCATCCCCCACCCCCCATTCTCCCAGAGGGTGGGTATATTTCCGTAAGGAGCTTGGTCCCACTGGGAACTTCGTTGCTCCATTATATCTTCTGTCAGTGCTCCAACTAACCCAGTTACTGGTATTCTCCAAGTTTCCACGCTTGGCTTAAAATATATTGGTAAATATAAAGCTGGCTGCAGAAAGAAACCAGCAGGCAGACGACGGGGACTTGGAGTTGTGCTTTAGTTATTTATTTTTTATCCTTTCCCTGAGCAGTAATTACCGGAGGTAAAGGAAAGTTCTGGGAGCCGTGGTGTCTTGTTCAGACTTAACCGCTTCCTTTCCAGCAGCAAAGCAGACGCTGCTGGTGACAGGAAGCGAGGATGTCTGAGGTGCTAAGAAGTGGCTCTTGACAGACTTCAGAGTCACGAGCTTTTTCAAAGCCCTGAGTCGTGGGCGAAGAGTACCAAATTCTCTGTCCTGCATTGGCACTGGAGCCCCAGTGGCGGAGTGGTGATTCGCTGGGCTGTGAAGCATAACGTCCACAGTTTGAAACCTCCAGCCAGTACTTGGGAGAAAAAATAAGGCTTTCAATTTCCATCCAGAGCTACAGTCTCAGAAACCCGTAGGAGCAGTTCTGCTCTGTCTGATAGGGTCACACTGTGCATAGGAACCAACTCGATGGCAGGGCGTTTTGATGTTGAGTTTTGGCGTGGGCATTGTCTGAGCCCGACTCCTGGTGACGCCCAGTGGGCAGAGTAGAACTGCTGCCTGGGGGGTGGGGGGTGGGGTGGTTCAAGGCTGTGACCTTTTGGAAGGGGATGGCCAGGCCTGTCTTCTGGGGGGGTTCGAACCACCAAGCTTTTGTAGCTGAGCACCTCCCTGAGAGGGCCACCCAGACAAAGCCTTCCAGGCAGTGCGTCTTAGGAAGGCCCAGCCGGCCCTCTGGGTTGGAGGCCAGGAATAGGTAGCAGACGGCAGTCTGGTCAGAGCAGGCGGGGGCTTTTGTCTGTGGTTCTTTTTTCTCCTGGAGCGTGTATTGCTTTCCACCTCCCTTCCAACCCC
>NW_022111373.1:114736107-114738317 GCF_000313985.2 Echinops telfairi
AGCAGCAGCGGCAAAACACCCAGTAACATTGTCCTAGGCTGAATGATGGGCCCTCTAATGCCGGAGCCTATTGTCACACAGTCAATTCTGACATTTAGCAACTCGATACGGCAGAGAAGAATTGCCCCATATGGTCTCCAAGTTGTAGATCTTTAGGGAAGCAGACTGCCACCTCTTTCTTCCTCTAGCCCATGGAACCATATATGGAAAATGTATGTTTGCAGATGTGACCATGTTAAGGATCTTGAGACGGGGAGGTGTGTTAGGCTGGGTTCTCAAGAGAAGCAAAACACTTGTCTTTGGAAGGATGTGTCTGGCTATAGAAAGAGTTTTGTATCAAGAAATGGCTTACACAATTGTAGAAGTGGGCAAGTCCAGTCTGGTTCAAGTCCATAGGTCAGGTGTAACCTGGAGGTTTCCCCCGACTTGAGTAGCTAGTCAGGGGCTGACAAACAGGAAGTTGGAAGATGAGGCAGGAAGATCAGACCGAATCTGGTGGCTGCCGAGCTAAGTAGATCCGAGATTGGCAGAAGGAATCCAAAGTTGGCTGATGGCTCCTGGGATCAACAGCTATACCTCTAATGAAACCTCCTGCCATGGTATCAAGACTGGGACCTGATTAAGAAAGTTGATTCTCCTCACAACTGCTTGACTGACTCACCGAAGATTCCATCATGGAGTTGACCACACTAGGTGAGATCCTATCATGAGAGAATCCTGGCCCAGCCAAGTTGACCTAAAATCTAACTATCACAGGAGGTGATCTTACCTGTTCGAAGGACAAACCCATCTGTCTTGGAAGAAGTAAGGCCAGAGTGCTCCTTAGAGGCAAGGATGGCAAGACTTTGTCTCATGTACTTTGGACATATAGTCAGGAGAGACCAGTCCCTGAAGAAGGACATCACATTTTGTAGAGTGGAACAAAAGAAAGGGCCTCTATGAGATGGAGTGACACCGTGGCTGAAACAATGGGCTCAGGCATGGCAACAATCGGGAGGATGGCTCAGGACAGGGCAGTGTTTCATCCTGTTGTTCATAGGGGCCCCGTGGGTTGGAACCCACTCAATGGCACCTAACAACAACAACAACAACAACAACAACACAGGAGGCTACTTGGAGTTTTCCAGATGAGTCTTATGAGCAATTACAAGTGTCCTTATAAGAAGGAGGCAGAAATATATTTACTGCACACAGAAGAGACGGCAATATGGTTACAGAGGCAGAGATTGAAGTGACGCCGCCTGCTGGCAGCCACCAGAATAATGTAGTAAAATGACGATGATCTGGGTTCCCATATAATTCCTATCACTTCCTATAGAGCTCTAGTGATCTATCGGGTGATGAGTCGGGCTACTAATGACAAGGTCAGTGGTTCACACCCACCAGCTGCCGTGTGGGAGAAAGAAGAGGTTTTCTGCTCCTGTAAAGATCTAGCCATGGAAACCCATAGGAAGAGTTACACTGTCTTATAGGGTCGCTATGAGTTGGAATCAACTCAGTAGCAGTAAGTTTGCATTTTTGAGTTTGTTTATTTGTTGGCTCTGCCATCTAGGACAAATAACTTTTCAGAGCTTCAGTTCTGATATCTGTAAAACGAAGAACAATACATACTTCCCGGGTTGTTGCTCTTGTTGCTGGGTGCCATCGAGTTGATTCCCACTCCTAGGGAAACACTGCCTGGCCCTGTGCCTTCCTCACAGCTGTTCTTACGTTTGAGCCCGGGGTGGGATCACCGTATTCTGACCACTAGGGGAGCTAGTGCTGAGAGAAGGCAGCGTGGGGCCTGTCAATGTGGTACTTCAGGAAAGTAAATGTGATGGTGAGTCTAGATGCTTCTGTGCTTGTTCACGGCCTGGATGTGGGTCTTCAGTAGAAGAGTGAAACTAGAAGAGAAAGAGGAGAGTGAAATACACCAGAAGGCATGTGGGCATAACTGTAGTATGTAAAAATTAGATGCAAACATGTTAGGCATGGAAGGGAATTACATGTTTCTTCGGCTCACTTCTCCCCCTCCATTCCACTTCCTCTCTTGCTTCCTTATTCACCCTTCTCCTCCCTCCAGCCCTACACATTTCAGTAGTGCCAACCACATTTTGCTCAAACTGTCATTGTGAGCCTTTTTTTGGAATCGGAGATGCCAGATACACATTAACACCAGGCATTCGATGTCAGGGTGGGGACAAGAAGTCATTACAAGGGGTCTCCTAGCC
>NW_022111373.1:114738679-114739703 GCF_000313985.2 Echinops telfairi
GGGAGCGGGGAGGAAACATTTAGGAACTAGAGGAAAGTTGTATTTTTCATCATTGTTACATCACACCCTGACTGTCCTAGCCCCTTTTTAAAGGTCCTTTGAAATCATGGACTGAAGCAAATGCTCAGGGGCACTGAGGATAGCCAGCCTTCTGATACAATAGCACCGTGTTCCACTGCTGCCTTGGCTGTGGGAAAGCTCTCCCACTGGGTACTCTGTGTGGGCATGGTCTCTTTTATGTCTACAATAGTATAATATCTCTTCCACTACGGGCCTGCATTCGGCAAGCAGAAGAGTGGTTAATAGATGAGACCTCATACCTATATGAAAACGCACCTTCTAATCTTAGGCTATGTGGGATTCAAGTGCCATGACTATAGGCAGAGAGAGCTGTGCTCACAGCAAGAAAAGATGAGCAGCAAATGTGGGGAGAACATTTTGTTAGCTTAAGTGGTACTCCATATTTCTGCCATCATTTATTATAGCAACAGGAGCCCTGGTGGAATAGTGGGCTACACACTGAGCTGCTAAACATAAGGTCAGTGGTTCACACCCACCAGCTGCTCCACGGGAGCATATTTCAATACGGATTAAAATTCTCAGAAACCCAAAGGGACAGTTCTACCCTGTCCTACAGGATTGCTGTCAGTTGGAATTGACTTGACGGCAGTGCGTTTTTGGTTTATTATATCAGAATGTCAGCGCGTGTTGATTCCTTTCTTGCTGTTGTTGTTTCAACTTTCCCATTTACTCCTAACTTTTTGACTCTCTGAAAATGCTCAAGCCCATCTGTGGTAGTTACATAATCTCTTGTCAATTTGAGAGCATTAAGAATGAAGGGGTGGAGTTTTCCCTGTCAACCAGGACACCATTTGATGACCTCATTTGGAGGCACTATGGAGGTAAATAGCTCACTGGAGGCCACAAACTCACTCCCTGGGAGACATTACAGCTGACAAGACACATGGAACTATGCTAGTGCCCTGAGCTGGAGGAGCCATGTGGAGACCCCTGTCAGTGCTGA
>NW_022111373.1:114739878-114748536 GCF_000313985.2 Echinops telfairi
ATCATTGCATGCGTTTCGTGAGTCTCAAGAGGACTTTATAGATTGGTATCAGACATATGGGCTAATATTGGACTTATGGACTTGCTCTGGACTGGGCTGGGATGTTTTCTCAATATTCAATTGCTCTTGTATATAAAGCTCTTTCTTATATACATAAGTGTCTATAAATTTTGTTTCTCTAGTCCACCCAGACTAACACACCATCAATGACTGCCAATCCAGAAAAGGATATTTTAGCATGTTTCTGGTATCCTGACTTGATGATTTGTATTGACATGAAGGACCAGAAGTTCACAACAGAGCATGTGGTGTCATGAGATAATGATCAGACACCAATCATTAGTTTGGAATGCACCATGCCAGTCTTAATTGGTATGGCTGTTTCTGAAATGGCTATTTATTTCAGATTGTTATCACTAACATAATCTTCCTTCCTTTCTTTCTGTCATCCCTCCCTTCCTTCTTCCTCCAGCAAGTGTATAACTGTGTCAGGTCCTGCCTGGGATGTCTCTGGATGGCACAAACTGGTAACCAACTGTGCTTAACTGTTAGCCAAAAAGGTTGACAGTTATAACCCTCCCAGGGGTACCTTGAAAAAGGTCATGGCCTTGAAAGCCCATGAGCAAGCAGCTCTCCTGTGTACACACAGGGTTGCCACCATGGGTCACAGTCAACATAACACCCTCCAGCAACGACAACACACTCAGCTCCTGCTTTTGAGAAACATGCATCCTCAGATTGGCTCGGAAGATAGGATCCAGAAAAAGGCAGCAGATCTGTTAAGAAGAAGCTGAGGCCACAAGCCCAACATATCTGTGCTTGAGGTCTTAAAGCGTGGACCGATAAGAAGTGTCAGGAGGTGCCATTGCTGACACAGATTGCAACAGACTGCCTGTGATGCACAAATAAAATAGAACCTCACTTAACTCTCTGTTTTCAAATAGCTCCGAGTTGTTGCTTCAGCCTCGGCTACCATCCTTCTTAAATCGCTGCTGGCAAACTTTCATTCTTCACAGGGGAGCTGCCAATGGAATCCTACCAGATGATTTTTGCCTACAGTTCCTGTGCCTGCTGCTAACCGTGGTGTGTTCAGGCAGAAGCTGTAACGTGTCCACACGCACCTGCCACTTGGGAATGCTACTCCTGGAGGCGGAGTCAGGAGTTTAACCAAGTAGAACCCGCGTGCTTAGGCAGTGCCTCTTGAAAGGGAAGAGAAACTAGCCCTCTCCTGAATGTCTATGCTGGACTGGGTGCTCTGGGAATAATTTGCCTGCACGTGATTTCATGTCATCCCCATGACAGTCCTCCAAACTAGCCATGGCTTTCCCAGTTCTGTGGCTGGAGAAGAACATGGAAGCTCAGAGAAGTTAGGGTAGGTTACCCAAGGTCACACTGTTGATACATCATAGGAGTTAAACCCAGCTGGCTGGTTTCCAAGTCAAGGCGCATCCCCCCATTTCAGACAATAATGTCCCTTGGTGACCCACACCTCGGGAATCGCGGGTCTCCAGCCTGCGTTACCACCCTCACACCTTCGCTCCAGTTCCTGCTATCTTCTCTCGTGAGTCCTCTCCTCCTCCTTCTTTTTCTTTCCACCTTTTAGTCACTTGGTCCTTCTCTTTTGGTTTCTTTCAAAGGATTAGTTCCCTGGGTGCCCTGGTAGCTCACTCATTCCCTGGCCGTTGGCACTGTCATGTCGATTACAGTTGTTTTGCATGTGTCTTTCTGTTTGGGCGTTTTGTCCTCCTCTGAATTTCCTGAGAGGAAGGACCGTGTCTTGTTATTCATTTTGTTTCTCTCTGGTGGCTGCTATGCGGAGTGTGAAGAAGACAATAATTAATTGTTTCTTGTGTGATTTTCCTCACACAAGTCGTGACAGACTCTCCTCCTGAAGTGTTTCTATTGTACGCCGCTCCCAGTCCCACCCACCTCTATCAGCCTACAGCATCCTGAGCTCAGACAACATGCTGGAGTAAGACCCCTGCCCAGGATGGCAATGTTCTATATAGGCACCATCCAACATGGTAAGTACTACCTATATTGGGCACCTGTTGTTGTGGGTGCTGTCAAGTTGGTTCCGACTCATAGGGACCCTGTGTACGAAGTACTGTCCAGTCCCATACTAGCCTCACCATTGTTGCCTCAACCCCTTGTTGCGGCCACTGGGTCAATCCATCTCACTATGGGGCTTCCTCTTTTCCCCCCTTCTTCTATTTTACCAAGCAGGATGTCCTTTTGCAGGGACTGGTCTGTCCTGATAACATGTCCAATGTTCATGAGATGAAGTCATACCATCCTTGCTTCTAGGGAACATTGTACTTCTTCCAAGACAGGTTTGTTTGTTCTTCTGGCAGGCCCTGGTATTCGCAATATTCTTCACCAGCACCATAATTAAAAGGACATGAACTCTCCTGTGGACTTCCTTCTTCACTCAGTTTTCACATGCATATGAAGCAACTGAAAGCACCATGGCTTGGGTCAGGCACACTTTGTCCTCAAAGCGACATCCTTGCTTTTGAACATTGTAAAGAGGTCGTCGCAGCAGATCTGTCCCATGGAATACCTAATCTTTTTTCTTGGCCGCTGCTTCCATGAGCATTGATTGCGGATCCAAGCAAGATGAAATCACTGACAACTTCAATCTTTTCCCATTTTGTCAGGATGTTTAATGGTCCAGTTGTAAGGATTTTTGTTTTCTTGACACTGAGTTATAATCCACACCGAAGGCTGCAATCCTTGATTTTCATCAGCAAGTGCTTTAAGTCCACCTCATTTTCAGCAAGCTAGGTTGTGTCACCTGCACTTCACAAGTTGTTAATAAGTCTTCCTCCAATCCTGATGCCGTGTTCAGCTTCTTGGATTATGTGCCGAGAACACAGATTAAATAAGGCTGGTGAAAAATACAACCCTGACATACACCTTTTATAATTTTAAACCATTCAGTACTCTTATTTTGTTTCAATGACTGCCTCTTGGCTGATATACAGATTCTGCAAGAGCATAGTGAAGTATTCTGGAATTCCCATTGTTCTCAATGCTATATATAGTTTGTTATGTTAGACACAGCCAAATACCTTTGAATAGTCAATAAAACACAAGTAAATATTTTTCTAGTCTTCTCTTCTTTCAGCCAAGATCCATCTGACATCAGCAATGATATCCCTTGTGATACATCCTCTTAGGAATAGGAGTGAATTTCTGGCACCTTCTTGTTGATGTGCCGCTGCAAGCATTGTTGAATGACCTTAAGCAAAATTTTACTTACATATTATATTAGTGATCTTGCCCAGTGATGTCCACATTCTCTTGTATCAACTTTCTTTGGAATGGACACAAGTAGGAATCTCCTCCTGGTGGTTGACCAGGCAGCCATCTTCCAAATTTCTTGGCATCAGCAAATGAATGCTTCTAGTACTTCTGGTAAGGTGGGTACTCAAACTATATTCAACTTTAACCCTGTCTCATTATCATAACAGACAACGCCTTCCAAAAATGGGATGATGGCTATAAAGGTGTAAAGGTCAGATTTAACAATATACCACAAAGGGGAGGATTTTGGCCAGAAGGGTCATAGTTAGTCATTAATTCTCGAGGTCTGAGGTTGGGCAGCTCATTTCCAGGCAGGCTGCTGTCCACATTTGTTCTCAGGTTGTCTTGAACAAGTCACTGTGCAATCAGTCGGGACTAACCATGTAGACACTGTCTACATGGTCCATTGGCTAGCGTGCATTAAAGTCACATTCCCCGCTATGGGAGTGGGGAGATGCTGAGTGCTCTCTCACTGAATTGTCCTAAAATCCTTCCAGACACGAAGAGTGTAACTGAAACAAAAAATAATCCTTCTTTTTTGCCTCCTTTTCATTCATGTCAAATTTAATTTTCTTGTTTTCTTTTCCTGAAACTCAAGTAACTGTCAAGAATGCTTTCCTGAGAGGCGGATTTGTCACTTCATTGTCAGCAGTTGAAGAACTTCGATGTTTCTTTTCTTTCCAGGGGTAATGCTACTCCACTTAGACAGTGGCGAGGTGAAAACGGTACGCCTGAGACTAGATTTGTTCTGCCGACTTCCTCCAATTTGTCAAAAAGACAAGACTGGCACCTGACTCACTTTGTAGTAATGCATTGAAATTACTTGAAATCATCTCCTACTGACTTTTCTTGTCTTATTATCTAATATGCGTGGCAGGAAAGAAGAAAATGAGCACATTTGCAATGTAACGTTCTGCTTATACATGTAGTGTCAAAGCTAATTGTTTTAAGCAAGACGTTTTTATCTTTGATTACAATAAGCAGTGCCTATGAGTATGCAGGATGGTAGCTTTTTGCATGTTGTTTTCATAATAGTGTCCCATAATTATCATTTTCATGTGCTGACACTGATAATCCATGCCCAAGACTTGGCTTAAGCAATAGTTAGTTATCTTTCAAAATGGAAAGGTGAATGGGAACAGTCATGAATGAAACTCTTTAATATTCCTCCTTGCTCTACCCAGTGAGACAGAGAGGCACTTGCTTGTTGGCTTGTGGTTATGTTAATCTTTAAATTCCCATTTGCAGAGGAGGAAAAGAAGGCCATCAATTAGTCAGGGAATGTTTACTTTCCCAGCCCAACTGCATAGCAGAAATGTTGAATACAGAACATTATTTGTAAATCTCCTACGTTCCAGCACCATCTCTTCCAGACAGCCAAGGAGTGCTGGTGGCAGTGTGGATTCTGCATTGGGCTGCTAACCATAAAGTCAGCAGTTCTAACCCACCAGCCAGCCCTTGGGAAACGATGAGCCGTTCTGCCCCCTTAAAGATGAACAGTCTTGGAAACCCACTGGGGCAGGTCTCCCTCATCCACAGGGTCACTGAGTCAGCATTGACTTGATGGCAGTGAGGGAATGAGAATAGCCATTTGCTCTGGACAGTGTCCTAAGATCTGTTTGTTGTTAAACAATGGGCGAGATTTGTATGATCTTTGTAAAGTAGGCCACATAGAGAAGGGGAACAGGATCTCTTCCTTGCTGTGGAAATATGATCAATAATCCTATCTTTTTAATTCCAGATTTCTCTTCTTCCTCATTGCCCATCCCTGTCGTGGACGAGATCGTCATGACAACATTATTGCTGGGCAGCTCAAGTTCCCTGTCACTCAAGAGGGTCTCCTGAAGTGTCTACTGTGTCTGAGGACCTGCCCAGCACTGCTTTTTAATCCTCACATCATCCCTGAGCGCAGGTGATGTTTCCATTTCACAGATGAGGAAATTTGAGGCTTGGCAAGATGCGGTGAGTTTCCCACGAAGCAGACGGGAAGTTGAGCTTGGGAGAACTGTTCTCTGCCTCTGAGGCACCAAGCGGTGTTTCCCTCACATCAGAAAAGAAAGCCCCGCAGCATCCCAGGTCTCATGAAACTTCAAGGGACCACCCCACTCGAAGAGCAGAGCTTTAAGAAGGAAAATCCCTTGCAGGAGGAAATCTGGGCGAGGCTTATCTGGTAGGTGAGATAATACTCCTCTAAAGATGTGCCCCTCTTCACATATGAATATGATGCTTGCTTATGTTGGTTTTCAGATGTAATTAAGTTCAGAATCTTGAGTTTTGCAGACATGATTAAGTTAAGAATTTTAAGGAAATGATGTTGGGTTATCTGAGTGGCCCAGAATAATCAAAAAGGTCTTCCATTGAAGGAAGCAGGAAGATCAGAGTTAGCAGCATGAGTTGTGGCAATGAAGCAAGAGGGGTGTGAGGAAGAGGCCAAGGAATGTGGGTACCCTCTAGAAACTGGCCAGGAAACCATTCTCCCTTGAAGCCGTCAGAAGGAACACAGCCCTGTCAATTCTTTGGTTTTAGACTTTGACATTCAGAACCTAGAAGAATAACCTGTACTAGTTTAAGCCTCCAAATGTATGCTAATCTGATGTAGCAGCCAGAGGAAACGAATCGTCTATTAACAAAGCCATCTACTATCAGGGAGAAACTGTCTCCCAACTGTTGACCCAGACTGCCATCAGCCCATTTCTCAGGGATAACGATCCTGTGCTAGCTTTTTGCCCCAAAGTCCAGGAGGGCTTCTTGTATTAAATATACACGTGTTTAAACCCCCCACAGTGCAGAACAATGAGTAAAAGCCTGGACAGATGCACAGGGGGAAAGTGGGAGTGTCCCCCCACTCCCAAATATATGTGTGTGTGTATGATATTTGAACAGCTGAAAGAGGGAAAGTGGGAGTGTCCCCCCGCTTCCAAATATATAATATATGTGCGTGTGTGTAATATCTGACAAAGGTTATTTGTATATGTGTATTTACTTTTGCTGCAAATACACCTATGGTGGTGGTGGGGCATACAGGGGGCAAAGTGATAAAGCTGTGCTGTTGTGGTTGTTGTTGGGTGCCACTAAGTCAGTGACGACCCACAGTGACCTATGCACAACAGACTGAAACGCCGCACCATCCTGCACCATCCTCACAACTGTTCCTATGCCTGAGCTGATTGTTGCCCCCACTGTGTCCATCCAGCTCCTTGAGGGCCTTGCTCTTTTTCGCTGCCCTTCCACTTAACCAAGCATGATGGAAACTTCTTAGATGTAACCGAAGACCTTGAGAAAAGAATCATTGGGCTTGGGGGGATCTGGAGTAAAGTCTTGGGGTCACCAGGATAAATTGTCAGAGCATAGTTCACAAGGACCATGTTTTAAGCACAAATTTGGTGGGTAGCATGTGAGCAGCTAGCTAAGATGCGGCTATTCATCTTTCCCTGTCTAGAGCGCCACAAGAAGGAAGCTAGAATAACTGGATGGAGCCGGGCAACCACTACCAACCACTACTCTGAACAAGGTCACATTAGAATATTCCAGAAATAGTGGGAAAAGAATATGGAATAGAACCCAAAATCATATGAGAGACCAGGTTCATTGGCCAGATAGAGACTGGTGGGACCCTCAAGACAGTAGCCCTTACCCTTCAGGTGTGGAACTGAGCTACCTTCTCATCAGGACCATCAATCTTTTAAGATCTAAAGGACAGCACCTTTCCAAGAACAAAGCACAGAGGTTTAGGAAGGAATGAGGACTGGAAACAGGAAACACAGAAAAGAAGTGGAATAAGTGATGTTACATTGAGGGGATTAAAAGGAATGAATTGAAACAGAACGTGGATAAATTGTTGAATGTAAAACTATGATCTGCTCCATAAACCTTTCCCTAATTCACAATAAGAAGTCTCTCTCTCAATAGCTCTCTCTCTCTCTCACTCACTCACACACACACACACACACACATAAATATACGCACACATATTATGTATAAATGCTGTTATTGTTAGGTGCTGTTGAGTTGGCGTCTCCTCACAGTGTCCCTGTGTACAATAAAACAAAATACTGCCTAGTCCTGGAGTCCTGTGGACCTCACCGTCTCTCCTGTGTTTGACCACTGGTCCAGCCACACGTCAATCCATCTATTTGAGAGTCTTCTTTTTCTCTGACTCCTTACTTTACCGAGCACCATGTCTTTACTTGTCCAAAGTACGTGAGATAAAGTCTTGTCAACCTAACTCTAAGGAGCATTCTGGCTGTACTGCTTCTAAGACATATTCGTTTGTTTTTCTGGCAGTCCATGTATAGTCAGTATTCTACATCCACATCCTGATGCAGATGCATCAATTGTTTTTTCTGCTCTTCTTTATTGTCAAGCTTTCACACGCATATGAGGCAAATGAAAATACCATGGCTTAGGTCAAGCCCACTCTAGTCCTCAAAGTAGCATTCTTGCTCTTCAACACTTTAAAGAGGTCTTGTGCAGCAGATTTGCACAATGCAATATGAGAGGGTACTCCCCCCAACCTGATTTCTTCTCAAAGCTATGTCTTTAATTTTTTAAAATAAAACAACCTTATCACCTTCAAAGTACTCTCCATCACACTTAATACAGTTGTCAAAGCTGCGATTCCATCCTTTGAAACAAGTTTTCAAACTCATCTCTTTGGATGGCTGACAGCACCTCCCTCGTTGTTTTCTTTCCTTCTTTTCTTTCTTCACCTCTTTCGTGTCAGCAAATCGCTGTCTTCTCGTGCCTCTTTGCATTACAGAAACAAAAAGAAGTAAGATGGAGTGAGTCGGAGATAAGGTGCGTGGGGCAAGAGAGACATGCTGATTTCTTTTGCCAAAAACTGGCATACTGAGATGGCTAGGTGAGAGCAGATGCATTGTCGTGGTGACAAAACCAGTCCCCCATCTGCTACCAATACGACCTCTTTTTGTCACACACCATTAGACTATCTTTTCTGAACCTCTAAATAGAAAGCTTGATTGTTTGACCTGGTGTAAAGAACTCCAAATGCACTGTGAGTTGTCATTTTCATCTGTTCAGGAAGTTGACAGACGTCCAGAATGAGGCTTGTCACCAATCTTCGACATTTCACCTTTTTTGAAACAAGAAAACCACTCGCATACACTTGAGTTTTTCCCATAGTGCTATTCTTTTAAGCTGTGTTCAACATCACAACAGTTTCTGTGGCATTTTTCCTGTGCAGAAAACAAACTTTCATAGTTGTTTGCTGTTTGAGCGAAACTACTTTTATGAAAAAAATTCACTGGGACCAGAGAGAACCTTTCCAGGTGAAACCATTGGGTGCACTAACTCAGAGCGAGTTGTTTAATGCTTGCCCAGAGGGAAAAA
>NW_022111373.1:114748945-114751534 GCF_000313985.2 Echinops telfairi
TCAAAGCTCAAGTTGAAATGTTGAAGGATTCTACAGGCATACTATTGAATGATGCAGGAAACATAAAAAAGAAGATGGGGAATATACACAGTTACTGTACCAAGAAGAATTAGTTGATATTCAACCATTTCATGAAGTAGCATATGATCAAGAACCAATGGTACTGAATGAAGAAGTGCAAGTTGCACTGAAGGTAATTGTTTAAAACAAGGCTCCAGGAAGAGATAGAATTCCAAATGGAATGTTTCAGCAAACCAATGCAGTGCTAGAAACACTACCTAGTCTAGGCCAAGAACTTTGGAAGATGGTTACCTAGCCAACCAACTGGAAGAGATCCACATGTGTGCCCATTCCACAGAAAGGTTATCCAATAGAATTTAGAAATTATTAAGAAGTATCATTAAAGTCACGTACAAGGAAAATTTTGCTAAAGGTAAATTAAAAACGGTTTGCAGTACATAAACAGGGAACTTCCAGAAATCCAAGCCAGATTTGGAAGAGGATGTGTCATGAGGGCTATCATTGCTGACATCAGATGTATAATCTGTGCATACTAGTATATACAGAATCTACCAGGTGGACAGAGGAAAGACCCTGAAGGCAATACAAAAGGAACAGACTTGATCTCTAAGTTTTAGTTCCATGATTTCACAAAAGAACCTAGGATCTTGCATGGTTTCGTATATCTTATACAGCAGACAGGACACAGTGCCAGGCTGGAAGGAGCTTGTAGATGTGAGGTAACTAACAAAGGGGTTAGAGATGGAATATGAAAGCACAATCAACATTGTGAGGGCCTGATTCAAAGGAAGTCTATTTCCCCCAAATCAAAACCATCTTTCTCGATCTTGGGAAAGTACTTCCCAGGGGTCATGAAAAATGTGTAGGAGTTATTTTCGATTGTCACAGCAATGCGGCTGGGAGGCTGAGAAATGAGGATGGATGGTGATGAAGGTGAGGGCTTGGGCACAGAGAACTACCAATATTCGGTGCGAAGGCCTCCCCCCCCCAAATCAAACCCAATGTTGTTAAGTGGATTCTCACTCCTGGGAACCCTATATGGCAGACTTGCGTTGCCTTATAGCAGTGGTTCTCAATCTACCTAATGCTGCGATCCTTTCATACAGTTCCTCATGTTGTGGTGACCCCCCCAACCATACATTATTTTCGTTACTACTTCACAACTGTAATTTTTCTACTGTTATTAATTGTCATGTAAATATCTGATATGCAAGATGTATTTTCATTGTTACAAATTGAACACAACTAAAGCATAGTCATTAATCACAAAAACAACATGTAATTCTATATTGTGAAATATTTTTTCTAATGACAAAGAAATGAAAATTTGTCTTGAAGCATGGTGTAGCATGGGTAACAGTCTTTACGCTAGGTACTCATATCTGTGTGTGGGTGGACCCGCCTGGAGACGGGTAGAAGAGCCGTGTCTTGGTTCCTAAGACCATTGGAAAGATGTGTTTTATGATGGTCTTAGGGGACCCCTATGAAAGGGTTGTTCGACCCCCAAAGGGGCCATGACCCACGCTGCCTTATAGGGTTTCTGAGGCTTGTCATTACAGAAACAGACTGCCACATCTTTGCCCTGAGGAGTGGCTAGTGGGTTCAAACTGCTGACCTTTTGGGTGGAAACACTTAACCCACTGTGCCATTAGGACTTCACAGAGATGCCAAATGCATGTAGTTTTCAGGAAATCCCGCCCGATGAAAATTGTCTCGTCAAAATTGCTGATAAGGCCCAGACTGAGAAACATTGAAAGAAGAGACTACCCAGATAGATATCAACACTGACTGCTTGGAATTCATTTCATATCGATGAATGTAAGTGTATATTAAGAGTTGGTTCCATGGTAGGGTTTTCACTGTCCATGTGGGAGACCCACGGGAGATTGCTGGTCAATGCACCTGTCAGAGGAAGCGTGTGTATTGCTGTGAGGCTGAGCAGGTGTCAAGAGAGCTTCCAGACTATGTCAGACTAAGAAGAAAAGCCTGCCAATTGACGGGGAAGACCAGCTCTTGAAAACACCAACTCAGGATGCACAACCGGTCATAGGGAGGGGCAGGGCTGGACAGGGTTTGGTCTCAGTTTGCACGGGGTCAGCATGCATTGCAGTGACCAATAGCAACAGCAATAAATGTGTTGCTTACCCTATGACCGGCACTGGGGATGTTGTGGTGAACAATACACAATTTTGCCCACAAGAAGTGGGTGAAGGAATTTAGTCATGGACCCCCCCAAGAGTCATGTCACCCAGGGGGATGGCGGGGTGGGGGTGGGGAGTATGAAAGAGCATCCAGAAAAGACCCCTACATTGATGCGAGAGTCCTCCAGAAGAAGGTGGATAAAGTGGTCCAGGGCAGTGGAGGCAACTCAGACTGTGGAGTTAAAGTTTTAGTTTTCTGACCTCATGATTTTGGGCAACTTGCTGAAACTCATCTCAGTGAAATAGGGGTTGGCAACAGCCCCTACTTCAGAGGGCTGAGATGACTTGATTGTAGTAACTAGGTAAATCTAGTAAAACATAGGTTCCCAAGCTTATTTGACCTACCACCTCTTTTTCAGAAAAAAAA
>NW_022111373.1:114752978-114758324 GCF_000313985.2 Echinops telfairi
TTAAATGCTTGGCTTTAAGTCCAAGATGCGGGCATGCTGACATCTCGATGACCACCAGGTGTCAGTGCTAACAAGGAATTTCCCCTCCTGGTTCTTTTCCACAGCTAAGTCCTGGGGTGCATTTCATTTGGCAAAAAGCACCAGGTGATACCTAGTGTTATCATAAGTAAGTTCCTGACTCCAAATAAAAGGTCAGCAGTTTGGACCCAGCAATCTATCACGGGAGAAAAAAACCCTTATAGTCTAGGAAACCCTATAGGACAGTTCTAGTCAATCCCATAGGGTCACTCTGAGTTGGAATACATTTCCCAATCTCCTTCCTTAGCGTATCGTGCTTGGAGAACCAGTCATAGGATTTGATACGAGGGAGAGCCCTGTAGGAAGGGCTGTGAATGACAGGAAACCCATCTCTACAAGCCTTGGAGTGTCTGGAAGAAGAAGGGAAGCCAAGAGCAAGGGTGTGTGTCAGCCAAGGAGAACCCTGTGCGCAGAGGGCTCTCACTTGCCTGGTGCTGGGTTGTCCTAGCGGAATCTGTGGGGGTTTGTCTGGAGGAGCCTTGCTTGCTTCCTGCAGTGAGGGCATTAGGTGGAGGGGCTACAGATGGGACAGATGCCCTGGTGTGGTCGAAGCAAGCTCAGGGACCAAATGAAGAACGTGAACAGGCTGGGAAGAAGTTGCATAGCTAGGAGAGTCACAGAACGATGCCTAATGCTTAAAGAGAAGTGGCCAATTTTCACACCCCCCCCAAAATAGATTTTATTAAAATGAACAAAGACCAGATTGGCAACCTGGAGACAAAACAGAGAAGTTAGAGATACAATGAAGAAACTCTTGGATCTCAGAGTCTTAATAGAATTCTATCACACACACACACACACACACACACACACTCCAGAGTCTTCATCATGGTGTGGAAAACCTTAGCATCCAGACTCTTGGCTCCCTCAGCAGTTAGCAGCCCACTCGGAAGCACTTTGCCACCCAGGCTCCTATGTAGATGCAAACCCTGGACTGTGAACTACATGGGCCTGTTTCTCTTTAGACTCCAGACCAGTGGTTCCCAAATGTTAGAGTCCCTCCGGTATCACCTGAAATGCTTCGGGTCTCTCACTGCCACCGAGTCCATAGGTCTTATCACGACCCTATAGGACTGGGCAGAACTGCTGAGCTGGGTTTCCAGGACCGTGTCTCTTTGCATGAGAGTGGCAGGTGGTTTCCAACCGCTGGCCTTGCATTTAGCAGGGACTTGTTAAATCCGCGTGCGGGATGCTACCTTCCCTCTTTCTGATTTGGTGGGGCTAAGGATCTGCATTTGTACCAAGTTCCCAGGAGATGCAGAGATGCACGGCTCTAGATCCGGGATGCTTCCAGTGCCTTTTTCCTTCCTGCCTCTGTAACCTGAGTGAGTCCAACAGTAATAACTTTCCAGTTCAAGGCTGGGTTTTCCCATGTGGTCTGATCAGCGGCGCAGTGGGTCACCTGGAGCCCAGAGACAGATGTCGGCCGCAGGGTGGCAGCAGCACCCCAGGCACAGGGTGACAACCCCCCACCCCACCCCCGCCCCCCACCACACACACACACACACACACACACACACACACACACGCTCAACAACTAACTCATTAGCACACCGGGCCCTAGGTTCCCACGCGCTGGTCTGGCCGCCCTGGCTCTGTGTCCCCTTGGCAGGGAGGAGAATGGCCAGAAGGGGCCTGGCAGACTGGGGAGGTCACTGGCACTCAGAGGGGCAGTTTTGTTCTCTGGGAGACTAGGGAGGAAGCTGGGTGGTCTCCCCAGAGCGTCGAATTGTGTCCTTGACAAAACCACCACGCAGTGCAGGGCTGCTGGGAGAGCCGGCCTGACAAAGGGCTTCAAGCCCACTGCCAGGGACCGCGTCCTGCTCTGGGGAGGCCGGGGCCCCTCTGAGAAACCGTCTGGCATTTTCTCATGTGGCCCGTTACCAGGGGAGACGGCCTTCGCAAAGCCTCCCTCCCAGAAAATGGAGCTGGGTGGCTGCCTTGGGAGTTCTGTTTGGCTTGCAGCAGTCCTAGATGGCCCCAGACCAGAGTCCCCTCCAAGGTCCCCTCCACGCTCCTGCCTCTATCTGAGTCACTTCTAAATATCCAAAGAACTTTTCCACGTGCCAAAATTGTGCTGAGAATTATGTACTGTGTCATCTACTTAGGGCAAAAGACGAGGCTCTCTACTCCTGTAAAGAGTTACTGTCTCAGAAACCCACAGGGGCAGTTCTACTCTGTCCTATAGGGACACTGTGAGTCACAGTCAACTGAGGGCAGGGTTGTTTTTGTTTTGTTTTTGTTGACAGTGATCAATCATCTCCTTTGCTCTCCTTCTGCCCACCAGAGGAAGGCATTGTTGTAGCCATTTTCCTTGAGGGAATTAAGCGTAACCTATCATATGCCAATCTTATTTGACCACAAATCATCATTCTAATGTCCTTCCCCCACATTTCCCATTCTCATCCAGAGGAAGCCTCTAAGACAGGCTAGAACTGCCCCTGTGGGTTTCCTGGACTGTAACTCTTTACCAGAATAGAAAGCTTTGCCTTTCTCCCATGGAGCGGCTGGTGGTTTCAGACTGCTGAACTTGTGGTTAGCAGCCCACGGAGTAAGACCACATATGGTAACTTCGTATGCAAATTGGGCTGGAGGTTGTGGGTTCAAATCCAATCCTCAAGTACAGAAGAGGACGCTGTGTTTCTGGGGGAGGGGCTGCAGGATCAAGCTAAAGTAGCACAGTGCAGGCCCGTGGTGGTTCGGTGGTGACATTCTCCCCACTCCACGGGGAGACCAGGCTGGATCCCCAGCCCGGGAACTCCTGCCCAGCCACCACTTGTGTGCCAGGAGAGATTTGCACCCTGCCATGGGCTCCACAGGTTTGAGTGGAGCTCCCAGATTAAGGTAGACTAGAAAGAAGGGCTTTGGGACTCTGCTTCTAAAAATCAGCCGGTGAGGACCTGGTGGGAGCACAACTGATCGTGGGGGTGGAGCAGGACCAGCGGGATTCTGTTCATTGGCTCATGGGCTTGTCCTGAATTGGTCGCCAACTGGGTGAGAGCTAGCAATAACAGCAGCAGCAGCACTTGGTAACCTGATACAAAAATTGGGGCGGAGAACGTGGCCTTAATCCAGTCTTCATAAAACAGACCAGGACATGGAATTCCCGGAAGGTTGTGTGCTTAAACAAGCCTCACCGTGACAGGCAAGCCAAGCACCAGGCCAGGAGATTGTGTTCTGGGACTTAGCAAGAGGGTCCAGGGACCCTGATGAGAATTCAGGTGTTGCGGGTCGGAATGGATTCCACCCAGCTCTGCGTACAATTTTGAGCTCAAGCACCAATCCCGAGCTGAAAGCCCTTGCATTTCAGGATGCTTGCAGCTATTTTTTATTTAGAACGCTCTCAGTTCATTCTGATTTTCTTGATTTTGTTTCCTCCTTTGGTGAATTGAGGAAGAAGTCCGGATGACACAGTGGTTAAGTTGCTTGGCTGTGAACTGAAATATGAGTGACTTGGGTCTGTGTGAGCTGCCCTGACGAAGAAAGAGGTGTCCGTCTGCTTCCATAAAGATTTATACCCTCCAGGGCAGTTTCATAGGATCCCCGTCAGACAGAATCGACTCAATGTCTGTGGGCTATTTTGGTTGGTTTGTTTTGGTTAAACGAAAGAATGCCTCATGGAGGCAGTGAGATTTGGGTGACGGTTTTCAGACTCGTGTTGCTGACAAAAATCTCATGTTGCATTCTCCCCAGGACAAACTCAGCATCCGTCCAGTGCCCTGGGCTGTGCAGATGCCTGAAGGCGCTTTATTTTCGCCTGCAACCACAGTGTCTGGAAGCTCCGGGCTGGCTGCCTCTAGGATGTTTTATGATCCTCTGAACCTACAGAGTTGGAAAAGCAATCTGCAAGCTGTAACCCGACGCCGTCTGGGAGAGGCCTCCCCGCCATAACCTTTAACACAGCTACACATAGGTGATCATGGGCTAAGAGTTTATTATTTTAAGAGGGACATTTTGTCCACCTCCCGTGGTATCAGTTGGATACCCTGCTTTCCACATCCTTCAGCCTCGACCCAAAGAAGGAATCCTTGTATTCAGGCTGGAATTCCCTGAAGAGGTTAAAAAAAAAAAAAAAGCCTCATTCCCAACTTCACAGTGCCTGGGAAAGGATCATATTTGAATTGCATAATGTGAAAAAAATAATGGAGACTTTCCTCAAGGGTCCACCCCTGATGAAAAAAAGGTGCATGCCTCATTGGAAACCAATATGGGAATATAAAAATTTTCAGCTCTGTAATGGATTATAGAAAATAGTTTATGCTGTCTGTGTGTGTGTGTGTAGGGGGGATGGAGGAATGAGTGAGAGAAAGAAAGGAGGAAAAAAGGAAAGAAAAGAAAAACAGATGTTGAGTATTGAAATGTTAATGTATCTCAGACATTCTATGAACTCTTCAAGAGGATTGATCAGGTTTCCTCAACTGTAGCCACATGGTTTCTGAGCACAGAATGAATGATAACATTCCTAGAACAAATAAATAGGACAGGGCCCCAATTTGAACTGCCTTTTTTGAGGCATGATTTTACCTGCAGAGAGAAATTATAAACGGGATGATTCTTTTATAATGAGGACTCTCCTCATACAAATTATTTTAGGTACCTATAATATCCACTTTGTTGAGGCAAGGGTGGATTACCTTGAAGTTTTTCATTTTACTGCTATGTAGGTTTAACAAACAGAACCTACCTACATCTAAGAACACTTAACTGTGCTCATGTGGAACCTGTTCAGGGATCAAGAGGAAGCTGTACGAACAGAACAAGGGAATGCTGCATGGGATGATATCAGGAAAGGTGTGCCCCAGGGTTGTATCCTCTCACCGTACTTATCCAGTCTGCTTACTGAGAAAAGAATCAGAGAAGCTGGAGTATGTTAAGAAGAATGTAGCATCAGGGTTGGAGGAAGGCATGCAGTTGAAACCACCTTCCTTGCTGAAAGGGAGAAGGCACTTGAAGCACTTGCTGATGATGATCACGGATTGCAGCCTTCAGTATGAATTCCAACTCAATGTAAAGAAAACAAAAATCCTCTCAACTGGACCCATAGACCACATCATGATAAATGGATAAGATTGAAGTTGTGAAGGATTTTGTCTTGCTTGGATCCACAAGCAATGCTCATGGAAGCAGCAGTCAAAAGCTAAGAGGATGGATGACATTAGGTCAATCTGCAGCACAAGACCTGTTTCAAGTGTTTCAAGTATAGCGTCTGGGGTCTTAAAGGCTTGAAGGTAATCAAGCGGCCATCTAGCTCAGAAGCAACAAAGCCCA
>NW_022111373.1:114758908-114760169 GCF_000313985.2 Echinops telfairi
CGCTTTACACAATTGATGTGTTTATGGATTGGGATAACAGTTGTATGAGCCCCTAATAAAATGTAAAAAAAAAAAAAAAAGAAAGAAATAATTGGGTATTAAAAAAAAAAAAAGTGTTGAAAAGCAAGGGTGCCGCTCTGAGGACCCAAGTGCCATGGAGGGCAGAAGAACAACCACATCTGTCTTGGAAGAAGTGCAGCCAGAATGCTCCTTAGAAGCAAGAATGGTGAGATTTGGACACATGACAGACCTGTCCCCGGGGAAGGAAGATAGGCTGAGAAAAAGAGGAAGCCCCTGGACAAGAAGGATTGGCACAATGACTGCCACGGTAGGTCAACCACAAGAACAATTGTGAGGCTGGCTCAGGACTGGACAATGTTTCACTCTGTTGCCCACAGAGTTGCTACGAGGTGGAAATGATTACACAGGACCCAACTACAACAAATAAGGACACCGAGGACCTATGCAATATTGGGGGACATGTTGTAGGTTGATGTTGCGTTGGCCCTCACCCATGGCAATCCCATACATAAGCCCCGCTCCATCCTCACAACCTTCGGCATTCCTGAGAACGTGGTTGCCGCTACAGTGTATTTTAAGAGCTTTCCAACCTACATGCTCATCTTCCAGAATGATATGGGAAAATATTCTGTTGTGATCCATCGGAATTTCACTGGCTAATTTTCAGATAGCGATCCCTAGCCTTTCTTCCTAGTCTGTCTTAGTCTGGAAGCAGGGTTGAAACCTGGTATTGGAAATACTGGTGGTATACTTGTAACTTGCAAACCACCCCAGTCCGGCACACGGACCAATGGTAATGGTGTAGGAGATTCTCGCGTATTGAAGCGATTTGCACGATGATGTACTGGATATCATCCAGTGTTAAGAGCACGTTCGGTTCCTACTAGCTTTGGGGTGGGGTGGGGTGGGGTGGGCGTTTCTCCACGAAACACCCCGAGCTGAGCCCCGGGCTCCCCCAGGGGGCCCCTATCGCTCACGTATTGCAGGGACATCGCGTTTCTCATTTTCCCGGTTAGAAACACTGCACATCAGCGTCCTTCTCCCTTTCTTCCTCCATCCGTTTATTCATTCGGAGCCTGCCCTCCGCGTGACACCTTCCAACTGCTCTGCTCCCCGAGGCCACACAGAGCTGGGCATTGTTGCCTCAGTCCTGGGACCACCCGGGTGGGAGAAGAAAGCGGCTGAGTGACAGCGGCCTCCAGGGTCAGGGCCACCGGTTGGGGGCCTCGGAATGCGGGCC
>NW_022111373.1:114760302-114774412 GCF_000313985.2 Echinops telfairi
CTCCAGCAGGAAACCAGCCCTACCTCCCACCTTCTTCCTGACCCGTGCAATTAACAACACTCAACTTTCTGTTTTCAATGTGGTGTTTATGAATAAAGGCTTAGAGAAAACGGCGGATTTTACTGGGCAAGGGGATTTTTTTTCCCCCAGTCTGGGCCAGGGGAGCCTCCTTGGGGTGGGGGCGGAGGTGGCGAAGGGATGAGGATGGCAAGTGGAGGACTCAGATGCCCACTTCTCAGCGAAGGGCATTACATAGGGCTGTATTTACTTCTCAGGGTTATTTAAAATGTTCATTTGGAATCTTTTATAGTCCCATTTGTGAACAGATGGGCGACGATGGTAAGGGTTTAGGCTCTAGTCCCCTTCCAACTCGTCACAGCCTGACAGAGCTGTCCTGTCCCCGAACCCTAATGGTGTCTCCACAGATCTCCCACCATAAGCCCCCATTGAGTAGTGGGCAACATGCTGGGCTGCTGACCTCGTCCAACTCAGCAGTCCAAGCTCACCAGCGGCTCAGCGGGAGAACGAGGAGCTTTCTGCCCTCATAAAGATGTACAGCCTCGGGCCAGCTCTCCACTGCCCCACTGCATTCCAGTTTATTTGGAATATATCCTGAACTGGAATCCACAAGGTGTTAGAGGCCGGTGTCTCCAGGACAGGGGCAAAATCCAGTTTAGGCTGCAAAACGGAAGTGCAACTGGTGACCGGGGGAGCAGTGGATTGGAATCCTAGCAAGGCATTGATCTTTCGGGTACTTCGCAGTGCCAAAGTCTCTCAAGGCCCCACAGCTGTCCAGAAAAGAATCCCCTCTGCTTGACCAGCACTGATGTGGTCCCTCAGAGGACGGGCAACTCCTTTCTGTAAGTGGCCACAAAGGGTACATACGGATTCTAAAGTTTGGATGCATTTCCAAAGTAGAGGTATTTGTAATTTAATTTCCCCCCTTTAAATCACAGGACAGGATACTTCAGAGAATCTGCTGGATATGAAAGATTTCATTCTAAGGAGGAGACAAATGCACACAACTTTGCCCATCCTTTGCAGGGCTCTATAAACCGACCCACATCTTCCCAGGGGTGGCTGGGGCATTGTAGGAACTTCTCTAGGTGGCTGCTACCTGCAGGGAGAGGTTCAAAGGCTTCCCAGACTCAGTTCCTCTCTGAGGGGTGGGCGCGATAATGCTGCCTCTGCCAATTCTTCATTAAAAAGCACTGTGGGAAAGAGTCCATCTTACTGAACGGAGCAGTTTCCTAGCGGCGTGGCGGCTGCGGGATTATTCCTTGAGATCTTAACGCAGCTATTTTCACAAATGGCAATCGTAATCACAGTGCTGAATCTGCCTCATTTAAGGGCCAGACAGGAAATTACATTTTTGGCAGAACCATCGGTGGCATTCCACTTTTTGAATCACAACATGGAAAATGATCAGCATGATTCAATTTATCTGAGAAATCTGAACCTGCGGCGGCACATAAGCCCAGATTGTTGTGGCAAAGCACTTTCTCCGACTCCTAGTTCCAGCTCCAGCTCTAGGAACTGGGCCCAGAGGGCTTGCCTTTGCTCCCGTTCCTGTGGCCGACTCCTCCCATGACTACAGGATCATTTTACCTCCTCCATCCCCTGGACAGGAAGTTATCTCTCCGCCCTGCCCTGGGGTATCCCTCTGTCTTGCTGTGATGCATCTCTCTGCAGTGCCTTGAGCTCCATGAGAGAAGAATTTATGTTCCTTGGGAGAGATGAAGAACAACGCCACGACACAAAGCTAATGTAAAACTATTTCTTTTCTTTATTGAAAATACATCTACACGGTAATGTTTCTCAGTCCACACCCGGGATGCGCGACTGTGCAGAGCCTGTGGTGGGCGGCTGAGAGAATCACACCTAGAGGACCTGGCACGTTAGTATAAAAAAGATCACACTGTGTAAACGAGTTAATTCGCCACGATTAATTTTGCTCGATTGGCGTCATAAAATGCCAGGCACGTGCATGGACTTTTGTAGCGCCCAGAGCAAAGAGCCTCAACAGTAAATGGTGACTCCCACCACTCTCTAATGTTAGCTCTTAGACGCGCAGAAGGCTTGGGAGCTATATAAAACGATCTCTAGTTGTCTATCAGAGAATGTATGCCTAGGTTTCCAGTCTGTTAGCATAATTAAGCCCATGTGTCATTGTTTCTTGGTCACAAACTTAAACACAGCTGGTGGTGTCCAACAGCTTCCACTTGACCCCGTGGGCGAGGCTATTCCTTAGGGGGTAAAAATTAATCTCCTCTAAACCTGGGAGCTGCTGGCTAGAAATGAATGCCCTCCCCCCAAGCCGCTTGCTTTCACTTGCAATGAAATTCCTTGACAGTGCCTACTTCATACCAATTCCTCGTCTACCACCTCACTCAGGGAACAGACAAAACACAATTACCACAAGCCCACTCCCGCAGGGGCTTAGGAATCATTTGGTACATGGAATTCCAACACAAAGAAATACCTTGTTTCTAAAGAAAAAAAAAATTTTTTTTTCAAAGAAGAGACCACCCATCCAGTTCACGGACCCCCATGAGAGAGCTCATTCAATTTCCTTCACATATCTAGGGCGTGACCTCATGTTTCGATATGCACACTGCCAGAGGGAATGAGTTTAAACTGGAGAGAAGAGGGTTCTTGGTTAAAACACAGATATTCTAAGGAACACCCCCCCACCTCTTTTTAACCTCACCTAGTCTCCTTTCCTTCCCCACTAGCTCTTTAGTGATCCATATTAAGACCACGCACATCCTGCTAGCTGCTAATCTTAACGTTTTATTTTCTAAAAGTCTCCAGTCAGGTGTATGTGACACTGCCTCCCCAGAGCAGGCCCTTCTTTTTGGGGAAAGTTGAAAAGAAGGGCGTGCGTATGGTGGGAAGAATTGGGCAGTCCCTCCACTCCTGGAATGAACGGCCTCCTCCCTGGGGGCTGACATAAGTGGTATTTTGGACAGGGACCTGGTGAGCTGCACAGGTTCCCCACCATGTTCACTCTCAACTAAACGTCCTTTCCCTATGTCTGGAGGAAGGATACTTGGTCCAGGCTGTCCCAAGGGAAAATGGAGGGCAGGCCTTCGATGGTGTCCGGATGTTGGTGCTAAAAGAAACCGTCAAGGGAACTCACTCATTTTACACTTGAAAGACACTGCGTCCTAGAGAAAAACCGGGGCTTGTTCAAGGCCACATGGCAACGTCACTGTATGCCTCTTCTCACACTGTGCTAGGTCTACATGTCCATTCCTGTGACTCAGACAATAAGGACCCAAGTCAGATTAAAAAAAGGGGGGGAACCCCCAAACTCTACCGTGCAACTGATCACTAATTTGAGAGTATGCTCATGTTTGAGATTCAAACTCATTGTGTTCTGAAGGGCTTTTAAATGTTCAAATTTGATTTAATGCCTTTGGCTCACTTTTTGTTTGACTCTATAACTTTGAAACAAACCCAAGTTCACATTTACAGTGCCATGTCAGGGTGTAATAGCTGATCATGAATGTTTTTAACCTCACGTATCTTAGAGGTAAGAACCGAAATGGTTTGGAAGTGAGGGATAAAAGCCAGACCCTTTGGCCACTGCACAATTCTCCCTTCTTTTTGGAGTCATACTTCCAATACTGCCACGAGTAAGGGGCTGGGGGAAACCGAGCTCAGGGGCTTACTGGAGAAAAGGGGTTGTCATGGGCTGGAAGCATCATATCGGTTGCGAATCCCTCGTGCTCAAGAAAGCCTTTCTTCCTGTTAGTCTACATCTTGGTCTCACTGTCCAGCGGTTTCTCATGCTCGTGCTCCTGGGCAATCAGCTGATAGGGTTTCTTCATTGCATTCTCCTCAATCACCGAGTTACCCATTTCCACATCCCGGTTCTTCAGTTCATGTCGAGACAGGTGCTCCACAATCCCAGCTCCAAGGGAGTCGCCCAGCACGTTGGTGGTGGTCCGGAGGCGGTCTCTGTGGGGAGGAACAGGGCAGAAGGAAACATAAGGCTCGGGTGGACCTGAGGTGACTCCAGCAGATGCTATGAATTGGTCGGCTGAGCACTTGGAAACATCTCATACGCCTCACCAGCTGTGCGGGTCGCACAGGAACACATACCTTGAGGATAAAACCAGTTGCCATGGGGACCCAAAGAAGAGGCTTCAAAACGTTCATGAAAAAAAAAAGGAACTCAAAGATGATGGCATTTCCCCATAAACTTTGTGCGGAGCCCTCACCTGTGTGCCAGAGTAGAACTGAGCTCTGTGGAGTTTCCAAGGGCTGCTTTACCTGAAGCACACCGTCAGGCCTTTCTTTCCAGGTGCCTCTGGGTGGACTCAAACCACCAACCTTCTGGTGAGTAGTCGAGGGCGTGAACAATTTACATCCCTCGGGGGCACCCTTACTAATAAAAATGAAAGCAAAAACTGGTTGTCAATCCTTGGATTCTGACTCCTGGTGACCCTGATTGATGAGCTGCTGCTAACCTGAAAGCGGACAGTGTGAAGCTACCTAGTCACTCTGCAGAAGAAAGGCCCGTGGTCAGCTTCCCTCAAGATGACAGCCAAGTCAACCCTATCACCTGATAGGCCATCCAGGTCAGGGCCATCCAGTTGATCCTGACTTACAGTAACCCTAGAGGACTGTGTAGAACTGTAGTTTCACAGCCCAACGAGGAACCACGCTGCCACCAGAGCTCCCATGGAGTAGAGATTAACTTTGTAACATGAGGGTGGGGGTGGGGGGGGCTTCATGGTACTCTCACAGCCATCGAGTAGATTCTGACTCATAGTGAGCTTATAAGGAACAGGAGAGAGCTGCCTCTGTGGATTTCTGATACTGTAACTCTTCAAGGGAAGAGAAAGCTTTGCCTTTCTCCTGAGAAGTGACTAGTGCAGGCGTCCTCAAACTACGGCCGAGGGCATTTATCCGGCCTTCCGAGTGTTTTTGCCCCATTCGTTTTTTTTACTTCAAAATAAGATATGTGCAGTGTGCATAGGAATTTGTTCATAGTTTTTTTTTAAACTATAGTGCGGCCCTCCAACGGGTCTGAGGGACAGTGAACTGGTCCTGTTTAAAAAGTCTGAGGACCCCTGGACTAGTGGCTTTGAACTGCTGACAGCTGTCCAGTGCGTAACCACTAAGACACCAGGGGCACTAGCCCTTTATAACAGCATCCAACATGAAACCCACTGCATCTCCAGGGCTCCTTCCATTTATGATTACTTTTTGGTTACTAGCTGTTAACTAGCTCCTGAAAGAAAAGTGGATCTGTGTTGGAAGCAGTAAGCATCCTTAGAGGCAAGGATGGCAAGACTTTGTCTTACCTAATTTGGATACTTTGTGTGGAGAGACCAGTCTCTGGAGAAGGACATCATGTTTGGTAAAGTGGAGGAGCAGTGAAAAAGAGGAAGGTCCTCATGGAGATGGATCGGCACAGTGGCTGCATCAATGGGCTCAGGCATGGGAACAATGTGAGGATGGCCCAGGACTGTGCAGTGTCTCATTCTGTTGTGCATAGGGTCCCTATGGGTTGGAGCTGACTCGATGGCACCTAACAACAACAGCTGTAAACCAAAGGAGTCCTGGTGACATAGTGGTTATCCATTGTGCTGTTAACTACAAGGTCAGCAGTTCAAAACCACCAGCTGTTCCTCTGGGAAAGATGGGACTTTGGACTCTGTAAAGTGGCACAGTTTCAGAAACTCACAGGGGCAGTTCTACCCTGTTCCATAAGGTGGCTATGAGTTGGCATCTACTCAATGGGAGTGCATTTGGTTTTAGAGAGCATTAAGAGTATGGAAGCACACTTCTGTTTATTTAACATTTCTCTTGGATTCTCTTTCCTATAATTTACTTTCTACTAAACAGATGATTCTGAAAGTATGATCAAGAAACCTCTAAAGGTCCCTGAGGTCACAATTATTTCCATAATACTAGGAAGATGCTATTTACCCTTATCTCATTCACTAGTGACTATGTAGTGAATTTTGAAAAGACTGAATGTATATCTTAAAGGGTTGAATGCAGAAGCCGCTGGGAGACTCCAGCTATCTTGCAGGAAGCTGGACACAGGGATTGACAAACATTTATAATGATGCCATTCCTTCCACCAATTTTTTGGCTCAATGTTATTTATTTTTTTGAAAAATTTTATTCATGTTAACATGCAACCTATTTATGATGGTAGCTTTTAAAAGAATTTAAAATTAACCAACTCACTGAAATAACAACTTTTTGGATGCTTCCAATATTTTTGAGTGGACAGGGTTGTGAGACCAAAAACAGTGCCTAGCACAATGCTATGAGTGTGCTCAGTTACTCGGGTGTGGACTGTGGGTGAGAGAGTGTGGGTGTTTGCATTTCTTCCTGAGAGCACTCCTGGGAGGTCCAAGACCTTGCCACCCCCATTTGAGAGAGGAGGAAACCGGGGTAGTTGGGACACCTGTCCAGTGTCACACAGGCTCAGGATGGATGGAAACATCCACCCATCCGCATGGGTGCCCCACCCACAGCTCCGGGAGCACAGTGCCAGGCTGGGCAGATGAGAACTGTGCCTTCAGGTTATTGAGATTGTGAATCATGATAGAAGCGATCTACCTTCTTCTTTCTCTTTTGGAGTGATGGGGGGTGTTTGAATCGCTGATATTTTGGTTAGCCGCCCAATGCTTAGCCTGCAGCGCCACCATGGATCCTCCCAAGGTCTTTCGCTCTAGTCACGTCAGAGCCTCGGGTTGGGGGAGAGGGCAGAGAGGGGCGGCCCCTAGACTGCAGGGTGCCAAGGTGCTCAGGGCCCAATGCTCTGAACCTTCCCTACAGCAAAGGGCGGTCCGCTTCTTCCACTGCCTGTCTGCCTGGGCGCATCCTGCAGCCGTGCGCCTCTGGGATGGGGGGAGAACCGCAGGGAGCGGCCGCAGCCGCAGCCTCATGGGAGGCCCTCCTGCCATCTGTCCCTGCCACTATCCGGCCGTAGGATGCAACCCAGAACCGGCCCAGCTGATTTATGTCGGCTTGGCAGACAGGAGGGAGAGGTGTCACAGCCAGATGTGCCCGGGGTGGGGGTGGGTGCTCATGGGGAGTGGGAGCCCCGTTAGGGCCAGGGAGCAGGAAATGAGGACAATTCCATTCCGGGCAAGCTGGCCCTCTTCTGTTTGGCAGGCACAGCTGGCCCGCCTGGTGCCCAGAGTGACTGCGGCCCCGGGGCCAGCGTGCCGGGCGGGCGCAGCGCGTGGGACTCACAGGAACCAGTCCACGGCGATGATGAGCGTGATGTCGTCCGTGGGCAGCCCCACCGAGGTCAGCACGATGACCATGGTGACCAGGCCGGCCTGAGGGATCCCTGCAGCCCCAATGCTGGCAGCGGTGGCGGTGATGCTGTTGAAGGAAGGATGACGTCAGAAGCATTTTCGCAAAACCTCCCCAAACAGAGAGACTTCCCGGCACACAGGCTCCCGGCGGCGCCAAGGACGGTCCTGGCGTGTTAACTCCTAGCGGAGGTGCTTTGGAAAAAACGCAAATGAAAATTTAAAAACATGACTGAGCTCAGGCTCACACTCCGCGGATACTTACCAAGCACTTGCTAGTGTCAGGACCCTGATGGTGCCGTGGGTTACAGGTTGGGCTGCTAACCATAACGTCACTGGTTCGAAACCTCCAGAAGCTCCGCAGTAAAGACTTGGAAACCCAGAGGCAGTTCTACCCTATCCTCCCTAGGTGTTGGAATCGACTCGATGGCAGTGATGTTTTTAAATTTTATTACTACGTGTTGTCTGATATGCTAAGCCAGGCTCTGCTTATTCGACCCTCACAACAACCCCTATTAAGTTGTTTTTATTATTTTAGTCATTTTTTTACATGATGAAACTGGTGATTGTAATTTTTCCTGTATAAAGTATAGGGCAAGGTCTTGAATGCTACATTTCTTTCTCATAAGTCACCTATCCAAGTGGAAGTTTGGAAAGCTATTGGGTTTGTATGATCAATGTGGTCAGAGGGAAAAAATAAAATGTATGATTTCAAAAGTATAATGATTTGTGAACAATGTTTTGCATACACACACAGATTTATGGAGGTAGTGTTGACCTGGTTTGCAAGGTACTAAACTTTAACATTTAGTTGAATCTGGGACTTGGTCTGTGAAACATTTAATTGATAAAGTGTGAGGAGAACATAAAACCATTTCATAAAGAGTAAAGCACCACACGGATATGTCAATTTTGGGACAAAGCCATCCGTCTGTGGCTGAGACTCCTTTGAAGGTTCTTATCTTATCGAGTCCTAGAATTTCTAGCTGTTGCATGAGGGGCCTTCAAAAAAGCTTGTGGGAAAATCCTGAGATGTTTTTGTTCCATCAACTTGTCGAATGGCCATCCAGAACAGACTACATTTCCCAGCATCCCTTGCAGCTTAGACTAAATTCTGACCATGTCAGGAACCTTGATGTGTCATGGTGAAGCATTCGGTTACTAACAGGAGAAATCAGTGGTTCAAACTCCCCATCCACCTGGGGATCTTCTTCCATAAGGATCACACACACAAACCAAGCTCATCAAGTTGATCTGACTCATATCGACCCAAGGATTCAATAGGGCAGGGTAGAACTGCCCCTGTGGGTTTTTGAGCCTTTAAATCTGTACAGGGGTAGACAGACTCATCTTTCTCCTGTGGAGTGTCTGGTGGATTTGTAGCACTGACATTTTGGTTAGCAGATCAGTGCATAACCCATTACACCAACCAGGGCTCACAAAACCCTGTGGGGAAGTTATACATTATCCTCTAGGGTCCCAACACACAGCAATATCAGTGAGACTTCAGTGGAAGTGACTGAACAACCTGCATCCTGTTGTAAAAATCTCAACTTAAAAAATATACAGATATAAATATACAAATAGGACAATTTTCATAATAAAATGTGGAACTACATAATAAAGGGTTTGACTTGATTTCTAAAATAAGCTGTCTCAAAGGGTTATCAAGGTCTGGCTTAACTGTGAGGAATAAAGTCCTCACAATAAGCACACTTACTTATATACTTATACTTGTTTTGGATCATATTTGAGCATAGTTGCTGTCTACAAGCAAAAAAGGGAGATTCTATTCTTAGATGCACATGGTTGTGCAGGGGCGAGTGCTGGAAGGGTGGGGAAGAAACTGGCATGAACCCCTGGCTGCTCTGGGGAAGGAAACTACAGATGGGGAAAGACCTGGGTGGGAGAATGACTTTTCCCTTGTTAGTGTGTGCTGTGGAGGGAAGACACCTCAAATACAGCAATAAAAAATCTCTCCACAGGAATCAAACTCTCAGCCAAATCTTGTTAAAGTTTGGTCATCTAAAAAGCGCAACCCAAAGAGAACAGGGGAGGCCAGTTGTTCAAGTGTACTTTCATTTTCTAATACTTGCAATAAAAGCGAATGGTATTTAAATATTAAAAAATGTGTAATCTTATATGGGGCCACGTGGACCCAGTTGCTTTAAAAGAGAACTATCTATATACTCCCTCTCTATCTCTTTTTGTTGCCACTTCTAAAAAAGAACAAGTCAGGTAGATTTGTAGATGGTATGATGATAGGTAAATCAATCAAATGGAAAATTGTATGACTCCATACATTTAAAAGTAATAAATTTAAAAGTAAAAGCCAGGGTATGCCTGCATAAAGAAGAATCTTCACAGAGCAAACCTAATTGGCAAGGACGGGAAGGAAGGGGGTGGGATAGTTTCAACTGTTGCTTCTTATGTTTCCTTCTATATTATTAGAATTTTGTCGCTAATGAGTGTGCACACGTGTCATTGAAGAAAAAAGAACCAAAAATATCCCAACTCCCAGAAAACAAAACTCTTCCCTCAAACTCCAACCTCCTGTTTGTGTGTGATCCCCTTTCCACCAGTTTCTTCACCAATCTCCGACCACCATCTTGTCTTTTAAAGTCATCCCCAAGAACAATACGGTGCAGGACTCTTTCCTCCTACCTGATGGTGATAATCTGTCCAAAGTTCAGCTCAAAGTTGTTGACCTGAGCGATGAAAATGGCAGCCAAGGCCTCATAGAGGGCAGTGCCGTCCATGTTAATGGTGGCCCCCACGGGGAGCACAAATCTGGTGACGCGCTTGTCCACGCCGATGTTCTCCTCCAGGCACTTGAAGGTGATGGGCAGGGTGGCGGAGCTGAAACAGTGAGACAGGTGGTGTCAGCTGGTGTCCTGGTAATCCCCACCCTGCCTGTGTGCATGGTCCCTTGGACAGAGAGGCTCTTCCCCTCCGAAGACCCAGCTTCAAGGAACCAAGCACTTGGAGACAGAGGGGAGCAGGCTCAGGAACAGTGTGCTTCCCTTACGGGGTCCAGTTGGTAGTTCTTTGGGGTTCCTCTGTGAAGTGGTGTAGCGGGTTAAATGATTGGCTGTTAACGGCAAGGTTGGCAGTTTGAACCCACCAGCCACTCCGAGGGAGAACGATGAGGCGGAAGGACTGTTCCATTGGAGATTTACAACCCAGGAAACCCAAATGCAGTTCTCCTCTGCTCTCGATGGCAGTGGGTTTGTTGGGAAGGCAGCACTTGTGACTATGACCCGTCACAATCGCCTGTGCCAAGTCACTTTGCCACTTTTCCTCAGGCAAATGTAACCTGGAAGAAGGAGGCGCTAATGGGCTTTTTCCCACGGCTGATTTCATTTGTGCCCCGTGGAAGAGTGTATAGTTGGTCCCTGTATCCCAAGTAGGTTTGAACAGCATCCTATACCCGAAAGGTTAAAACCCAAGACAAAATGCTCCCCCCTGCAACCAGCCTGGAGTTTCACCCAGGTGCAAACAGCGAGCAGCCTCTGCTGCAAACGGAAAGGCGGGTGGATTGATCCCATCAGAGACTCCTGGGAAGAAAGGCTTGGTGATCTGCAACTGGTTTGCATTCTGGTACCTCCAACCCACCAGGCTGGGAGTCAAAGTGAAATTCCAGATAAAGTGAACGGGAGCAATAAGCTGCACCTATAACCAACCCTACCTTGAGGAGGTTCCCAGAGCGGTGATGAGCGCCTGCAGCAAGCCTCCGATAAAAACCCAGGGGTTTTTGCGGGTGACCAAGAAGTAGAGAAGGGGCAGGACCACGACTGCATGAATGAGTAAGCCGATGATGACCGTCACCGTGTACATGGCAAGCTGCCCCCCGATCACTCCCATGTCTTCCATCTCCACAATTTTCCCTGCAATCAGGAAGAGGATACCCAGAGGGGCGTACCTATGGAGATAAAGACAGAGCACAACTGGAAGAGTACTTTCCAACAAGCTATTCATGATACAAACGTTACCCAATGATCGGAAAAGCGAGGCTTGATCTGCAAACCTTTCTGCCCCGGACACTGTTGCTGTGAGCTGCCCTGCCCAGCACCGTCCCCGTGACTGCTTGTTGTTCAGATGGTTGTGATAGAGTGTTCATTGGCAAGTAGGAAGCCAGGCCTTTCTTCCTAGTCTATCTTAGTTTGGGAGCTCTGCTGAAGCCTATGCGGCACCCCCCACAACACCAGTGACGGATGGGGACTGTGCAAGCGGCGGGGCAGGGATGGAATGTGGGCCTCTTGCATGGAAGGCAAGGACTCTACCACCAAGCCACCAATATTGGAGTTTCTTAAAACTGTGGGCTTCTGTTTAAATGTAAAGGTCCCCTGATTATTGTGGAATGAAGCGCTCCTTTCACTCACAATGTTTTCAGGACACGTTACTGCCCGCTCTCTTTGCTTTAAATCAGTGTCAAAAGGCAGATCCATATATTTCTTTTATTTATTTTTTCCTGGATAACTCTTCTTTCATTCATTACACCCAGGTCATTTTGGGGGCCTATCAGGTATCACCCCTTCTCCCTGCCTCCTGCTTCCCAGCGAGTGCCCAGAGAATCCTCTTGTAGCCTGAGTTCCACTTTAACTGCAGAGCCAATCAATGCCTTTGCAGTGTTTTCAATATGCAGCCGGCCTGCTTCTTGGAGGATCACTTTAATTAATTTTGTTTCCACATCCACATACCACTTACCATACAACTTAACATTATTCCAATCACCATGCATACTTAAGTACTCTGAGGGGAGATATTATGTGTGAGCACAAATGGAACGAGAATTCCACCTGCCATAAATAGCAGGCAGCCAGAGACTGAATTCAGAGCCATTAAAATGAGAAATGTGGTCATCTGTCCTACCACCGAGGAGCCCTGGTGGCTCAGTAGTTATGCATTAGGCTGCTAACTGCTAGTTCAGCAGTTCAAAACCCCTGCCCCCTGAGGAAGAAAGATGGGCCATTCTACTCCCAAAACAAGTTACAGGGACACTCACAGGGGCAGTTCTACCCTGTCCTACAGGGTCACTGTGAGTTGGCATTGACTCAATGGCAGTGAGTTCGGTTTTTGGTGAGTTTACTGCCATTAGCAGGCTAAGTCTTCTGATTGAGGCCATTATTATTCGCGGCTACTGTCACTTGCGACTTTTCCCTTGACAACTGGGCTGAGAAGGAGCATCTGAGAGATAGAACATGACTCGAACATATTGAAATAGTCCTGCTTTCCTAGGGAATGTCTTCCCTCCCCCGCCCCTCAACTCCCTTTACTTGACACGTTCAATGAACTCGGACCAAACTCATGCTACCCAAACCAGAGAAGCCGACTGCGCTGAAGGAGGAAGGTCTGCTGGGAACACCGAAGGACTTGATTCTAGTGGGAAAATATAATGCTTCTTTTTAAAAGCCCCTTTAAGACACAGGCCAGGAAATTATAGGAGTACCTGTTTTCAGCAACGCAATAACTCAAGCTCGAGTGTGTAGGCGCGGGTACGGCTAGCAGAGCTATATGTGAGGTTCATTCAGGGACTGTGAATGGGCTTCTTTCATAGCAGAGGTGAAAGGTGGAGGCGTTTAAATCATAGGAAGATAAATGTCCATTTTCGGCTCCGCTAGGATTTCAAGGGAGCCTTCCAAGCGGGGGCTCCTGTGGAGACCACAGTCTGCTCAGCCTTTGTGCCCAAGTTCATATCCATCTTGGATAAGCCTTTGGAAAATGGATTTCTCTGGGTTCTGCTGGTCATAATGACAAGGAGCATTTCTAATCACCTCCCAGCCATGTGTACACGCACACACACACACACACACACACACACACACACACACACAGCTTACTGCCATCAGAGGGAATGCTTCCTGCTGGGGAAAATGTACTTCACCAATCTCCGACCACCATCTTGTCTTTTAAAGTCATCCCCAAGAACAATACGGTGTAGGACTCTTTCCTCCTACCTGATGGTGATAATCTGTCCAAAGTTCAGCTCAAAGTTGTTGACCTGAGCGATGAAAATGGCAGCCAAGGCCTCATAGAGGGCAGTGCCGTCCATGTTAATGGTGGCCCCCACGGGGAGCACAAATCTGGTGACGCGCTTGTCCACGCCGATGTTCTCCTCCAGGCACTTGAAGGTGATGGGCAGGGTGGCGGAGCTGAAACAGTGAGACAGGTGGTGTCAGCTGGTGTCCTGGTAATCCCCACCCTGCCTGTGTGCATGGTCCCTTGGACAGAGAGGCTCTTCCCCTCCGAAGACCCAGCTTCAAGGAACCAAGCACTTGGAGACAGAGGGGAGCAGGCTCAGGAACAGTGTGCTTCCCTTACGGGGTCCAGTTGGTAGTTCTTTGGGGTTCCTCTGTGAAGTGGTGTAGCGGGTTAAATGATTGGCTGTTAACGGCAAGGTTGGCAGTTTGAACCCACCAGCCACTCCGAGGGAGAACGATGAGGCGGAAGGACTGTTCCATTGGAGATTTACAACCCAGGAAACCCAAATGCAGTTCTCCTCTGCTCTCGATGGCAGTGGGTTTGTTGGGAAGGCAGCACTTGTGACTATGACCCGTCACAATCGCCTGTGCCAAGTCACTTTGCCACTTTTCCTCAGGCAAATGTAACCTGGAAGAAGGAGGCGCTAATGGGCTTTTTCCCACGGCTGATTTCATTTGTGCCCCGTGGAAGAGTGTATAGTTGGTCCCTGTATCCCAAGTAGGTTTGAACAGCATCCTATACCCGAAAGGTTAAAACCCAAGACAAAATGCTCCCCCCTGCAACCAGCCTGGAGTTTCACCCAGGTGCAAACAGCGAGCAGCCTCTGCTGCAAA
>NW_022111373.1:114774512-114798022 GCF_000313985.2 Echinops telfairi
TCCTTGTCTCCACTTTATTAAGGGAAGTTTCGTTATAAATGGTCCCTTGGCATTCTTTCAGGCTTCCCATGAACCTTTTAGGCTTGTGGCAAAACTACCATTTCTATTTCTTTCCTAGGGCTGAAGCAGAATAGGACCTCCCAGGTTTTCCCATGGCCCATGGCCTCTATGAGGCATTGGAGGAATGTTTGCCTTCCAAGCAGACGACCCAAGTTCGAGTCCCCATGAAGCTCATGGTTTTGAGCATACTCACCCCCGTTCGGTCAGTGGAGGGTTTCGTATTGCTAGAATGCTGGGCAGGACGCGGCAGAGCTCTCAGACTAGGAAGACAGACCTGGCTTCAGATATACTTCCGAAGTTCAGTCAGTAAAAACCCTATGGTTCACAGTGGTTGAGATAGTTAAAGTTTATTGTGGCAACCTGGCCAATAAGCACATGTGGGATTCATTGAGGGGCGGAGAGATAAATGGCTCAGTGAGCCTCATCCTTCTAGTTCTTGGGTCTCTTGCTTTCTGATGGTCGAACCAGGGTGCAGCTGCCTTAGTCAGTTCCCTGCTTCAGCTGGCAAGGCTCACTTCCTACAAGACATCCCTGAGGAGAAACCATGTGAACCTACCCCGATGCAGCCGTGGGTGCTGGAGCAGTCGTGTGGAGACCCCGGCCAGTGCTGAGATGCTTACACGCCCACTGATTCGGCTTTCCTCCTGCAGTCGTAGTCATTGCGTGTGTTTTGTGAGATGGAGGAGGACTTTGTGGATTGATGTCGGATTACGGGTTTATGTTGGACTTGTGGGCTTGGGCAGCACTGGGATGGGATGTTTTCTTGATGTGCACTTACCATTTATATAAAACCTCCCTCATACATATGAGTTTCTGTGGATTTGTTTCTCTAATGTTCCCAGACTAACACAGTGGTCTAGTCTATAACTGGATGGTTAGGGCTGGGCAGCATTTTAAAAAGGTATTTTGTTGTTGCTGAAAATGCACACAGCAAACCATACACCGATTCAACAATTTCTGCTTGTACAATTCAGTGACATTGGTGACATGGCATCCTGTTGGGCTGTGTACCCAATACCAGCTTCTTTTCTGAGTTGTGCCTCCCCCAGTAACACAAAGCCACCGGCCCCTCACGTTCCCATTTCATCAAGCTGATCCCCTACAGATAGTTCTTAAAAGGGCGTAACGCCTTAGGCCAACAGTCTGTACTCGTGAAACTAAAGCGAGTGTCTGGCTTTAAGAAGACTTCAAGTGTGGGGAGTTTTGGATGTTTCTTTGTTTAAGGTTTAAAAGTGTCGCAGGACTACAGTTTTAGGAGTTCATCCAAACTTCATGGTCCCAGAAAATCTGCAGTTCATGAGAATTTGCTTTTCTTTTCTGCATTTCCCTCCTTTGATCAGGATTCTTCTATAGCATCGTTAGTCCAGTTCAGTCACGGTACCCAGGCACCAACCGGTTCTTAACGTCTCATGATAAAGGTGACACTAGTTCCTGGAGGAAGTTAGCCACAGTCCGTGTTCTCCTGCTACTCATGACGCTCCTTCTTCCTCCACTGGTCCAGGTGAATAGAGACCAACTCGTATGCCTGGAGTGGCTGCTTCTGGAAGCATTCCCTTCTTTTTTAAAAATTTAGTTTATTTTATTTATTTTCTACTTTTTTAGCATTCCCTTCTATTGTGCATAGTCGCCATGAATGAGTCGTGACTTGACAAGAGCTGACAGCCACAGGGCCGTCTGGTCCCCAACTAGCAATGTTCTTTTCCTGATCGTTCGAGTCTTGGCAAAAACATCATTGCCCCAGAATCCGCTCAACACCATCCAAGGCAAGCTTCATGGCTGCCAAATCCCCAGTACTTAGTATGTATGCTTGGCACATCGTAGACACTCAACACATATTTACTGACTGAATAACAAAATAGAGGGATGAAGGATAAGATCCCCTCCCATTAGGGTAAAGGAGTTAAGACTTTTCCCAAACAAGCAAGCAGAGTTACTAAGGTAGGCTTGCGGGTCGATTCGAGACCTGTGTAGGCCAGGAAATCATTTAATTTCGTGCGCTTTCTAGAGTAAGATCATTGTAACAGGCCATCCTTGCCCTTCAGCCCGGTGGCCTCTTCCTCCACCCAGAACACATGCAGATGGCAATAAGCATCATGTGTACAGCACTGGGGTCTTTGGGTGTTGCAAAGGTGCCCAGCTGCTAACCAAATGGCTGGAGATTCGAATTCACCCAGAGACACCTGGGAAGAAAGGGCTGGTGATCTATTTCTGCAGAACCAGCCACGGACGACGGACGACACGTGGAACACAGTTCTATTTGGACACACATGGGGTTACCATGAGCTGGAGTCAGCTCTTGGGCAACTGGTTGACGGGCCTCTGGAGTACATGACGATACATACCACATGATCACAGCGACCAGTCTCATGATGGCTTCATTGAGGCAGTCGAAGAATTCCTTCAGGGCCTGCCCCTGCTCCTTCATGTTGCCGATCACAAAGCCGAAGCACATGGAGAAGACAACCAGCCCCAGGGCGTTGACTCCGTTCACAGACCCTGGAACGGGGACCAGCTCTTCTTTGATGCGAGTGAGCGTCTCCATGGCCTCCGACACATTGCTTATCACAGCTCCCACCAGCGTGTCATTGGGCTCGATGGGAACTTTAAAGCTCCGCTTCTCGTAGTTGGTTTTGAACTTCAAACAAAAGAGCACAACAGGAATGACAAGTGACTTTCTTCACATTTTCTACAATCATGCACCTTATTTTGCATTGAGAGAATAGTTGATAGAAAGTACCCCTATGAACCGTTGTGTCTATCTAGTTATAAACGCCTGCCGCTTACTCAAGACAAATGGATAAAAGCACAGTCAAATACATAGAACAGGAAAGGAATCGCTGATTAAAGATGTTGGACATTCATATGTGCTTTTGTTGTTTTCTGATATCCGATTAAAATGATTAGAATGGATATTTAATACAAACAATCAAACGAACAAACCATCCATTCAAATACAACAGTCCCTTTGATTCTTCAGGGGGTCCCACTGTGAGATCCGAGAAATTCCGTCCTATCCTGTTCCTCATATTTTGCAGCTAAGAACAAAAAAAAGACCAACAACAATATTTAAAAAGCCAGAGAAGAAATTTCTCTCATGGAACAAGCGAGAAATATTTGAGCCTCGAGCCAATTCAGGTGAGGGAGGTCAACTGACTGAGTATCATATTACATTGTGGTTCGAGCCGCAGGAGCAAGTTTACAATAGTCGCTGTCTGGTAGTAAAGCAGTAGAGTCCCTGGCCTGTGCCTAGAGAGGCTCTGCTGGAGGCTTCCGGGTGACTAGATTCTCTGCAGGGGACTGTTGGGCTCTCACGGTCCTCCACAGCCTTCTACAAATTGGGTCACCCATCACCTTAGGCAAGATCCATTTTCTTCTATCTTAAAAAGTGTGCATTTAGATACAATTTAGCTACAGTTGGTAGCTGTAGTGGATTGAATTGTTTCTCCCTAAAATATGGGTTCAAATCTTAATAGTGCCTGTTAATGTGACTATTACTTTATTTGGAAATATGGGCCTTTGCCTCGATGCTCTAGTCCTGATGAAGTCATCCTGGATTAGGGTGGGCCCTAAAAACAGGGTCTGCTGTCTTTATGTTGTTGTTGTTGCCGAGTGCTTTCCAGTTGATTCTGACCCACAGAGACCATATAGGACAGTATAAAACTACCTCACAGGGTTCCCAAGGCTGTAGTGCTTTACAGGAGCAGATAGATAATCTATCTTTGCTCCTGCAGATCCCTAACTTCTGCACACACACACACACACACACACACACACACACACAGCCAGGCGCAGAGCGAGCAGAGGTTAGAATGATACAGCTACAAACCAAGGGTGGCCAGGGGCCACCAGGATTGAGGAAGAGGCCAGGAAGGTGTCTTCTCTAGAGCTTTTCTTAAGGGGAGTTCAGCCCTGCCGACAGTTTGATGTTGGACTTCAGAAGCATGTGAGAGCACATTTCTGCTGTGGGAAGCCACCTCGCTGATGGTGACTTTTAGGGCAGTCCTAGGAGACAAACATAGCTGCCTACATGGAAATCGCAACCTTGTTTGCATTCTGGTCTAAGCCCAAGAGATCTGGGAAGATGCAAAATCCTGTAAATGCCATCCAGAGAGAAATACAATAAATCTGCAGGAGCCAGCATGTTTCCCATCGAAAAGATCTGGAAATCAGCATTTCTGCTATCACCCAGTGTCCCCAGGTTGACTGGAATAGTCGGCTCCGTGGTGCTGTGGCTGGCTGGTGGGATTGAAAGGGGCTTATTAGTTTTGGTCACACATGGTTTTGAATTTTAAAAAGTCAGATTTTGGCTTCTTAGGCATTTTTATTTCTTTTTTAAAGACAAAAGATAGTCCATGCATTTTCAGTTTCTGCATGTAGTATTTATTTGAAAGAGTCTTCATAGACATTTAAAAAGGAGACTGAGAAGCCAAGACTGATTTATAGGCATGGACTCCTGTTCTCCACAAGGTCAAGGTTTTTTTTTTTCATACAGGTTCTCAGTGGAGGCTCAGCGGATCACAGCTGGCGGACTGAAGCCATTTGGAGCAATGCAGGAATCCCTGGGCAGCACAACTTTTTACATGTTCGACTACCCACTGAAAGAAAAGTTGGTGGTCTGGATCCATTCGGTAACCCCAGAAGAAAGGCTTGGTGATGTGCTTCCTTGTGCTGCCATTGCCTTGTAAACCTGATGAGTCGGAAGCAACCAGACGGCAACTTGTTTGGAGAAATGGTTGAGGATGTTTATTTAGCCCGGAACCCAAACCACCGCTGCCGAGTCCGTTCCAAACCCTGGGGGCCCTACAGGACAGAGTAGCCCAGCCCTTTAGGGGTTCCAAGGCTGTCCATCTTTACAGAAACAGACGGCCTCATCTTTCTCCCACAGTGCAACTAGTAGGTTTGAACCACCAACCTTGAGGTGAGCAACCCAATGTTTAGCTCCCCTAACCCTTTTACTAGGGATCCTTCCTAGTTAAAGAATGTTGAATCTCCCCCTACTTTAAAAAATAATTTTAATAGTAAAGCAGCAAAGTTTATTTATTAAAGTGGCGTAGGCAATGACTCGATGGCAGTGAGAACACATATGATAGATGGACATATATGGATTGTGATAAGAGTTGTAAGAGCCCCCAATAAAATTATCTATTAATAAAAAAATACAAAATCAAAACAAAAAAATTTTTGTTCTTGAAAATTTAGCAAATGTGTTCATTTATAATAATATTTCCCAGGCATGTCAATTGTTAGAATGTGAATGAAAATAAAGCATGACTTTAATGGGAAAAAAAACCAACAAAAAACCAAACCAAACTCACTGCTATCAAATCACTGCAACCTTACAGGGCAGGGTAGAACTGTCTTTGTGAGTTTCCAATACTACAAATCTTCACAGGAGTAGAAATCCCTGTTTTTCTTCTGGGGAGTGACTGGTGGTATAGATCTACTGATCTATTGTCTTTGCAGTTAGCAGCCGAATACCTAGCCACTATGTCACCAGGGTTCCAACGGTGAGAATTGTAAAACCTATTTGTATATACAACACAGACGCCAAGAGTTGCTGGCTATGGGGCTAAGAGGAACTGGCTGCAACACCACCCTGGGAACAGTTTCTTAGGAAGCAGAAGGGAGGAGGAGAGAAAGGACCCATTCAGAGGCAACACAATGGACTTGGACTCTGGGTCTGCCATGGACTACCTGTGAGGTCTTGGACTGGCTATGTAATCCACCTGAGCTCTCAGGTGAACTGCCTCTTCAACGCAGTGAAGACAGTTAGACTCACCATCTATCTATTTGTCATGGCAGATCATACAATACTAGCTTTGGACCCCTACCTAGGCATTCAACCCAGGATGGTGCCATTCCTTTCTGGTCTGGCTCTCCTTTCGGAACACAGAAGAAAGAGTCTCTGGGTGGTAAAAGTGGGTCACATGCTTGACTGTGAACCAAAAGTTCAGGCATCTCAGAAGAAGGGCTTGGAGACCTACCTCCAAAAATCAGCCCTGTGAAGCACAGTTCTACTCTGACCCACTACTGGTCGGAGTTGGCTTGACAGGAATGATGACTAGTTCAAGGATTCTTAAAGATTTAGTAGTTAAAAAAAATGGCCCATTGATTTTTAAATCAAATCCAGAAACCTAGAGAATTTCCCTAGACTTCTTTAAAGTAAGTTGTAAATACATGTTACGTTAGGGGGGCAGGGGATGGTGGCCAGAGGGCAGGAGAAGAAGCAAAAGGGGATCCTTCTGATTAATCTTCTCAACAGGAGCAGAGACTCAAAGCACTCTTTTCATGCAAGACACAGTACAGGGTAAGCTGACCATCTTAGTGGTGGAGTGGTGAAGTACTCGACTACCAACAAAAAACGGCATAGTTCAAACCCACCAGCTGCTCCAAGAGGGAAAGATGTGGCAGTCTGCTTCTGTAAAAATCACAGCCTTGAAAACTGTTTGGGACCGTTTTGCCCCACCTAAGATTATCCTGTAGAATTGTCCTGAGTTGGAGTCAACTCACAGCAACCGGTGTGGGTTTTTAGTTTAAGAACTTCTCCTCCACTTCTCCACCCAGCAACCCTAGTGTTTTCTACTGGGTTGGTAAGAAACGTTCCCTATTGCAGAAAGGAGATGGGGGTGGGGGTTGGGGGGGGAGTGTGAGGGGAAGTTGGGGAAAGGGTCCCGTTCTGCTTCCGTTCCAAAGAGGAACTTCACAGGTAAATTAGCGGCTGTAGAATATTTACCTGTTTAAAGCAGGCTTCCACCAGGTTTGGAGGGAACATGTTCCTGCAAAGAAAGCGATAATCACTTGAACATTTCCCCCCATCATGTTTTCTCCTTAAAGATCATTTCCGTATGCCTTAAATAGAGAGAGGCCAGTGCCTGGGGAAGGACACCGCGCTCGGTAAAGGGGCGAGTCGACAGAAAGGAAGAAGATCCTGCACAAGGAGGACTGACACCCGGGCTGAAACAGGGGGCTCAAGCACAGCACTTGTGAAGAGGGCCCAGGCCATGGCAATGCTTCAGCCTGTGGTGCACAGCGTCGCCCGAGTCAAGACCAACTTGATAGCACCCGAGGCCAACGACAAGGTAAAGATTGCATGAAGCCACCCAAAGGAAAGGATCGGGGTAGACTTGAACTTGCACACAGGTAGTCCGTGTTTTTCAGGGAAATCCCAAATTCAACTCATCTGTCCTCTTGTCAGTTCATGTGAATCTTGGTTCAGACATTTATACCATCAAAACTCAGTCCCTAGGGGATATCAGAATGAGACTGGAAATGTCCTCTCTCCTAAGCATTCTGGATAACTGGGGAACTATTTAATAGTAGCAACAATAGCATTTAATTTTCCATGATAGGAGCTTCCAAGGCTCACTGGTGAGGGTGTATTTGAATTTTTGTATTTGTATATGAATTTGAGGCCCATGGGGCAGGATTTGAGGCTTCCTCAGACTGCATCAGAGCAGTGATTAGGGGCATCTACTGATTGATGAGTCTCTAACCAGCTGTATGACCTTAGGTTTCATCTGTTACAGAGGAGACTGAGTTGAACTATTACTGAGTTCATCTGTTACAGCTGAGTTCTGAGTTCATCTGTTACAGGGGAGACTGAGTTGAACTATTAAGGTGTCAGGATTGAAGATTGCAAGCGAAGGAAATATGATCTGGGGCAAGTGAAGAGCCCCAAATCCTAGAAGTTGTGTGCTATCAAAGTCCCATTTTAGGTTGTACAAGCATCTCCCTTTCTTCCTCCCACCTAGGCCACCTGTTTCCATTTTGTTCTCATCTGTGCTCCGTGGGCTTGGTTTTCTAAACCTCAATGGAATTACGAGTTCCGGGGATTCCAGGATACATGCTTGAGTAAAATGGCTTGATACTCTTGTCACTGAAATGAGTAGGGGCAGAAATATAGGCTCTGATTGGTCAAACCAGCCTGGGACTGAGAAGCATTAATTCTAACTACTGGAGGGTATAGTTTGTGGAAAAATGATCTTCCATTAACTGTGTGAACTAAATTAAAACAGTGAGTGAGTGACAATCTGGTATGGAATAATAATTTGATAGGGTGACTTATTGCCTTCACATTATGTGAATAACTTCCTAAAACAGTGGTTCTCAACCTTCCTAATGCTGTGACCCTTTAATACAGTTCCTCGTGTTGTGGTGATTCCCAACCATAAAATTATTTTCATTGCTACTTCATAACTGTAATTTTTGCTATTGTTATCAATTGAGCGACCTCTGTGAAAGAGTGTTTGACCCCCAAAGGGGTCGCAACCCACAGGTTGAGAACCGCTGTCCTCAAAGAAGCCTTCAAGAAGCGCTTCCACGGGCCCGCTCTGTATTCACATACAGAGAGTGCAGAGTCCATGGAAATCGAGAGTACCTGTTCTGCTTCTCCAGTCCTTCTGGAATCTACCTGCCACAGAGCCAGCCCCTAAGATGGCAAGTGTAATCAAGCCCCCAACAGAACTGTCTTTCAGATGATGTGTGAGGAACTTTTAAAAGTCGGTTATGGTATCTTATTAGTCACTTTGCAGGTAAATTCTAAAAAAGGAGCAGAAAGTTGAGGCTAGGAAGAGCTACAGAGTAGGGGAACCCTAAGCAGGTTGGGGATCCAGAAAGCCTGTGCTGGGACAGCTTCTGTTTGCCTCTCTAGACCTGCTCTCCGCCCTGCTCTGAGCTCTGGGAGCCTGACCTGCGGGAGCCGTGGCTTGTGCATTCTCTTGCTTTTTGGCTTCTCACTGGGATGCACTGACAGACCCCAGGGGCAGGTGCTGCATATTTCCCCAGCTTTGTCTCTCATAGCAGTGCCCTTCCTTCGAATCAGAGCCTCAGTTCCCATCCTGAGGTTCTTGTCTATGGTGACCGTTTTTTCTGGGTTCTGCCCACAGCTCCTTTCCTCTGTCCCTCCTTCAGTGCTAGGGATGGGAACAAAATCCTTGCTATTGCAGACTCTGCTGTGATCTGCTTGATCTGCAGTGATCTGCAGTCTGTTCCCTGCAAAGATCCTGACGGACACACAGGCAGGTGTAGCGAGAGAAAGCAAGAAAGTGCCAGGATCGCATGTTGTGGAAGATGGATCCCACCACCCACCCTTTTCCCCAAAACTAGATGGACTCATTTGCAATCAGTGGATGGCTGTATGTGAAACAAGAAGAAGCCATCTTTCATTCTTTTTTCACCAGTTGGAATTGACTCTTGGACCATGGGTCTGGTTTGGTGCTTGACTGTTCGTAAAGGTGAACTGTGGGGCAGCTACAACCAGATGACTGCTCAGGTTTCTTCTGGATCTAAATTGTGTGTTACGGACAGTGATACAGAATGCAGGCTCTGGATTAGAAGTATCCAATGAACAAGTCATGTATGAATCAACCTTCCAAACAGAAAACACGAAACTCACGGTCATTGAGTCCATTCCAATGCATTGAGACCCCACAGGACGCGGCAGAACCACCCCTGTGGGTTTCTGAGGCGGTAACGCTTTACCGGAGTAGAAAGCCTTGTCTTTCCTCCTTAGAGCAGTCGGTGGTTGATGACTTTGTGGTTAGCAGCCCACTGCGTAAAACTAGGAATGATTAGTATCCTGAGGTGCAATGCAGAATTGAGAGGCGAGCTGGATGACCATGTTCTGAATTCCACAGTCAAGGGTCTCAAAACCTGTATTGTCTCCTCGCTGCACTCCCTTCTTTCATAAGAGATCAGAAAAGAGAATCGTACTGTAGCTTCTGGCAGGAAGAAGGGAAGGTGTGGCCTTCATTTCAAGCCCAGTGAGGCTGGTACAGTATGCTAGCTCCACTGGGGTTTAGTTGGCTCCCCAAGATAAGAAGTTCAGAGATCAAAATATACCCACAGGGTCTGGCTTGCAAGGACATACCTGATCAAATCCAGGAAGGCGTCTGCAGCCGTCACTTGTACAATTTTGCCTTCTCTGTGCATGTTTTCCTTTGTGCCTTTCCCAGGATGGATGATGACGACAACGATTATGCCAATTATCACAGCAATGATGGTCGTAGTCATGTAATAGACTACAGCTCGCATTCCCATCTTCCCTGATGCCTTACTATCTAGGGCCGCCATTCCTGGTGAAGGCAAACAGAAGGAGATTTTCAGAAAGTCAGCCCAGGACAATCTCCAGTGGAAGCCAATGGAACCAAGATTTCCTTCTGTGCGTCCCTACCCTCATCCCACCCAGCCAGGAGATTTGGTTGTGTTAGGAGAACTTGGTCCCAGATTTAATTCGGACATTGAAGAGCATCAAAGGAGAGAGCCGTCCATTCGCTTGGGCAACGGTTGGGTCAGTAAACATGTGATGACCTCTTTTCTACTCACAGAATGGATTTCCCATTGTCAAGTAAAGTCTTCTATCTAATGGTTGGACAGTGAAACAACATTCTCTCCTGGCTTGTTGAGAAGCTGCAAGGGCAAGTAGTATGTGCATGCTTGTGTCAAGATAGAGTTTAAAAAACACTGGCAAAATACCCCAAGCTTACTTCAAAAGTTCAAGCGCTGAGGTTATATCACACAAATGAATTGCCCAATTTAATTAAGCTAATTAAATTCTTTCATAGTGGTTCTTCTCATAGGAAAAGGGTTCTTATCATTGTGGTCCGCCACCCTCCACCCCCCACCCCACCCCCCGCCCCTTGATATTTTTAATGTGATGGAAGCCATTATTCTGATCACCTTCAGTTCGAACTACGATTTACACTTAATGCAGACGTTGGGTGATAAGGCCAAGGTCTTCAAATGGTATCTCTGCTGTTTTATTTACTCTCATCTTAAAAAAAGAAAAAGTTATATTACTTTGGAGAGATTCTTCTCATTCTCATCCCCTGCCTTTCTCCACCTGGTCCCAGGCCCGAAAGACACCGTTCCAGGTTAAACACCCTGCTTCCCCTCACTGTCAGACCATCTTCAAAGTCTACCTCAAGCAAGGTGTCATCCTGGGTAAGTAGAAGACATGGCTTTTATGGCTCCCCTAACTACTCCAGCAAATGGAACACATCTGGGTGCCCTTGCAGGTGGACGACCAGTGAGAATGACATAAATACAAAGAAGCTTGAATTCTCTATCATAATCAGGACACTTCTCTTTCATTAGTGGTGTCTTCCCTTTACGTCCTTCTTCCCCGCTCCCTCCACCCCATGAAAACCCACTAGTATGAACTCTACTCAATGTTCTGTTGTCCATAGGGTTGCTATGACTTGGAATTGACCTAACAATAGCTCATAGCTTGTTGACTTAAAACAAAACAAAGCAACAAACTATTTGAAGGTGTGCTTCTCTAGAAAGTACCTTGCACTGCCTGAAGAACAAATAACATTGTCTTGGAAGAAGTCTGGCCAGAATGCTCCTTAGAAGGGAGGATGATGAGACTTTGTTTCATGTACTTTGGATGTGTGATCAGGAGAGACCAGTCCCTGGACAAGGACATCATGCTTGGGAAAGCCGAAGGTGAGCGAAAGAGGAAGACCCTTGACAAAAGGTGTGGACACAGGAGCTGCGACATTGGACCCCAAGAAAGCACAGTGGTGAGGGTGGGACAGGCCTGGCAGTGTTGGAGCAACAGCAACAGCAGCAACAGCAACAACACAAATGTGTCAAAAGCTAGACTTCGATTCAATGATCGATACCGCATTCGAAGGGTGGTTGGGCCCCGATCACACAAACATGCCTATGGGAAGGTAAAGTATTGAAAAATAATAGTGTCTGCTATTGCCAGATCATAGTTTGCTCCCAAATCATGCAAAGGTTGTGATTTGATATGGGAATCGATACTGTGACCTTTAATTTAGAATTTCATTCATCTTTGTACCATATCATTCATGATGTTTATAATAACCACTGTCCAGCATCTGACATATTCCCATTGTAACATCCACAAAGGCAAAAGAAAACAGAAACAGAAACAGTCATCTACGGTCCTGGTTAACAATGTGTAGAATGAAATATGAACTAGAACCCAGATCTTCTGTAGGTGAGTCTAGCTTGCGTTACACCAGTGAATAAACAAATGCGGCTCCTACAAATGAGAAGATCAACACTGGCTTACATGTGGGAACAAAGCCTTTTATAATTCTGGCCCACTTTCTTGAAACCCAGTGGTCCACACATGCATTTACTGGATGGCACCGTTTAGCAGTTTGCCCACACTGGAGATGGGCTAACCCATTCTCAGTCAAAGGCTCTAGTCCCCCCCGCCGACCCCTTCCCCTTTTCATTCACTTCTCTGAATCCCATCTCATAATAGCTTGGCCTCCCTGTTCTTAGAAATGATGGGGGCACAACAGGTCGGAGCTCTCTGCTCGAGGGTACCAGGCAGCAGGATTTTCTTCCTCTGAGGGGCTTCCTTTCTCTCTTGCCTTCTATTCAGCAGTGCTGTTCCATCCTCAGGACAACTTTTCTCTGCTGCTCCCCATCTTGAGCTATTTGGAGAAAGTGCTAAGGGTCCTGGCAGAACACTAGAAACCAAGGGGGCCAACAAAGGGTGAGGCATTGTCCTCCCCTTCCCGGGCTTCCACAGGGAAAGGAATGAGCAGGGCGTTAGCCCAGTCTCCAGCCAACAGGGTATCAATACCAAAACACAAAGTTTATAGTTGTTGGTTTTGTGATAAAAGTTGTATGAGCCCCCAAGAAAATGATTTTTTTAAAATTAAAAAATGAAAACCCATACGGAAGTAGTTACCCATATTGGCTAATTCTGAAATCGCTGAAGATGACCATCAAGATAATTTTAGTCACGAGAAAAAGAATCTATTCAACAAGAGCCCTCACCACCCTCTGCATATTGGCCCTTTGAAACACGAATAAAGCAATAGCCACGTTTGTTTCAGTCAAGGAAGAAGGGCAGATGTCTTCATTAAGCAATTTCCCAATGTAGATCATACCCTAAAGGGATCTCGTAGTCCTTGGTGGGGTTACAGGCCCATATCTCCCCTGGGTACTCCAGCATCCTCACTCTGTCCTTCCAACGACAATTCCCTTTTCTCTGATACAGGCCCGAGGAACGAAAGCACCCACCAGCCACAAGGCCGACACTGTCGTCAGAGCAACTGTCGTCCGAGGTGAACAATCTGTTACACCCAGGGCCACAAGGAGAACGAGTGACCTTGATTTGGGTGGGGACCAGGACAGTGGAGGAAGAACTCTGGAAGACCAAAGCCCAGATGAGCAGGATCCGTGGTTCCTTTCCCTCATCCACACTCCATGACTTTCTTTCTCCTTTTTCCAACCTCATGATATGGGAGAGAACAAGCTATCTGTTGGAGACTAAACACGGATGTCACAGTGTCTGGGGCCAGGGGAAAGTACTCCATCACCTTGTAGAAAAGGAAGCTTTGGCAGCAAATGCCCTAAATGTTTGGGAAGGGGAAAATCGGCAGTGACCCTTGTTACTTGAAAACTCTATGGCAGATCAGGGCATTAGGGCGATGGGGAGATCGGAGGTCATTTGGGTATAAGGCTAATTGTGGGAGTGTGTTAGCACAACCACACATTAATCTCCATAAATATTTGAACAACACATTCCAGCATAAGTAGTAAAGATAATGATCTTGATTGGCCTCTTTTTCTTCATTTGATCTGGGCTTAGCCAAGACACTTGGGGTTGGAATGGACTTGTTGGCAGTGCCAGCCAAAGTAACTTACACTGTCCCCTTCGCGACGTTCTGAGGTCTCTACATGAAGACAACCTGTCATCAGACCCAGGGCCCTCTTGAAACAAATAATTATTATTCATACGGGTACTATGACGATGCTTCCGATTATGATGACATGCTTTGTAGATTGTGAGTTGGCGTTTATGTTGGCCCACTGAATTGATTCACTGCATCCTACCCTGGCCGATAGCACGTATTCATTTAATTTCCTGACATCTTTATGATGCAAGTATTGGTAGGATTGTTCTGAATAGGTAAAGAAACAAGAGGCCCAGACAAGTTCAGTCGCTTGTCCAGGGTTGCCCAGCTAATCGACGGCAGTGCCAGGAATTGACTCTATACCCCCAAAGGGAACCCTTTCTACTGTTCCTGTCTTCACGTGGACGGCTCAGAGTCCTCCACCTTGCATTTGCTTCCTATCCCTGCACTTTCTCTAATCTTCTTGCATTTAAGATGAGCCAGTTGGCTTGAGGAAAATTCCACGAAGCGATGTAACCGAGACAAAAACTCTGCCACATCCCCCAGTATTCTTTGTGGCTGTTGTTGAAAGATGCTGTCCCGTTGGCTGAAACACACACGACACACAGCAAACCCATGCGTAACAGGATCCAATGGTTGTGATCTGGAGGGTTTTGTTGGCTGTTTTTCTGAAGTGATTGCCAGATCTTTCTTCCTAGGCTGTCTTAGTCTGGAAGCACCGCCGAAACCTATTTGGTATCGTAAATCATGCAAGCTTCCATAGATAGATAGGAGGTGACTGCATGTGAGGTGCACTGGCAGAGAATTAGAGGCCAAGTCCCTTGCATGGAAGGTGACCATTCCTCCTGAATCACCACCCCCCTCTGCTGAGAAATCTATGCAAATTCTTCACCACTCCTAGAGCACCCCACCCACAGCATATCCCACTGGAGTGTGGAAGGCTGTGGATACTTGCTGGATGTGGACACTAGAGTCTAATTTTCCTTTCTAAAAACCCATCACTACATACATAACCAGTCATCAACCAAACTCTCAACCAGTCATTTCTGCAAACCTATGATATAGTCATAGATGACTTAGATATCTAAAGGTAACTGAACAAGATATTTTTTCTGGAAGATGAAAAATTAAAACTTTGTTTCAGATACCTACAGTGTTTTAGGCAACAGTCAAGCTGGAGAGAGAGAAAAGGAAGAGAAGAAAGTTTTGAAGCAGATGGGTAATTACCTTTTTGGTAATAATGACAGTCTTTTGGTAATAAGTGTCTCCAAAACAAACAAACAAACAAACAAACAAACAAACAAAACCCCAAGCTCACTGTCATCGAGTTGATTCAGATGCATAAGGACCCTATAGGACTGAGTAGAACTGATCCTGTGGGTTTCCAAGGTTGTACATCTTTACAGAGACAATCTTACCTTTCTCCCTGGGAGTGACTGGTAGGTTTGAACTGCTGACCTTGTGATTAGCAGTCTAATGCATAACCCACTGTGCCATCAAGTCTCCTTAATAATAAGTTTAATGTATTAAAATATTAATACTTAAATGTTAAGACTTAAAATATTAAGTCTCCTTAATAATAAGTTTAAAATCTGCATGAGTTTATTTATTGGTGGGAAATGTCACCTAAATATGTAGGTGGGATTCTGAGCTTGTAAATTGGTTTTCTTTTGGTGTAATATTTGGTATGAGTTCTTCTTGGAGAAATGAAATATGTATGGCCTCAGCCAGGTATTAAAGGATAACATACAAATAATGTTAAATTTCCAATATTCTATTCTTTGCATGGGTTGTATTTTGCCATCTGCCGATCTTTTGCAAACAGATGTCTCCTACATTTATGTACCTCTGTATCCTTCCCCCAGTAGTTGAGGCCTTGTCTTTGGAATGTATAATCAGAAGAAGAAGCCTTCTGTTATGAGCTATCTTTCCACGGATCCCCATGGCATTTCCTTGTTCTTCCAGGGCCATTGGGCCAGGCCCAAAAAAGATTGGTAAAAGGGTGATGGCAACTGCTGGCTGATTCAAAATTACCGTTTGGTTCAGTTTGACCTCATTTCTGATGTATTCCTTCTCCGTCATTTCCCTTTCACATGCTCATCTAATGAACACCGCCTGCCCCTAGCCCTCCTAAAAGGTCAAGATTCGCACACTTACAACAAGGAACTCAAGGACGAGTTTTAATACATCCTGCATTCATCTGAACCCAAGGTAGTGAATGTTTTAAAAACGAAAATTACACTCTTAAAAACAGACTTCATACTGACAGGTTGAAAAGTGGGGTTCCCCCATAGCTGCAGCAAGTAGACACTGTACCCCTAAGACAAGAGGGAGGAGGAGGACTCAGAAGCTCACTAATAAAAAGGCAGTGGGGCCTGGAGTGGAAAGTTGGTGGGCTCTTGCTGCCCACTTCTCAGTTCATAGATAAGTGCTTAACCACTGCACCCCGAGGGGCTCTTTAATCCGACACCACGTTCTCCTGCACTACGATCTCATCTCTGGCCCTTGTAGATTGTGAACAAGTGAAGCTCTATGATTCTATGGGTTTTGGAACTGAAAGCAAACCTCTAAAAATTGAGCAAGACACTGTTAGCAAAAATAATTATATCATCATTTTGAACCACAATTAGTACGTTGGCTTCCAATATGTTATTTACACAACCCGAGGGCAATTGCAGGAATTTTTAGAAGCACATTCTTTCATCCAAATGATGGCACAGTGAGTGAAGTTCAGGAGCCAAGGTGAGCATATCTGAGTTTTACTCCCGTCTCTAGTACCCCGTGACATGAAGGCTCCGTGTTCTCATTGCAGAGTGGAAACAAGAGCGCTCCCTCATAGGGAGTTGCTGACCTCCAAGGGACACCATCCAGAGAACACGTGGCATATTCAACAAAAGTTACCTGTTGTTGTCATTATAAATTAAGCAGATAACTGAATTAAGATGATTCGCTCCACTAAGCCTCTATTTCTCAGCTGTAAAAGAAGCTAACAATATCTCCATTGCACAGTTACTATGAAAGTTAGAAAAACGTACAGCAGATAAGTCGACAAGCATTGCTACTAAGCACAGTTCATACATGCATGGGCTTATTCCCAACAAGCCGCATGGAAACGTGTCTGTGATCAGGGGGTGACTACAGAAAGTTCTCTCAGTAGGATGCTTGTCTTCGTCTTCTTAGGGAGCCTTGATAAAAGGTCCAAGCCAAACAGCAGCTTCTGAGGGCTTCAGCTGGGCCAGTTCAATTCAAGGCAAAGAGATCAGCACACAAGGTTAGGACAACTATTACTTGGGATTCCAGAGAAGTAATCTTGAGAGATTTTTCTCACAGGACAGAGAAAGATATAGGGACTTATTACGAAATTCAGAGAAAAAAAAATAAAGGAAAACTTCATTGGGTGAGAAAAAGCCAGAAAAGTTTTGCTGAAGAATTTTTATTTTTTTGTTGTGACAGAAAATTTTAATTTTTCTGATGTTTATTCATCGAGGGTAGCAGTGCTATCGTATGAGAATGTTGGGGTAAAACTTGACTCCATCTACCTTACAGCCCTGATCTTGCCCCTTCAGACTTCTTTTTGTCCCTAAAATACAAAGAACATTGAAAAAAATCGTGATGTGAGCCCTCCAAGATGCTCAAACCGCCGTATTGATCGGGGATAAACGGAGGAGCACGGACTTCTTTAGCAAAGGGTTAGAGACATGGAAATACTGCCTTCAGAAGGGCATAGGACTAGATGGAGGATACCTCATGAAGCAATAACTTCACCCTTTGATATTCCTGATAAATAAAGACTGCTATGATTTTATAGCAATACTTTTTTTCTTACTCACATACTGTAGCAGGTCCCTGGTAAATGATAGGCTCATTACATGTCTCCCTCTCCTAGTCCTATAATGCCAAGCATGACGTTTTTGTAACATTTTATTAAATGTATATTAATATATATTGATAACTATGAAAGTAAAGAATAAAAGCAAAAATTTTTTTCCCCTGAAATTAAAAATTCAGGCATTATAGGGCTAGAATATTAGAGCCGCGCGAGCAGGACTATCTACTCTCATTGCTGTAGCCTCGGAGCCCAGAGCAGTGACTGCACGTGGGAGGGGCTCCCCAATAATTCATGAGAATCGTTCTTATCACTGTTTTTCTATCAGGCCACATAGAGTTCAGGGTTTAAGTTTGTTTGTTTGTTTTCAGTGCTTAAATTAGGTTTCTGTACTAATGTTAGGTACTAAAGCTGCTTTTTAAAAATATTCAGGCCTACCAATTTTGTTAGATCTTCCCTTAATTAGTTAGAAACAGCAACATTTATGTGGGCACAGTGGGCAATGAATTGAGCTGCTAATCTTCGGGTCAGCAGTTCAAATCCTATGAGTGGGAATCCACAGGATGACAATGGGTTTTGTTTGGGAATTTATTCTCTCATGAACAACGTTGTGGAAGAATGGTGGCAATACAAGCCCACCTTTACCTGGGACTTCAATTCCAGGAACAAGAATTCATTTACAGAGAGGGGCCTTCCCCACCAGCCAGGGAGCCAGGGGCTGGCATCCTTCCAGCCCTCACCACCGGAAGCACCCCTTCCACCCCTACTTGCTTCTCCCTCTCTCTCCTATGCTATTCCCCCTCCCTTTGATAACGTTTTATTCTAGCAGACACACTTATATAAGTAATTGCTATAGTTATATCTGAAAGCAAGGAGGACTTGGAACACTTGCTAGTGAAAAATCAAGACTGCAGCTGTCAGTATGGATCAAAACTCACTGTAAAGAAAACAAAATTCCTCACACCTAGATTAATAGACAACATCAAGATAAATGGAGAAAATATGGAAGTTGTCAAGGATTTCATTTTACGTGGATCCACAATCAATTAGTCATTGATACTGGGAAAATCTGTTGCCCAAGTCCTCTTTAAAGTGTTAGAGAGCACTTTGAGGACCAAGGTGTGCCTGAACCAAGCCATGGTATTTTCAGTGGTCTCATGGGCATGTGAAAGCTGAAGAGCCAATCAGGAAGTCTGGAGAAGAATTGATGCATATTTGGATTATGGTGGTAGCAAGGAATTCTGAAATTACTATGGGATGCTAGATGAACAACCATATGTCTTGGAAGAAGTACAGCCAGAATGCTGTACTAGGAGCAAGGATGGAGAGATATTGTCTCACCTACTTTGGACATGTTAGCAGGAGAGACCAGTCCCTGGAAAAGGACATCATGATTGGTCAACTAGAGGGTCAATGACAAAGAGGAAAACATTGGATGAGATTAATTAGCACAGTGGCTGCAATCATGGGCTCAAATATAACAAGTAGGAGGATGGCATAGGGCTAGGCAGCGTTTTGTTCTGTTGTGCACACGGTTGCTATGAGTCAGGCCTGATTTAATGGTACCCGTGGTAGTTAGGTTTTGTGTCAACTTGGCTCGACCAGGATTCTCAGTAGTTTGGCAGCTGAGGCCTTGGACTTGTAGTTGGGGGAAGATTAAGGTGGAGTGCAACCCCTTAATCACCTCCCCGCCTGACACTGTCTCCTGGGAGGGTGGCTGTGGACCACTCCCTTCTTTCTTCCTGCGGGGCTACAGCTGCATTTGGTTGACTCACGAGCTGGACTGAGCTTGTTGCGTTCTTCACCTGTGTAGACCGTTCTCTCTTGAGAGACATTTCTTTCTTATACCTGTGGCAAGGTCATTGGTTTTGCTTTTCTGGAAGCCTCAGCCTAACAAAACAACAACAACAACAACAACAACATTCCATCTGTTCACATGTTAATAAAAGAATGAGTGAGTAAATGAATGACTTAAGAAAAAAAACCCCAATCAAATGCACAAGGAAATGGAAAAGCAGACTGAAGTCTAAATGAATGCTTTCTATGCAGGCCATGAAATCAATTTAGTGGGTCATGCCTGACATTTTAATCATTTAATGAAAGAGACTCGAATAGAAAACTATCCGAGTGAAGGTCAGGATTGCTTTATGTAACCTTTGTTTCAGCTGTGTGCGTGTATTTATGAGTCCAGTCACAGGATAAAATATGTTTATTATTGTGAGTATGGTTAAAAAAAGTTTGCAAGCCGGATTTGTAAGGTAGAGTGGGGTCATGATAGTATGGGGAAGAAGCATTAAAGAACTAGAGGAAAGTTGCATGTTTCGTCGGTGCTATACTGCACCCTGACTGACTCGTCTCTTCCTTGTGACCCTTCTATGGGGGAATGTTTAATTGTCTACAGATGGGCTTTGGGTCTCCACTCCACTCTCCTCCTCATTCACAGGGATATAATTTTTTGTTATGGGTCTTTGATGCCTGGTACCTGATCCTATCACCACCTCATGATCACACAGACTGGTGTGCTTCTTCCATGTAGGCTTTGTTGCTTCTCAGCTAGATGGCCACTTGTTTATCTTCAAGTCTTTAAGACCCCAGATGCTATATCTTTTGATAGCCAATCTGGCTAGACCAGAGCATGTACATTGGTACAGACAAGAGCTCACAACACAGGGAATCCCTACGTACAGGACAGATAAACCCAGGAGGGTAAGGGGAAAGTGGGGAGGAAAAAGGGGAGATCTATCATAATGATCAGTATATAACCCCCTCCCGGGGGATGAACAGCAGAAAAGTGGGTAAAGGGAGACAATGGTTAGTGTAAGACATGAAAAAATAATAATTTATAAATTATCAAGAGTTCGTGAGGGAGGGAGGATGGAGGAGGTAGGGAAATGAGCTGATACCAAGGGTTCAAAGTAGAAAGAAAATGTTTTGAAAATGATGATATCAACATATGTACAAATGTGCGTGACCCAATGGATGGATGTATGGATTGTGATAAGAGCTGTAAGAGCCCCCAATAAAATGATTTTTTAAAGTTTCAAAACACTGTTATGTATCCCCTATTAATGAACAGAAGAAGCATGACAAAATAACCTTTCTGTCATCTTTTCTATGACCCTGGTCTGCCCACCATAAACAGCCTGATTCATCCAATTGATGCCGACTCAGAGTAGAACTGCCTTATGAGGTTTCCAAGATAGCCATCTTCACCGCATCTTTCTCCTGAGGAATCACTGGTGAGGGGGTGAATCTTTTCATCATTTCACCAAGGCTCCTTTCTGCCTACCATCCAGAAACAAAAAGCAAAAACCATGCCAAATTCAGTGCTGCTGGTTTGATTCTGACTCATAGTGAACCTGTAGGACAAAATAGAACTTCCCGTTTGTGTTTTCAAAAGTCTTCCTGGGAGCCGAAAGCTTCATCCTTCTTCCATCTGCCCATCATACCAGGAAATGATTTCATGTTGATAGTAGACACCAAGGAAAGGAGGGCTCTGATCATTACATCCTGCCAGCTTATTCTACCTGGAATCCAACTGGACATTGTGGAGAGAGGAAAGAAGTTCTAGGAAAGACTCTTTTGTAAAAATTTAAGCAAAAATGCTCTTGGTTTTCATCAGGGAGCCAAGCCATCTTGACCGAAAGCTGAGCACAAGTTTGTGGGGTTTACAGTCAATTAAATCACAAGTATTTTCACATGGGTTTTCGCCCGGCCAAACCTTCTTTCCTAGTACAACATTTCTTTAGCGTGAACACCACGGGCTTCAGGAGTTTCTAGCGGCATGAACCTGACAAGTGAAACTTCCTTGCAAATGCGCAGCTTGTGATGACATATAATTTATCAGGCAATTTGATGCTTTGATTTGACCTGTACAACTTGTCAATTAGAGTCCAACGTTAGTGTTCATGGGTAGAAATGATGAATTGGAAAAGCAAAAGGGAAACATTATATTTGAAAAGACTGTTACGTGGAAAAATCATGGACAATCTCATCAGTGGCAGAAAGCAGTCCAATAAATCATCTTTTATTCTCCATCCGGCAAGAAGCAGATGATCTCTCTCGCGCTTTTCTTTTCTGGCAAGTGATGTTCTTTGGAAAGGAACTTCCGAACAAAGAAGCAGTGAGGGGAAATGAAGGACGACTTCAACCGTGTTGTTGTTGGAAGTTGCCATATGGTGACCTGCGTACATCAGAAAGCAAGACCCCTCAGTCCTGAGACAGCCTCACGATTGTTCTTATGTTTGAGTCTACTGTCGCAGTCACTGTGTCCCTCCATCTCCTCGAGGCTCATCCTCTTTGTCACTGCCCCCCCACTGTATGGAGCATGATGTCCTTCTCCAGGGACTGATCTCTCCTTAATACTGTGCTCAGAGTACATGAGACAAGGTTTTGCCATCCTTACCTCTAAGGAGCACTCTGGCTGTACTTCTTCCCAGACAGATGAGTTTGTTTCTTGGCAGTCCACGGTAGTTTCAATATTCTTCCCCAGCACCATAGCTCAAATTCAGTCTTCTTTACTCAATATCGAACTTGGACATGCATGTGAGGCATTTGAAAATGCCACGACTTGGGTCAGGTGTACCTTGGTCCTCAAAGTAACATTCTTGCTTTTCAATACTTTAAAGAGTATTGTGAAGCAAATTCACTGATTGGGATGTGTCTTTTGATCTCTTGATTACTGCTTCCGTGAGCATTGATTATAGATCCAATGAAGACAAAATCCTTGACAATTTCAACCTTCTCTCCATTTATCACGATCTTACTTATTGGTCCAGTTATGAGGATTTTAGTCTTCTTTATATTCATTCATATTCCATACTGAAGGCTGAAAACCTTGATCTTCATCAGCAGTGCTTTGAATTCTCTTCCCTTTTAGCAAGCAAGGTTATATTATCTGCACATTGCAGGTTGTAAATAAGCCTTGCTCCAGTCCTGATACTGTATTCTTCTCCACATAATCCAGCTTCTCTGATGATTTGCTCAGCATACAACTTGAATAAATATGATAAGATGATACACACCTTCCCTGATTGTAAGCCATGCAGCATTCTCCTGTTTTGTTTGCACAACTGCCTCTTGATCCATGGACAAGTTCCACATGAGCACAAATGAAGTGTTCTGGAATGCCTATTCTTCTCATAACTAACTTTATCCATCGTTAGTTATGATCCACAGTCAAATACCTTCTCAGGGTCCATGACACACAAACAAACATCTTTCTGGTATCCTCTGTTTTGAGCTGAGACCCATTTGATATCAGCAATGACTTCCCTTGTTGCACGTCCTCTTCTGAATCCAGCCTGAACTTCTGGCAGTGTCCTGTCAATGTGCTGCTGCAATCATTCTTGGATGATCTTCGACAAAATTTTACTTGCATATGATATCAATGATAGTACTTTATAGTTTGAACCTTTTGTTTGGTTACCTTACTTTGGAATGGGTACAAATATGGATCTCTTCCAGTCAGTTGACCAAGTCGCTGTCTTCCAAATTTCCTGCCATAGACAAGTGAGTGCTTCCCGACTTTCAATCCATTGAAACATTTCCATTGGTATTCACTCAATTCCTGGAGCCTTGTTTTTGATTTATGCTTTCAGTGCGATTTGGACTTGTTCTTTTAATACTTCTGATTCTTAGTCATATGCCACCTTCTGAAATGGTGGCATGTGGACTAGTTCTTCTTGGTACAGTGACTCTGTATTCTTTCCATCTTCTTTTGATGCTTCCTGCATCATCAATATTTTGCTCACAGGATCTTTCGATATTGCAACTCGACAAGGCTTGAATTTTTCCCTTCAGTTCTTTCAGTTTACGATATGCTGAGTGTTTTCTTCCTTTTTGGTTTTCTAACTCTAGGACTTTGCACATTTCATTATAAAATCTGACTTTGCCTTTTTGAGATTCTCTTTGAAATGCTCTGTTCAGCTCTTGGACTTCATCATTTCTTCCATTTGTCTTAGCTACTCTGTGACTAAGCGTGAGTTTCAGAG
>NW_022111373.1:114799285-114832389 GCF_000313985.2 Echinops telfairi
GAAGTCTGCACTACTCAATAGTCTCATGACAGCCTAATTCAGTCTTACAATCGTGCCTGCAAGGCAGTTTGCCAGGGAGCCCATGGCGGTGATTTCCTCTCTGGCTCAGCAAGGCCTACGGAAACCTCAGAAGATTGCTCTGAAATGCACTTCTCAGAGACCCACGGCTGCCCATGGTGCAAGACCCACTGTGAGGTGATTTAGATACCCATTTACCCTTCCCGTGAGCCCGTCCTTTGCTCACAGTATTGGAATGTGCCGCACAATATGCTCTTTGGAAGAGGAACCGGGGAGTCATTCATCTTCTTTATGTGTGCTAAGCAGAGCACGAGGGGGAGGCTAGCGCGACCCACGACAAGCCGGGGAGCAGTGATTAGTAACAGCTGACAGCCTCGGATCAAGACCCTTTCTTTGGTTTACCTCATTGTAGCAGTTGAGCACAAAGAAATAACTGTCCGCTTGCCAAGATTTAGAAACCCAAGACCACAGAGAACAGCAGCTCAAAGAAAATGTGTGTGCTGGGCAGTGCGGGCAAGGGGCTGATGGGACCAGCCCTTGGTTAGACCTACCTGTGAAGCCTGACTTAGAAAGGGAGCCTCTGTGGTGTGGCAAGAAGTGTTTCCAACACGGTGGGCTGATCAACTGGCACCACCAGGACCATTGCTGTTAACGGGGGCAGGAGGGATGCTTGAGTTCGTTAATTTTAGCGAGAATGTGATGTGCGCCGCAAAGTGCTTTGGTTTCATGAAAGTGGCTTCAGCAATGGGGCTCACAGAGCAGCACTAGTGTGAGGCTGGTGCAGGACCAGGAAGGGTTCCCATTGTGATATATGGAGTTGCTATGAGTCAGAACCCACTTAATGATCCCTTTCCTCCCAAAGAATCATGACTGCCAACTCAGAGCAGTTTGCAATCTTGAGGCCTCTTTCATTTGACTAGCTTGCGCTATGGAAAAGAACTGTACGTTCTAGGCAGATGATGGGAAAGACTATTTTTGAGCTGGCAGAATGCTGGATGGAACCAAATCCCACCACTGGACCTGACTAGTCTGAAGTTAGTACAACTTAGCCAGACGGAACCACCGGGATAGGATAGGGGTGGGCAGGGTGCAGGTTTGGGTTGAGAGGATGGGTAGTAATGACAGGAATCTTAACATGAAAGGGAGGTGGAGGCACACTCCCCCCACCCCCTACCTCCCCAGCATAAAGAAAGGTGAAGGGCAGATGAGATGCATTTCCTTATGAATGAAAGTGATAGAGTGAAAGGGGGTGGGCAGGGAAAGACAGGATAGTCACACACCCCACAATGGCCATTGGGGTTCCTGGTGACAAGGAAGCAGCATGCACTCTGGACGACAGGGGTGCACGGACCTGGAGAGGAGAAGGGACACTATAGAAAGCCAGCCAATAGCAGAAGACATGCGATAAAACCAGCTAACAGTCTGCCATCAGCTGAAAAAGAGTTCACTCTTCCTTGTACGGTGCCCTTGGGTTAGCTGGGGCCAACTTGGTATTCCATGCAAAAAGACTTCCTCAGTCCATTCACTTGAAACCTTTTGCTGACTCTGGTCTGAAAGCTGTCCTCCATCTGAGTTCTTTCTGGTGAACTGGACAAGAACTAAGGGAGGAAAGGGTCAAGACCATGAGTTGCCTCTGGGTAACGAAAGGGTATCTCAAGTGGTCCTCAGAACATGTCAGATTCTAGAAGTCTCTTTAATCTCATTGAAGACCCCTCTTTCAGAAACGAAAAGGAACTGAAGCAAAAACAATGCATGGTCACTAAAACCCAACTTGGTCTGCCCCTGGTCCCCTTTCCGAAGGACCAGGCGGAGTAGGAGTGGGATGCCGGGTTTTGCAGTGAGACGGGGCAGTGGCAGAGATTCTCTGGGGCCCAAGGAGCTGCCTACACCTGGGTAGTGTAAATCTTGGCCCCAACAAAGTGTGCTCATGTGGCTCACTCCTGTTTTCTTAAGGCAGGAGTGCTCAATAGTCGATCGCAATCTACTAGTTGATCGCAAATGTAGTGTGAGTGGATCAAATGGCATTAAAAAATAGACATAAGCCTATCATCAATGCCATCACTTAATTGATATACAATGCAGCCAATCAGGTGCAATCTTAGGTGTCAAATGCATGTGCAAACAACTGCGCTAAGTGCAGCAAAACTGACAAGCTAAGTTATCGCCAATTTTTAGACCTTGTTTTTTTTCCCTTAAATGTAAGAAAGGGTATTAAAATGAGTGGGGGAGCTGGACCAAGTAAGAAGACAAAAACGTATCACTTTCATACGGAATGGGAGATTTTGACCCTACAAACCGACATTCAGCTGAAGTCCAGAGGCATGAACCGTTCTGGAACTTACTCTCAGAGGAAAAGTACCCAAACATGAGAAAATGTGCTACCTCCTTGACTGCATGATTCGGCTCTACTTATTGATGTGAGTCAGCCTTTTCCCACACAAAGATCATTAAGTCCAAGTACCATTCCACCATGACTGATGATCATTTGGAATGTGCTTGAGGCTGGCTGTCAGCAACTCCTGTCTGGACTATGCATCCCTGGCTCATTCCATTCAGTGCAAGTCATCAGAGTAAACTCAGGTAATGACAAAAAATTCACATAGTTAATTGTGTTGTGTTGTGCAATATGGACTCATGCAGTTATGCAAGGTATATAAACATACATTGTACATATGAAGAATTCTCGATGCATTTATGGATAAATGTAATAATTAAATAAAAATAAATATATGATTTGCATTTTTGTAGTTGGTAGATCATTCTGACTTGATCATTTTATAAGTAGCTCGCAAGCTGAAAAAGTGTGAGCACCCTCCCCTAAGGTCTGGAAACTCAAGACGGGAACTTGGAAATGAACTGAGGTTCAGTTTTGATGCGACCTGAAACTAAAATGACAGTTTTGATTTTTCATCTCTTAGAAAGATTAATTTCTTTAAAAAGAAAAACAGAAAGTAGCATGTGTTTAACTAACTATTTAAAAAATTAAATCCGAGAGATGTAGAATCTTATGTACCATATAAAGGAATTAAAAACAATTACCGTATAGACTCGTGTATAAGCCGAGCTTTTCAGTACATTTTTAATGCAGTTTTTGTGGTAGAATTTGGTGCCTTGGCTGATATTCGGGTCGGCTTATACTCGGGTATATACGGTATACTCAGAGATTGGCCTAAGTCAGAAAGAGTGATTAAAATGAAACCTTTTGGACTAGAGTTAATGGTGGGGTGGAGGTGGGGGTGGGATGGGGGGTGCTTGAGGAGAAGAGGAAGGGAGACCTGTGGAGACGAGATAGGAGGTGAGAGAAAAATCAGTGAAAGAAGGGGACAAGGCACATGAAAGACCCAGAGAACTAGGCGTGGAGACAAAGTTCAGTCAGTGCTTTTATCTCAGTGGGCAGATTTCTTGGGCAGTGGCCAGCACACCTCTTTGTAGTTCAGATAAGTTTCTCAGCATTTAAAAAGCTCATCAATTGTTCTTATCTAATCTATAAAGAAAGAGTCGCACCCAGGGAGTGAAGGATTGTTCTTCCAGCTACCTAGTCAAACAATGAAGCACTATCACTTCATAGAATGAAAAAAAATTGTTGTAGGATCTGAAATCAGTCGGTTTCTCTCTCAACTCTGCCTTTCATGCTCTGCCTGGAACAGGAAAAGTTGCATTTCCCCCTCTTTGGTCCAATGGCAACAATTGAATTGAATTAGTCTTGATACTCCTCACAGGAGGGTTTGTTGGGGTCACGTTTTCACCACCTCTTTTTCCTTCTTCAGATTGGGGGTGCTTTGCTTTTCTATCCTCTGCTTTGGTTTTGTAACACCAAAATATTTCAAGGAGTATTTAGATATTTTCAATTATTCTCCCAAAGCGAAGGGTGGGCATCACCTCAAATCAATCTTCATTGATCCTGTATTGACTTCTGCCGTCTAGGTGGGTGTACAAGCAGGAATGACTTTTGGGCAGTGGCCAGCACACCTCTTTAAAGTTCAGATTAATTTCTCAGCATTTAAAGAGGTTATCAATTGATCAGAGCCTGAAGTCCCATGGATGGGATGATAAAAATTATTCTTTAGCCTACAATTTAGACAACTACAACTAGTGAATGGGGACATCTGAGTAAAATATGGCCACAATATATAAAACAAATACAATATATAAATATCATTCAAGTTTGAGATAAAAGGCTTATAATAGCAAGGTAATGGGGAAGGGTTGAAAAATAATTGATTTCAAAATGAATGATTCAAAGAGCTATGACTGCTGCATCACAAGTGATGGAAATAGTAAGGCAGGGTAATTTGTCACTTTAAAAAGATGACTATATTTATTGTTTCCACAATTAGCTCTTTTCCCACTTATTCTTTTTAACATCTTTTAAGGACCTTTCCAATGATCAGGTCAAATATACCTGGATTAAGTGCCTAATCTATTTACTATAATAAGTATTCCTTAAAAGCATAAAAAAGAGCCCTCAACAGCACTACCAACAACAAAAGCAAAGAAAAACAAAGAAAAAAGTATCCAACAGAGTGATTTTCAATGAAATTGAGTGTTGGGGTGAGGTGGGGCAGGACAAGGATATTTGTTGGGAATGAATTGGAGGGAAATGATTGGAATAAACAACCATAGAGTTGGCTTGGCTTGAAGTCGGCCTCCCCATCTGATTAGCTTGTAACTTTGGCCAGTCATATAACCTCTCGGGATCCCAGTGTGGTTGTTTCGTGCCATCAGCTTGGTCCTGCCTCATAGTGATCTTGTGATTCACAGAATGAAACACAATTGCTATGTTTGAGCCCATTGTTGCAGCCACTGTGTCCATCATCTAGAGTCTTCTTTTTTGCTGTCCCTCCACTTTACGAAGCATGATGACCAATAAACTCCCTGCCATTGAGTAAAGGCTGACTCAAAGAGACCCCGCTGTGGGTTTCTGAGACTGTAATTGTTTATAGGAGTAGAAAGTCCAGTCTTTCTCCCTCAGAGCTGCTGGTGGTTTTGAACTGCTGATCATAAGGATTGAAGCCCAACTCATAATCACTATGCCACCAGGGCTCCTTAGGATGCCCATTGGTGGGATTCAAATAATTTAACAACTAGTTTGCTGCCCTAATGATCATTTGAAGCATATTAAAAAAGTATATACTAAAAGGTAGTTTATTATTTCATACAGTTAATACTTAAATAGGAAAAATAAAATAGGGACCACAAACTAGATTATGTTATAAGAAAGAGTTCTAGAATAATGAAAAATATTAAATAATACCTGAAAAAACAAATAAATTTCTTATTTAAGATATTTCCTTATTGCTTCTTGAGTGGCACTCTCACTTGCAATATTCTTCGCTTTTATCGGCATCATCGGTGGTGTGACTAATCCTTAACCATCATTTTACTGTAAGACTAGGATCCCATTACTGTAGAGGCAGGTCTATTAGACAATAGGCATCGTGTTAGATATATTAGAAACAGGAGCTTTCTCTTCTCTGAACATATTATGTTCATCTTTGAAAAACTCCTTTCTGCTTCTGCTGAACTCACAGTAATTGTTCTGACCATATTTCTAGCTCTTTCAACACTTTCAGAAATTGCATACTTCATTCATAAGATTTCGTGGGAATTTGGGGCATAACACAAAGTGGAAATGAATGCAGCGTGTTGCTCGCTCTCTGGTTGTTCAGCATCTTTTCTCTGTATGTTATATGTTTGTTTACTGAAGTAAAAAATGCAAGGAAATAAAAATCTAGTATTTCATCAAAAGTATAACAATTATGAAATCAATCAATAAATAGTACAAGCATAGTTATGTCTAATTTTTTTTTTACCAATGGACGGAATGAACATTACTATGGGCGCTCAAAATGTGCTGTTGTGCAGATGAGCATTAAAAGAGGGGAAGGAATATAAATTTGTTGATTTCCACATTGGATGGCTGCCCAGTCACCACCTTAGAGAGAACCTTGATTTCAAGTGCTATTTAACAACCAGTTCACTGAACTCAACAAACGATTAGGTATCAGTTCTACCAAACTGGTGTGAACCGGCTGAATCCCACTGCTTCTCATGACCCTTTCTAGGGACTGGTGTCTTCTGCTAACATGTGCAAAATACATGAGATGAAGTCTCACCATTCTCACTTTTCAGGCACGTTCTGTCTATACTTCTTCCATGACAGATTTGTGTGCTCTTTGGTAGTCCTTTCCATATTTTTGATCATGATACATATGCCTGAGTTCTTCTCTGGCCTTCCTTATTCAATGTCCAACTTTCACATGCATTAGGGGGGATTGAGTATCCCAATAAATAAGGGATAATAATATTATTTACTTGATAAGGTCCTAAGGATCAAATGAGTTAACACTAATGTCTTAGAATAACAGAAGCTATGTATGTTAGCCACGATGACGGTGATATGATGATGACTTACAAATCGATTCACTTCAGCTCTGAAGGGCCCCTTGGAACAGCAATGTAAAAAGGGTGAACACGGCCCATAAACTCATACCCTACACTGGGAAGCAATGTACTAAGGGGAACCCCATGGACATGGTGAGGAAGCAAAACGTTTTCAGAAATACTCATTTCATGCTTTATTGGGTTCCATCTTCCCCAAGAGCCCTACGAGGTGGGGACTAACAATGGCCATGATTTGTAGGTTAAGAAAGAGAGGGGATGAATCACTTGCCTAGAGTCACACAGCTAACAACGGGCCTTGGTGGCATTTGAACTTAAGTCCTTCTGATTCCAGAACCCACTGTTTTTAGCACCACACCTATGGTTCTGGAGCATCCATGTAAAATAAATTCTTACTTCCACTGGATTTGTATCAGCTGCTGTTTCCATTTGATCCATCTAAGGAGGGTCTTTGCCAAGAGGGTGCTATGGATCATAACACAAAGCAGGATGCACATGCCGTGGTGAATGCAGTGGTGGATGACGAGGGGCCGCTCCAAGTCCCTGGGAGCTCTGCACTAGAGTCAGCCCAACACCGCATTGAAGCAAACAGAAGTCGTCAGCTGTACTCGGAAGGTGAGCTACTAACTGAAAGCCTAAATCAAAGAAGACAAAGAAACCCTGGAAACCTCCACCCTGCCAGAGCCTGGAGTACTTTCTGTTGTTATTCACGGCCATAGAGTTGGCCTCGACCCCTGGTTCTCCCATACGCAATGGGAAGAGCCCATTGTGATCCCAAAGGGTTTTCATTGACTGATTTTCAGGAGGAGATTGCCAGCCTTCTCTTCCTTGACCATCTTAGATTGGAAGCTCTGCTGAAACCTGTTCAGCACCGTAGCTGATGCCGGGTGGTCACTGCATGTGAGGTAGACTGCCCAACGGTTAATCCCTGGTCTCCTGAAAGGCCCAGACTCTGCCATGGAATCGCCATTGAGTAATTCCTCCAAGGACAGAATGTAGAGTTGGAGGGAATTCCTAGACCACTCGGTGAGTGACAGGATTTGTTTTTTAAACAAACAAGTTCTGGCCAGTCTTAGGAAAGAAAAATATTGCAGAATTTATATTGCAACAGTCTATTCTGGCAAGCTCCTTAAGATATCAAAATCACCTGGATCAATAATGGCCAGTGGTACTTTATACCTGGGATGTCCAACTCCATATTATGGCCACTGGAGGCATGCAGGGAGAAAGATGAAGCTTTCTGTTCCTGTAGAGAGTTCTAGTCTTGGAAACCCACAGGGGCAGGTGGACCCTGTCCTATAGTTTGGCTATAAATCAGAATTGCCTTGATGGCAGTGAGTCTATATTTTTTATTTTAAAAATGTATTTAGGGGGGTGGAGGGGAGGAGACACAATTCTATCCATAACAAGCAAAGTTGCTTAAAATAATGGTACTCAGAAAAAAATTGAAATTTAATTTCTTAAAAAATATATTCTCCTTGAGATAAATTTGTGTTTCTGACGGAACTCAGGGCGAATTGGGTATACATTTATCAGAAAGACTTTTAATCTTCTTTTCTCCTAACGCAATGCAGATTGTTTCTCTGATTGATCCTGGTGTAGCTCGATTTGCAGATCCCACCAATCTATAATGTCGCCCGCTGCCTGCCAGTCCATGGCTTGCTCTGGCCCAAACCTTGGTTTTGTAGCTTCATTTCCAGGCCCAAAGTTTAGCAGTTTGACTTCACCCAGATACATCTTGCAAGAAAGGCCTGAAGCTCTACTGAAAACCAGCCACTGAAAATCCAATGAAACACACAGTTCTACAATGATTCACATGTGCCACCAATCCTTGGAAATGACTTGATGGCCACCGATACTGGTTAATTCTTTCTGGCAACACCCCCCTTGCCTACTCACTGTTTTCATAGATGCGACTTCAGTTTTCCTGTCCATGAATCTTTGCTTTTAATTCCTCCTCTGGCCTCACCTTCCCTTGTTGAAATCCCACCACCAGTGCAGCCTCTAAAACACTAAAACACCTTCTTTGGGCTTCTCTGCTTCATAGTCATCTTACAAAGTCATTTGTCTACCTCTCAGGTCTCCATTGAAAATTTCATGTCCTTGAGGCCAGAACCTGGAAATGCTTATTCCCTTACATTGGTTAGCACAGGAGTACTGGTGACTCAGTGGTTAAAAGTACTTAGCTGCTAACTAGAAGGTTGGGGTTCAAACTCAGCAGCTGCTACATAGGAGAAAGCTTACAGCCCTGGAAACCTGATGGGGCAGTTCCAGTCTCTCCTAAAGGGTCATCATGAGTTGGAATCAACTTGATGGCAGTGGCCTCAGTTTAATTTGTTGTAGTTACTCTGGTTTGCCAAAGTCAGCTCTGAATAGGCTTGGAATTACTAGACACAGGTCTCCCCATGCAGTGTGGCCAGAGCAGAGTATAGAGAACTCTTACTACTGCTAGTGAGGAAGCCACAGCCACATACGTGCATCCATTCTTTCTTTGTTGGCTGCCAAATCCTACTGTTGGTTCACATTCAGCTTCTGGTCACACAAGTGGCTGCCAAGTTCAGTCATTTCCCAGATGTAATTGCATAATTGCCATTGGACTCTAAGAGCAAAAATGTACATTCACCGCCCCCTGCTCAGCTTCATACTGTTGTTTTCCACCCAGCATGACAGCCCACTGACGCCATTTTGAACTATGACTCCAGGCCTATGTGGTAGAAGTCATTGTTTTTTAGGCTTAGGCCATTTGAAAACACATGGAGATGCTTTCTATGTCTATCCAAAAAGTTCACTTCCATTGAATGAATTCTGACTCATAACAATCCTATTTAGGGTTTCCGAGCTATAAATCATTATGGGAGCAGACAGTTCATTTTGCTCTCAGAGAGCATCTGATGGGTTTGAATCCCCAGCTTCATGATTCGGAGTCTTATACTTAAACCACAGTGCCACTGGGGCTCCTTCATCTAAGTTACCTGTAAGTCTAGTGAGCAAACCCATCCAAACTCACTGATTTTGAGTTGATTCATACGCACGTAGGCCCGATAGAACAGAGTAGAACTGTTCCTATGCGTTTCTGGGACTGAAACTCTTTAAGGGAGTAGGGAGCCTCAGTTTTCTCCAGCAGAGCAGCTGGTGGTTTCAAACGATTGACCTTTTGGTTAGCAACCCAATGAATAACTACTACTCCACCAGGGCTCTTGATAAACATATTGAATAGGAGGAGATTAAAAAAAAACCCAACAAAACTCATCAGGCACTTCACCAGATGCCTTTCCAAGTTGAGGAGGAGCCATGAACATCGACATGTTCTCCCAGTTCGACATCGGTCAAAATGGAACATCTTATCACTTGATCTCCCCTTTGACCATTTTAAAGTTGTTTCAGTGGGTTTTTTTTTTAAGTGAAGAGGAATACACTTGTATGAAGGCGCTGGTGACTCCCCTCTGACCATAGGCCGGGGATGTGAACAGCCTGGCTAACATGCAGACTGCATTGGAAAGTGGATGGCTGCAGAGGTGGTTAGGTTAAAATGTAGCACCCTATATTTGTTCTCCCTTACAATCCATTTAAATTTGTTCTAGTTTATAATAGTTTCTTCTTTCTTTTCAATTGAGGTTCTCATCTTTTATAATATGCTATTCATGCTAGTTTTTAAAAATTATTTTTTCATGTCTCTGTATATGAAATCCAGGATAGGTAAATCGATGGTTCATTGGCGATAGGACAGGGGAGGCCAGGAGGAAATGGAGGAGCTAACCATGATAAGTACAAGAATGAAGAAATGTTCTCCATCTGATTGTGGTGATGATTGTACGGCCTTTCTTGATGTGCTCGACCTGTTGGATTGTGTGATATGTGAATCATATGTCAATAAAACGGTTGAAAATAAGCAAACAAATAAATAAATGTTCTGCCAGCTGTCCATCCACTTCTTCACAGGCTGTTATTGTCAACAGTGTCACAGAAGACTCAAATGTTTTCAGAATAACCCAAACAAGTTGCACCAGAAATTCTACAGTCAAACATTGTTATAGGCAGAGGGTATTTTTATTTTTCATTTTTAAGAGGATATTTTAAAAATAGAACATCTTACTTTAAAATATATGCCTTTATTTCATCTTCCCCTAACTCCTTCAACAATGACATCTCTGCTTGTGATTTTTCAGGTTACATCCATTTAATTTTAAATATACATGATAGTCTATATCTATTATCATATGCCAAGTGATTAAAACAGTAGCAGAAAAATTCATGGCCATGGAGAACTTTCATAAGGACCATACTTAGGTTCTATCTGCTTCATGGGAACAGATAGCCTCAACTTCCTCCCACAGAGTAGCCGGTAGATTTGAACTGCTGCAGTTCGCAGTCCAACACTTGCCTGGTAGTACCATTAGGGCTGTTGGCTCACAAAGTAGGGGCTCAATATGTATTTGTTGAATGAATGATGAATGGCAGAGTCTGCAAATTCAGTAACAGGTGAGAAATCTTAACCGACTGTAGTCCACCCACAGGTCAACAAAGGAGCTATGGAACATCCACTCATCTCAGCTTCTAGACATGGCAACTGGCCCCACACGAGATGCCAACCAGCAAATCAGCGTGCGTACTCTCAGGGGGTTCTTTTGTTGAGTAGATGCATCACAGCCTCACCAAACAATTAGAGAATACATGATGTAAAAAGTTAAATGTACAAAACTCAAACTCACTGCCATTGAGTCGATTCTGACTCGTAGCGACCCAATAGGATAGGGAAGAATGGACTCTGTGGGCTTCTGAGACAGAAACTCTTTAGGAGAGCCAAAAGCCTCATCTTTTCTCCTGACGAGAGGCTGGTGTTTTCGAACTGCTGACCTTGTGGTTAGCAGTCCAACTTGTAACGCACTATGCCACCAGGAGCAAATTGTGACTTAACTTATGTGCAGTAGAGGCTGACATAGGTGATAAAATTAAAGACACCTATGCACTTTAGCATTATAAAGTGACTCCATGCAAGTCTAGAGGTCACCCAGAGGGGTTTTGGGGTGACATATAGGCCCAAGAGTGAATCCAGACTCAACTGGAAGGGAGATTTGGGTAGTAATATAACGTCTCTGAGGCCCAGTTTTCTCATCTTTGAGGAGACTATCAATGACTGTACAAGAGATAACAAGGATGTATGTGTGAACAATATCCAGCATGCCTCCCATTGTTATTGCTAGATATTATTAAAGTAGGTTAAAAAAATGCTATTGGCCAATCCTACTATCAACCCGCAAGCTAGATAATCCTTCCACCTACTTTAAGGGAGAAGAGAGTAAATTGAAGTTGATCTGCAATACCGGTGTTCTCATATTGTGACAGTTTCAGATGTAAAACGCTCATTATTCAGCTAATTACCAATGGGCTAATGGTTAATGCACCTAGCAGCTAACTGAGAGTTTGGTGATTCCAGTCTGCCCAGAGGTTCTGGGAAGAAAAGGCTGGCGATCTACCGTAGAAAACTCAGCCACAGCCAAACCTTAGGGAGCCCCATTCTACTGTGACACACATCAGGCCTTCAGGAGTCAGAACTTACTGGTTGGCAACTGGTTCAATGCTGTCCGTGCTCCACTGCAGGCCACATAGCACCGTCTACCATGCACACAGACGACCATCCCTCAGGAATTTACAAACCTCCTTCAAAACCAAGTCTGCTAATGAAATGTCCAAACTTAATCCTGAACACTGAGGTTGAGTAACAGCCTGGCCCATCCAGGTTCGGGGAGGAAGACCAGCGAGACCAGGAGGTTCAATGATGTACAAATGGACCCAACCAGTTGTGTTGAGGTTAGGACGGACACAAGGAGAGTTTCACAGCCTTTCTGTTCATACCAGAGTGTTACAGACTGGTGTTAGTGTATCAACTTGAAAGTGGTCCAACTTTATGACAAAGGAAGTTCCTTTCATCTTGGAAGAGAATCGATTTCCTGCCAACCAAGGGTTTTATTTATTTATTTATTTTCATTCTCACACAGAAAAATTTGGTGACTCCAAGTGTTTGCTCAGGGTCATCCATAAGCAGTATTCTCATTCGGAAACAAAGTGCAGTGACCATGACTTGAGGCAGCAAGTCAGCTGAAAGGAGGTGACTGTATCATGACCTCTGAAACTGGTTCCCAATGACTGACAAAGCCAAGGGTGGTCAATGAGAACACCATCAGGTCACATGGGCCAAGACAGAAAATGATCCTCTCTGGGCAGATCCTAGATGCAAATGTAAGGAGGGGCCTGGCACCGGATACTCTGGCAGGAATGCCAAAAAGGGCCTTTGAAGTCTGAGGTCAGAGGCACTGAAGCCAAGTCTCGGCGGGGTAGTAGATATTGATGCTGCCTCGGCTCTGACCTGTGGTGTTCAGTTTTGTGAAACAGGACCACATGTGGCATGGCTCTGTACCGTCTTCCTGACTGTTGGGATAAGTGAGTTCATTGTTGTGACTATTCTGTGGTGACTCCCAACCCACGGGACAGATCTTCCAGCACTGTTTTGGACAAAACGCGTTTCAGATTCACAGGGCATTCGTTGGCTGGCTTCTGGGAATAGATTGCCTGGCCATTTCCCCCTAGTCTGTTTCAGTCTGTGCTCTGCTGAAACCTGTCCACCATAGGAGTCCTCGCCGATCTTTGAAATAGACAGCTTGCAGCATCACAGCAACACACAAGCCCCCTGCCCCCCTGCATAGCAGACTGGGAAAGTGGTGGTCACCACCAATCATCTAGTACTTACAGTTCACACGAAGCCTCTGTGATTGCAGTTGACCTGGCTCAGGATCCCCCCTGAGGCAAGGAGAGTAGTATTTTTTAATTATTATGACCACTACTATGAATGTCTACGTGACTTTCCTCATCATTTAAAGCTAGTCTGTGCTGTAGCTGATGCAGAAAGTAGTCTCTTGTCTGCAAAGTTCATGCTCATGATAACTTTGCTATGCTTATGCTACCTACAAATAAACACAGCTAGAGTGAGCCTCTTCTTCCTCCAATCTCCAGGGGTACACTCTGAACTGCTCACTGGCCCCTCCTCAACAGTGCAGCTGTAAACCTTGCATCTCTCTGAAGAGCAGGACTTAGAGCCTATGTTTAAGGGCCTAATGGCTTCCTTCTGCAGCACCTAGCATGGCTGACTGAGGAGCTCAATACAGAATGAATTAACAACCTCTAGTGGCATAATGGGTTACCTGTTGGGCTGTGACTACAAGATTGGTGGTTCAAACTCACCAGGTGCTCCTTGGGAGAAACATGAGGCTTTCTGCTCCCATACAGATTCATAACTTCAAAGACTTACAGGGACAGTTCTACTCTGCCCTTTAGGGTCACTATGAGCCAGAGCAGACTCCATGGCAGTGAGTTTGGTTTTGATTTGAGCTAGACAGTAAAGAGTCTTGGTGGTACAGTGGTTAATGCCTTGTCTGTCACCTGAAAGGTTGGCAGTTCGAACCCACCAGTCATGTCACAGAAGAAAGATGTAGCATGTATAATGTGGCATATATGTGTATGAAAGATGTAGCTTCCATAAAGATATACACATATGATGGCTTCTGGCTACTATTGCTGAGTGCTTTGAAAGGGGTCACAATAGAGGCCACTGAATTAGAGTGGGAGATAAATAGAGTGTGAGAAATAACAGACAACCCCCTCAGGAACAGATATGGGAATAGCAATACCAAGAGAGTGGGAGGAATGTGGGAGGAGGAGGGAAGGAAGGGGGAGCCAATTGCAACGATGGACCCACAATATTCTCCCCAGAAATGTGGGTAAAGGGAGACAGGTTGGTGTAAGATATGCAAATAACAATAATTTACAATTAATCAAAGGGTCATGAGTGTGGGAGAGGAAGAGGGAGGGAAAAAAGAGGAGCTGATACCAAGGGCTCAAATATAAAGTAAATGTTTAGAAAATGATGATGGCAACATTACGTACAAATATGCTTAATATAATTGATGTATGGATTGTTGTAAGAGCTTTAAGAGCCCTCAATAAAATGATCTTTAAAAAAGAGAAGAGAGAAAAACATAGACCAAAACTCAAAGTCATAAACAATCAAGAACAAGGCCAGGCTTACAAGTCTAATAGAGAAGATGGCATCCCCGAGGTGACTGAGGGAATGTACACACCCTTCAAGCCTGGTGCTGAGTTCACCCTCAGGGCTCAATTTTCAGCCAAACAAGAGTCAGGCCTATGGAGTGAACAGAGGAGCTATAGAGGTGTAGTGGGTTACATGTTGGGCCACTATTCATAAGGTCAGTAGTTCGAAACCACCAGCTGCTCCATGGGAGAAAGATGAGGCTTCCTACATCAAGAGTTACAGCCCTGGAAACCCACAGGGGTAGTTCTACCTGCTTCTTATAGGGTCTGTATGAGTCTGAATTGATTCGATGTCATTGAGTTTGGCTGTTGAGTGATGAAATGAACAATGTTCTGCTGCTACTCATTGAGTTTGCAGTAGCTAATCCCTCAGAACTGGACAGTCTATTCCTTCTTCTTCATCTGTTCTTAGTCTGGAAGCTCTGCTGAAATCTGTTCACCTTGGGAGACCCTGATATTATTTGGAAAACCAGGACCATAACTTCCAGTATCACAGCAACACACAAGCCACCAGAGTCTGACAAACTGATGGAAACATGGTGGGCAGGTGGCAAGATTGTGTGGACAATAATGAACTATGGCTAGCCTTGAAAAGAATGAGAATTCTAGAACACTTAATGGTGTTCATGTGGAAACTATAGATGGAACAACAACAAAAAAGCAGTTTTGGGAACAGAACAAGGGGATGCTGCATGGTTTAAAATCAAGATAGGGGTACATCAGGGTTGAATCCTCTCACCATACTTAATTAATCTCTCTACTGAGCCAATAATCAGAGAAGCTGGACTCTGTGAAGAAGAATGAGGCATCAGGATTGGAGGAAGACTTATTAACCTGCAAAATGCAGATGATACAACCTTGCTTGCTGAAAGTGACGGGGACTTGAAGCACTTGCTGATGAAAATCAAGGATTGCAGCCTTCAGTATGGATTACAACTCAAGGCAAGAAAGACCAAAGTCTTCACATCTGGTCCAAGAGGTAACATCATAATAAATGGAGAAAAGACTGAAGTTGTTCCAGATTTCATTTTGCTTGGCTCCACAATCAATACTTGTGGAAGTAGGCAAATGACATTGCATTGGGTAAATCTGTTGCATAAGACTGCTCCAACGTGTTGTAAAGGCAGGTGTTACTTTGAGGATTCAGGTGTGCCTGACTCAAGCCATGGTATTTTCAGTTGCCTCAAGTGCATGCGAAAGTTGGACATGGAAGACTGAAGAAGCATCAATGCAATTGAACTGTGGTGCTGGCAAAAGAATGTTGAAAGTCCATGGATGGCTAAGAGAATGGACAAGTCTTTCTTGGAAGAAGTACAGCCGGAATTCTCCTTAGAAGCAAGAAAGGCAAGGCATGGTTTCACTGTGGACCTGTTCTCAGGAAGGATCAGTTCCTGGAGAAGGACATCAAGCTTAGCATAGTAGAGAGGCAGTGAAAAAGAGGAAGACCTTGGACAAGAGAGATTGACTCGGTGGCTGCAACAATGGACTCAAACATAACAATTGTGAGGCTGGCGTTGGGTTGGGCATAGGCCTGTTATGGTGGCCCCTAACAGCAACCACACCAGGTGAGCAGGAGCACCACTGGGGTATCTGCTCCATTTAATCATCAACTCTAAGAGATGGGCGGGCCAGCACTTGTCACCACTGGGATACTTGCTCCTTCTAATCATCAACTCTAAGAGATGGGCGGGCCAGCACTTGTCCCATGGAGAATACTCGGGAGGCGGAGACTGGATAGGAAAGAAGGAGAAGTGGAAATAGCAAACACAGGAAGGAAGTGGGAAGAGTCGTGTTACATTGTGGGAACTGCAATCAGTATCATGAAACAAAACGGATATGAATTGTTGAGTGGAAAACTGATCTGCTCAGTAAACTTGTACTCAAACCACAAGAAAAAGAATCTACAACTTTGGAAACCCCCTGGGGCAGTTTTGCTCTGTTCTCCGGGCTCCCTGTGCGTTGGAATGGACTCCACAGGAGGGGTTAGTGGTTGGAATCAGACAGTAGGAGCTGTATATGATACGGAGCACACAGACCAGGAGGACTAAGAAGGGGGTAAAGCGTGGAAACCTGTGGCCCATGCTGTCAGGACTATTTACTGTCTAGCCTGTGGCAGGACAGAGCTAGCCACGGCTGGCAGGGGCAAGGAAGAAAGCAGAAGCGGACCCGTTGGTGCCCTGAGAAGGGGAGGGGGCTCTAGGTGAAATGCTGGTGCATGCTTTTTGGAGACCACTTCCAAATGAGTAGCGATACCACCTATTTCCAGTAGGGCGATGAACTCTGTAAAGAAGTGAAGAGATGGGCTCTCCCCCCAGAAGCTGCACGTTCGTTCCTTCGACCTTGGCGTACCACCACTGTGTGTCATTATGGCTGCAACGATGGGCACAAGTACAGGAACAATGCTAAGGCTGGCATAGGAGCGGGCAGTGTTTCGCTCAGTTGTGCATTGAGGGTCACCGTGAATTAGAATGGAGCCGATGACACCCACCAACAAAACACCATGGAGTAGATTGAAGTCTGAGGACATTTTCATTGGCCAACTCACTGTGGCTGCCCTATTCCCCAAGCCATTTTCCGTACACACCTGACAGCCCCAAGGGAGCACAAGAACCCCTTCTGCAGTGGATTCCGAAGCTTCTGCTGCTGTGGCCACCTGACGAGTGTTGGGAGAGCTACTTGCCTTTGAATTGATTCTGACTCGTGGTGACCCCGTGCAGGCAGAGCAGAACTGCTCAGTAGAGTTTTGAAGGTGGTGGCCTTTTTTGGAAATGGATCCTCTGGTCTGTTTCCTGAGGTGTCTGTGGGTGGGTTTGAACAGCCAGACTTGTGGCTAGTGGTCAAATGTGTAAGCATCGGTTCCACCCAACAGAGTGGTAGTAACTGCTACTAATCGAGAACCTACAGTTGATATGCAGGCCATGGAAATCGTGGGTGCTGAGGAATCAGAACACATTCCTTTTTCCTTATTTAAAACTCATCCCCTTGAGCTCATCGGACAAGCATTACTGTGCACTTACCATATAGCAGGCCCGGGAATGAGAGGCAGGCCTAGAAACAAGCCCGAGCATGGTGGAACCCAGCATGCTGGAAGGCAGGGAGGGCAGTGTGCTGATCAGGGTCACATACCACGAGTTGGGAAAGATGGGGTAAAAGGAGATATGAGGGGCCCTGGAAAAAGAGACTTGACTTTGTAATAACCAATAAGACCAGAGTGAAACCTGAATTATTGTCCCGGCAACTGGAAACATTTATTTAGAGAGAAGGAGGAAAGTTAGTGCCAAATGGGATCTGCCTGTTCATGTTGAACAGATTCAGCGTTGCGAGCCAAGGATGTAAGAGTGGTGTGGTCACAGCCAATAAATAGGTTTGCAGAACTGTGGCAGGGGAAGTGTGCCGTCAGAGGGGAAGCGTTTACTCAAACACTGGAACACGGCAAAGGCCTACAGGTCATTGAACCTCTGCTTATGAGACATGAAACAAGACCCGTTTTAGCAAGGAGTGCCCCCCTCATGGGGCTGCCTAACACCTACCATCTGCTCAAATCTATTATGAACGATTTCCTCCGAGGGGGAACGTGAGTGAATTCTCAACGCTGTGGAGGAGGAGTATGTGAGCAGGGGATGCAGCTTCCAGGCTGCGAACGAACGCATACCTGGACCTATGTCCTGAAACAAAGCCGTGCTAATGATCATCGCGATGCTGCCACCCAGAAAGAGTTCCCTCCTGAAGCCTCTAAGAGGTCATGAGATAACGTCCGAGATGAAACTTGGAAAAAATGCATTCCACAGCAAGCTAGCCAATCTGCTCAACCTCTAATGTTTGGTTTACAAAGATGTGCTTAATACTTTAGGGAATCCCTTAGATTTCCAGCGTCTTCCCCCAACCATTTCAAAGCCTGCAATTTTTAAGTCCGATATGTACTCAATTGGTTTGGTTTAGTCATGGCGACTGTGGTGGGTACGGCTGATAAGAGCTGCTCTGGGTGAAGTTGTGCCCTACTGTGTGTTTGCATCCCGCGGTTGCTATGGGAGATGAATAAAGCCATGTGATAGGGCAGCGTTGGAAACACAGAGCTCTATCAGGTTACTTTCCTTTTACTACACATTTTGGGCCCAGTTCTCACTCCCTGGGTAACTCTGGGAATTCTCTGGGGGTGTGCAGAAGACGAGAATCTAGTTCTTTGTGTCTGTAACTGTACACCTGTTATTGATACGAAGGATGAAAAGAAAACACCAAACACTCATTGTTCTATTTTTAAGCTCTTGTACTCAGCTCCAGGGGAGGGAGAGATGTCCTTTCTCCCCTTGAACGTTACCACGAGTCAGCTGTTTTCCTGTAGAGTAAACTCAAATTTCTAAACTTTGAAGACAGATGATCTGAAAGTCCCAAGGGAGACAGTATGGAGTGAGTGTGTGTGTGTGTGTGTGTGTGTGTGCGCGCGGGTTGGGTCCTGGTTGCCAAAGTAAATCTTGGCTCATATCCAGAAATGGCTGTCAGGAAAATAAATGAGATGGCAATCAGAAAACTCCCATGTAATGTTCTTTAAAAGGCACACGCATTCTCCTGCCCTGGAGGCAAAACCGACTGCCATGGCTTCTGGTAGGCACTCGACCAAATATTAGCTCAATGACTAGATCTTTCCAGGAAACTCATGGAAAAGCTCTTTTTGCCTGTTTTTATTTCAAGTCAACTGCGGCAGAGTGTAATATTTCTCTGTCAAGAGGCCAAAATGTTGGCTTTGGGGATCTGATCTTGCTCAAAGATGTAGAGTAAGATAATCTCAGGAGAAGCGAGGCCACCTTGCAATTTTAACCCTTCATCACTTTGATATTAACTTCCTGGGGAAACATTATGCAGCACCAATTCCTTTTTTTGACACTAAAGCAGAGAATTTCTAAAATCATTGAAGACTGTCTCAAAAAAACAAAAAACAAAACAAAGATTGTTGCCAGCCACTGTGGATGTTGAATGGAACAAAATGGTCCCTGCTCTCTTGGAGCTCAGTTGGCTAGAGGCGGTGGCAAATGACACACATGGCAGAGGTAGGACAGGCTTCCTGCTGGAAGTGAACTCAAGGTGGTCCTCGCGGTGCTGTCCAGACAGACAGGATGGCCAGAATGTGGGGAGGAAAACGGAGACATGGGCAGGAGCCATGCAAGTCAACTTCAGAAGTTTGGGCCTTGTTTGAGAAACCTTGCGGTTGATAAGCTCAGAGTTGATCCTTCTTATCACACTGTTTGTGAAAAGTGGATCACAAGAGAGATAGACCTAGAGTGGGGTGTGGGGCCGGGAGACAGGTATGGGATTTCTTGCTGTAGATTCAGAGTGAGATGCTGTTGGCTTGGTTTAGGGCAGTGGCCATAGAAAGAAACCAGAGGAGTTAAGGAAGTAGAGGCAGCCAGCCTGAGGTGGGTGGGTGTAGGGGTGGGGGAAGCAGAAGGAAGACCCAAGCTTATACTTTTTACATTGATTAAAAAAACACTCCAATTTTTCCTAATCTATTTTCCTTCATCCTTTTCCTTCTTCCCTCTTTCTTCTTTTCTAAATCTAAAATTACTAAGTGTTCCTCCATACGTTTGTTCTTTTCCTAGAAATACAATTATTGAACATGCACTGACCTTCATCATGGGAATGAACTGGTTGTATGAAATGGTAGTAACTGGAATGAGACCAATGGATTCTCTGATGATGAGGAGGACGTGAGATTGGCATTATGAAGTCTTCACTGTGTCTGTATGTTTACTTTGAAGAGAATTTTTGGTTATGTGTTCACCTGAAAACTCATCTTGAAACTCTTACACCTTTGAAACAAAAGGCAGTATTTGTGTAGGCCGAAGAAAGTAGCAATTACACTCCCAAAGGTGGTCTTCTGATAGGATCTGGGGGTGTGTGCGGGTGAGAGGGGGTGTTGAACCACCAGATAAGGGGTTAGAAACCCACAGAGATAAGGGATACCAAGAAAACCCAGTCTTTCCCAAAGAAGGTAGAGAGAAAGTCCCTATCCTGTATTCAGGAGAGCTGGGGGTCAAGGAAGAAATAGTGGGAAATTCTCCCAACATTGAATCCAATTCCCTTTCTGTCCTTTGCACTAGGAATTGGATGCTCCCAGTCAAAACAGTAAGTTGGCCAGCATTCCCAGACTCTGCTCCTCTACTTACTAAGCAGGGTGCTCCTGAAAGTGAGATCAATGTTCCTGAAAGTTTGAGTCAAGTTTTAAATGCACAAAAGTAACCCATGGGAGAACATTTATAATTCATTATTTTGGGGAAATTTTTACACACCGTGACTCTCAATTAGGAATCAAGCATCAGGGTATCTGAATAATCTTTACCCCCCACTGACAGCATGTTGGTTCTGACTCATAGTAAAACCATAGGGCAGAACTGTTTCATAGGATTTTGGAGACTAAGTCTTTATAGGAGCAGATAGACTCCTCTTTTTCCTGGAAAATGACGAAATGCATTTAGCTGCTAACCTCAAGGTCAGTGGTTCAAAACCACCAGGGATCCTAAAAAAGCAAACCCACTCTCACCAAGTCAGTTCCAACTTGGATAGCATTTCTGAAGCTGTTAAGTCTTTATGGGCGCAGATAGCTTCAACTTTGTCCCTTGAGGCAGCTGGTGGATTTGAACTGCTAACCGCAAGGTATCAATGTTTGCCTGAAAGTATCATCAGGGCTTCTTAGAATCCTTTAATAGCATATAAATTTAGGCAGCACTCTTTTTTCCCTTCCCCTCAAGAAAAATAAAACCAAGAAGTTATATTAACTGCTTTTATTTAGAAGAGTGATTTTTTCCCCCTCAAACTTCCTTGAGAATAGGTTGGGGCTAGAAAAATACCGAGGACCACTGCACTGGACTTTTTGTTAGGGTACTTTCTTGAAGTGAGCCACACCTTGCCCTTTCAACACAGCCATGAGTTGTTTAAGAACAAATCTGTTGGAATGAAATTCCTGAAAAAGATGAAAATATATTTCTTTCTAACAAGCAAATAACAAGCTACATGAAAACTTATTCTCTATGTCACTATTCAATCTAGGTTTTGTCAACCAACAAAAGATAGAATTGTGTTTTTTGGGTGAAAGCCTAAAAGTAGGAATTTAAGCCAATTGTCCTTTTTTTTAGATTAGAGATAAAATTCTCAGAAACTTACCAAAGAGCCAATCAGATAAATTCATTCAGTTGAGATCAACTTGTGACTTACAACTACACAAACATAAAGAATATAATGACTAAGCTGTCCAGCTAAGATTGTTCATTATATGTATTATCAATGGGCGTATTTGTGAGGTTTCTTTTGAGCGGTTTTTGTTCTCTTCTCTTTCTTTTTTCTACTGGGATCTTAGCAACTCTGGAACCACTGGTTGCTAATGCAGTTAGGGCCATGAGAGATCAAGTCCCATACTTCTCCCCTTTGCATCTTTCACAATGCACATGGTCAAAGGGAAAACAGAGGTCACTGCTATCATGAAAGAACAGCCACACGCTGGGCCTGTTCAGGCTTGATGTCAGTGCTTTTCAAATCTCTCTCTCACCTGATGAGCCTGTGCTCTTGAATGTAGGGTTTGATTATCTGTGCACATGGGAAGTGGGTATCAGTAGTTCAGTGTCACAAAAGGGTCAGGGGTTATTCTACAAGAACACTGTGATTATGAACAAAGTCTATCGAAGCCCCCAAAATCTTCCAAGGGCAATCAAAGGGTGTAAAAGCCAAACTCAAATTCTACAGAGAAGAATACAGCATTAGGTGTGGTATTGAATGCCGAGGTTGTCCACAGATCAGATTAATTAATGATGGGGATAAAAATGGTAGAATTAGGGGGTGAAATGAGCTGATGCCAGGGAATTAAGGGGAGAGCAAATGTTTTGAGAATGATGAGGGCAATGAATGTGCAAAGTTGCTTTACACAATTGATGCATGTATGGATTGTGATAAGAGTTGTATGAGCCCCTAATAAAATGATTTTTTTAAAAACTTAAAAAAACAAAAACGGTAGAATTTTCAGGTTCTAATGAACTTCTAATTAGCTTCAGAAGGAGCTCTGATGGCCTAGAGGGTTACAAGAAGGATTGCTACAAACTGGAAGGTTGGAAATTCAAAACCACCAGCTGTTCCACAGGAGAAAGATAAGGCTTTCTACTCCCGTAAAGATTTCATCTCAGAAAGCCACAGGGGCAGTTCTACCCTGTCCCATAGAGGTTTATGAGTCGGAATCAATGTGAGGGCAGTGCGTTGGTTTTGAGAATTAACTTCAGAACTGGGTTCTCAACTGCACAAGTCACCAGTAAAAGGATTTAGGGATTCACGGGGCAGACTTCTTTGACAAGCTCCTAACTTCCATTTTTGAAACCGAGGTTGTTAGCTTTTGGAAACAGGTGGGCATTGTCCTTGTAAGTGAAATAATTGAACTGCACCTTTTCATCGAATGTAATTAAAGAGCAAGAATTGGAAACCTCCGACCTCGGTTTGCAGGCTCATGATGTTTTCTCTTTCATCCCCAGGGTGAGTCCAGGTGGGCAGAGGCTAATTCCATTGTGGACCCTTGCAAGTGGGTATTTGGTCATTAAAGTGCTTGACTGCAAACCAAAGACCAGTGGTTTGAATCCACCAACTGCCCCAAGAAAGAAAGATGGGACAATATTTCCCACAAAGCAAACACTGTAATCCAATGAGTCATGTGACTTTTCTATTTCCCAGTGCACATAAAAGTTACGTTTACATTATACCGGAGTCTAGTAAGTGTGCAGTGGCATTATGAAAAAGTTTGAAATACAGTAAGAATTACCAAAATGTGATTGAAACACTGAGTGAGCATTATTGGAAAAATGGAAAACTGACTTGCTCAATGTAGAGTTGCCACAAAACTAACCTTCAACTTGTCAAACAAAGACCCAAGCCAAAACCCTACCCCAAACGTCTGCAAAGCCCAAGAAATCAAGGTGCACCTGTAGGTGACTGCCAGGAGAACTACCTCAGGGGACCACTTTGACCCCTGACCCTAACACTGCAGCAGCACAACTAATGTGAGGCGTAGAAGCCCACCTTGAAATGCCCACCAGCACTTTTGCTTCCCATCCATGATGGCCTTGCTACCACAAGGTTAGCAGCAAACCCATGAGCTGCTCCTAGGGAGAAAGACGGGGCTTTCTTACTCCTGCAAAGAGTTACACTCTCAGGAAGCCACGGGGACAGTACCACTCTGTCTGTGAAGAGGCTCTCTGAGTCAGAAGGGATTCGATGGCAGTGATTCTGGCTTTCTTCAAGGCAAGTATTCCATGTACCCCAACACTTCCAAGATTCCTTTTCTCAAAAATATCCCTTTAAGCATTCATTGTGGGCACTAGGAAAACAGAATGTTTTCAAAGCTGTGGGAGACACTTGTTGGAATTTTCTCTCCGAGAGACCACATTTATTACTCAGCAAATTGTTTTCCTTCTAGTATAGAGACCCCATTTCCCCTCTGGGGAGGTTAACTCCTTATTCACATGAACACACCCACCCACAGAGCACCCACTGCCCAAGTGGCCCATATGATCAGATTCTTGTCTGCACAGTTAAATACAAGTAGACCCGTGGCCTCTGCCTTCATATAGCTTACAGTTGAACAGTCAGTGTTGGCCTTAAACACCAGGAGCAAATCACAGGGCTAAGGAACACAGCAGACACGCACACCACAGGGGGGTTTGCCCACCCACGAGAGCACACTTGGCTGAGTGGTTTCTTGCATCAAGGTTTCTAAAACATTGGGGCTGTTTTGTTGGTTTTTGCAAGGGTTTTGATTTTATGCCCCTCGTGTGATTTCAACACAGGGAAGAGAATCTCAAATGGCAAGGTAAGTAGAGGACACTATCTGGGAGTGCAAAACCGCCAGGCCTTGTGATATTCAGGCCGTCGAGTCGGTTTCCATTCACAGCCACCCTACGTGGAAGCAGAGGGAAACACTGCCAGCCTCATGCTGGTTGTTATGTCTGAGCCATTTGCTGCAGCCGCCATGTCAGTCCATCCTGGGGAGGGTTTTCCTCTTTTTCACTGCCCTGTCCACTTCACCAAGCCTGGTGTCCTCTTTCCAGGTCATTAAAAGGGCAACAGCGGAACATTCTGAATAACGTCATACCAACACAGTTGTTAACTGAAATGAAAGAAACAAATCCTTCAAAAGATAGACATCACCGAGATGCCTTCAGGAAGGGAGGTTGCTATTGTTGGTAAGTCTTGTCAACGGAGCTACCCCAGGGCCAGCAGAAGGAAACGCTGCCCGGTCCTGCGCCATGCTCCCGATTGTTCTAATGTCTGCGGCCCTGGTTGCAGTCACTGTGTCAGTCTGTCTGTTGAGGATCTGCCTCCCCCTGTCCCACCGACTGCCCCTCTACTTGACCAAGCATGATGCCTTTCTCCCAGGGCTGGTCTTTCCTGACAGCAGGCCCAAAGTAGGTGAGAGAAGTCTCGCCATCCTCCTTGCCAAGAGGCATTCTGACTATACCTCTTCTAAGACGGATTTGTTTGTCCTTTTGACAGACTGGCATTTTCAAGGTTCTTCTCCAGCAGGGCTCCTGTTATCAAGGTTCCTTTGTGCAATATTTGAACGGTGCTCTTCAAAATTCCATGCTGCCTGGGTTCAACCAATCCTGTCTCTGGCAGCATCCTCAATTTCGGTGCGTTTGAAGCATGACAGTGTTGCCCTCCTTGACATCAATGTGCAAAGACTCAATTGTCTTTAGTTTTCCCTGAACAATTATTGCTCTGTGTCTTAAGAGAGTAGCCAGTGTCTTAGATTTAGCTTAAAGAGCCTCTTGGGGGCTTTCTTTATTGCACACAAAAGCCTGCCTTGTAATGATGTTATTTAATGCCATGTAATGTGCTGCTTATATATCTGGAGGAGGATGCCAAAACTGATGCGGCAAGGGGCTTGAACTGCAGTCCCATTTGCCATTGTTGTTATTGCTGTGTGCTGTCAAGTCCAGTCCCACTCCAGGAGACCCTATAAGGAGACAAAAGAACTGCCCCAAAGGGTGTCCTAAGCCGTCACCTTTCCAGGGGTGGAGCTCCAGGTCTTTCTTCTCTCAGAGCCACTGGTGAGTTCGAACGGCTCAACTTTTGGTTAGCAATTGAGTGCTTAACCATTGTGCCACCAGGGCTCCTGGTACTTCCATCAATGATCAATAATCATTACTACCAGACACTAGTGCCACAAAGCAAACTTTGTGCAGTTCCCGCTGTGAGTTCAAGCTGGATCAAAGAAGCCAAAGGTTCTTGAGCCTGGTCTGTTTAGAAACTCCATTCCGGCCAGCCTCACCTTGGCCTCTACTGATGGTCAACAGGCAGACGAAGTCGTTCTTTGAAGATGTGGAGTTCAAGATTTGGGTTTAAGATCATTTTCAAATCAGCATTGAGAAAAGATATCAAATGGCACTGTCTAGTAATGACATTTTAAATGAGCCATTGAAAAGCCTATGAGCACAATTCTATTCTGATATTCAAGGGGTTGCCATGAGGTCGAGTTAACTGGACATGAAGCTGTTTTACTGACATTCATCATATCTATCTATTGTTTATGGAGTGGTGTAGTGGTTACAAATTGCTAACTTGTTACAGGTTGCTAAACACAAGGTCTGAAGTTTGAAACCACCAGCGGCTCCCAGGTAGAAAGGCAGGGGCTTTCTACTCCTGTAAAGAGTTACCATCTTAGAAACTCATTGGGGGCAGCTCTCTCCTATCTTACATGGTCGCTGTGTGTTGGCGTCTATTCAATGGCTGTGAGTTTGCGTAGTATCTTTTATTTGTACTAGCAGAAGATGACTTGCTTTTGCCCACAGATAGGCAGTTTAGTTAAAGCTCTGAGACCCTGAGTTGTGTAGCTTGGATATTATTGTGGTGCATTTCACATCTCACAAGTGGTAAAAAAAATTCACATACTAAGTCTTTGGCTTTATAAAAACAATTGCTGAAAATAGTCAATATGTAGATGGTAAACCCATCATCAATTACAATACATCATCACATTGATCTATAGAGTTTATAACGTGTTCCATTATCATAAATGACAGTAAAACTAACTTTAAAAATAAAGGCAGGAGTCCTATTTTAGTGGCCTTTTATTTTGTTTTTGAAAGTGGCGTTCCAAATGTTTTTGTGCTTATCATCCTCGGCGCGCTAGTAGCTATTGTTTTAACACAAGGCTTTCAAAGGAGCTCTGGGTCTGAGTTAGACTGATCTCTCTAAGCCTGGACTTCCCTTCCAGAGAGGAGAAATGCAGAGAGTGGACCTATCCAGCTCACTAGGCAACTGAGTTGACTGGCAACTCTCTAACGGAGATGCTCCTGCACCGCAGCTGTCTCTGTGGCTTCCCTGGAGGTGGGTGGGGTCAGGGTGGAAGTGGAGGAAGGGACTGAAGCAAGGAGACCCCTGGACTGCAGATGGGCATTCCATCCAGGAATGGGGATATGAAGGCTGCAGCGTAGCTGATTCAGATCTCACTGGTATGAAGTGAGTTTTATGGACAGTTCAGTCTTCTGGTACAGCTCAACACACAGAATGGCTTTGTTGCTGGAAATTCTCTTCAGGCCTTTTAAAATAGCACAGAAGAATATACTCAATGGGATTCTTTCCAGCATAAGTTATAATCCCAGGTCGGTTGGTTTCAAATCAGAAAGAAAACCAACCTTTGCTTTGCTCAGAATTAGTTGTTTCCACTGTAGCGTATTGTTTGCATTATACTTTGGAATAGCACTTAAAGGGCTAATTTATAGTGGCATTAAGAACCCATCTCAATGATGTCATCATTGAGTGTGGTTATCATATGTGTGGTAGTTACATAATCTGGTGTTAGTTTGGGACTTGAGAGGATTAAGAGTGAAGGGGTGGAGTCTAGTCTGTCAATCGGGTCATAGCCAATGAGGTCTCTGTGTGGGCATGGCCTTCTCCTGAGGATTCTGGGAACTCCGGATTTTCCTTCTTAGAGGTGGGAGACACAGACTCTCTCTGCTCACTCCCTGAGAGACACTCTACTGACAAGACCATGTTACTACAGTGATAGACCCTGTGCCCTGGAACTGGAGGAGCCACATGGAGACCCCTGCCAGTGCTGACCCTATGCCCCTGCCAGTGGATTCTACTGTCACTGGATCCACAAGAGTTTGCACCCACTGGCCTGTGATCTTCCTGCATTCAACATCATTGCATGTGTTTTGTGAGTCTGAAGAGGACTTTATAGACTGGTATTGGACATATGGTATAATATTGGACTTATGGACTGTGCTAGGGTGTTTTCTCAATATTCAACTGCTCTTGTATATAAAGCTCTTTCTTATATACATGAATGTCTACAAATTTGTTTCTCTAGTCTACCTGGACTAACACACTATGACAAGCTAGTCAGCCATTACTGTATGTAGAAGGTTTCCAGACCTTCTAAGTAGTCCAGTCTTACTATATAAAGTGTGATCACAACTCAGCCACAATAACAAAGAATAACCCAACTTAAAAAACAGGCAAAGGATCTGAATAGACATTTCTCCAACGAAGATCTACAAATGGCCAATATCATGTGAAAGATACTGGATATCAGTAGGTATCAAGGAAATGCTAATTTAAAAATCACAATGAAATACCACTTTACAACCATTAGGAGGCCTATAGTAAAACAAAACAAGCAAACGAAAACAGAAGATTGTGTGGGTGAGGATGTGGAAGAGAACTTCGAGCCTTCATATATGGTTATGAGAATGCAAATGGTGAAACTAATTTGGAAAACAGTCTGACAATTCCTCAAATGATTAAACGTAGTTACCATATAATCTGACTAATACATTTCTGCATACCCAGAAAGCATATGTTCACACAAAACATTTAAATATTCTTAGCAGCATTATTCATAAGAGCCCAAAGCAGAAACAATCCACATATTGATCGACTGATGAATGATAAATAAAATGGGGCATATTAGTACAATGAAATATCTTTTTGCAACATGATGAATCTTAAAAACACATGCAGTGAAAGAAGTCATTTACAAAGGTCCATATATTTAACATTCCATTTATAAAAAAATACCCACAACAGGTTAATCTGTGGGCACAGAAAGTAGATTAATGGTTGCCTAGGACTATAGGGAAGAGGTGGAGGAGTTAAGGGGTAATGGCTGTGGGCTACGAGGTGTTCTTTGGGAGTTATGAAAATGTTCTAAAACTGATTGTAGTGCACAACTCTGTGAACATATTAGAAACCACTGAACTGCATAGTTTACATGAGTGAATTTTAGGTATGTGAATGGTATCAATGAGGTTGTTAAAAAGTGCAATTCTGAGCTAAGTAAAAAAATATTTGAAACACACACACACACACACACACACACACAGAACAACCACCACCAAACCTGTCTATCAATCCCAAGAAATGAATTTAGAGCACGGACTGCCAAAAGAATAAAGAAACCCATCTTGGAAGAAGTGCAGCCAGAATGCTCCATTGAAACAAGGGTGACAAACAAGACTTGGACATGTTACCAGGAGAGACCAGTCTCCGGAAAAGGACATCATTCTTGGTGAAGCAGAGGGGCAGGGGTAAAGGAAGAGCCCCAAGGAGGTGGACTGACAGAGTGACTGCACCAGTGGGACCAAACGTAAGAACAACTGTGAGGATGGCACAGGGTCAGGCTGCCTTTCGTTCTGTTGTGTGTAATGTTGCTACGAGTTGCAACTGATTCAATGGCACCTAACAAAACCCAATGATCTAAATAAAGAAACATCTCTTTCTATGGCAACATTGGGTTCTATCATTCTAAGGAACAGGGCTGGGGTAATAGTGGGTGGCAAAGTTTGGCATTAGTTATGTGTCTAGCTGTTGAACATCTGACATGCGTTGCTCTAAGTTCATTTCTAACATATGGGAAATGTGCTTATGTGATAACTACAGCACTTCTTGGGCACTTGATAGCTGTTAAGTACATGTTCAGATGTTTAGTTCATGGGAAATTACAGAGTAACTCTGATTCAGGCATGTTCCTACAGAACATCTGTGTTCTGAAGGCTGAACTCAAATGTGCCCTGCTGGAATCATGCTGATGTCCAGCTGAGAGAAAAAAAGTTGAGCTGATTAAAAGTAATTCTCTCAATTTTATGCTTTTTCTGCCCTAAATGTTTCTTAAGCCTCCTTGTCTACAGCTTGTTTGAATACCAGCAGCAAAACAAGCTGAGAAATGGTGGAATATGTAAATGATGTTTTAAAATTGAAATCGTCAATCATGCTTAGTTCAATAGCTTATAGTGTTTGTATAAATAAACTGATAGTGCTGGCCTTATATTGTATAGGACATATTTTCTCATAGTAGATCTGGTCCTACTTCATATTATAGAATTTAATACATAAATATTTTGTAAGGAACCAAAGAAAACATTATGAATGTTCAGATTGCTATTCCTAAGTTTTTGAGAACCACCACATTAATGTCTGGCTCTATAACTTTTTTGAGTCCATGCCAAAGGGATGCTTTCAGGTATATCATTAGGCACAGGGTCCTAAGACTATCAGATTTTATTTTAAAATAATTTTTTATAAAACAACAAAACTATAGGGGACTTGGGGGAAAATGGTGACTCGATAAGACTCACCCGTCCAGAGCTCCTACTGCCAGATCAGAAAATTGGGGAGTAAGGCGGAGGAAACGGGGAGGTGGAGTCCTGAAATTAGAACTAGGGTACTAGGGTCTCTCCTGAACCCTTGTTGTGTGTGTGATTTCCACTCACAAAGCAAACCAAGAACGCTCTAAAGCGCTCCAGGGTGGTGAGCCCACAGGCACGAGCTGGAAAGCTCCTTGCGCCCTTGCAGTGAGCAGTGATTTCTCCAGGCTGGCGCCCTAAAGGGGACATAATCCCAGACACTAGGAGAACCTCATGCTGGAGCTCTCTGCACTGTTGGCTGCCTTGAGCTCACAGCCTGGAGATTGGGGGGTAGCGGGTAGCCATGATTTGGAGTAGAAGAAAAAGCAGAATTTTACCTGAGGCAGATCACAGTGTGGGAGAAAATGGACGGATAGTCAGAATCCAGGGAGCGAATTTCGTTCCAATTGGCCAAGAAGGAAACAACCCCCCCTGATAAGCTGGATCTCCCCCTCTTGGGGTCAGCGTGACAACCCCCAAATCAGAGCACATCACAAGCATAACATAAAAAAGAGTGGAATATATATTATTGATGAAAAACTCAAACCCCAGTCTTGTCGCTCATCTCCAAGGAGCACATAGATGGGGTGTTGGGGATCCCTTAACATAAATCAGCATAAGAAGAAGCCCAGCTAAGGAAATTCCAAAACTCAGCTGCAGGGACAGGAGGCTTTTTGCATAACAAAGACCCACTGAAGCAAGTCTTAGATTCTAACAGAGCACTGAACTGCAGCCTAGAGAGTGAGGGAAACAATTCAATTTGATTTTATTCCATCTGGCCAGGGGGATAAAAAAGAAAAAAGAAAATCCTCTGATCTAGTAGGGAACCACCAGTCTAGATCGGACAATAAGCCCAGCTTCCCTCTCAGTGATTCTACACACAGCTGGGGAGGTCCTGCCTGTCCTGGGGCCCTAGACGGGGCTGTGGGAACACCCTGTCCCCCACCCCTGCTGCAGTGCTATATACAGCACAAAGCAGGTATGCCAGTGAACTCCAGCAATCAGTACTGCAGTGGGAACTTATGCCTGGCTGTGGGTGCGATCTTTACCTTTGAAAGTAATCCCACACTGCATCTGTGGAGCCCTACATCAAATGGGTACACCACCCCACTACCTTGAGAAAGAGTTGGAACTCCTCCAGCCTCACAGACAGGTGATCAAGTCTCAGTTATCTCCTTACTTACTACTCTATTTCTTCTTTCTTTATTCACTCACCCTTCTATCTTTCCCACCGCAGTCAGTCTCAACGAGCTCTGGTTTGTGTTGGGTTTTTTTTTTCTCTTCTTCTTTTTCCCTCTTTCTCCTCTTCTCTCCCATTCTTTCCTATTATATGCCACTACTGGATTCCAGGTCACTATCCTCCGCCTAGGGCAAATCAACCCAAATAGCAGGGAGAACACCAGCCTGCCCTCCATGGGAGTGCTGCACAACACAAGGCAGCTGTGACAGCCATCTACACCATGCTGCGCTGCTGAGGAAACCTCTGTCGGACCTCTGAGGTGATCTCATCAACTAGGGCAAATCTGCCCAGCACCACTGAGTCCCTGCATTAAAAGGGCACATCAACCTCGCATTGTGGGGCAGGGTCTAAACCCCTCTGGCCCCACATTCAAGCAATCAGGGATCATCTATCTCTTTATTCTTTATTTCCTCCTTCTCTCTCTCTTCCCTCTTTACCATCACAGCCAATCTTAGTGAACACAGTTGGGGTTTTTCCCTTTCTTTTTCTTTCTTTCCTCTCTCTTTCTTTGCTCTCTGAGCTTCTCTCCCTGCTTGCATGATTCTCTCTTCTCCCTCTCTTTCCTTTCACATGATACTGCTGGTTTCCAGACCCCTACCCTCTGCCTAGGGCAACTCTGCACACCCAGTGAGCAGCCTGCCCCCTAAGACAGTGCTGAACACAGCACGAGTCAGTGCTACACACAGCACAGCATGGGGTCAGCTATCTCTGTATCTATTTTTTAATTCATTCTCCTTCGCTTTCTTCTTTTCTTCTTTTTATTTCTTTCTTTGTGTTTTTCTTTCACTTTTTCTTCTTTTCTCCTTTCTCCTAGCTCTTCTCTCTTTCCTACCATAGCCTCAGCAGGTTCAGTTCTCCTTTTTGTTGTTTTTTCTTTCTTTCTTTTTAAACTGTTTTCACTTTTGTTTACTCTGTGCATTGTAGTTGTGTGTGTGTGAGTGGGTTTTGTTTACTTGGAATTGTTGCTCCAGTCTTTGTCTTCTTCTTTATCTCTTTTCCCTCTCCTTTCACTCTCTTTCCTGTCTCAAGCCACTAGCTGCATCCAGGCCAATCCCCTCTGCCTAGGGAAACTCTGAAGGACCAGCTGGAGAAGATCCCACCTGCATTTATTGGCTTTGCAAGTAGCTGGAGAAATCATGCCAGTCCTCTTCCATATACCAAGCAGCAGGGGCTTCTCCCCTGAAAACAGTGGGGGCCTCACCAGCCTAACACTGAGGCCCTACAAGTGACTGGGGGAAACACCTGACCACCACTGGTGGGGCTCCACGCTACTGCAGGAACATCCACCTAATCTCCAAGGTGATCTCTCTGTCTACGGTAATTCCCCTGCCAGCTACAGAGCTCTACACCAAGGAGGGTATACCCACACACCCTCCTCAGCACTCCAGTTATAGAGGAAAACACCACAGCCCATCCGAGGTGCTCCAAGAACCATGAAGCCTACATAGAGATCGGCCAGGGAAGTGACGCCCTCGTGGGCCCACAACCACCTGACCAGTGTCACATGAGAGGAATGTCCAACACATATTCCAAATAATGTAATACTTGATGGCTAGGATAAGAGTGAAACCACAGGAAGATACAGCAATAGCCTCACCGCTCAGTACAGCTACTGGCAGGTAGTACGTAGAAGCACTCATACGAATCCCCCAAGAGGGAGCCCAAGGCTCTTCGACTCAGGAAGATGG
>NW_022111373.1:114834001-114835240 GCF_000313985.2 Echinops telfairi
CAACAAGGAGGCTACAGATCTAAATAGCACAATTGGACGACTTGACTTGACAGATATTTTCAGAGCTTTCTGCCCACATGCAAAAAATTCACATTCTTTTCAAGCCCACATAGTACATATTAGAAAATAGACCACATGCTGGTACATAAGTCGAACTTGAGTAAATTCAAGCACATAGGGCTTATACAGACTGGCTCAGAAAGCTTATATATCTAGCTCTGATCACTGTGCCATAAGGCTGGCTATTAACAGAAGTATGGTGAAGAAAACAAGGGCAAACAATTAAAGGATGAACAATTTTCTATTGCACAAGGAGTGGGTATTGACCCAGATCAGAGATGAAATCAGGAAGTTTCTAGAAACCAATGAGAATGAAAATATGACATACCAAAGCCTGTGGGATACAGCAAAGGCATTTATCAGAGGAAGATTGATAGCAATAAATACACACATTAAAAAAGAAGAGAAACTCGTGTATGATATGCTGGCACAAAATTTATGCCAATTAGAGCAGAGTCAACAGAACAACCCTACTAATAGCAAGAGGATAGATATAATAAAAATTGGAGAGGGAAAACAAGAAAACTATGGAAAAAATTTATGCCGCTAAAAGTTGGTTCTTTGAAATCATTAACAGAATTGAAAGACTGGAAATTGATAGGCTGGAAAACCTAACCAAAGAAAGGAAGGAACAAACGACATTTGCAAGAATGAGGGATGAACCAGGGCACATTACAACGGACACTAATGAAATCAAAATGATAATTACACAATACTATGAAGGCCTATACTCTAAAGAATTCAACAATTTCAAAGACAAGGACAAATATTTGGAAACACAATCCCTCCTTAGACTATCCCAGATGGATGTCAAGAACCTCAACAGACCACAGCAATGGAAGAAATAGACAAGGTAATCCAGAGATTACCAACAAAAAAATCCCCCAGGCCAGATGGCTTCACAGGAGAATTCTACCAAGCCTTCAAGGAAGAACTGACACCAATCCTATACAAACTCTTCCAGAACATAGAAAAAGATGGAAAACTCCCAACTCTTTCTTTGAAGCTAGTATAACTGTGATACCTAAAGAGAGCAAAGACCCCACAAGAATCGAGAACTACAGACCAATATCCCTAATGAACATTGATGCAAAAATCCTTAACAAAATACTGGCCAATAGAATACAAAAGCATATTAAAAAAATAATTTATTTTTATTTTTATTAAAAAAATAATTCA
>NW_022111373.1:114843664-114844848 GCF_000313985.2 Echinops telfairi
TCTTGTCTGACTGCTGAGTCCCTCTCTGTGTGCATGCACATGCATGAGCGTGCATGCATGTGCACTAGTAATAACACTACCATCTTTTACATGACTTTAAGGGAGACAGAGAAGCCAGTACAATGGAATGCAATGGAATACAATGCAATACATCGAGACTTATGTATAGTTTTTAAAAAGCATGCATTGCTTATAAATACTCTAGAAGCCCAGTGGAGGGAGGGTGTCCCTGGGTTCAGCTCGAGTAAGCTGGGACGACTTTCTGGGAGACTTGAACACTAAGCAGCATGGTGACTGGGCTCAAGGATTTGGACAGAGCTGGGAAAAAGGACGTTCCTAAAGGGGAGCATGGTAAGAAGAATGAAGCCCTGAGGAGAGGATGGAAGAAGGGAGTCGAGGTTTTGTTGGGGAAGCAGAGACAAGTCTGGCCAAGTAGATTGTGAAGGTTGCAAAGGTCTTCTTTGCCACACCAAGCATTCAGACTTTATTCTTTAGTCAATGCAAGAATGTGTCATGTAAAGACACCACGTCTTCATAAAGCTTTTGTGATAGAATAGATAAATGAACAGTAAATGTCTCTGTGGTACACTATTACAAGAGAGAAGTCAACCTTTAACTTTGGGTACATTTGGGTAAGCTAAGGAAGGCTTCCTGGAAGAGGGGAATCTAAACTATGAAGAGCCTGAAAGAGAGTGGTAATCTGAGGGTGGGGGTGGGTGGGCTGGAAAACAAAGAAGAGTTCTACTTAAACAGTGAAGGGGTAGTTCTCATCCCTGGGTGCATGATTGAATCAGCCAGAGAACTAGCAGGAAGCCTCAGTTCCCAAGCCCGCTTTCAGACTTAATTAGTTGAAAAACTCTGGATACGACTTCCCACGTATTGTGATTAATCTGACTTTCAGAATGTGCACTCCAGAAACATGGTTCACATGACGGTGTCTCGCTTCCCAAGCAGTCTCTGGCCCATCTCCACCCAGTGCAGGCAGTAAGCTCAAACCCCCATGCCAGACGCGTTCACCGGAGACTTGCTCTCCTGGAAACCAGTATCACAGAAGCATTCGTTCCCAATCCTTCGCACAATGGACAGGAGGAGATTTTGATAAGCACTAGAATCAAATCAGTAATGGGAAAGAAAACCTAATTTTATCTCAGAGAATGGTTTCATTTTAAAGGAAGCATTTACAT
>NW_022111373.1:114846055-114847042 GCF_000313985.2 Echinops telfairi
TTCCTCAAGCTGGATGACTCACCTCCTAATACTTGAGCAGCTTCCTTCCTAAAGAGAAACTTTATGTAGTTAAAACTCTGTCCGGTACCTCTTCTCTCTAAATTCCCATCAATGAAGCTACATTCCAGGATGACTGGTTCTGGGACCCACACAAGTCCCCACCTTGGGCTCTCTCTGTATTTAATGGTGAAAGAACTGGGTGTGTGGAAAACAATGCAGGCCAACAAGACTCTTCCTTTCTTCTTGGTTATAAGGCTATTTCCAAGTATGAGAGCCTCCAAGACACCCACTCCTCATGTACAGACCAGGTTACGTTCCAAAGGTCCGGTCATCTGCAAAAACCAGCATGATGCAAAAATGGAGGACGACCATGCCGGTTCACAAAATAGAGGATTAACTTTATTATTACATGATCGCCAACTTACATCCTTATAAAATCTCACTGCCACTGAGTTAATCCAGGCTTACAGTGACCCAGTGGGACAGAGTAGAAGTGCCTCTGTGGGTTTCCAAGGCTGGACACCTTTACAGGAAATAGAAAACCGCATCTTTCTCCCACAGCATAGCTGGTGGGTTCAAATTAATTACTGACCTTTCTGTTAGCAGCTCAACATGTATTCTACTACACACTCAGGGCTCCTTTAACATCATTACATAACTGCCAAATTGCATTATATCACTACCCAACAATTGAGAACCATGGCTCAGTCAAGTTGACACATAACCTCAACCATCAGAGCACTATGACTCTCACCTCACACCTTGGTGTTTATTACTGCCAGGTGTATGTTAATGCACAAAATAGATTCTTTTTACTATTGTCGATTTAAAACGTCAGATAATGATATAGTTGATAAGTGGGAAGCAGGGGTACTACTGAGGCAGAGGAGCAAGGAGGATCACATTGCTCATTTCTTTCATTGGTTCCCATTGGGCTCATAGTTCCAGAGCTACCAGCCTTCTGTGATATTATAATTCCACATCTAT
>NW_022111373.1:114847723-114860553 GCF_000313985.2 Echinops telfairi
CACACACACATCCTTCAACCTCCACCTTTAGGCAGGCACTGCTTAGCCCTCGGCTTCCCATGTGCTTGTGAACAGCTCTGGAGAGAAAATCAAGCAGGATCAGCTTGCCGGCTTTCAGTGAGCGCTGCTGGAGCGTCTTTATTGTTTGCAGGTGGGGACACAGAGATTGGATGTGCATGAAGTTTTGGTTAGCCAGAGAGGCTCTGTTCATAGCATATAAAGCAGTTTGTGGAATCTGCTGCCCCACAGAATCCAGGGTGAGACACATTGGGACTGAGTTACTGCGGAAACACTGGGCAGTTGTGTAACCAATGACAATATTTAGAATTGTGAGGCTGTGATAAGGGTCACCTCATCCCATGCTGCGGGCCAGAAACCAAGCCCTTGCAGTGGAGAAGGAGGAATTCTCTCTGGTTCTCCTGTCACTCCCTGATCAATGTCATGCTTTCTCTAGGTACCTTTAATAGGAAAATGATTATTGCGGGAATTATAGACAAATGTGGTATGGAAGATGGAAATTTGATTATTTGCCCCTCAACTGCAGCACTCTTTTTTGCTCTAGAATTTTTTATAGAATGTGAATGTTACCCTTACTGCCAATAAACCAGCAGTTGGCATCACGTTAATCCTGACTTATTGTCACCTTATGTGTCTCAGAACTGTGCTCCATGGGGTTTCCAACGGCTTTTCCCCCCTGATGATCATCTGGGTCCCCTCAAACCTTAGAAGCCAAACATATGAACTATTTTCACCACCCAGGGACTTCTTCCTAAAAATAGGTGCCACTAGCTGAGCATACATTATATGCCAGATGTAAATCCTCACAACAAATCCATGACCCAGGTACCATTACCTACCTACCTTCAGGTTATAACTGAGTTGATTCTGACTCCTAGTGACCCCAAAGGACAGAGTAGACCTGGCTCATCAGACATGAAATCTTTAGGAAAGCAACTAGTGACACACATATTTGTCCTACAGAGAGGCTGGTGAGTTTGAGCCATCAACCTTTAGATTGGCAGTCACATTCTTTTCTACTGTACCAACAAGGCTCCTTTTATAGGGGCCATCACTACTCCTATTTTACAGAGAATGAGAGGAAGATCCAAAGAAATTCCCCAACAAGGACATTTCTTCAATAAAATATCTGTATTAGGGGATCCACATGTGGACTGCTCCAATCCACAATCAATTCCGATGGAGTCAGCAGCAAAGAGTCAAGTAATGTATTGAGTTTGAGGGAAATTAGTTTCAAACGTCTTCTTTAAAGTGCTAAAAATCAAAGATATCACTTTGAGGACTAAGGTGTGCCTGATCTAAACCCTGGTATTTTCAATTGCTTCATATACATGTAAGAGCTGGACAACGAATAAGGAAGTGATGGGAGAAGAGCTGATACACTGGAATTATGCTGTAGGTGAAAAATATCGAAAGTACTGTGGGCTGCCAGAAGAAAAAACAAATCTGTCTTGGAAGTGAGGAGGGCTGGTGGCAGAGTGGTTATGCGATTGGCTGCAATCTGAAAGGTCAGCAGTTTGAAATCACCAGTCACTCTGAGGGAGAAAGATGGGGATGTCTACTCCCATAAACAGGTAGAGTCTTGGAAGCTCACGGGGGCAGTTCTACCCTGTCCTATAGGGTCACTATGAGTCAGCACTCACTCGATGGCAGTGAATTGGGTCTTAAAAGTACAGCCAGAATGCTGTACTTACAAGCAAGGATGGTGAGATTTCGTCTCAAGGACTGGATATATTTCAGGAAGGACCAATCTCTGGAGAAGGACACCATGGTTGGCAAGGTCGAGAGGGTCAATGAAAAAGAGGAAGACTCTCAAATGAGATGAACTGAGATGCTGACTGCAACAATGAAGCCACACATGGCAGTGACTGTGAGCCTGAGTAGGACTGGGCAGTGCTTTTCCTTCTGTTGTACACGGTGTTGCTGTGAGTTGACACTGATTTGATAGCACCCGGCAACCACAACCACAACAACCATAGGGGGAGAGAAAGAAGTCTCCAGTTCTTTCCCCATACAGTAGTCCTCCATGTATTTCCAACAAATCTCAATTACACATCCGAGTCATGAAGAGGATTTACCAGGTTAAAATTTTCTAAAGTGATTGTGATCATTTTCTCAAGCCCTTAACGAGCTCTTCGCATGTTCAACGATTAAGAACTGCCAAGTGTGTTTTATTTTATTTTATATATTGCTTGCTCATGTTACATGGAATGACAAAACTTGAGTTCACTTTTCTTTTTCTAGAACATCAGGCTGTTCTTGAAGCACAGCATTGTTGCTTTTTTTACTATTATTTTTTCAGGTAAGAAAGCCCCTTGCTGGTGATCCCAGCTTGTGGGCTTCAACTATAGTTATGTCCCACACTCCACTGACTTCATCGGTCTGAGCACTTGAAAGGACGTTGTCCAGGTGATATGTGGAACTTGTCACATGGGAAAGGGATCACCGACAGGCAGGTACTTTTTTGTTGTTGTTGTCAATTTGTTTATATTCCATTATGGATTTTAAAAAAAGAGTTTTATCAATGACACATGGGTTCCAAACATCTCTTGTTCCTGGAAATTTTCAGGCAGAAGTAGTGAGACATTTGGAAGGAAACTGCAGGGATGCAAGCATCAGTCAGATGTCTGAACTAGATCAGTGTTTTCCAAAGTATATAAATATAGAGGTGCCTGCGGGACAGAAACCCCATCTTAGTTAACACCAGATCATACAAGGAGAAAGTCACTCTTAAAGTCTCTTTCAATCTTATGGGTCATTGGAGATAGGATTGCTTGCTTTGATGCCCCAGTGAATCTAACATCTCTAACATTTGCTGGAGTACCCTCATGCTGCAAATTGTTAGCACTCTTTGATGCAAACCAACAGTTTGGGGAATCAAGTCCAGCCAGAGATGACTTGGAAGAAAGATCTGGTGATCAACTTAAAAAAAACAACAACCAAAAAACCCAAAACAACAACTAGCTACTGAAAACTACATGGAGCACGACTCTGACACGAGGCATAAGAGACTAAAGGACAACTGGTTGGTTGGTTGAACTTCTGCCAATTCCATCCTACACATCCCCGTTTTTTAAAACAACGCTTAAGTGCAGGTATAATGCTCTCTGAGCTTTTACAGACAATAATATCAATCTAGAATTTCATAGCATTAAAATTTCCTCTTTCTCCTTTCTATTTCTTTTGCGGGGGAGTGGGGATAAATGATGCGAGAGCACTGAATGGAAATGATGTCAATTTAAAGAAAGTCTTTAGTAAAGGGGTTTAACTCATGTTGGAAACTTCTGAACTAATTAGCATTGGCACGGAGATCCTGTGGTAGCTACATCATTTCATGCCAACTTGAAGATACATAAAAGCGCAAGGGTACAGTTCAGCCTGTTAGTCAGGTCACAGCCTCATGGTGCTTCCTTGTGGGCAGGACCTCCTCAAAAGGATGGTCCTGGGAACCTGCCTTCTCTCTCTACCTTCATCTTCCTGCTGGCAAGCCGCTCTGAGACCTGCCAGAGCCCCGTGATGCTTCCACCACCAATGGATCCATACTCCCCCACCAGCCTTGGATTTTCCTGCATTCTGCATCCTTGCCCGTAACTGTGTGAGTCTGAAGAGGGGCTTCGGGAGTAGCACTGGACTTAAGGACTTGCGTTTCACTGGCCTGGGATGTTGTCTTGGTATATAACTACTTCTTAGTATAAATTCTTTCTTAGACATACATGAGTGTCTCTGGATTTGTTTCTCTAGTCAACCTGGCCGAACACAGACCCTATGACTCTAAGATTTGGGATTTGGGATCCTGTTCTTAAAATCAAAATCAATCAAGTTGTTTCTTTCCTGTTGGGCATTCCTATGATAAGACTTCCTCCCTCATTGTTGGAACTGGAGTGGGATGTTGCATAAATATATGAAGGGCCTTCAACAGGCTGTGGGAAAATTTCAATAGCTTTTAATTGTAGGTTTCAACAATTATTTGGAAGCCCCCCTTCTACTGTAGCATGCATGATTTAAAGAGTGCAAAGAAGTCCCTTTTGAACCCTTTCAACTCTACATATTTGCATCTTGGGGCCCTGTATCTCTGCATTCCCAGTGCCTAGCTCAAGGCTTGCTGTGGTAGCCACCTAATCTGGTGTCAATTTAAGGATTAAGAGTGTAGGGGTGAAGTCTAGGCTGTAATCTGGAGAGAGCCAATGAGACTTCTGTGTGGGCATGGCCTTCTCCTGAGAATTCAGAAAAATCCGGTACTTCCTCCTTGGAGGCGGAAGACACCTCTCTCTCTCTGCTACTCCCTGGGTGACATTGCAGAAGACAAGCCACATGGACGCAACCAAACCTCGGATCGGAAGCCAGAGAAGCCACAGAGAGACCCCTGCCAGTGCTGAGATGCTTACAACGCCACTGGACCCAAAGACGTTCTACCCACTGGTCTGTGATCGTCCTGCATTTGGCCTCATTGCGTGTGTTTTGTGAGTCTGAAGAGAAGTTTATAGATTGATATTAGACATATGGGCTAATATCAGACTTATGGCCTTGAACTGGACTAGTTGGGATGTTTTCTCGATGTTCAGTTCCTCTAGTATATAAACCGCTCCCTTATATACATATGTGTGTTTATGAATTTGTTTCTCTAGTCGACCGAGACTAACACACTTGCCACAGTAAGAGCTCCAGAAATAGTAACTGTTGAAGGAATAAATGTTAAAAGATAGATCTTCCTTTTATGATCCTACCTCCAATGTGCCCTGCCACAGGTCTCAAACAGTTCTGCTGCTTTCGCTATTGTTGCTGACAACCTTGCCAAGCAGTTTCACTTGTAATTGTGAAGGATATGAACATGCTCAACTCGGCACAGATTTTGTTTGCCAAATGCATGGTCTCCACTTCCAGAAAACTGGAGAGATGGCATGGGTGTCACAGGAGGTTCAGAGAGCCAGGGGAACTGTACACTCAGAGTGAGAAAAGAAGAAATCACTCATTATCTAAAAGGAGTCGGCAGTCAGGAAGGGGTCATAGCTCTGGCTACACCGCACAACCTGCCCATGGAGCTTAATCATTCTCCGTTGAATTTAATCAGGTGAAGCCAGTCGAACCAACTCTTTCTGGCCCGGGATTAGTTGCTTATCTTGACTGAATCAATAGGAACAGGCGCCAAATCTCTATTTTATTGTGTGATGTGTTGGCACAGGCATATTATTCTTGTTAAAAGAAAAAATAAAGAAAGAAAGAAAAGCACTTAATACAAATGTAGCCAACGGGCTTACTTCCAGTTTCTCTCTAGAACCTTCTGGAATGCTAACACACACCAAGATGTTCAGAAAGACTGGAATTTCAATTGGGAGAAGGAGAGCATCACTTATAAGGACCCTAGAGACACGACTCACAAACTTAAGTGTTTTAATTTCAAAGACCGAACTTCAATTTCCCAGCATGTAAATGTAACTTCAGGCCAAGTTAGTGCACCGTATGCCTCCTGGAGTCTTCTAAAATAAAATGTCCAGCTGGGGAAATGCAACAAGGGTTTCATTGATTTGAGTTTCCGTCTGCACAGAACTTGGGACCTTTGAACTTAAGAGCAGTCAGTCTGTCAAGCATTTTCTCAATGGGAAATACCGTCTATGGAAGCATGACCCCTGGGTTCTTATTCTGGTGTCTCCGTCTGGTGCAGGAAAGACCAGCACTGGTATTACACAACGTCATTGTACAAAGAAAGATGGAGAGAAGAGGGTTCCTAATGGCTCTTTGTTTAGTTGGCAATAAATGTGGTGTTTCGGTAGCGGGTTCCATCTTATTAGTCAAGCATTGGCACAGAACTGTCAAGGACTGAATAAAACAACATACGGAGCCCAGCAGTAGCCTGACATTCCCTGTCTTATAATTAATGGCACCGACCTTCAAACTGGAGCTCCACTCCTGGACTAGGAGTTTGTTCAGCTTGCAGTGTTTCTGTTTGTTTTGATTGTATACCTACTTCTCACTTAACCAACGATCTCATTACCGGACATTTTGCACTTCAGATGATAGTCAAAACTCTACTAGCTGACTATTACTTTTGCCTTCGTGACCTCCGTGTGGCGGTAACGAATGCCGAGCGAGGTAGGAGGTGAGGGCAAAGGTGGCTGCGATGGTTGAGGTTATGTGTCAACGTGGATGGGCCAGGCATCTCAGGGGGTTGGCAGTTAGGTCATGATGAAATCTGGCAGTTCCAGAAAGATGTGATTTGATAGTTATGCAATGATTCAGCCACGCCCCATTTTTGCAGGCAGATGCGCTCATCTTCCATCTTTCCCCCATGCTGATGTGCGTACGATGACCTGGGTTGGAAGCTCACTGTGATGAGAAATGAAGAGTGGGTGTGCTAACAGTGAAAAATCTAGAGGTTCCTGAAAAAACATTTGAGAAATTTGGCCTTGTAGAAATTGGCAGGAGGATCCTAGACTTCAGTGTTTCAGTGCATTATCCTCCCCTTGCCTTTCTCTGCCCACGTTGTTCTGCAGCCGAGCCAGTTGTGTTGATTATGCCGCATGTCCCTGTTACTTCTCTCGCCTAAGAGAAATCTTTTTCTGAACCCATGACTTTCAAAGTAGGAAACCCCAAAGTCACCTAAATGGCAGCTTCACACCTATCCATCTCCCCTCAGCCAGCTGGAGTCCTTGGAGTTTGCTTCTCTATTCCCAGAGCCTGGCTTTCTTCTCTCTCTGGCAATCCATTCTCTGGTAGCATCCCTCATTACACCTGGGGACTCTCCCTGGGAGGCGTGTCATTTGGAAAATTCACCTCTCTCCCTGTCATTGAAGATTCTTATGGAATCATTCATTCACACTGATCATGAGTCTCAACATTTTGGTAGCTTGGAAAGTATTCATTTGACACCAGCTGAGGATCTCTGTATAGCCCCCCCAAAACAGCACAGCCAACTTTCCATTAGTTTATATTTTAAAACTTCGGATTCTGTTAGCTGTTTGTAACTTATAATTCCTTGTTCTTCAGCAACAGTATTAAAAATGGCAACAATTTCTCCTGGGTGGGCACACACCTTTCTTTTCCCCCAGGCACAGGGATCACATTGCAATATTCTTTCAAAAATGATTGTTTTTCAATCAAAGCTTTTCTTCCTTCAATAAAGTTAATGTGTTAAGTACTAGAGAAATCCCAGGAAGTACTATGAGTTCAGGGTCATGTCAATTGAGGCTTAATACTCTCTTTTAACTCTGTTGATTGAGGACTAAGTCTGACCCCTTCTAAAGAGTCACACAGCAAGTTGTCAACACGGTTGCCAGAAAGCAGCAACTTTGAACACCAGTCCCATTCTTGAAGAGATGGCGTAAATACATCCGGGATCCTCGGCGTGTGTGTCCCCCACCCAGGAAAGCGGCAGGTGCTCCGTTCGGCAAGGGTGCTGAACAGGGATTCTCTGACCCACTCGTGAACATGGAGAAGAGGAGTTCTTCTCTATCAGTGCTTCCTGCAAAGAACTTGCTCCCCCAGCACAGGGATCATACAATTAGGACGTGCCCTTATGAGATAGCATTTAATATAATTTTGGCCATAAGCATTGGTGTTGCTATGGTGATACCTGGTCGGTCATGAACCAGGTCAATTTCATAATCAAGGAACCCAAACCAGGCTGTCCACATGATGGTTTTATGGGCAATTCACCCTCCGATGGGAGTTTGTACCTATGCGGTAACTTGTTTAAGGCCTTGGACAAGTGGAAGCCAGCAGAAATCTGCAAGGCAGGGAGGAAGAAAAAAAAAAATCCGAAATCGTTTCTACCCAAGTCATGACTAGCCCTCAAAGGGAGGCAAGAGTCAGAATCTTGCTCAGGACTTTTGAGTTATGCTACCAAGTTCTTGTTACACAGAGATCTCAAAAGGAGATTGTAAAAACCCCTTGAAAACTGCCCTGGGGGAAGGATGTTCAGAAGCCAGAGTGGCCTGCCTAGAGGGAGCTGGGGACCCACAGGTGAGAAGGGAAGAACAGGTTGTTAATACCTGAGTTCTGGCCTTTAACTACAAGCCCAGGAAGCATCCTGCGGGGTCAGTGTCTACAAATGCCTTCTCTGAGGCAGAGGTGTGCTCCGAGGACAGAGAACAGGCAGGAAGGGACCCACGGTAACACTCTTCTGCCACGTCTTGGCGGCGTGTGCAAACACCCAGTCACAATTCTTAACTTTCGGCCATGCAAGAGTTCTTCACCTGCTTGTCACAGAAATCAGACTCTTATCCTGCAAGCGTCCACTCATGGAAAATCCAACGCCCTCCACTGTGACATTCAAGATGGGAAAAATCTCCCACACCCTCCCCATTCTCCAGCCAACGTGAGAGGTAATGGGGGTGGGGGTGGGGGCAACCGGAAAAGGAAATGAGATCATGCGGGTAGACCAGGAACAAAAGATAAAGTGTTGATGGCAGCAGCGTGGGTGAGTGTGTGGTGGCATTACCTCTTGATGAGGCTTCCCAGAAGGCTCCCGCTCAAGTCCTGGTGGCTCTGAGAACAAGCATTCTTGCATCAATAGCTAATAGGCTGGCCAACCAGATGTTATCTGGGTGGGATAAGAGGGTGAGAAAACAGACCTGTTGTTCGCTGTTGTCAACTGCATCCCTGTGGTCAGAGAAGGCTGGTGGTGTCGCGTTTAGCAGGGCCCTGCTTGCATAGCGAGGCAGCCCAGATTACACGGCTGTTCAAATCTGTTTTCCTTTTGTGATTGGTGAAATAGGAGCGTTACAATCATTCATGCATTACTCAGGCCCCTTCTCCATCATTCTGAAGGGGCCTTGTGGTTGCCTTTTCTCTAGAACGGAGCATGCATCCAACAGAAACCGAAAGCACTGGCTTTTCTAAGTGAATTTCTTTTTTTCCTCCAAGAAGCACACTTAAAAGCAACTGCACGGAGTCGTTACCTGTGACAAGACTGGAGATGATGAGAGGCAGCACCAGCATCTGCAACATCCTCATCAGAAGTTCCCCAGGAAAGGCGAAGTACTTGACCTCCCGGTAGCTCATTTTGTAGGGCCGCAGAGTAAATCCAAGGATGGTACCTGAAGGCAAGAAAAGACAAATGGAGAGAGAAAGAGAGAGACAAAAATGGAGGCTCATCTGAACCAGAAGCCACGGTTCTAGTTCAGAGGCAAACATTTGAGCGGTGGCTACCCACAAACATTCATGATGCCTTGGGAGCAGCCGTTGTCTGGAAGGATGGGGCTTCGAGTTGGACTTGAAGGCAAATGCAGAATATCTTTGCCTGACTTGAATGCAGTGGAACTAGACTGACAGCGTTCCGAAGGCTAGGCTATATCAAGGAGACAGATCCTGTGTTCAGGCGGAGGAGACAAGGTGGGGAATAAAGGCCTTGTTAACATGCAGCTCCTTTACAGCCCAGATGTTAGCACTCTGAGCATAGCGACTTTAGGGAGGGTCCCACCATGGCCGGCTCAGGTTGACTCTGACTCAGGGCATCCCGAGGAGTTGTAGAGGTATTTTGGACTATGATCCTAATGGAAGCAGATTGACAGTCTTTCTTTCATGCAGTACAATTGTATCCCCGTCCCCAATTAACAAGACCTCTACGCATTCATATCATTCCTCCACTTCCATCGCCTCGCTGTCTGCACACCACACCTCCCGCCTCTCTCTCTGTCTCTACGTGGTCTTGACATTGCCTTGGTAACTGCACTGTATAGACTTGTTACTTGCTGGCAAGAGACCGTTCCAAAATGAGTAAAGAGATTCCTTCTACCGTGCGCCCCCCTCTCAAAAGATCTTTTTCTTGGAAACCTGGGGGAAAACTGGGGAGAGACAAAATAACGTTTCCTTCATTTTCCCTCTGCTCCTAGAAATTTTAAAACACACTTTAAAAACGATCTTGTTTCTGTGAGACTCAAATTATGCAAGGAAGTGCTTGAAATGATCACAAATGAATAAAAGCATTAAGATATTTGCTCTTTCTCCCCTTCCTCTAATTTACTCCTCACTCTAAGAAAATTTGCTCACTCTAATATTATACATATTAAAAAATTTTTATCCTGGCACAATTAGCACAGGAGTAAATTGTAGGAAAAACAATAAGCCTGGCAGGGAGTTAACTAGAGGCAAGGGCTGAGGGGAGTGGGATGGGTGGTAAACAAAAGCTCTTCCAAAGGACACAAGCGTCCTTCCCGGAAAGGGCACCACCCTGTCTCCTCGGGAAACGGGTATCTGGGACACAAAGGTCATCTCAAACATCACTGCCCTTCCAGCATCTTGCATTTCAGCAACCATGAAGTAGCCATTCTTTGATTCCATACTGTGATATTCCAATAAGAATTAGAATCTATGCAAGTAGAAAATCCAGCCGACCCACTTCTCGGAGGCCCTCCGGAAAATGTTGCTTCTCCACTGCAGGCATCCCACAATCTCAAGAGAGAAAGGCTGATTTGAAAAATGACGAAATGGAGGGGGCAAAAAACCTGGCCGTATTGGGTCTACCATACACCCTGCCCCAGCCCTTGCCAAAGAAAAATAAAGGAAAGTAGCTCAAGCTTATGAGGAAATTCTTGGCTGTACAAATGGCTGTTGCATTTGACTACTAACCTCAAGGTTGAAGCTTTGAACCCTCTCAGCAGTGCTACGGAAGAAAGGTCTGCTGATCTGCTTCCCTTCAGGTGAAACCGAACTCACCTCCAGTGAGTTTGTGGATTCTGATGTTTAGCAATCCTCTAGAGCAGTGGTTCTCAACCTTCCTCATGCCACAGCCCTTTCATACAGTGACCCCCAGCCAGAAAATTATTTTCGTTGCTACTTCATCACTGCAATTTTGCTACTGTTATGAATTGTCATGTAAATATCTGATATGCAGGATGTATTTTCACTGGTACGAATTGAACATAATTAAAGCATAGTAATAAATCACAAAAAACAATATGCGATTCTATATTGTGAAATATTTCTTTCTAATGACAAATGAAATTTTGTCATGTAGCATGAGTAACAGCCTTCACCCTGGGGACTGGTTATGTGGGTGTATCTGCCTGGGGGGCGGACCCACCTGGAGGCGGATAGAGAAGTGGTGTCTCAGTTCCTAAGACCATCGGAAATATGTGTTTTCCGATGGTCTTAGACGACCCCTGTGAAAGGGTCATTCGACCCCTAAAGGGGTCGCGACCCACAGGTTGAGAACAGCTGCTCTAGGTCAAGGGTAGAACTGCTTCTGTGGGTTTCCAACACTAACTCTTTTTTTTTTTTTTTTAAACATTTTATTGCGGGCTCATACAACTCTTATCACAATCCATACATACATCAATTGCCAACACTAACTCTTTACTGGCTCAGAAAGCTTCATCTTTCTCCTGTGGCACGACTGGTGGTTTTGAACTGCTGACTCTGCAGTTATCAGCCCACTGCGTCATCACAACGCCACCACCACCATCAGGGCTTTCTTAAGGTTTCAGCCTAGAAAACCCTATGGAACACTTCCATTCGGAACCGCATGGAACAGAATTGTTTGGCTTTGGTTTTAATGCTTATCGATGTCTTACTGTATGCCAGGACTTGTGATTAGGGGGTACTATTTTACTGTTCATTTTCTTGTGGAGAAACTTTAGCTTAAAACTCCCCCAAAGTCAAGTAGCTACTTGAGTGGCAGAGCTAGAAGCCTGGCAGTTTGGCCTCAGATCCCAGGCCCCATGACTGCATCGATCTCACACATTTCCAGCCCGTCCTGCAAGGCCAAGACCCCAGCGTTACTGCATCATTGAGGTTCTTCCCAGAAGACCCCAAGCAAGGGTGAATAGATGGAAATCTCCCAGAAGGTACTGCTTCCTAAACATCACTTTTACACCGCATATCAGATCCAATGATTATATCTGAATTTATTTACTTTTTCCTCTGCTGTTAAGCACTGAAGTTGATTCACATTTATGTTTAGGATGACCTCCATGATGAACATATGAAAGCTATTGCAAAAATTGTAGAAACAAGTCAAACTTTGCTAATTTAGTGAGTAAAACCCCAAATCCAAACCGCTGTCTTCAAATTAGTTCCAACTCGTAGCAACCCTCTAGGACAGAGTAGAATTGTTCCATTGGATTTCCAAGACGATGAATCTTTATGGAAACTGCCTGTCTCGCCGTTCTCCTGCAGAGTGGCCTTGAGATGGGCCATTGAGAACATAACACACTGCATCATTGGGTCCTTCACTGCAAGGGCAGTAGATGCATATTTGTTTTCTTTAGTATTAACTTGACATTGACCGCTTCTCCTTTACAGGCATGCTAGTATTTTCTAAGCACCTACTAGGACATGAAAAATCATAGTCTCTTAAGAATTTATATGTTTATGTGTTTGGTATAGGTTTTTTATATAAAAATTGTTGTTTAGCATACATATTTGCTATATCCATTTCTCTAGTTTTTTTCCCTTATAACATTAACTGGAAAACAAGCAGATGCTTTCCATTTGTATAAAGCCATATCTGTACACTTTTGAAAAAATTAAATCGCTTTATTGGGGGCTCTTACATCTCTTATTACAATCCATACATTCATCCATTGTGTCAAGCATATTTGTACATATGTTACCATCATCATTTTCAAAGCATTTTCTTTCTACTTGACCCTTTGATATCAGCTCTTCTCTTTACCCCCTCCCTCCCCTGCCTTCTCTCTCTCATGAACCCTTGATAAGTTACAGATCATTCTTTTCTTTTTTTTAATCATTTTATTGGGGGCTCATACAACTCTTATCACAATCTATACATACATCAATTGTGTAAGGCACATTTGTACATTCATTGCCCTCATCATTCTCAAAACATTTGCTTTCCACTTAAGCCCCTGGCATCA
>NW_022111373.1:114861045-114882332 GCF_000313985.2 Echinops telfairi
GTCTCCACTCCGACCCCTTCTGCTATCATCAATATGATGGTTTGTCTTCCATTTGTATACAGCCATAACTGTACACTTTTTACTAGATGATTTCCAGTAAGAGCTATAAGCTTTCGTTTCTCTCCCCTTCTCGGTTTGAGAGCATTTCTCTTCGTTCCCTCTTTCATTCACTGTGGTTTTGTTTGTTGACTTGCTTGGTTTGTTCACATTTAAACTTCCTGACACTCAGTTGGGGATGAGCCATCGATGTCCAGTTTTCAGTAGATTCTATTCAACACAGCAGCAGAGACAGAGGATTGGAATTACTAAAAGGCTTTGGTTAGAGCTGGCTCATTCCTCCTTGTGATTACGGAGGCCAAGTCACACTGCAACAGTGCTCTGTCTCAGACTAAATACAGCACGCGGCAGTTTGCTTTCTTTGCCATCAAATGCAGGCCTGATTTTACTGGTCTTGATGATTTGTTTTCCTTATGCACATGGCTTTAAACATCTGTCTCCGACAAAAATGGATATAGTAAACAGAACAAACCCATTTTGCTCAACCAGAAGTTGAATAAACTAAGTGGTGGGGAATCTTCTTGTTCTTGCTAGTTGCTATTTAGTTGCTTCCCCCTCCTGGCTCCCTAATGTGTGCACAGCAGAGTTCTTCTGCAGGGCGCTCAGGCCTGTGCCTTTCAGAAGCTGATCACCATGTCTGCTTTCTGAGGCTCCTCTGGGTGATTTTGAACTGCCAATCTTTTGGCTATTAGATGAGTGCTTAATTGTTTGCACCATCAAGGGAATCCCTAGGAATACTGTTGTTGCTAGGTGTGAGCAACTTCCAACTCATTGTGACCCTATGTACAACAGAAGGACACACTGCCCGGTCCTGCGCCATCTGAGGGTTGTTATGTTTGAGCCCATTGTTAGAGCAATCATGTCAATCCATCTCATACAGGGTCTTCCGCGTTTTCTTTGATTCTCTGCTTTACGGAGCGCTCTGTTCTTCTGTAGGAACTGTTCTCACCTGAGACATGTCCATAGCACATGAGACAAAGTCTCTTCATTCTTGTTTTTGAGGAGGATTTTGGCTATTGCTCTTCCAAGACAGATTTGGTTGTTCTTCTGGCAGTTCATGGGACTTTCAGTATTCTTTGTCAACACCATAATTCAAGCGCATTAATTCTTCTTTGATACCCCTTAATTCATGGTCCAGCTCTCCTATGCATATGGGGTGATTGAAAAGACCTTGGTTTGATCAGGTACACTTTCCTCCTTAAAGTCATATCTTTACTGTTTAAGACTTTAAAAAGGTCTTGTGCCGCAGATTCTCACAAAGCAATAAATGCATCATTTTATTTATTGACAGCTGCTTCCATGAACATTGATGTGGCTCCAACTTCATATACATATGAGGAGATTAAAAAGATCATGGCTGGGATCAGGTGCACCTTTATCCTAAAGTAACATCCTCGTTAGTCAACACTTTAAAGGAGTCTTGTGCATCCAATTTACTCAATGAGATGCCTTGTTTGATTTCTTGAGTGCTACTTCCTTGAACATTGATTGTGGATCCAAGCAGGATGAAGTTCTTCTTCTGCTTTTTTTTGATGAAATGCTTGACAACATCAATCTTTTCTCCATTTACTAGGTAACACTTATGTGGTGTTACCTATTTCTCCACTTCAAGGACTCTTGTCTTCTTCATTTCTTGAGTTGTAATTCCTACTCAGGCTGAAGACCTTGATCTTCATCAGCGAGGGCTTCAAGCTTTCCTCCCTTTCAGCAGCAAGGTTGTGCCACCTGCATTTTGCAGTTTGCTAAATAAGTCATCCTCCAATCTTGATGCAGCATTCGTCCTTATAGACCCCAAGTTTTCTCATTCTTTGCTCAGTAGGCAGACTGAAAACAAACATGGTGAGAAAAATACCACCTTCACACACACTTTTCTTGATTTTAAACCATGCATTATTCCTTTGTTCTGGTTGAACGACTGCCTCTTGGTCGATGTTCAGCGCGTGCACAATGAAGTGTTCTGGAATTCCCATTCTTCTCAATGCCATCTGTAGTTGGCTGTGGTCCATATAGTCAAATGTGTTGCATAGCACAAGTAAATATCTTTCTGGTACTCTCTGGTTTGAGGTAAGATCCACCTATTGTCAGCAGTGATATCCCTTATTCCACGTCCTTTTCTGAATCTGCCCTGAATTTCTTGCATTTCCTTGAGAATGTACTGCTGTTACTCTTTCTGAACTATCTATAGCAAAATTTTACTTGCAAGTGATACTAATAATATTGTTATATTATTTCTGCATTCTGTTGGGTCACCTTTCTTTGGGATGAGTACAAATACGGCTCTCCTCCAGTCTGTTAGTCATCTAACTATCTTCTCGATTTCTTGGCGTAGACTAGTGAACGTTTCCAGTGCTGTATCAGTTTGTTAAAACGTCTCTATTGGTATGTTCTGAAGTCCTGGAGCTTTGTTTCTGGTTAATGCCTTTGTGCAGCTTGGACTTTTTCCTTTAATATCATTGATTTTACTTAAATGAAGGCAAATGTTGGCATTTCTCAACTCGTCTGTTGAATGCATTAAAAAAAAAAAGGGCATTTTTCTTCAAATCCAACTTTCTGCCCCAGCAACCAGCATTAGAGGTAAACTCCATGTTAAGGTCAGCCAGCTATCAGCATCAAATCAAGAGGAAACACTCTGAGGCTGCTGTTTTTGGTAATCAGTTCAGGTTTCTGATTATATTCTAGCCCAGCAATGGAAAAAACCTTCCTTGAAGCACATTCCCACAGCTGAGACTTCCCACAATGCTCCTGTGTCTGCCCTTCCACCCAATGAGAGGGAGCAGGGCAAGGTCGCCACGGTGCTATTTTGCATTGGCCAGAAATCCTGTTGCCCCTCCAGCACTGAGCTTCATTAGTGGCCACTGATTGATGATGGCCCTAGAGTTAATAAAAAGCTTTATGGGCACCAGATCCTTAGTGCAAAAGACCAGATTATTATTTTTCTTCTGATTGATTACTCTGTAGAAAATAAAAATCAAGAATGAAGTACCGATTCTTTCATGCCTTGGTGACATAGCCCATATTACATAAGTGTCACAAAAAAGGATCCAGATTCTCACTCATAATCAGCAGTCTTGCCTCACTCCTGCTTTAACGCAATAGTTAGAATCTAGGCAACATCTTACTAGGATATTTAAGTGATCAAAATGAACTGTGCTGGTGCTTTGGGGATACAAACAGCTCAAGAAGATGGTGTTAGAGGGATTCACTACTTCCTCTTGTAGAATCTGTACAACAAACACCTCTTTGGAAGATGAAATATCATCTCAATGTCTAAGCATTTTACACACAGGAGCCCCAGGAAAGATACATCATGGGCTTGTGGTTTAAAGCCAAACATGTACAACAAATTAAAAGCAAAAGACAAATTTCAAGAATTTGGTTCCTGATGCAAACTTGCTCACTGCCATTGAGTTGATTACAAGACACGCCTACTCTGGGGAGGTTTCAAGGCTGTCAGTCTTTCTAGGGGTAGAAAGCATCATCATTCCCCTGCAGCTAGGAGCCCCAAGGGTAGCCCACTAGGCCTGCAGGTAAAGTAGAGCTTTAACCAAATCACCGTACCATAAACTAGCTAAGGCCTCTCATTTGATAAAAATGGTTTAAAATATTAAGAAGCCAGAAGATATTTAAGAGTAAACAGATGAACAATAATCTTCAGTCAGTTTGGACGAAATTGCCTAATTTAACCTTGGATAAATGTTAAAGCCTGAAATATTAAAAAAAAATACTGAAGTTCTTACTTGATCTATTCAATGCCAGGAACACAATGGCAAGCCAAAGGCTTCTAGAATTATAACTCATAGTGCAGCATTCTCCAGAAAAAGAGGAGGGACCTCGTATGAGGGTCAAGCACTTAGCCTCTAACTGCAAGGTTCGCTCCCCACCAACAGCTCCATGGTGAACGCCTGCTGTTGAAGAGCTCTTCCCACCAAGATCGCGGAGTCACTTGGGGTCACTGTGAGTTGGAATCGACTTAACAATCCAGAAAGATCCCAGATGTAAAACAGGATCTAAAATAATAGAGGTGTTGGCATGGAGAGAAAGACTTCCCACGCTGTGGTCAGTAGTAAGAAAGCTACCTGATGCACCAGTTCACCCAAGACAAGCACCCAGCTCACACCCTCCTAGACAGCCAGAGCACAGTCAGACTACGACTGCTCGGGACAAGCTAGCCTTGCGCCCACTTGAGGGACGCAAAGAGGCTAGAACTAACATTTGGGTTTTATGTGACAAAATGCTACCTTATCTCAGTTAGGATCCTTTCATTCTTAGAGTGAAAAACAAAAATACAAGCAAACAAACAAACAAACAAACCCCAAACACAATGCACAGGGTTACAGCAATCTGCTGTAGAGAGGAACACACACGAGTGTGATAGCCCAACACATTTGCCATACTTTGTTGGTTAGGAGCAAGTCACTGACGTGCAGCATGCAATCGGTAGAACTTGACACACCATGCAAAGATCTCCAGACCTCCTCACCAAAAACCTTCTGGTATGATATAAATATCACTCGCCACCTCACATATACTATGGCCCCAATCTTCTAACTGGCTCCTCGCTCTCACTCTGACCCCCTGCGGTGGTGGTGGTTAGGTGCCATCGAGTTGGTTTTAACCCATAGTGACCCTGTGCGTGACAGGACGAAACACTGCCCGGTCCTGCGCCATCCTCACTATTGCTCCGCTGCTTGAGCCCATTGTGGCAGCCACGGTGTTAGTCCATCTCGTTGAGAGTTTGTTGTTGTTGTTGTTGTTGTTCCTCCTCCACTTTACCACTGCTTACTATGGATCAAACAGCATCTCCCAGCCCGAAACTCCCTCTCCTACCACACACACACACATGCACACGCTGTGAATCCTCTATGCCTATGATTGTACTGCCATCCCATGTGGGAATGGGTTGTCTTTGTTATATTAATCAGGCCGGATAAGTGTAGGGTGTATCTTGAGTCCATCTTTTTAAAAAATTATACAAAAGAGATCAAGCCAGCAAGGGAGAGAAGCAGATCTAGGGTAAAATAGATGCTAAGACATGTGGAGATCTCTATGGAACCAAGAAACTGGCCTGCCTCCAGGGCTGACAGAGAACAAAAGTCTTCCCCTAGATCGATCACTCTGACATTGGACTTCTAGACCCCTGAACTGTGAGAAAACAAACTTCTGATTGTTAATGTCAACCATGTAACGAATGTCAACCACCAGATAACGGAGCCACCCTCCACAGTCTAATCCCAACATCATACCCAGGACCCAAATAATGCCCAGCCATTAGGTTGATGCCAACTCAGAGTGAACCAGAAGGGCAGAGCAGGACTGCTCCCAGGCTTTCAGAGACAGCACCTCTTGACAGGAACAGAAAGTCTCATCTTTCTCCCATGGAGCCTCTGGTGGGTTTGAACTGCAGACTTTGTAGTTAGCAGCCCTGTGCTTAACCCGCTATGCCACTCGGACTCCTCATACCCAGAGAGACCCTTTAAGACTGAAGTCAGAATGTCATTCCTCCCGTGAAGACTAAAAGCCAAACGCCATGCAGTGGCCACCTGAGGCCTGCTCTCCTGGCCTCACATGCTTTGGTACACACCTGCTCCTCTGCTCCCCCTGGCTTGCTCTGTGTCAAAATCGGCCTCTTCGTTGTTCTTCTGTCACTTGTGGTCCCACGTTCGGGTCCTTGCACAGACTATTCCTTATGCTTCAGCACTCTTCCCAGCTAGGCACAAAGTTCATCTTCAAGGCTTAGCTCAAATCTCGTCTTTTCACAAAAGGCCTGTGCCGACCTCTCTTCCCCTTCCCTTGCTTCCTTTCAACAGTTCTCATCACTTTTGAAAACACAGCAAATTTTAAGATTTATTATGTTTATTGTTTATTATTATTTCCTCCTGCTAAAATGTAGGCCCCGTGACATCAGGGTTTTCCCCCAGTATGTCACTGATGCCCATCAAGACCTTAAAACAATTCTTGTACGAAACCAGCCAACCAGACCCATAGCTCTCAAGGTGATTCTAACTCACATTGACCCTCTAGCACAGAGCAGGCCTGCTCCCTGGATGGTCTGAAGCTGTAAATATCCCAAAGTCAGCTGGCAGGTTTGAACTGCTGACCTTACATTACTATTAGCAGCCCCAGAGCACAACCCACTATGCCACCAGGGCACGTGTTGCTGTTAGGTGCCGTCAAGTTGGTTCCAGTTTATAGCAACCTTATGTACAACCGAGTGAACCACGGCTTGGCCCTGTGCCGTCTTCACCGTTGCTAAGCTCCAACCCATCGTTCCAGCCACTGTGTCAAACCATCTTACTGAAGCATCTTCTTTTTCACTGACCACGCATGAAAAACCATCCTTCTCCTGGTCCCTCCTGCTAACATTTACTCAATGTCCTGAGTAAATCATGGAAATCAAAAGCATTGCAGTCTCTACTCAGGGTATGAATTTATAGTGGATCTTCTCATCAATTCCAAACTCCTTGAAAAATATATGAGAACACCGAGAGGCTCCAACAAAAACTAACAAACGCTTTGTCAATTGCGCCATCACAGTTATTATGGCAGGTATGCAAGAAATAACCCCAATTATTTTGATGGACCAACTGAAAGTTTCCATTTCAGGACTTGGCCAGATTGGACAATTTGGGCAAGTCACAGGCCCATCTCGTGCCAGCTTGACGGGGTGGGCAGACATAAAGTTCCAAGAACCTGACCAGGAGGTCTGTCTGTCCAGTCCTTGTCTTTTGTTCCAGCCCAAACTTCCAGGCATTTCCTGGTGAGAAGCTACCCTGTGTATGTGGCCACCTCGACCCTCCCCCATCTCCTGTTCCCATATCCCTCAGAGATTTGGGCCCTGGCTTGGCTTGTTCTTTTGTCCTTTGGTATTTCCTGTCGCTGTGGCTAGAGGTGGAAAATACCTGCTCCGGCCGTATTCCATGAGTAGTGCCTAGAAGAACCAACCCTGGGAGATTAACCAAGCAAGGAATAAATACACAGGCACAGACTCAAGTTCACACGGCATGTGGCTCTGACGACAACTGCCTCGAAGAATCAGAGGAATGCTGGGGTCTTGTGAAGCCCGGTGCGTTTGTCCCCAAACTCTGCTCACCAGGGTTATGAAAAGGAGCCCTTTGATGGACAAATAATCCATTCGGGCTTTTGAATGTCCAACCCACTCTCATTTAAAAAAAAAAAATCCTCTCCTTCCATTCTAAAGACAGTGGCCTAAATCATCAGAACCTCTTGCCTTCTTCCTTACTTAAAAAAAAATTACATGACTGAGGAGGAACTGGAAATGAAATACGTTAAAAGCTTTGCTATAATTGACATCATGTATTTCGCTTGTAAATCATATGCTCATGTACGGCAACTGTGCCTACTTCCATCTGCTCCTTCTTCGGTTCTTTTCAGAGCTCCTTTCTGCTATCCTATATGTCTCTGGGTAGGATGAACAATAAACTCAAAAACTCACTGCCATCAAGTCATTTCCAACTCACAGCGACCTTATACAACAGGGTGGAGTTGCCCTTGTGGGTTTCCGACACTGTTGAACTCTTTGTGGGAGTCGAACGCCTCTTCTTTCCTTCCTAGAAAGAAAGTTAGCAGCCTAACCTAAACCCAACTCGATGCCTCCGAGTCCCTGCCAACTTAGAGCGACCCTGTAAGACAGGGTTTCCGAGACTGTAGCTCTTCATGGGAGCAGCAGGCCCCTTCTTTCTTACCCTTATTTCCTGATGTTACATTTTACTGCGGAGTCCAGTGGTCTCTTGTGTTCAAGTCTTCAGATTATCAGCACTAGAATTCTGGGAAATTATTTCAGGATGCACAGCATGGTCCAAGACTATATCTGAAAGAGCTACGGCTACATTGGGGGCTACTGGCATATTTTGACAATTTTTCACTTATAAGTGCCCTTGAAAAGGTGGTCATTATTCCTGTTTCTAAACATCTTCTATTACATTTGGGGATGTTGGTGTTGGCATGTGTTCCTGAGGCAGCTCTGACTGATTCCACCTTATGTACTATGGCAGAAATATGGCCCGGTCTGTGCCATCCTCATAACTGTTCCTGTACCTGAGCCCACGGTGGCAGCCACCGCATTAGCCCATCTCATTGAGGGTCTTCCTCTCTTTTACTGACCTTCTACTTTACGAAGCATGATGTTCTTCTCCAGGGATCCAAAACTTTCTTCCATCTCTTTTACTGTTGTGAAGATGGTAGATAAGAGATTGGAAAGTACTTCCAGAACTTGAGTGTACTATACAAGAAAAGTCTTTGGGTATCTTATGATAGGACGTAAATATGAATTCAATACATGTTTTTGAGGCAGGAAGGTGGAAGCTACTTTATTCTATCCTGTGCATCTACTTTATTCTATCCTGAAATTCAATTTTTTCCCCAAGTAATTTTCTTCTTTAAGTTTATTGTCTAGTCAGCTCACAGAAGTGGAAAAACCCAGTGATCTTTCTATCTGGCAGCAGAAGTAGCGTGGCTAGCTTCTTTGTAAATCCCACCACTTGGGAGAGTGTATTAGTGAAAGTTCTACCGGAGAAAGTTTAGCAACATCATGAAAATTACAAATGAATATACCCTAAAATGCAGCAATTCAAATTCTAGTGATATGATAAGATAAATTGTATGTAAGTGAAATATTTTTTGTGTAAAATTACTCACACACCTTTAAAAAATTGTCTAACTGTTGGAAACAGCCTGAGTGCCCATCAATAGATACGTGGCTTCAATGAATTATGTTTTGACACTGCCTCCATAAGAGAGACTGAAGTGGGGTTTTTGTGTGCTACTAAAGGATGATATGAAAGGTGGGACACTTAAGGTATGAAGTAGCTATGGATGCTACGGACTTCTAACATGTGATCGCCAACGGTGTTTCTACCACCAGAGGCACGCTTCCCAACTGCTGATCTTTCTTCTTTGTCTCCAACTTCTGCATTCCAATCATCCGTACACATCAATGAATCTTGACTGCACATTGAATAAACTTCTCCCCGGGGTGCTAGTCAACATCCTCAATTCCTTCATCATCGGCTCCAGTGGTTTGTATATAAATTTGAATAATGGTCACTCACTGGCCGGCCATCTGCCTGGGTGGAGAGATAGTATCACCTCACTAAGAGCGTCGTACTTCAGGAGAGCTCTTGAAATGCTCTTTTTGACAATGACTGCGATGTCATCACGCTCTGTCATTCCTGACAGAGTTGACCATCTGCTCACACCCACGAGTACATATATGATGTGCAGAGGATATTTCTCCTTCACATTTATGTGTGCTGCAAAGACATTCATGAAGATAGTAGAGCAACAAGGGGCAAAGTTCAGAAAACTCCGTAACCTTCACAAAATGACTGGGGGACTGGAGCCGCTCCAGTCCCTGGAGAAGGACACCAGGTTTGGTAAAACAGGAATCAGTGAAAAAGAAGAGGACTCACGACAAGACAACTGATGACCGTGGTGACTGCCACACCGGGCCCAAGTCTCGTGATGATGGTGAGGAAGGCCTAAGACTGATCGGGGTTTCCTACCTTCTGTGGTACGTGGGGTCCCTAGAGATCAGAACTGACACAATGTCACCTAACGTCGACAACAGTGCAACACCAGAACTTGCGAAACTCCAGGGAGTTTCAGCTGTGATTAGATAATTATTTTGTTTCCTTAAAAAAAAAGAAGCAGATGACGGCATTGATCACATCGGCGGTCTTCTAACCGATTCATAATTTACTTCTTAATGTTTGCAGTTCATCAAGGAGGCAGCAATACCAGCATGTGGCGAGTGACGCCCACGTGGCCCTGGGATCTTGCTTGACTTTCTTTAAAGATGGAAGTTCAAGCGGTGCAAGGTGTTTGTTTTAGGATGAGAGGGCAGCAATTGTACATCCGTCCTCTCATGAGGGATAACCGAGCCTCGTCTTACAAGCATGTGAATACAAAGTCTCTCACTGTCTTCTCTCTGGGAAGTCCATTGCCTCCTCTCTGGGCAATAGCAGCAGTTAGTAGCCTGGAGTCATTGTTGGAGAACTGGAGACGTCTCTTTGGGAACAAGAAGAATGAGTGCCCTCCCTGGAGACAAGTGCTCAGTCTTGAAATTCAAAACTCAAGTGTGCCTTTCAACTTACTGCTCCTAAGTTTTCCTTCCAAATCTCTGATTTAAAACAGAGGGAGAAGGGGAGGATGGTTTTTGTTTTTCTTCTCTGGTCTTAAACACTTGTTCAGGACATAGGAGGGGGCTTCAAAAAGTTCATGGGAAAATTCCATATCTTCCAGCTTCTTTTTTTTCTGCACACTTTTTGAAGCCCCCTAGGATCTCCCTTTATCTAACATTTGGGGTCTTCATCTCTCTTTCTTTCTTTGGTTTCAAAACCACTCGAGCATGTCTCTTGAATGATGATGGGGGCCCAGAGCACTCTTGGTTTCTGGGGTGAGCTCTGTGTAATTTTGTCAGTGTCAAAGCTAACAACTCTAATATAATTTTTATAGATGGTGAATATAACAGCCAAACTCTGTGTCCTGAAGTGCTCTGTCTTTCCTGCTCTGACAATGTGGCGCAACAATGATACTGCTGACCTAGCTGCCAGCCTAAATTCCTGCTGAATGACAGCATCCTAGTGTTCCATAAATACCCAGTACTCTAGTACCTGGCATGTACAACTTGGAAAGGGTGGTCCTTTAGCCCTGCTTAGCTCCTCCAAACCATACATGCTCTTCACGATCTTGTTTACGCTCCAGCCAAAACAAAGGCCCGCTATTTTTCCCCTTTTGATTTATGAAAGATTGAGAGAACTGAATGGAAAAGTATGTTCCGCCATGACATCAAAGACTGGCTGAAAAAGAATGATCTTCAGACCTAGAGCCAGACCCCGGAGGGCTCTCTGGGGCTGCAGTGGTAAGCACTTGGCTGGTTACCTAAAGGCAAGGGTTAGAATTCACCTGCTGCTCCCCAGGAGAAAGATGGGGCAGCCGACTTCCAGGAAGGTTTGCAGTCTTGGAAAGCACTTCTACACTAGCCCACAGTATCAGAGTTGGAATTGGCTCTATGGCCGTGGGAGACCCCAGGGAGAGAGAAAATGGCTAGTTGTTAGTGTGGATGGACTTCCTAGCGTGGGTTGTGAGGTCCTCACTCTAGAATGTTACAGTGCGGTAAGGAAACACCTGTGCACCCCACTCTATCTACGCTGATGCTTTTTTAGAGGAAGGGAAAATGAGACCCAAAAGTATGACATTTTGGGTTGGAAGCGGACACTAGCCCAGATTTAGTTCACTGCTGAGAAAGTGGGAGGCCCAGGGATTTGTCTAAAATCACAAAGCAGGTGAGTTGATAGTGGACCCTGGTCTGTAACCCGGGACCTTTCGGCTGGCATGGTCATCTGAGCTGCATTCCAGACCTTTGCAGATACTAATCAGAAGGTGGACGGACTGGCCGGGGGCTTATATTGCTGCAGAAAGTGCTTTGTCACTGCAACACCACAAAAATGGAAGGCATGCTTACTGCAAGTAATTGTTCTGAACACACCCGCTGGAAAAAGGAGCCAAGGTGAAATGGCTGGCTCAGTTTTCTCAAGGTTCACAACGAACAGGAAGAGAAAAACAGAGAAAGCTACAATGTGGAGATCCTCTTTGGAGGGCTCTGAGCTTTCGACGACATCTTACCTCAAGAAAACCTTGTCAAATTCTGTTGGGAAGCAACCATGTGGCGCTCACCCCCCAGAGCCTGTCTTGCCCCATGCCGATGGGGCTGGCAGTTATTGGGCAGCAGACACCAAACCAAGGGTCCCTGGGTGGCACAAACTATTAAGTGCTTGACGACTAGCCAAAGGTGGACAGTGTGAACCCCGCTGGTGCACGCCAAAAGAGGGGCCTACTGATGGCGCTACTGATGTCAGAGCCTGGAGAGCGCTAACGGGGCAGTTCTACCCTGCACACATGGCGTTGTCATGGGGTGGAACTGACTCAATGGCAGCTCACAACACCCGGCCACCAAACACTGGGGGAAAGGAGCCAAGGGCAGGGAGGTAGACGCACCCAGCTGGGCCTCGAGCGGCCCAAACAAAAAATACCCTATTGATGGTTCTTCAAACATGTATTAACCATATTTCTTCAACTCTTCTGCTCTGTAAGCCTCTCACCAATTCACAGTAGAACACTCACATAAAAATTTAAAAGTCAAAAATTGGCAAAGACAAAAACAAAAACAAACACAAAACTTCTTTCTGATCCTCGATGACTTCACATTTGCCGTCCATTAGTCTGCATCGTGATAGCAGCTCTTTGGGGATTGCTTTCTGGTTTGTCCCAGGAGCCCAGGTAGGTCAGGGACACATCACAACGCTATCACTTATTCTGTGGCTTTCATCTCTGCCTCTCAAAGCCCTTTACATCTACTCCGTCTCTTCCACCCACTCTCTTGGCTCTCCGCTCAAGCCACAGAAACAAGAATCGTTTCTCTCTGAATGAAACGAGGTGATCATCTTTCCTTTGCTTCATCCCTGGGTCTCCGAGCCTCCGGCAGGCTGGCAACACAAAGTCAGCATCTGTTACCTGGCACGAACACAAGGCCATACCCAAGGGGCCTTATAGGAGCCCTGGTGGCATAGCGGTAACGCCCTGGGCTGCTAACCCAGAGGTCAGCAGTTCAAAACCACCAGCATCTCTGCGGGGAGAAAGGCGAGGCTTCGTAGGAGTCACAGTGTCAGAAACCCACAGGGTGGTTCTTCCCTGTCCTATAGGGTTGCTGTGAATCAGAACCGACTCCATGGCAGTGAGGGAGGGAGGGAGTGGAGACACTTCACCTGCTGAACTTTTCAGGAAGCTGTCTAAGGCCTCAAGGTGCGTAGGTGGCAGAACTAGGGTATGAATTTAGGCAGAGAGCTTCTGTAATGATTTCATTTGACCTTATAGCTAGCAGCCTGATACGTAACCCACTAGGCCACTGAGGCTCTGTAAGTACTTCATTTGAGACATGAAGAAATGGCAGTTGCTTTCGGAACTGGGACCCAAACCCAGGTTATCTGAGTCTAGAACCCAGAGCTCTGATCCACTGCCCTGGGTTGCACTGACTTGACACCCGCAGTAGGCAGTGCCTGGGGACAATGGGGAGAGATGAGAGGGGCGGCCATGCGCACGTAGGTCAGGAATGGGCATCTCTGACCTAAACAAGTTTTTGGTACTTCTCCTTGGAGAAGAAGATGAAACAGAGGGAAATCAGACTCTAGTTCTTACACCCTCCTCCTGCGTCACTTTGGGGGCACTGCCCGAGTGGTTGGCTCTGCAAACTCACTGTTTCTCAGCCCCCAGAGGCCCAGTCCTCCCTCCCAGACCTCTGCCCAGAGCTTGTGCTGGCAAGGTTCCACCAGGGTTGGGCCTGCCTCAGGTGTTAGTCTTCCTCCACCTCCGAGAAGCACACCCTCTCTCCTGGCTAGGACATGCTACAAGAGCCCAGAAAGCCATCCACCATTTGTTGGCGTTCAGGTATGTAATCTCCATGACAGGGAGACCTGGTGGCACAGTGCTTCCTTGCTTAGCTGCTAACACAAAGGTTGGAGGTTCAAACTCAATGGCAGCTCTACAGGAGGAGGACCCGGTTACCTGCTTTTCTAAAGAGGACCACCCAGAAAACCTCAGGAGGCAGTTCTACTCTGGAACATGAGTCACGAGAAGGTGTGATCGAGCCCATGGCACCGAACCATAACAACCATCAGGCAGCGCCCTTCTGCCAGAATTCTCTGTTAATGGCGACGTATCAATGTGGTGCTCTCAGACCACGCCCACTGCTCTAATTCAAGCACTTGGCTACTTTGGTCCCTCGACCAGTCCAGCAGCTGAGGATAAATCACATGTTTCCATCTGTTTGGCTGAACTAACTGACCCAGATAGGTAGTCGGTAAGTGTCCAAAGCAGAGACATCGGTGTGTCATTTCTCAAAGATGGTGGCTTTCAGGCATGCAGAATAGGGCCCATGAATGACCACCATCATGGGAGAGGAGCTTCGGTCATGCTGTTGTTCGGTTGTGACCCAGAGTGCCCTTATGCACAACAGAACGAAACACTGCCCGGTCCTGTGCCACCCTCACCACCGCTCCTATGCTTGAGCCCATTGCTGCAGCCACTATGTCCATATATCTTGCCCAGGGTCTTTCTCTCTCCCTCGCTGCCCCTCTACTTGACCAAGCACGATGTCCTTCTCCAGGGACGGGTCTCTCCTGACAACAGGTCCAAGTACGCAAGACAACATCTCACAAATCCTTGCTTCTAAGGAGCAATGTGGCCGTGCCTAATTCAGTGATCGTTATTCATTTCTACATTCAAATACTGTTCCTGGGTCTTGTTTAGTCTGAAGAGTGTTCATAGTGAGGTCTCTCCTATAGTATCTCCAGCGAAGCATTTTCAATGCAGTATGAACTTTCTATTACTGTCCCACTCCCAATTGGGGCATCAGCAGGCAGTCCACCCTCTCTCAACACTCAATCAACCACCAAGTCTCAAGGGTGACCTAAGGAGCTTTCAATTCAACCTCTCTGGGTCATTTCTGTGCTTGATGCCTCAGCGCAGACCCTTGGCTAATTGCTTGGAAAGACTAGGATGGCTCATCACTGAGGGCACAGAGCAGCACCCACAGCCAGGCAGTGCCTCAATGAATGAGCTCAGAGCCAGAAGGATGGCTTTGAATCCGACTCCGCATGAATCAACCCTATGGTATGTATCGGAGCTTGGTTTCCTCATATGGGAAATGGGGATACTAACACGAGGCTAATCGGATACTTCCTTTCCTGGATTCTTAAGAGGATTAAGTGAAGTGAGCATACGTGCAATTCTTAAAGCAATACTTGGTCCAGAATATGTGCTTTGCATTAGCAACATATTATGTATATAAAGACCGATAAGGAAATGGAGACTCAGAACTACTAAATGCCTTCCTCGGGATCACCCAGCTGTTAAATAATATGGCTGGTATATCAATCCAGGCCTAGTCTTCATTAAAACCCACACTTTTGTTTTGTCCCCCATAATGGCACCCACAGAAGTCCCAGCACAGCTGCTAATGAGAACTTGTACCTGCTACTGAACACAAAAAGATGGATGTTTCATCGAATAGTGTGCATAATATGAGCTTATTTAAAATGTTTAGGGTTAATTGCAGGCTTCTTTTTGAATACTTTTGAGCCTCTTTCACCATCTTACTTGTCAACAGTCTCTCTGATTAAACAACCTCAGTGCAGGACATTGCCAAGGTATGCATAGCACATGATAAAGCCCACAACACTCAGTACTTGTCAGCATGCAAAAAGCATCGGTTTTTTTAATTTTAAAAAGGATAATTTCTTTATTTATTTAGTGGACAATCGACTGTATTTTGAGATAAAACCGGGCCATCATAGAACAACATTCAAACCCCCCCAAAGAAATTGTTCAAAGGAAAAGAATATTCCCTTCGCTGCTTTCCTCAGACACCCGGCTTGCAGTCCCCCCAAAGAAGGCAAGGTGAGCAGGTCCTTGGATAGGCTGCCACAAATATCCTAGAGTTACATGGAATTTCCATCCAATTTAAATTTACTGCAGAAGAATAGCAAGGGGCTAGGGATGAACTTTATAAAGATTTGGGTAGTACATGTTCTTTCTTGAGAAATGACCAATTTCAGGTTCATAAAAATGACAACCTAAATGTAAATTGAATAACCAACTAGCTCTATGTGTGTGTGTGTGTGTGTGTGTGTGTGTGTGTGTGTGTGTGTGTGTTAGGACCAACAATAGAGAAACCTGCCACCTGATTCCATGGAATTATCTTTACAGATTCCCAGCCCTGGAAGTAGATCTTAGGACCCATTCCTTCCCATTGCTCTGGCCGGAGACTTCCTTTCAGCCTGAATTCTGTGCCTTGAACATGACAGATGTCTCTCCCTTTCTTTCTGAGAGCTGCCCTAGGTCACGCTTTCCCAGAGTCCCGGAGTATGAAAAGAGAAAGTGCTTCTGGGGGAAAGAAGCATGTGGACCCCAGGAAGGTTTTTATCAGACAGATGTCTACAACAGCCCTGGAAGACACCGTCCTTAATGGTTAAAGGTGCACCCACTTAAAGAGACTTGGTTCTGCTTTTTCTTGGATGCTTAGCCTGTCCCTGTTACTTTTATGATGGCATGGGGCCTTCAGATTTCTGTTTAAGATGAGGTTAGAAATACCTTTCTCAGAAAAGACATCACATGATACAAGGAGTTCTATGTCTGTGCTTTATAGAAGAATTGATATTCAAATATTTATAATGCTCAGTTTCACTCTAAAGTTGAGATTCATCTTTCCCTACCCCTTCCAGTGAATGTTTTTCTGGTTTGTACTTTCACATAATGCATCCTCATTTTAGTTCCCAAAGATAAAACAAAGCGGATTGGACAGAAATTTACTCCAATATAGTGTTGTTGTTGTTTTTTAATTAAGAATAATCCAAAACTCAGAGTTGGAATTCTAATAGCTATAGTTCATCTCATCTGATCCCTTATCCTTCAGGAAGATAGCTACATTTTCCCTCTTTGATAGCATATTTATTATCTCCCCCACCCCTTCAATGCTGTAACAAGTAAATTAAAGAGTGATGTCTAGGCATGGTACCCCTAGTATTTGGGGGCGAAAGGCAGAGGGAGACTGGTGCAGGCATGCTACCTACTGAGATAAATGAAACGGAACCTTTGTTTCCAGTGGGCCCTCATGCGAGACACATGAGAGATAACTGGCTGGTCTCTTCCTTTTCTCCTAAAGCTGTTTGCCGGGAGTGGTCTGTTAACTCTTCTAGTCTTTGGTGGAGACTCGGTGGTCTCCCTGACTGCCAATGAGTTCTTTTCAGTCCTTTCCTTTGTTCGTCTGGCCCCCTTGTTGCATCTCCCTCCGCAATTTCCATCAGTAATGCCAACCGCCAGGGCAACCAGCCAACTTATCTCCCCCAGCTCAGCCAGCTCTTCCTGCAGTTCGCACAAATCCAGGGAAAAGCTGCACGGGGTTTGGAGAAGATCCCCAAACTCCTGGAGAAAGTGGACTTGTCATCCCAGGCGCACCCTTCTTCTTGTGAGAGCCGCCGTTTCTTTGTGATAATCACAAAGATAATCACTTCTTTCTCCGCCGACCTACTTTCCATGTGTAGCTCTCATGACTTTCCAGGGCTCAATCCTACAGCAGAAATATTTCTGTTCGAGAAAGTGAACTCTTCGGGTGGTACCCTTGGGCATGATGTGTCTGCATCTCCCCCTCCCCTTGCCTGCCCAATATGCTGAACTATGAGGATATAAGGAGCCCTGGTGGCATTGTCAGGTAAGCTTTGCCCAGATGCCACCCAAAAGGTTGGTAGTTCAAACACACCAGCTACTCCGAGGGAGACAGAAGGAGTTACAAAGCTTAGGAAACCCAATATAAGGTGACTACCCGTCAGAGTCAACGTGATGATAGAGGGTTTGTTTATTTGATTTTTTAAAATGTTATTATATACTTGGGATTTCATAAAAAAGCAAATAAATTGCCTTTGTTCAAGGAATGAGATCATTGCGCCCTAACCCTTTGTAGAAGAAATGTTCAGGTTTCTGTTGAGTGTAATTGGGTAAATCAGAGAATAAAGCGATCATGCTAGACGGTGGCCCATTATCTAGCCCTCTGGACTAATTAGCCTCCAGCAAGACATAGCAGCATGTCTCTTCCGTGCACCTCTCACAAGATGTTAACTAGTCAGCAGAGCTGAGAAGCAGGGGGCAGAGAAGGGCCATTGGTGCTGGGCAGCCTGGGTTTGACTTCCAGCTCTAACATTTCTGACACCGTGTGACTTCTGGGAAGTTGCGTGGTCTCACCATGCTAGTTCCCACTCTGTAAGATGAGGCCGAGCATAGTTATTGCACCCACCCGCTCATTTCATAGGCTTGTTGGAAGATGAAGTGAGCGAATGCAGTGAAGACTGTAAGAGCCTGAACGTGGCAGGACCACTTTGCTTTTGCTGCCTTACCCCTTCTCTATTGATCTCTATCCAGAGAACGTGTTTGAGATTTCCTTCTCTGGCAGGTTTCTGCCTTACCCACATTCTGGCTTTTGCAGGTTTTACTGTATATCTAGAGAGTGTAGTCGGTGAAAGCTATCCTGTATGCTGTGAAACAAGACAACTGAGAAGTGGCAGGAACTCTAAGATTACATAAGTGTTTGTCCTGTTACCATTTAGCTATGGCTTGGGTTGACCATCACTATTGCAAAAGCAAAGAATGAGGTGAGGTTACCATAATTTGCATTGACTTCAAGGACAATGGCATGGTATTGAAATACTTCTTCCAGGAATATATTCAAACATGTGAACCTCTTTAAGAAGAACTTCTCTGGGTCAGTCGGGCCATCTTCTCTTAGAATAGCTTTAACATGAATGGATGATCAGTAATCATGGGGATTACTAAAAGGAGCCAACGATGTTGAGATGGGGTATATCTGAAGTCTTGGGATGATTTCTACCCCACCGAATGCCACCGAGTCAATTCTGACTCATAGGGACTTACAGGACAGGGTAAAACTGCCCTTGTGAATGTCTAAGACTAACTGTTTACTGGAGTAAAAAGCCCTGTCTGTCTCCTGTGGAGCAGCTGGTGGTTTCGAACTGCTGATCTTGAGATTAACAGCCCACTCATAACCACTACACCACCAGGGCTCTTAGGTCCCCTGCATATTTCTATTCATTTACAATTTAAGAATCCTGTTGTTTTGGGGAACAGCAATGGGGAGGCAATGTTATAATTGTCTTTCTATACTACATGGAAAGTTTTATATTACATATACCAGTAAATCTTCCTTTTAAGAAAGTCACAGATTGGCACACTTAAAACAGATGATAACTACACGCGTGCCTTCGTACAGCAAATTAACAGAAACAGAAGATCATTTTTGACAAATGGCATTGGCTTCTGCTTATAGGTTCACTAACCTACTGATTCCTATATTGGTTTCATAGAACTTTCCAAGTAAGTTGTTTTCCTGCCCCCCTGCCTCCAGCAATTTTTCAAGGTATTGTCAGTGCTACCCTGCAGATCATGATTTATAACTTCAGGTTCCAACAAGGCAAATAAAATAATAATGTCTTATTAGTACAGATAGCTGTCATCAATGCTTCAAAAGGGGGACAGTTGCGGATGGTAGGCTCCGCGATGCAATGAATGAAAGAGAACTGTGTTAACGTTTTTTTCCAGCCCATTCCCAGTTACTGGGTGAGAGGGTGGAAGCACAGAAAAAATTCAGCCTCCCTGTCTAAGGGTGGAGACTCAGCTTCATCACCACGTAGAATTTAATTCCTAGTCCCAGCCACTGCCATTGAGCTCACTCTGTCTCGTAGCCATCCTACATAGGATTTCCAAGGCTATACATCTTCACATGAGCAGAAAGCTTTATCCTTCTCTCACAGAGTGGCTGGTGGGTTTGAGCCGCCAACCCCGAAGTGAGCAGTCCAATGCTTACCTGACAGTGCCACCAGGCTTCCTTAATTAATCCTATTCGTTACCTGCATCTCATTTTGAGTATACTAATTATATAAACTAGGGTGAAGTGAGAATGACATACTCTAATCATTACCCTTTGGCTAAATCTAGCCCGCTTGCTTGTTCTTGTTATTTAACTGCGCATGCCTAATGATTAAATATCATCATTCTTTTGTCCTTAAATGAGATTGGGGACGAAACAACAAAAACCATTTAATTTCTTTCCCATCCCCACACAATCCCTTAATTTGCATAATGCCTAATGATACTTCTTTCAGATTATCACATGTTTATCATATATTGCTCCAAACATGTCAACAAACTGTCACTATTAAAAAAAACAAAACCCAAACAACATCAGAAAGCTGGGGCCATCATCCTGAATGCCCACAATCAGTCCATTTGATCATGCTGTCAAGGAGCCAGATGCCCAAGAGAAACAAGATGCAATTGGTATTATTATTATTATGCAGTCGGATGACTTACCCACAATGACAGCCGTGACCGTGAGCAGCACAAAAGCATTCCGAAACAGGCAACTTTTCACATCCTCCTTTGTGATGTTTTGCACTTTCTTCTTGGCCAAGAGCGTGCGCTTTCGGACTCCTTGCTGCAGCCTCTCCATCCTGCCCCCCGTCTTGGGCTCTTCTCCGTTGCTTTTAGTCATGTTTTACTTCTTGGGGAGTATCTCTTCTTTGCCCTTTAATGCCTCGGAATCAGCACCCCAGAGAGTCAAAGGTCCTCTTCGGAGGTGGAGAATACTAGAATGGGGGAGAAAGAGACAATGTGACAGCCTCTAGGGGTGAGAAATTCGCAGAGCTCCACGGCAGGCTGGCCAAGGGGCTGGTAAACCTTGTGAACTCAGTAGGAATCTGGGGCTGGGAGGTGGCGACTGTCTGGGCTTCAAGGCTTCAGTGCGCATGTTTTACAGGACCACGTGTGAGAAGTTTGGACTCAGAATATCCGAGCGGAAACTCCGGCTTTCTTTCTTAAATCTGCCCACCTCCCTCCAATAAAGCTATAAAAGGCTGGATGTGACGGACCAAACTTTAGGCATAGCCCCCAGAAGCAGAGGAGTGCTTTGGTCATTCAGTGAATGTCCAGCGGAACTCAACGTACAGGAAGTGCTGGATGATTCACATTACAGACACGGGGAAAGCTCACCGTGTGGATGAAATGTGGGCCTTGCTAATAGATAGTGTCTCTTTTCTTCATTAAGAACCAACAGAATGATCATGTCAATGGCTATAGACGGTAGATACACATCTGTGCCCTCAAGACCCAGGGAAATACACTAGCTTATTTTACAGGGTGGCTTGCGAATGTTTCCCCCTCCCTGGGAAATGCACAATGCTTTGGGCACATTTGCAAATGATCAGACATCATCATTTTCGTGTCTGTCTTTATTTCAAGTACAAGATAGCACTTGTCTTGGTGGCAGCTATACCAGAGTCTTCCCGGGACTCCGCCACTGCCTTCTAAGTCCTTTCGTTCCTGCCTTTCTAAGAACAGATGTGCAGAAGAACCCAGCTTTCCTGCTTAATATTACAGCGCCTGGGTTCTAGTTTCTTCAAAGCGCTCCCGGGTTATTCAAACAGCTTTCGGCACATCTTGCCCCTGGGTGGAAATCCGCGGTTGGAAGAGGTCAGGGCTTCTCCTGCAGCTTTTCAAGATTTCAAATGCCCAGTCTTAGCAAGCGCCCGGAGGAGAGCCAGGCGCGCCTGGGGACGTGTCTCTGGCCAGGGCAGCCACCAGCCAGCTTGCTC
>NW_022111373.1:114882862-114886313 GCF_000313985.2 Echinops telfairi
CCACCAGCAGGAGCGGCGGGCGGGACACGTACCTTTTCAGGGTTGGCGACGGGTGGGAGGCAGCCGTGCCGAGGACCAGGTGAAGTCCCCCGCGGGCTCGGAGGCACGGGCGGGCGGGCGAGCAGCGGGCTCTGACAGTCTGCATGTGCTTGCAGAGGGCACGTTACTATCAAGGCAACTTAAGAAAAGGGGAGGAGCCTGCGGCGGGCCGCCGGGGGAAGGCGGGGTGGAATGAAAACACCCCGGGAAGGCGGGCAGAGCCCGAGCTTTCTGGAATACGGATGGATCTTGGCTCCTGGGAGCACGTTGGCTGGCTCGGTCAGTGCGCGTCCATCAGAAACGCCCGAGCGGCTTGGGCTCGGGCTCCCGCGGGGCAGGAATGGCAGCAGAAAGGCCAGGCGCGCCCAGGGAGGCTGGAAGTCTTCCTTCCGACGTCCAGGAGCCGGCTTTCCTGGGACTAACGTTCCTGATCTCCCTCCAGGGCAGGTTTCCTCCCCTTCAAGGGTCCCGCGAGCGCGCGCCCTTTAACCTGGTGCCCAGCGATTCGGAAAGAGCCCCTGATTTGTAGCTCCGGGGAAATAACTGACACTTCTTGGGAAGATCTGGAAGGCCATGGAATATGGAGAGAGAGGGAAAGAGAGGGGTGGGGTCGGGAAAGGCTGACTGTAATTCTCTCAACTTTGCCCAAAGTGACTCAAAACGCAAGACGAGACATGCCTGTATTTTAAGCAATTGCAGCTCCGTTACAACAAATCTGCGTGAGCCCAAACCGCCTGCCAGGCCAGGTAAGAAACACAAAGAGATCTGGACAACTGCGAACTCTTCTGAAGGTCATTGCCAGACCCACGGTGTGACGGAAGTTTCCTGGGCTCCACGGTTGGTTCACGTGGCCCTACAGATGTCTCCATTTTAAAAGATGCTGAGTTGTCGCTGGCCTTCTCTCCCTCGCCCCCATTGTTAGCATTTAGAACATTCTCATCTCCTGGAAATACAACTTGGACCTCAAGTCCATTTTACTTAAGATGAACATAGATTTTAAACGTTAAAAAAGTTATTATTGGGGAGGGAGGGGGAAAAATGAGGAGCTGATACGAAGGGCTCAAGTAGAAGGCAAATGTTTTGAGAAGGATGATGGCAACAAATGTACACATGTGCTTGACACAATGGATGGATGGATGGATTGTGATAAGAATTTGCATGAGCCCCCAATAAAATGATTTTTAAAAAAGTCATTATTATTTTTGAGCCAGAAGCACTTCCAAAAAAATATCGGCTGGCCAAGCAAAAGAAGAGATGAGTTTAATAGAAACCAGGACTCCTGGAAAAAGTTACAGTCAGAGTTCTGCGTTTTTGATCATTAGAGATCATATTCCCCATGCGAAACCTGCTCACGTCTTGGTGTCTGCTATCCGCCAAGGAAATACGTCTTTCCCCACGCCTGGCAGACCCAGGGAGCTTATAAAGAACTGCCTCCTGCCAGCTTCAAATGCTCCCCATAGGTCCCTTTTGTGTGTGTGGGGTGGGGTGGGAGTGGGAGGGTGGGGTCGGGGGAAGCTACTGGTTAGAAAACAAATGTTGATCCATGAAAATACTTCAATATGACAAATTAGCACACATTATAGCAGCTCTTTAATTTGACATCATTTTAGGAGTTATTATTTTTCAAAAGTACATGCTTTCAGCAGCTTCTGTCTACAGCCATCTTTCCGGGCCTCTGAGTGATTCCTGGGTCACTCAGTTTAATAAGACTCACTCCGTCTTGTATAGCTTACCTTTTTAAAAATCATGATACATGTTGGCTCCTGAAAGAAATCGTTAGTTCGCCGAGGGCAAGTGGCTGTCTTCTGCCTGCTACGTGGTTGGTGTTACGTCATGCCCGTGGTCTAAGGGCATGCAGCAAAATCGAAGCTGAGCAGAAAAGTGGAAGACCCTCAAGGAGAGGAACTGACCCAGTGGGGGCCACAGTGGGTGCATGGTACAGGACTGACCCGGTGATACTTCTGCTGTACCCAGGGCCTCCATGTCGCCCCTCACAGTAACAACAGCAAGGGCACAATCCAGAATGCGTTGCCACCCTCTGTGTTTAAAGAAAACTGACCTGTTGCGCATGGACAGACCTCCTTTCATAATACCATGACTGCCTTTTAAAGCATTTATTTACTACGTCAGCTCTCATAGGAGCCAAGGGTTTCGGATGAACTTGTCCACATTCCTAATGGAAGTGACTTGTATTTCAAAGGAACTTTAAAGAGAAATCTGATGGTTTTAAACGGAGTTTCAAGCTGAGTGGTATTTCCTTTTCCATTTTTTTTTAAATATAGGCAACACAAAGGGGGGGGGCGGAGGGGAGCTGGAAAACCACACTTGACTTAGCTGAATGATTAGAAGGTCATCAGCCCCCATTTCATGTTGCTTTGTTGCTAGTTTGTTTCCTTTGGATGATGTTCTGAGTCATGGAGACCCTGTGTAGGACAGAACGCAACTGCCTGGTCCTGGGCCGGGCTCAGCGTCTTTGCTGTGCGTGAGCTCATTGTTGCAGCCACTGGGTCACTCCATCTGCTGAGGGGTTTCCTCATTTCCGCTGAGCCCTTGCCCTACCAAACATGATGCCCTTCGCCAGGAACAGAATGCTCCTGATAACAGGGCCCACGTATGAGAGACGAGTGCAAACACTGTGGAAAATGATACGGTGCTACCTCAAACAGCTGGGAACAGGAATTCCATGCCACCTACCAATCCTTCTGTTGGGTATATTATGTACAAAAGAAACAAGAGTCACGGAACGAGCAGAGACATTCGCCCCCATCTCACCACAGCGCTGCTCCCAAAAGCAAGAAGATGGAAACAACCTAAATATCCATCAACGCAAGGCCGGGTAAAGGATCTTTGAGACATAGACACCGTGGAATACCCTGCATGGCTAGAAACACCACGAATCACCTCGTGACGTGGCTGAACCGGGAGAACCTGTGCTGAGTGCAGTCAGCCAATCACCAAAGGGCAAATATTAGATGAGACCACCGGTAGAGGGAAAACAAAACCAGAGCAAGATAAAGACTTTCACACCAAGGACGCAGACTTTGGAGTTTGCCAAAGGGGGCGGTCCAGGGAGAGAGGATCAAGCAAGGGGTTAAAGTGGAGGACTGTGATTCACTGGCGGGAGCTGGGAAATCAAGGAGTGGGGGAGGGGTGCACTATTGGGAGGTTTGGTTATTAGTTTAGACTAGGGACTATCGATGTTAATGATATGAATAGTAAGCCAATAACCAAACTCGCTGCCAGCCAGTCGATGCGATGCTGATGCATAGCAAACCCCCCGTGGGTTTCTGAGAGGGTCACTGTAGAAAGTCCAGTCTTTCTCCCTCAGAGCCGCTGGTGTTTTCAAACTGCCGACCATGTGAATTGCAGCCCAACCCATAACCACTATACCACCAGGGCTCCTATAAAGCAA
>NW_022111373.1:114886784-114902774 GCF_000313985.2 Echinops telfairi
GGACCTAATGTCGGGGGTTTAAGTGGAGAGAAAATGTTTTGAGAATGATGTACAAATGCGCTTTACACAATTGATGTATGTATGGATTGGGATAACAGTTGTATGAGCCCCTAATAAAATGTAAAAAAAAAAGAAGCAGTTCTACCCAGTCTTAAAAAAAAAAAACCAAAAAAAAATTAGGAATCAAACACGCATATGCATTGAATATACCATGGCTTTGGCTAGGGCACACCTCAGGTCTCAGGGCAACACATTTGTTTTTGAACATTTTTTAAAGGTTTTTGGGGTTGTTGTTTTTTTTTTGCAGTTTCTTTGCCCAATGTTGTTTGATTTCTTGATTGCTGCTTCCATGGCCCTTGTGGCTCCAAGTGAAAAGAAATCGTTGACACCTTCCATCGTTTCTCTGTTTATCATGGTGTTTCTTCCAGGTCCAGTGATGAGGATTTCTATTTGTCCCTTGTTGAGCTTTAATCCCCACCAAAGGCTTAGACTTTGATCTTTGCTTTCAATAAACCATGCTGTGTCTTCTGCAGACTGCAGGCTGTTAAGGAGTCTTCTTGTAATCCTGATGCTACATGCTTCCTATAGTCCAGTTTCTAGGCTGATTTGCTCAGCATGCATATTGAGTAAGTATGGTGAAAGGATAACACCTTGAAGCACGCCTTTCCTGACTTTAAATCACGCAGTATCCCTTTTGAATGGCTGCTTCTTGGTCTATGCACATCAGTAAGTGTTCTGAAATTGTCAGTCTTTGCAATGCTATCCAAACGCGTTATGATTCACACAGCTGAATGTCTTTGCATAGTCCGTGTAACACAGGTAAACATCTTTCAGCTATTTTCTGCTTTCAGTCAAGATCCACCTGATAACATCAATGATATCCCTTGTTCCATGTCCTCTTTTGAATCCAGATAGAATATCTGACCATCATCTGGATATACTGCTTCAAATGTTTTTAATGTTCTTTCAGCAAAACTTCACTTGTATGTAATATTAATTACAATGTAGTCCTTCCATCTTCTTTGAATGCTGCTTGTGTCTTTCAGGATCCTTCAATATTGCAACTCGAGGTTTGAAGACCTCTTCAGTTTGCTTTCAGTCTGAGAAGAGCAGAGTACGTTCTTTCCTGTGCAGTTTCTAACTACAGGTCTTTGCACATTTCATCATTGCAACACTTTGCCTTCTGGAGCCTCCGTTTGAAGTCCTCTGCTTTGTTTTTTTTACTTGATCATTTCTTCCATTCACTTTAGCTCTGCTATGCTCGAGAGCAAGCTCCAGTCTCTTTCACTACAGCGGCATTAAAAGCATTTCATTATTTTAGTTTGTACCAATTTTATGGGAGTCTGGTGTACCCTGGAGAAGGGAAGTACTTCCCCTCTGGAAGTTTTGTTGGCTGTAATAAAATCTAATGAGAAAATTAAATTCCCAGAGTCGCAGTTCAGAGTTCATCTGAATTACAAGGTTTTAGTCTATAGGAAATGTTGGGGATTTCTTCTCTTTTTTTAAAGAGCACCGCTTTCTGTTTTGAAAAGTTGTAGCAAAACTGCCCTGCAGATAACCTGAACTGACTCCACACATTTCAACCTTTTCCCTTCCTTTGTGAGCATGCCTCGTGAGCTTGAAAACCTTTTCCCTTCATGGAGACGCCATCAATGAAAGATGAAGAAATTGTGAATAAATCTCCATCTGTAACTCTCTCGGTGTATAAGTATCTCACTTAAAATGACTCGACGGGAGTGGACACAGAGTGGGGAACCATGTAATTTCAATGTTTCAGAATAAGGAAAAACCATAGCAAATGCTGCTCCTTTTGAAAACGTTGATCGAGTTGAACACCTGTCAAGATTTTTCTTGGCAACTTCTATTATTAAGTAGAAATTAAAACCAAACTCACTGCCATGAAGTTGATTCCAACTCATGGAGACACTGTAGGGCAGTGGAGAACTGCCTTTGTCAGTTACCGAGACTGTCAACTTGCGCTAGAATGGAAAGCCTTGTCTTTTTCCAGTGGAGAGGCTGGTGGTTTCAAACTGCTGACCTTGGGGTTAGCAGCCCAACATATAACCACTAGGCAACTAGAGCTCCTCATACTGTAGGTAAATTCTTCGTGTCGGAGATAAATGTCAATAGAACATGAAGCAGTCTCTAGATGGTGCAGATAGGCAATATACTCCACTACTAACTATAACCATTGGAGGCTTCACCTAAAGGTACCTCCAAAGAAAAGTCTGGCTATCTGCTTCCAAGATGCCAGTCATTAGAAACCCTGTGCAGCACAGTTCTACTCTGACACCATGGGGTCACCTCAAATCAGAGTGGACTTAGGACCAAATTGGCACTGGTCTAACTGGAAACAATGATAACTAACCAATTCTTAAGTGGAACATCCTCATTAATTAATATTTAGTATGAGGAATCATTGTAATAATCATTTTCTATCTTAAGATAGTATAAAATGGTTACATCTCAGCATTCAAGACTAAGGTATTCTGGTTAATTGATTATTTTAAAAGGAGAAGCTTGATCAGAAAGCTTTTAGGGCAGAAGTGATGCTAATTTTTTAATTTCACGAAGGAGTTTTTCAATATTTATTTAAATAGCTTGTATTTTAGGATCTCAAGGGTGGTCTATGCTCTGCCTTCAATTTGGAACTTGTAAGATGCGTACATAAGAGACAGGACCCAAGTTGATACCAAGGTAGGATCGTGGAGGTAGCAACAGTAGAAGCAGCAGATGGGGAGTAGGCCTTTGTTTGTCTTAAAATTTTTCTGAAGTTTCAATGTAAAAAGCAGAACAAGAACAACAATAGAACAAACCCCTGGTGAATTCTGGCTAGTTGGAATTTAACTGGCAAGGTTTTGTTTTAAACCTATATGAAGCATGAAAAACCCAACTGCAGAGCGACCAACTATAATTAGCCTTTATAATATTCATTCATTCGCTCACTCACTCACTCACTCACTCACTCACTAAACATGGGAAACTACTCTGCTCCCCAAATGAGTTCCATTTGTCAAGGCGCTTACCAACTGGCTGGTAATTATTACGTAGTGAGCAATGGGCATTTGGAGCCCTGGTGGCACTGTCAGATAAGTGTTGGACTGCGAACTAAAAGGGCTGCCATCCAAACCCACCAGCTGCTCCTCAGGAGAAAGACGAGGCTATTTGCTATCATAACGTTTGACAAAGTTTCAAAACCTGACAATAGAGGCACTATGAGGCAGTGGGATTGATTTGGGACATGACTTTTTAAGCAATGAGGGTGGGAACCCTGGTGGGGCAGTGGCTACGAACCAAACTATTGACAGAACAGCAGCACCCTAGGAAAGAGATGCGGCAGTCTGCTTCTGTAAAGATTAAAGGCCTCGGAAACTCTATGGGGCAGCTCTCCTCTGCCCTACAGGGTTGCTATGGGTTGGAATCTACTCATTGATAATGGCATAGCTCTGTCTTCTGTTAGGTGACTGGAGGTGCTGCAGAGAGTGATGGGAACTTTGTGTGTTGAGGTCTGTGTACCAGTCAGTCTCTCGACTAGCTGAGAACGCATTGAAGAAAGGAAGGAAGGAGCTGTGCTTGGCACAACATTGTGAATACCATACCTAGCATGGTACCTGCACAGAGCAGGTCTGGTGTGGCATGGCAGGGAGAGGTAGAGTTCTAATAAAGGAAAAGTAAGCTGGGAGCACTGATAGCACCAAACTGAGGAACTTGAACTTTATGCTAAAGCAGTGGGGAAATCACAAGATCCAAGGGCAGAAGTGATTTTAATTTTTGCTAGATGCAAGTATGGATTATTCCTGGACATAAAGAAAAATGAAAATCCCACAACTGGATCAATAAGCAATATCATGATCAACGGAGAACAAAAATTGAAATGGTCAATGAGTTCATTCTATTTGACTCAACAATCAATGTCCATGGAAGCAGAAGTTTAAGAGACCAAATTGTATTTGTAAAATTTCCTGAAAAATACCTTTAAAGCTTTAAAAAAAAACAGAGATGCAAGAGAGATAACAACAGTGGACAGTGTCAGATATGAAAATAAAAATAATTTATAAATCATCAGGGGTTCACCAGGGTGGTAGAGTGGGGGAGGAAGGGAAAAATAGAGGAGCTGATACCAAGGGCTTAAGCACAAAGAAAATGTTTCAATAATGATGATGGCAACATATGTACAAGTGTGCTTGATACAATTGATGTATGGATTGTGATAAGAGCTGTAAGAGCCCCCAATAAAGTGATTTATTAAACTTAGAAAAAGGAAAACTCATAACATGAACAAAAAACATAGAGTACTAATCTAGCAATAAATGCAAAATATCAATGTAACAATAAATATTAAAAAATCAATTAAAAAAACACAAATACAAAAATCAGAGAGCCTCTTTGATGACTACTGTGTAACTGGCCCAAGCCACAGTATCTATCATATAGATACAAATACTGAGCAATGAGAAAGAAAGAATTAATCTATGTGACTTATAGTGTTGACAAAGGAAATAGTAAATATACTGCAAACTGCCAGAAGAATGAACAAGTTAGCCTTAGGATGCTCCTTAGAAGTGTCTTAGAATGTTCCTTGGGCAAGAGGGTGGTCAATCTAAGGTGTAACTATTTGTCTCTTCCAATCAGGAGGAAAGAAGAATGATGAAAATGGAAAGAAGATTGGAAACAATTAGTCCAAATAAGGTGACCAGACGTCCCTTTGGCGGGACAGTCCCGATTTTTAACAATTTTTCCCGCATCCCGCGGCATTTAAAAAAAGTTCCGATTTTTGGAAAGAATGCACGACAAGCTAAGGTATATGGTTTTCGGTTGCCATGTGGCTGTTTCACCAGGATATGAATTTTATCAGTGGTGTCCCGCTTTACCAATGTTAAAATCTGGTCACCTTACCAGCGATGGACCATGCAGACTTCAGCCTCCACAACCTGAGGCCAGAAGAGGTAGATGGTACCGGGATACCACTACTAACAACTTTGAAAATGATTGAATTAGAAGGTTCTGGGTAGAGGGGGAGAAAAACATGGACCAGAACTCAAATTCATAAGACACCAGGCTCCGTGGCTGGACAGAGCGGTAGTAACCTCTAAGACCATGGCTCTTCACCCCCTTTCAGATCTGCACGAGAATAACTAACCATTTGGGACCACAAGGGCAGCATTGAACCAAGGACAAAGTTCAGAGGGTTGGGAAAGGAGGAGTGGAAACCGGGAGCACCAAACCCACTTTGGTGGCGTCTACTCTACCGCATTGTGAGCCTAGACAGCAGAGCTGCTCCCCGGGGTTTCCAAGGCTGTTCATTTTCAGAGGAGCAGAAAACCTCAACTTTCTCTCTCAGAGAGTGGCTGGTGGGTTCAAACTGCTGACCTTAAGCAAGCTAGCAGCCCACAAGGAAGGTTAAAAAAAATTTTTTTTTCAGTGAGCATCTTGCTTACTTTGTGTATCGTCATTAGGAAAGGTCAATGGGTAGATCTTTCGTAAAGCATTAGTAGTCTTCTCTTCTCTTGTCTGTCAACCACTCGATTCACAATACAAAGTGAAAAACCCCAAACAGGTAAAAAACGAAAGAGAATGTGCTTCATGGTGAAGATTTCTTAAGTGTTTTATTAAATCGTGTGAGGTGGCATTTTCCTCAGTTGCCCATCAAGAGCCAGTCTACTGCAGAACTAGAGTCTTGGTTTAGTCAGAAAGAGCATATAGGCTCATTGGAATTCAAGCCTGTGGCAGAAGAGTGATCATAATAATAGCCAATAGAGAACTTGGGAGAAACAACAGGTGGTCTGCTCTCGTAAACATGAACCGCTTCAGAAATCCAATGTAAGGCCTCAGTGAGTCAGAATTGACAGTCGTTAAGAAAAATAGTTGGGTTTTTTTGAAAAATAGTTTTATAATTGTTTTAAAACGTATTATTTAATTTAAGCTCCATGATAACATGTTGAGGAACATTCTGTTAGTTTTCTTTAAGATTTAGCAATCTGCCCAGGATTGCACAATCCATGACAAGGGCTCTGAAAATTCTTGGAACTTGGATTTTTCTACTTTCCCCCCAAAGTAGTCCTGTAGCTTTTATTAAAGATGAATAGGAAAGAAAGAAAACTTTAAGAAGGCTGACCATGGACATAATCCCTGGCTGGTGCAAATGGCTAATGTAGGTGACTACTAGCTGGAAAGTTGGGGGTTCAAGTCCACTCAGAGGTGCCTTGGAAGAAAGGCCTGGTGATATACTTCCCCCAAATCAACCACTGAAAATCCTATGGAGCCCAATTTGACCCTGACCCACATGGGTCACTATGAGTCAGAATTGACTCATTGGAAACAGTTAAAAAATTTTTTGTTGGTTTTTTTTACCAACTGCATACCAACCACCTGGAAGATGTGTGGGAAGCAGAAAAGTTGTTCCCCAGGATGTCCCCCATAATATATGCCCAACCTAAGGTGCTGTTTGCAAGCATATGGTTACTGACTATACACTTGGAGGTCAACTGCTTAAAAGTTTTCTGCCTGAAGGTTGTCAGCCATCTAAGTCAATCAGGTCCTACTGTCTGTCTCACTCTAAGTAAAGCCCACTCCCCACTGATAAGAATAATAGATTGTTCCCCTGAAAGAGAACCCAAAGACAACTAAAGTCAAGTCAAAACAGGGATGACCAAGGTTAGGCTCTGGAGCCCAGCTACCTTGTTATGTGTATGGCTTCCTGTCACTCGTATGGCTGTTGTACAAACCCTTCCTGTTATGCATGTGGTTACCTGTAATTAGGGGGACTTGCATGCCCCTAGGGTGTATATAAGCCTTGTATGGAAATATATTTTCTCTCTCTGCATGGATCTGGCTCCCGAAGTCATGATGGTCCCGGAGGTGAGCACTTGCATGCTTTATCTTGTCTGATGTCTCTTTCATTTTACCCCTCAATTACACAACCGCCCCTTGGACCCATTCAATTGTGGAGGCGGGTACCCCACAAAGATGGTGTAGAACTCGCGAGGTTTGACTGTTGCACGTGGGGTCGCTGTGAGTTGGAGTTCACTGAAGGGCATCAACAACAACAGCTATCCCATGATTTGCGTGGAGGCTGCTGCCTTTGGACTGAGCGCACTCTCCAGGCAAAACAACTGCAAGCCTTCCCTCTCCTTAGGTCCCTGGCAAGGGTGGAAGCCTATGTGCTCAAAAAGCCCTCTGGATTTAAATATCCAGAGGGATCACCATTCTGTGCTACCACAATCCCTGTCTAGCCTGTGGCTCTTTGAGAACAGGACCCGTGTTGATAACTGCTGCACACTCAACCCCCAAACCAGACACACTGCCATAGCTGATTCCAACTCATAGTGACTATAAGATGGGGTGGACCTGCGGGGTTCTCTAAAGAAGTAAAACCAGTGCTATATCTGATGCATCAGGAAACAAGAAAACAAAGCAGGAAGACCACGGCTGGTGCATGCAGAGACGATGCATCGAGGGTTACAGGCTGCAATGGCGCCCGTCGGCGAGCCATTGACTGAAGTACAGAGATCTGCAGGCCTGTGAGCCAGAAGCAGGATCCAGACCAGCAAGAAGGGAAAATGCTCTGCACAGGATCTACATATATAAGAAGTGGGCCACACCCAAGAGAACATATTATTAGGGTCATGACCCAAGGAAGTTATTGAAAACCTACCCTCGTCTTTTAACAACTGCTTGGCTGCTCACAGCAGATCCCATTATGGGATTGTTTATATTGTGAATATTCACACCATGGGGTAACCTCAACTGCCAAACTACTGAGAATCTTGGCCCAGCCAAGGTGACAGAGCCTACCTAGCACCTGTTCCTTTGGGTTTCTGATGAGAGCATTATAAAATTACCTTGCAAGATGTTGAACTACCTTGTAAGATGTAAACACAAGAAACTCCATTTTGGAAAAGAAAAAAAAGTATAATATTTAGGCCCAACTTAAATGTTGAGCCACTGCCAAGGACCAACAGATGGTCCGTAGAGCCACCCCAGAAAGTCTGAGGGACCACGATAGGACTTGCCTGGACTCTGCGGAATTTCCAGAATGACGTCAAGGAGCCAGCTGAACTGCCTCTATAAACCCGGGTAGAGACACTGACTTTCAGAGAGCTAGGAACCAAGGTGACATCACCTTCTGCTCTCTCCAACTCTACCCGGGGTGAGTACACCGATGAGGCAATGCTGATTGGGATTATGATGTTTAAATAATAATGTAGTGCCTTGTCCCTATACCTGATATTTGCTTGAAATGACATTAGAGTTTGAGTTAACATTAGGATTATTAGATTGTTTGATGTGTGTTTGCAGTGAATAAAGCGAGCATTCGAAAATATCAAGGAGCGGTAAGTAATTATTGATCGTGCCGCTCATGGCAGTTTCCAAGGCTGTCCAGCTGTATGGACCAGATGGCCTCCTCTTTCTCCCTTGGAGGGGCTGATGAGTTCGAACTGCTGACCTAGTGATAGCAGCCCAGCATGTAAGCCACTACATCAAAAACAGTATCCTACAAAGGGCCTAAAAGCATGAATAAACAGATGCTACAAAGTCACCCACATCAGAGATTTCCTCAATTCATTGCCAATCCTAAAATTTGAGAAAAGGACATGGGTAACAGAAAAGGCAAATAATTAACTAGATTGACTGCCGGGTGAAAGGTTGCAAGCTTGGCTTCATCGGAAGTACCTCAGAAGAAAGTCCTGGCAATATGTTTTGAAAAATCGGCCACCGAAAATATTACAGCGCCCAGGGCTACTCTGACACACACACACATACAGGGTTGCCACGAATCAGAATCAACTCGATGGAACCTAAACTGGTAGCTTGCTGGTGTCAGATGCTGCCTGGTAGAAGGAAACATTGCCTGGTCCCGTGCCATACTCATAATCATGCCTATGTCTGAGTTCAGTATAGCATCCCGGTGTTTACCAAAGTGAGAGACACATGGCCTGGGGCTGCTGGAACAATCCAGGGCACCTGCAGAAGCGGGTATCTGTACTTTATCCAGGATTATGGGCAATACTACAGACGTTTTTCATTGCTAGGGGAGCTCTGAGTAATTTTTTTTCTGATCAAGGGGGTATTAGGCCAAATAAGTTTAGGAATCTATGCTGTAGCTACTGAACCAATCTGCTAATTCAGGGTCTTTCTCTTTTTTTACTAATCTTTTACTTTATGAAGTATGATGTCCTTCTCCAGGGACTGGTCTCCAGGGACAAAGTCTCACAAAAATATTCAAAGGAATATTCTGGCTCTGCTTCTTTTCAGACAGATTTGTTTGTTCTTCTGGCAGTTCATGGTATCTGCAATATTCTTTGCCAGCACCACAATTCAAAGCACCAGCACGTGTCAATCTTGTTCATTCCTCATCCAGCTTTCACTTGTATCTGAACGGACTGTAAATACCGTGACTTTGTTCAGCCTCTCCAGGATCCTCACCGTGATATCTTTACTTGTGAACACCCTAAAGAAGTCTCGTGCAGCAGATTTTCCCTAGGCAATATGCTGTTTGATTTCTTGATTGCTGCTTCCATGGGCATTGATGGTGGATCCAGGTAAAATGAAATACTTAATAACATCAACAAGTTCATTGTTTATTTTGACGTTGTCCAGCCATCGGACTTTTGTTTTTGTTGAAGTGTAATCCATTCTGAAGACTGCCTTCTTTGATCTTCATCAGGGAACATGTCAAGACCCCTTGGCTTTCAGCAAGCGAGGCTGCATGTTGCAGGGTGTGAATGAGTCTTCCTCCAGTCCTGACGCCACATTCTGCCTAAGGCCAGCTTCTTGAATTATTTGCTCAGCATTCACATTTAATAAATTGGGTGAAAGGATAGCATCCCGACACACCCGTGCCTGATTGTAAACCTGGCAGTTCCCCTTGTTCTGTTTGAACAACTGTCTCTTGGTCTGTACACAGCTTCCACATGAGCACAGTTCAGAAGAGTTCTGGAATTTTTAGTCTTCTCACCGTTATCCATAGTTGAATGCTTTTGCATAGTCATAAAATTGCAATAACCATCTTTCTGGCATTCCCTGCTTTCAGCCAAGATCCATCTGACATCAGCAGTAAAATTCCTCTTGCTGCGTGACTTCTGAATCTGGCTTACATTTCTGGCAGTTCCCTGTCCATACACTGCTGCAACTAGTTTAGGAATTATCTTCAGCAAAACTGTACTCACCTGTGGTCTGGGCGGCACTGTTCAATACTTTCCGTGCCTGTCTTTGGCACGAGCACACCACAATGTCTTTCTCCTCTGTCCTCAACAGGCCTGTGAGGCATATCTTCAACCGTAGATTCCCCCCACCGTGGTTTGAAAACAAGGATGAATGAGGAAAGACAAGCGTGCTCAGGCCATGACTACCTAGTGCCTAGATTTAGGTTTAGAACTCAGGTCCCTTGACGCTGGGTCCCATAGTATTTCTCAACCATAGGCCCCCACCTCCCATCTCAATTCTGAATGGCCTTTGTAAAATTCGGCCTGGCTGGTTTCCCCCCACCCCCAACCCCCGTCCTTTTCTTTCTGTGATTCCGAATCATGTCATGCCACTAATGGGCTAGCCCTATTCACTTCGGTCTATTTAGTTAAGGACACAGGTTTTATTGACACGCAATGATTAATGGCTTTTCATTAGGTTTCTCTGCCACAAATGAAACACAAACATATGAGCAGCCACCAAAGGAAGCGTATTGAAGGGCATGGCTTTTATAAGTCATGGTGATGACATGAAGCGTTTCTAAGTGTTTGCTGGTAGAGAATCATAACTGCAGCAATCAAGGCAGATACACATCTTTTGTCAAAGAAAAAAAGTCATTAAAATTTAAAAGCACACAGCTCAAAGTTGCCATCACAAAAAAACCAACTATTATAGCAACTATTTCTCATTCGGACATTTTTTTGGCAGGAGGTCCGGGCATTGTTTATTGTGAGTCAGAAACAGGCACTGAGAAAACATGCAAATTTGTTAAGCAAGAGAAAATGTGGCTTTTGAGTTGAGAAAACAGGGTGAATGGTGGAACCGGGTCTGGGCCTTCAACACAGACCAGCCTTCGTGGATGCAATAATTTTGGGTCAGGGATGTCCTGAAACAATCTCTGGATAAGATCAGAAGAAAGTTGGTTTATGCTTTAAATGAGACACTCAAGATTGGTGCAGTGTTATGGAATCAAACTCTGTTTTCTGTCTGTACCTAGGGATTGATATGTTGCTTAAAGACTAAGAAAGAAATTCAATTGAGTGCTCAAAAATTCCACTTGTCTTGCCTAGGCAGGGGATTGCTACCAGCCCAGGAGACTGCTCACCCCTGCTTCATGAAAGAGGTAAAGGTCCATTGCTTCCTACCTCCCCATATAGGTTCACACCTGCTAAAATAAAATGAACCCGGGGTGACCAGTCCACTCGTTCCAGCAGGCCTTATTTCTATTGGTGCTGCTTTGGTCCAAGAAGTTCTCCTAAATCTCTTAATATCAGTAGATGAAAGCAGGGGAGACAACGGGCTATTGGGGGAGCTGCACTGAGATTGGAGATGGGGAGAACTGGGTTTGTATGCTTGGGAAAATATGTGGTCCTTGGCTTTAAGGAAAAAACCTTGGTGGCATGGTGGATAATAAGTTGGGTTGCTAACCTCAAAGTTAGCAGTTCAAACCCACTAGCCACTCTGTGGGAGGAACATGAGGCTTCTGCTCAGTAAAGATATACCGTTTTGGAAACTCACAGGGGTAATTGCTATGAATCAGAATTAACTCGATCAGCATGAGTTTGGGGTTTCAAGGAGTGAGCCCCTAGGTGGTAAAATGATTGACACCATAGGCACTGAACAGTTGGAGGTTCAAGTCTGCCCAGAGGCACCTCTTAAGAAAAAAGTAGTGTTCTACTTCCCCAAAATGCAGCTAATTCATATCCTATGGAGCACAGTTGTATCTGACACACACAGGGTTGCTATGAATCACAATCAACTCAACAACAACTGGTTCTGGGTTTCCAAACATTTTAACCATTTGCTCAAATAGGAGCCCTGGTTGTGTAGTAGGTTATATGTTGGGCCGCAAACAGTAAGGTCAGCAGTTTGAAACCACCAACTGCTCCCAGGGAGAAAGATGAGAATTTCTACTCCTGAAAAGAGTTGCCATCTCAGAAGCCACAGGGACGGTTCTACTGTGTTCTATCGCGTTGCTGTGAGTCAGAAATAACTCGATAGCAGTCAGTTTGTCTTTTCTCAAAGAAGCACAACAGGGAAACACCAACAACGTGATCCTTCTGCTAAGACCCTGAAATAGGAGTAGGGAGCCTCGAGTCTTGTCTTCCCCTGACTTCCCATTTCTCCACAAGCCCACGGTCAGCCACAGACCCGGAGTCAGCTCCAAATGCCAGGATGCAATATGGAAACGATGGGACCAAGTCGTATGAAGCACTCACCCCAACACTAGTGTTTGCATATTGCTGTTGTTAGACCCCTTCAAGTAGGCTCCACCTCAGCGACCCTATGCACAACAGAAGGGAACACTGCTCAATCTGTGCCATCCTGATAATCAGTCCTCTGCTTAACTTACTGTCGACCACTGTGTCAATCCACCTCCTTGAGGGTTGTGGTAGTTACATAATCTCATGTCAACTTGAGGATACTAAGAGTGAATGGGGTGGAGTTTAGCCTGTCAATCAGGTCACAGCCTGATGATGCCTTCCAGAGGGTGTGGCCTGCTCATGAGGATTCTGGGAACTTCCTCTCTTTCTCCCTGGAGGTGGGCCACATTCTCTCTCTGCTTCACCTTCCTGGTGGAGGAGACACTCAGAGAGCTGGAGGAGCCACCTGGAGGACCTGTGCCAGCACTGAGATGCTTCCACCACAACACTTTTCACACACCAGCATGTGATCTTCCTGCATTTGGCATCATTGCATGTGCTGTATGAGTCTGAAGAGAAATTTATAGACTAGTATTGGACATATGGGGTAATATCAGACTAACAGACTTGATCAGGACTGGCTGGGATGCTTTTTCAATATATGATTGCTCTTTGATATAAAGTTCTCTCTTATACAAATATGAATGTCTCTGAATTTGTTTCTCCAGTCCACCAGCCCTAAAGCAAGGGTCTCCCTCGTTTTTAGCTGTACTGATATTTTACCAAGCATGATGTTTGTGGTAGTCACCTAATCTGGTGTCAATTTGAGGATGAAGAGTGTAGGAGTGGAGCTCTAGCCTGTCAACCTGGAGATAGCCAATGAGACCTCTGTGTGGGTGTGGCCTCCTCATGAGAATTCTGGGAAATCTAGGATTCCTTCCTGAAGGCAGGAGACAGGATCTCTCTCAGTTCACTCCTTTGGAGACTCTGCTGACTAGGCTGACTTCCTGTCAGGCATTCCTGAGGAGCAGCCACATGGACCTACCCTGATGCAGCCCTGGGAACTGGAATGGCCACATGGAGACTCCTGCCAGTGTGGAGAGGCTACTACCACCACTGACTTTGCACCCAATGGCCTGTGATCGTTCTGCGTTTGTCATCATTGCATGTGTTTCATGAGTCTGAAGAGGACTTTATAGATTGGCATCAGACATATGGGCTAATATCGGACTTATGACCTTGGACTGGACTGGGTTGGGATATTTTCTTAATATACAATTATGCTTTACATAAAACTTACTCTTATATACATATGCATGCTTATGAATTTGTTTCTCTAGTCTACGCAAACTAACACAATGTTCTTCTCCAGAGACTGGTCTCTCCTGACAACATGTTAAAACTACTTGAGACGAAATCTCGTCCTCCTTGCTGCTCAGGTGTATTCTCTTTGTACTTCTTCCAACACAGATTTGTTCTTTTGGCAGTCCGTGGTACTTTTAATATTCTTCGCCAGCACCACAGTCCAAATGCATCGAATCTTTTTAGATCTTCCTTGTTCACTGTCCAACTTTCAAATGCATATGATGTGATTTCCATAGACTGGGAAAACTTCTATGGAAAAGGTATCATGAAGTGGAAACCTGCATTATTAGCAATACCTTGCTTAATATAACTTACAAAGACATGGCTGTGTTAACAAAGTGCACCAGGAGTAGGGTGTAGTGAGGTGGTTGGTGGGTCAGGCCTCAAGCCTAATGCTTTGGGTACTTGTATGTGACCAATACAAACTGAGGTTTGACTGCATTCTCAGTTTTCAAAACTTAATCCAGAAAACAGAGCAAAAGTGAAGTACTTCATTAATAGCAATTTCTACTGATGACATGCTCAATACAATGCATTAAGATTAGTTTCACCTGTTTCCTTGTTTCTTTTTGTTTTAATCATTTTATTAGGGGCTCATACAACTCTTATCATAATCCATACATACATCAATTATGTAAAGCACATTTGTACGTTCATTGCCCTCATCATTATCAAAACATTCGCTCTCCACCTAAGCCCATGGCATCTGCTCCTCATTTTGCCCCTCCCTTCCCGATCCCCGCTCCCTCATGAACCCTTGATAATTTATAAATTATTATTTTGTCATATCTTGCACTGTCTGACGTCTCCCTTCACCCACCTTTCTGTTGTCTGTCCCCCAGGAAGGAGGTTATATGTAGATCCTTGTAATCGCTTCCCTCTTTCCAACCCACCCTCCCTCCAGCCTCCCAGTATCACCACTCTCACCACTGGTCCTAAAGGGGTCATCCGCCCTGGATGCCCTGTGTTTCCAGTTCCGATCTGTACCAGTGTACCTCCTCTTTTGCTTTTTTCAATGCAATGAGTAAGAAATGTCGAAGTGACAGAAATGCCCTGCGCTGTCGTTCTGTTGGACAACGCTGTTACAAAATCATGGTTTGCTCTCCAGATGGGGGGCAGTGATGGCTCAGCGGTGAATTCTCACCTTCCACATGGAGAGCCAGGTTTAATTCCCAGTCACTGCACTTCATGCACAATGGCCACCGCCATCTGTAAGTGGAGGCTTGTACGTTGCTAAAATGATAAGCAGGTTTCTGAGAAGATTCCAATCTGACAGTCTAGGAGGAAAGGCCTGGCTACCTACTTCCAAAACTCAGCCAATGAAAACCCCATGGTTGACAATCGGTCCAGTCCCCTGCGCTTCATGGTGATGGCGCAGGATCAGACAACCTTTGTGTTCTGCTATGTCACGGTTATCATGGCTGGGGAGTAATTCTACGGGCTGCTAGCAACCCACAGTCTCTTTAGAGAGGATTCTGGGAAAAGGATAGAATTGGCAGTGCTGGTGAAACCCCTTCCCCTGCCCAGTTTCTTTAAGGAGATTAGCGTGTGGTGGGAATATTTTGGTTTCTCCACAAAGGGCTCGAGTTAATGCAAATAGTCATAATAATAAAAGAACTGCTATTTACAAAGTCTTTTCTTCTGTGTCAGGCACTGCGCCAAGCCCTTTACATTGGCCTCATTTACTTGTCACAACAACCCTAGTGTTGCTGCATTTTATTATTCCCACCCGACCAATGAAGGAATTAAAGTTCAGGGAGAATTAGCAGTCTGCCAAGGTCACCAGCTGGTTAAGTGGTAGGACCGGGGTTCCACTCCAGGGCATGTCCCTTCAGAGCCCAGGCACTTCAGTTGTGCCTAGCCTGGACTAACACTGGCCAGGAAGAGGCTGCTGTCCTCAAAACTCCAAAAGTCCCCTTCTATTTGAAGGCCCCGGAAAGAAGAGCTATGAAAAGAAGGGCAGGGTGGCTGCAGCCCACCAGGATTTGATACGGTGGTTGGGACACGTGTACAATGAGAGACATGGTGAAGTAATACTTGATGAGTGAGAGAAAGGGTGAGATTCCCTCGACAGAAGTGTGTTAGGCGGGGCTGTGCAGAGAAACAGAACCAGCGACACTCATCTATGTATAAGAAGGAGCTTTCCATCAAGAAGTCATCTGATATCAAGAAGGTATCCCGGCCCAGTCCCACTCAAGTCCCTAAGTCTGCTGCAAGCTCTCAGGGCTGGGCAGTTCACATGGGGCCTTGAAGGCAGGAAGAGTCCCACTAAGCAGGAAGGTGGAGGGGGAGAGAG